>NC_064759.1:13332649-13948204 GCF_011397635.1 Epinephelus fuscoguttatus
GTACATGTAAACGGCCTCTCAAAGAAGATTATATTGACCATCATTACATTTAATTACTGTCCAAACTGGTCTTACTGGTATGAGAGGGGGATTGCGTCAGAGGACAAACAGAAAAGTGTGTGTCTGGAAATCCAGACTCAAATCTAGAAAGATTTTGAGCCTGGCCCTCACTGATACACCCTTCCTACCCAAGGGGCGGCACTAACTGAGGCATTTCAAATGCTGCCGCACGCAATTGGATAGCACAATGGCCAATCAGAGCAAAAAAACAAGGTGACATATTCATTGCACTAAGCCCCATTTGTTTGCCGAACAGTGGGGCTAACTGATCAATTATGTTTTTGCCATATCCCGTCGGCAAAACAGCAAAAACGTCCTTCCTGGAAACGAAGGCTTCTAGCCCCGAAAAAAGGCACATTCTGTATAAACGAAAGTAGGTAGACGGCATTTTGCCGCCCTCTCCGATTTTGTTTTTATACTGCCAATGCTGATAAAAGACTGATTGGGCTTTCCTGCAAATTTGCACAATTCCTATTTAAAAAGGGCTCATTTAAAATAGATCAGTAAATAAACACTGGACTACATAGTCAACCATTTCTTTCTCTTTCCAGCCAATATATCAGATCTCTCACAGGCAATGGCACTCCTCAAAGCTACCTTTGATAAGTGCGATGGAAAAAAAGGAGACTGCAACAGATTGAGCAAGAGAAAACTCACAGACTTGCTCCACAATGAGCAGAAAAGATGTGGCATTATTGCAACAGAAAGCTGTGAATGTCTCTTGGGTGTATTTTTGTGTTTTACAATCTACTTACAGTTCTTACTGTTTGTCTTTCTTTCGCCCACAAACCAAGCTGAAGCAGACAAATTCTTAAGCATGCTGAATGAAGACGGCGATGCTGTTGTTGACTTCGAGGGCTATGTCACTTTTGTAGCAGCTCTTACTATGATTTGCAGTTTAAAATAAATAATTTGTCCACAGTGCCTCAGAACTTTCTCACCTGTTTAATTGTGTACTAAATTTTCAAAAGTTTCACTGATTCTAAATGTGAGAAGTGACAAATTGACTTGTTAACTACAGCTGTGATTTAAAAGTAGTGGTGAACAAAAGTAATAAAGTCTGTTAATAATACTTTAAATTGTAAACAGGTATAGTTAGAGAAAGCTACAGTGGGTGTAGCTGTAAAGGACTTTCCAGCTCTTATGACAACATGGTTGTCAGGGTTGCCTGTCAGGTTTACTGCATGCAGGAGTTCTTTACAGTCCTGGGTCCGCCCTGCAAAACTAGCTGTGTGAGTTTGACTGATGAGGGAGCTGATACCCAAACTTATACTCAACATTTGCACCAAAATAAGTAAAGAAAACTTGGCAAATTTATTAAAAATAAAAAACTGAAATCTCTCATTTATTGAAGTATTCAGGTCCTTTGCTGCGGCACCCCAAATTGCGATCAGGAGCATCCTGTTTGCTTTAAATGTCCTGGTGATGTGTCTAGAACTTGATTGGAGTCCACTTGTTGCAAATTGAACTGATTGGACATAGTTTAGAGAGGCACACACCTGGGTATATAAGGTCCCACAATTCACACTGCATGTCAGGACAAAAACCAACCACTGAAGTCTAAAGGAACTCTCTGTAGACCTCCATGATAGGGTTGTGGGGAGGCTAAGATCAGGACAAGCGTATAAAACCACTGCTGAAGTTTTGAGTGTTCCAGGGAGAACACTGGCCTCATTTAGTGGTGTAGTCTATGTGATACATAGGAATACGCCATAAACCCACTAAGAAAGCTCCCAAATTTCCGTATTCTGTATATTTCTGTATATACTTAAATATACTAACACTGTGGTTTTGCGACAGAACTTTCACTTCAGCTCTTTACTTTTTCAAATAGGTGAGGTCGGGTGATGAGAGCAAACTGAACACACACTGCAGAACATGCAAAGATTCTCTATTTATGCTGGCTACACACTAGAGGATTTTCAAATCTTAACTGATTTTAAAAACACGAGAGACCACAGACATAAGGACAATTTCAACTGATTTTTAACATTTCAATCGCCTGAACACACACACTAGACGATTCGGCTAGACCACGAGACCACACACCTGCCATTTGTAGTAACGACTTCAGAGCGGCTACTTTGTTAGCATTAGCATTTGTTAGCATTCATTCAGTGTACTGTTACACCCAATGCCGCCGCAATTTCGACCCATGCCTTTTCCTTATCTGTCCTGTTGTGGTATGTTTTACTCGACATATTATACAGGCAGTCATGCTGTTGCCATAACTCGACGAGCATATCTTCTCTCTGGATACTCCAGTGACATGTTCGGTTCCTCTTCGCTGCCATGTTTGTTGTGACTGTGAGCTCTGCACGAACATCCGGGGATGACGCGTCCCAGTCTGCTCGCTCTCATTGGCTATTGCAGGTATTCAGTCAGAGGCGGCTCGATCAAGTGTCGTAAATATTAAACACGATTCGAGATCGGGCAGGCTCCGATTCGTCCGGGAGCAGTGAAATAATCATATTGACACCACACACTTGAAAATTATTTGGACAAATAGTCGGTTGAGACAAGCCTCTATTCGGCCACGCCCCCTCGAAAGGGAATCGGGCATTAAATCAGGCCTTTTATCCTCTACTGTGTAGCCAGCATTACCCTGACCCCACCCCACTGAGCTTAGTGTGTGCATTGAACAGAAGAAACAGAGACACGGTGATGGTGTATGCGCCGAGAACAGACAGGTGTAGGCCATCAGAGCAGAGGGGAAATTAACAGTAAAGCTGTCAAGTAGTAGTAAATGTTGGTTTATGTTTGACCATGGATAAACACTCAACTGACAGCAGGAACGAGTAGATTCCAGCGTTGTCATTTTGACATTGCTGGGGAAAAAAGAAAAAGAAAGACATTGGTGGCTTGGAACAAGGGTATGTCAACCTGTAATTAAAAAGGATTGTGTCTGTCACTTTTGAAATCCCTCTCTGCTACCATTTCAATCTCTCAGCCTCTTTCAAAGTTATCATACAGTTTGAGTAATAAAATCATATGCTTTTGAAACCCTTTCATAAATGCAGCAGTAACTACTTTGAATTTACTTTACCAAAGTATTTCATACTTGACCTGTGCAACATGTGGCATGAAGTGCATGAATGAGCTTCTGGGTGTGGTTTGTGTACTGTGTGGAGCTCTACATTACCTCACCAATCTATAACAACTGTGTCATTGGTGGGAATTCAGTAAATAAAAGCAACCAAGGATTCTGGGGGGAAAAGTTAGTGACTGAGGAGAAAAATAGTCAGTACAGTTATTGGGAAAGCAGCGTTTAGATGCCTTGAATTGTTGAAGTTTTAAGAGGCTTGCCTGTGATAAATGAGGATGTGTGTTGGGCAGTAACATTCCTGACATTAACAAGCTGATCCAACTCCTCCCAGTGTTTCAAAGCAGTAGAGTAGAGTTTCTTGTAGCATGAAGCATTACCACAATACCTCATTACCACAGCCTTGTAAAATATATAAAAAAATAAATAAATAAACACTGGAATACAAAGTCAGTATTGTGTTCTCGTCCCAGCTGACATGGGAAGGCTTACACAGGCAATGGAGCTCATCAAGGCTACATTTGAAGAGTACGCTAGAAAAGAAGACAGCACTTTGACCATGATAGAATTTGTTAACCTGCTCTGCAAACAGTACCCTCTACTGCACACACTTTGATTTACTGTTGGGCTATTTTTATATTTCAGTCCTGCCTTCAAATCATGCTTCATAGTTGCTCCCACAGCTTATTGGACAGAAATTTAAAACACTCTGATTGGTTGGCATCATTCAAGATCACATGTACTGGCATGGAGCTGAAAAAAAAAGGTTTTAAAAAGGTTTGTGTCCATGCTGTCTTCACAAATCCCTCTCTGCCTCCATCTCAACCTTTCAACCTCCTGAACTGTCATACAATTTTGGTAAGTGGTAATATGTTTTATCCTTTTTAAAATGCAGCATGAACCATTTTACATTTAATTTATTTAGGATGTTGACACCTGATATGTCGCAAAAGTTGGTACGAGGTACATTAGTGAGCTTCCGGGTATGATTTCTTTACTTTGTGGACTGTTACAGTTCTAGTTTAAATATTATAATAGTGATCCAACTCCTCACAGTGTTTTAATGTTTCAAAGCAGTGGAGTCCAAGCTGTGTGTTTACATACTGCATGAAGCATTACTACATTATAGCATTACCAAAACCATGTAAAATAAATAAATGAAAACTGTAATGCAGAGGGGCGGCACGGTGGTGTGGTGGTTAGCTGTCGCCTCACAGCAAGAGGGTTGCCGGTTCGATCCCGGGCGTGGGAGCCCTTCTGTGCGGAGTTTGCATGTTCTCCCCGTGTCAGCGTGGGTTCTCTCCGGGCACTCCGGCTTCCTCCCACAGTCCAAAGACATGCAGATTGGGGACTAGGTTAATTGATAACTCTAAATACCACCGTAGGTGTGAATGTGAGCGTGAATGGTTGTTTGTCTCTATGTGTCAGCCCTGTGATAGTCTGGCGACCTGTCCAGGGTGTACCCTGCCTCTCGCCTGATGTAGCTGGGATAGGCTCCAGCCCCCCCGCGACCCCCAAGAGGATGAAGCGGTTAGAAGATGAATGAATGAATGAATGTAATGCAGAGTTAACACTATTTTCTGGTTTCAGCCAACATGGCAAGGCTCAGACAGGCAATGGATCTCCTCATGGACACCTTCCAAGAGTATGCGGGAAGAGAAAAAGACAGCACAATGACCATGATAGAACTTGTTAAACTGCTCCGTAAAGAGTTTCCTGATGAAGTAAGTAGAAAAGATGTAATGCTATTGCAACAGAGAGCTGCAAACGCTTCTATGACATCTGTTACTTACAATTGATTCTGTTTTTCATTCTTTAGGAGAAAAGCTTATCTGCAGTGAGCACTCTCTTCTGCAAGATGGATGAGGACAGTAATGGTGTTGTTTCTTTCAAGGAGTTTGTCAACATTGTGACGGAAGTCAAACTGATAAGCTTCCAGCAGTAAGTGATTGAAGAAAGTAGAAAAGATGTAATACTATTGCAAGAGAGAGCTGCAAACGCTTCTATGACATGTGTTCAATGTTTTACAGCCTACTTACAATTGCTTCTGTTTTTCATTCTCTAGGAGGGTGGCATGTCTGCGGTGAGGTCTCTCTTCAAAAAGTTGGATGAGGACAGTGATGGTGATGTTACTTTCAAGGAGTTTGTCTCTATTGTAATATGGAGCTACATTAGGGTCAAAAGTTTTGTGCTTGAAAAAATAAAATTTGAAACTGAAAATTCATGTGTTGATCTTGAATTTTGAAAAATACAACAATGTATTCAAAATAAAAATAAGTGTATGAAACGTTTTTTCAGGTTAAATATAATTTTGATTCACTTTGGTAATTCTTTTGAATAAATCATTTATTTTCACTTTTCACTTCCATATATATTTGATCATTTGAGGTCTTATTTTTTCAGTTGCATGTTTTATTTTTTCAGATTCGGATCTTATTTTTTACAGTTTCAAATCTGATTTTTTCAGTTTCAAATCTTTTTTTCACTTTCAGATCTTTTTTTTCAGTTTCAAATCATTATTATTATTCTATCAATATTATCATTATTAAACAAAGTCTAGCATTACATTCAAAGCTTTCAATATAAAAATACAATTTTCCAGACTGAGCATTTACAGCATATTTGTAACAGTACATATATCAAAAATAAAATAAAATAAATAACTAAAATGGGAGTCAGAGGTCGTTATCTCATTCATATAAACTGAGAACAGTGGGTGGCTCTTCATGAATCTGTATCTGTGGATAAATTGTTTTGCAATAATAATTAAACTGTTATACATCATTTCCTGTTTTTTGTTTTGTATTATAACTCCATACTTAATGTCCTTGAGTGTGCTTTTCAGATATCCAGTCTTGAAATGCTTCCCAAAACACTCTGGTATAGGTACAGTTAATAAATAAGTGTTCTAACATCTCAGTGTCAGAGTCACAAAAAGTACAGTTGTTTTTATCGATGTTGAATCTTTGTCTCAGAAACTCATTACAAGGATAGATATCATTTAAGGTTTTGAAATGTGTTTCTTTAGCTTTCGGTGATATGGGTAGAGTGAGGTATCCAGTTCTAATTCTGACTATAATCTGTTTAGGATCATCTTTTAACAGATTTTTCCTTTTTAATGATAAAGGGAAGAGATTAGATGTGAGGACACCTTGTATGATTTTGTTAGTACACTGTTAGCATTTTTTATCTATGAAATTAATATCATCTATAAAAAGTGGCAGCATCATGGGTATTCTATTATCATAAAGCAACATTCCTTTTACCATGTTCACCATACCTTGTGGAATCGCTTTGATCACCACTGAGTATTGTTGTTTAGTACACTTCATATTAAATTTATTAACAAAATCATCATAGTCAAGAAAGTTTCCTCTTGAATCCATTAGGTGCAAAATCGACCAAATACCTCCCTCTACCCAATCATTAAAAAACGAAGATTTTCTTCTAAACAAGATACATCTGTTATTCCAGATAGGAACAGTGTGGAATGAAGTTCATTCATTCATTCATCTTCTAACCGTTTCATCCTCTTGAGGGTCGCGGGGGGGCTGGAGCCTATCCCAGCTGACATCAGGCGAGAGGCAGGGTACACCCTGGACAGGTCACCAGACTATCGCAGGGCTGACACATAGAGACAGACAACCATTCACGCTCACATTCACACCTATGGACAATTTAGAGTCATCAATTAACCTAGTCCCCAATCTGCATGTCTTTGGACTGTGGGAGGAAGCCGGAGTGCCCGGAGAGAACCCACGCTGACACGGGGAGAACATGCAAACTCCGCCCGGGATCGAACCGGCAACCCTCTTGCTGTGAGGCGAGAGTGCTAACCACCACACCACCGTGCCGCCCTTGGAATGAAGTTATGACTATAAATTAGTTTCCAGTACAGGAGGACCTGCTGATGAAACTTGGACAACTTAACTGGTAGCTTGGTAATACAGAAGTCACATCTTAACAGAAAGTCTGTCCCACCACATTTTTCAAATATTTTAGAGGGAATATGAAACCAAAAACCATCGACATTTTTTAAAAATTGTTGCAACCATTTGAGTTTTATCATGCCATTCACTGCTTCATAGTCAATCACATTTGGACCTCCTTCATCTAACGGTTTTACCACATCCCCTTGTCTCAGATAATGATGTTTATTTTTCCAAATAAAATTAAAATTTGTTTGATTAATTGATTTAATTAAATGATCAGAAATGGGTAAAGAGAACGCTGGATGTGTAAATCTAGAAAGTGCTTCAATTTTGGTGATCAAAATACGTCCAAAAATTGACAAATCTCGTTTTACAATCCTTTGTTATGGTCACTCCTAAATATTTCACTTCATTTTTCAGTGGAATTCCATATAAGTCAATTGGTTGAAGATCATGTATTGAAATTAACTCGCATTTTTGTAAATTTAAAGGAGCTATACGTAAGAAATCCGAAGCAAATAGTCATAAAAATCATCCTTATATATGTCACAGAGACTAAGGAATAATGGTAATATAACATACTGAATATTCGTATTTTAAAAAATGTTTTACGGGCCGCAAATCATCTTTATGTTTTGAATTTGTGTTTTGGCCTGGTGCGCCACCCATCGCCGTCTACCAGTCATGCAGTCAGTAGAGTCTCAGCATCTGAGTTGCCAGTTACGACTGAGCTACAATGGCTGACGGTGGGACCAAACCCAAACGACCTTGTTATGATTCCCAAAAACAGCAAGACAAAATTTGAAGCAAAGCGAGGGTCTACATAGGAGATGCTTTTGAATGGTGGAGACAGTTGAAAGTGGAGAAGAATTTAAAATTGGATGTCCAAGTGGCTACTCTTCTCCTCAACAGGTAACAGTTAAGCTTTAGCCAAAGTTGGCTAACTAGCATCATAGCTAGACGGGGATGGACATTTCGAATACTTTCAACTGTTATTCATTTTTGATCATACATTGTAGCCCATGTGCAGGTGGGTCATCGACCCAACTGATTTTTTTGAGAAACAAACGTTAGCAGCACGGCAAGCAGCTTTAGCAGTGTCCCACTACATTGCATTAGCAGCCGGCTCCTCCCAGCAGCAGCGGCAGCAGAGAAGCCGGACTTGCTCGAACGGCCACGGCAGCCGCCCGTGGGCAAACAAATCAGTCTCCAGCGTGCCGCTGTCCACCTGCTGTCCAGCCGCTGCCGGCGTGTTTGCTTTGGCAACAGTGCAAACATTAGCACGATAATACAAAACTTTACATTTACTCTTCCACCTCTCACACTTCTCTTCCTCTGTCTGCGCTGGTCACCTGGCTCATCATCAGCCTAACTTGGTAGTGAATAGCTAGGGTCTGTATCAGTCAAAATAAACATGAAATGATAACGTTATCTAGCGTTAGCTCTGTATCAGGCTGTAACAAGTCAAAATAAATGGGAAATGATAACGTCATCTAGCCTTAGCTCTGTATCAGGCTGTAACGAGTCAAAATAAATGGGAAATGATAACGTCATCTAGCGTTAGCTTAGCGTCAGCTTGGGAGTGCTGTACTTCTGCTAAAACCTCCGTGTTGTTCAGTATTGACTTGACTTGAGTTTACTTACAACTTACAGTGTGGGACTCCTCACTTGCCATGCTCACTCCTCGCTCCGGATCCTTCAACCTATCTGGTAACCTCGAGTCTGTAGGGGAGGGGGGGCTTACACGACTCGTGGCAGTATTTTGATTGAGTGCAGTAACCGTTTTGGCCACATTCTTACATACGGCGCCTTTAAGTATAGTCCAGATGCTTTAGAAAAACTGAGCTATTTTATTGATTACCAAAGGGATCTGTTCTGCCCTCTTGAGGAAGACTGTGGTATCATCAGCTAGCTGAGTTATGGTCAGATGATTACCTAATACATTTAAAGGCTCAATGTCTGGGCTATTTTTAAGAAAAACAGCTAATAACTCTGCAACTAAAATAAATAATAAAGGAGAGCAGGAACAGCCCTGCCGGATCCCACGTTTAACCTCAAATCTTCTAGTTGTTCCTTGAAGAAGAGAGACTGAACTGTTAATATCCTTATACATTATATTAATTACTTTAATAAGCTTTGCGCCAAAGGCAAAATACTCTAAGGATTTCATTCATTCATATCAAGGACACTTCCGCGTTTTTGTGTGTATACAGGAATGTTAATATTATTTTTGCTTATTTCATTATTGTTATTATTGGTTTTATTTTTTAGTAGTATTGTATTGTCTGAGGATGACTCATTTTAGTAACTATCTACAGTAAAAAAGAAAAAAACAAGCAAAGAAACAAACAAAACTCATTTTATACACTGGGCCTTCAAAGTGCTCTCTGAAACTACACCTGGCATGGCTTGTGTCCAAAAAATGAAAAAATCTAAACTTTGTCATAGAGCTAAACCAAATACATCATTGGAAAGGTCTCAACCTGGAGAGTAACATATGTCAGTATGAAGATTCTACATGGCTCCTGCTTTCAGCCATTGACCTTTGAACCTTGACCTCAGTGCATGTTTGAGGGCTTATAACTCAGCAACTAAAGGGGGTACAGACATGGGACCAACTGTTATAGAGAGCTCTTGACCTCAGCTATCATGTGAGTGTAGTCAACAACTGAGGGTGCTGTCAGATATGGATAAAATATGGATAAAATTAATTTTCACCCATTTAGAAATTAGATACTTAAAATCTGATTTCACAAATGTGTTTACCATCCCCTTAAAGTCCACAGTGTACTCTCAATTCAGTATTTACAACTTCCAAATCTGGGAAAAACACTTAGATTTTTAAAAAACTACAATTCCCTGGGTAGTAGGGCTCTAAATAGGGTTGTAAAAAGATATATCTACTGAATATATCTAATATCAAGTAAAGCCGAACTAGTTATTACACTCCACCTAGATGAACCATGGTAAGAAAAAGTAAAGATGTCGGCTAATTTTCGATATTTTAGCTAATACACTAGAAACGGCGTTTTTGGGACAGTTGGTTCGTTCGCGGCTTTAAATTAGGCTAGTAAGAAGATATATCTACCCAATATATCTAATATCTAGTAAAGCCGAACTAGTTATTACACTCCACCTAGATGAACTATGGTAAGAAAAAAAGCAAGGATGTTGGCTAATCGTAGTTATTTTAGATAGTACTCTAAAAACGGCGTTTTGGGACAGTAGGTTTTTTTGCGGCTTGTTGTAAAACAGGGTCGTAAAAAGATACATCTACTGAATATATCAAATGTCTAGTAAAGCTGAACTAGTAATGACACTGCACCTAGATGAAATATGTTAAGAAAAAGTAGGCATGATGGTTCATTTCAGATATTTTAGCAAGTTCTCTAGAAACGGCGTTTTTGGGATTGAATATTTGAATAGGCTATAACAAATATCTAGAACAGCCGATTTATCACGTTATTATCATTATTATTATTATTACTGGTGGGAAATTATAACAGAGGAATGTATTTGCCGTTTTAATATCAAGAACACTTCCACGTTTTTGTGTGTATACAGGAATGTTAAAGATATCATTGAGGGAAACGAGGTTGACGTGACGTGATTGAATCAGGGAATCCATGTGTCCACCACGGGAGAGGACCCTAATTGACTTTACATTGGCATTGTTTTCGTGGTGGCAGCACGTAATTTCAACCCATTACATGCTGCCACCACGGAATGCGGTGTTAAGAGGTCGCGGTCATTTCACGTATTTCTGTGAGATCACGTTGGCCTGTTACATGCATAGTCTTCTTTCAAAATACACTTCCATTTTCACAGGACATTTAACATTTCCATACAGTCTCTTTCAAAAAATAAATGCACTGCGTCAGTACAAGACTGTGAATTAACATATTTTTTCCTTCAACAGCAAACACACATGGTTGGGTTTAGGCAACAAATGCACGTGGTTGGGAAGTTTTCGAAATCCGACGTGGTGCAGCATCAGAAACCAACAAAAAAGGTGCCCTTTAAAGTTGGCATGATAAGCGGACAGTTGCCGTTACAGTTTAACGGCGCCCAGCGGCATCAGGGGGAAACGCGGTGGGACAAGGACGAAAGTTAAGGCAGCCAAAGTCCGACTGGGGCGGGTAGGAGGGGTTTGGTGGATGGGTCCAACACAAGAGAGTGATGTCAGCGTCCTGTAAAATTCTAAAGCCAAACCCTGTTCTTTTTTCCTAAACCCAACCATGTGTGTCTGTTGTTGAAGTAAAAAACACGTCAATTCACGGTGTTGTACCGACGTAGTGCGTTTATTTTGAAAGACACTGTTTTTAAATGTTAGATTTCCTGTGAAAACGCAAGAAGACGATGCATGTAACAGGCAGAACTTGACACAGAACGTCAACAACCAATGCACCCAGGGTACCTTGCATGTCATATGTGGACGTGGAAAGTCAGTAAACCTTTTATGTAGCTGAACTACTTCACCTGTACTCTTCAGCTCGCTCGCTTGCAGCTCACTTAATTTGTTGTCTGTCCCTCGCACTCACCTTAAGACACGTGGTGATCAAACTTTTGTGGCCGTAGCACCTAAGTTTTGGAATGCTCTGCCCGTTCCCTTACGATCACACTACCTCAAATGCCAAACTTCCTCAAAAACTGCTCCTAAATGTCTATGGAAGCACCATTGAGTCCATCCTGACCAGCAGCGCCACAGAGATGTACGCCAGGTATACAGTCGCAGAACGTCACAGCCCCCATCATGTGGTAAAGGCGGCACAGCACATCATCAGGTTGAAGCTCCCTGGACTGGACATTATTCACACCAATAAACTCAAAAAGAAAACTCACAGTATCCTCAAAGACATTCCACACCGCGGCCACTCCATGTTTTGAACGGTTACCAGAAGGTTCAGGACAATCAAATCAAAAATCAACAGACTGTAAAACAGCTTCTATCCCAAGCTGTGGCCTCTATTGTTCCACTATAATACACAGGGTTAAATATGCACTGACACTTCTCGTGCGTGTGTGTGTGTGTGTGTGTGTGTGTGTGTGTGTGTGTGTGTGTGCGTGTGTGCATTTCTAATTGCTCTTATCCCAAGATGGTCAGATGGAATTTCATTGTACATTTTGTGTAATGATAATAAAGATTCATTCAGCCATCTAAAGACACGCCTGTTTAGACAAGCGCATTTGGGTAACCTGAACGCACCAGAGCTGTACTTTTTATTTTGTGTATTGTTATTGTGTAGTTTGAATTCTTCTTTTTTCATGTGTGTGTGTGCAAGTAGTTTTGCCAGTGTGACTCTGACTCATTTGTCAGAATAACCTGTGACTCCTTTGTCTCTATAATTTCTTTCTTGTTGTACATTGCCCTTGTGAAGCAAGTTGTGACCTACTGTATGTCTGCGAAAATTTCTAAATAAATTTTACTTACTTACTTGATTGATTGGAACAAAAGGTCTTCTTTATTACATTAACTAAAAACAATGCGCATTAAGAATACTTTTATTGTCTCTATCATCCTCAGCTTCCTTCTGGCACATGTGCTTGGTTTCGCCTTGTCCTCAGTGCAAAGTAATCAACAAGAACTCAAAGGAAGAAATACAGTTCAGTGATGTGGATTTTCCACCCAACCTACAGTATTTGGTATTGGTGAAAGTAAAGTATGTGAGCACAAACCGCCAACCATGACTTTTCCCATGTTTCATGATGTTAATCTGTTTGTCACGCTTTTAAAGTTCTACCCTAAAAGTCCTGCATTCTAAGTCTTATTCAAGGAAACATATAAAGTTAATAGCAACAATATATACTTACAGTACCCACAGTAAAAGTACTTATTATGTACAACAGCCCATTTCAGAATAATATATGTGATTATTGAATCGTAATTATTGGTGCTTTAATGTAATCATCACTTTAATTTTGCAGCTAATAAAGGTGAAACCAACTGTTTACTATAAACTGCTTGGTAGCTTGCCAAGTTGTGTTGTAAAATAAATAAGTGGAATAAAGAGTGCAATCAGAAGACATTCAAAAAAAAATGTGACGTTTATTTTTGTTTCTTTGTTAATGACATTATGACATTCAGAATCAGTGAAACACATCCAGTCAACACCCATCTATGATTCATGTTTAACGAAATTTTCCTTATCAGAACATTTAAAAATGTGAATTTCATAGATGTCTCTGAAATTTTGGGGCAAGTTGGATCAAGAAAATTCTGAGGCAATGTGACTGAATCATTTATTTTTAATGGCATACAGTAGCGAGAGCTGCAACAAAAGTGACATACTCCTGAAAAGTAACAACACCATCATTATCGTGATCCAGCGTGTTGAAGAATTCTTCCACCTCAGTGCTTTTCATGTTCTGAATAAGAAAAAAAAAAAAAAAAACACAGTTAGAGATGTAATTGGACTGTAAAACAAACAAACAAAAAAATGTCCAAGATGCATTCATAGCTTTCTGTTGTAATACTGCTACACCTTTTCCACTTACCTTTGCCCCGGCAAACTCATTGCGGAGCAGGTTAGAGAGTTCTGCCTTACTCAAAGTCTTTTTGTCGCCATCTTGTCCAGCATACTTGTCAAAGACTTTCTGGAGCTTCTCCATTGCATCAATGAGCTCTGGCATGTTGGCTGGAATGAGAAAATATTGGTGACTTTTTAGTCGGGTGTTTATTGATTTAACTGTTTATGTATTTGTTCAGTCAGTCATTCATTTTAGGTGGCTTTGGCAACGCTGCACTTTGGTAATGCGAGAAGCTACACACACGGGCTGGACTCCACTGCTTTGGATCATCCAGTAAAAACACTGGGAGGAGTTAAATGAGCAGCTTGCTATGGTCTGGAAAGTTACTGCCCAACACACGTCCTCATCTGACTCATGAAAAGAAGTGATTCTTAAAAGAAAGAAAGAAAGAAAGAAAGAAAGAAATTCACATTTTCATTCTCTTTATGTCTTGCTGTAGTGGTTGCTCATAATCTCCTCTGTCCCCAAGAGTTAAATACTACATTTACAGTGACCCACTGGTTATAAAAAAGAGACATGAGTAAGTACGGGTGTGGCACAGTCTGCTTGCCAACTCCCTTCCCTGGTTGTTTCCTCTGAATGCCGCTACATACAGTACATACATACACTGTCCTAACTCACTGATTTTGAGTTCCTCTTGGTTTTCTCAGCTACTGCATGCCTGCAGATCTTTTAAAGCAGCTTTTCATTGTCCTTTCCTAATCCTATTCAGATGCAGCACTCCACACATTACACAAACAACACCCAGTAGCTCACTCATGCATCTCATGCCACATAATGCCACACATATATCAGGAATCAACTATATAGATAAATGACAAGCAAAGTGTTGAATGCTGTATTTCAGAAAGGATTTTACAAAAACATATTAACACTTACCAAAGTTGTATGAAAACCTGTGTAGGCTGAGAGGTTGAGATGGTGGCAGAGAAGGATGTGACAAGAGATCACGGACACAAAGCTTTTTAAATAGAGGTTGACACACCCTCTGTCTAAGCCCACACCCCTCTAATGTCTTTTTTCCCCCCTCTTGATTTTCCTTCTTTCCTCCCAAAAACTTAATAACATAATGTCTAAATCACAACGCCAGAATTGCTACTTTCTTGCTGTTCCTCCAATATAAGCCCCCTTTCATACCAGTAATACCAGTGTGGGAAGTCATATTTACATATAAGCATACAAATAAGTGAATATATGTCATGTAGGAAGTGACAGTGGTCCGTATAATCGTCTTTTAGTCCTCATGATAAAGGAGCATCAAATCATGTAGATGTACATGTATATTCAGAACCTGTTTGAATATCTACCCCATACAAATATCAGTGTTCTTATTTCAGGGCAAATATTGACTCTCACAATCAGAATCATTCCCTTTATTCATCCTATTATGTAACACAGCTGGTTTTAAAGGGTGTATCCCAGGTCTCATAACGTACTGCATGCAGTAACCCGGATAGGCCAAACTGACATTGTCATAAGAGCTGGAAAGTGTACAATAAAGCGATCCATTGTCCCGCTCATGGCTTTCTCAAAGGGTGACAAATTGGAAATGGGAAACATGGGAAACATACTGTTACAGTCAGTAAGAAAATAATTCACCATGCGGAACACCATTTGAGAATCACTGATTAAGAGTACTGTTAATTAACTGTATTACTTTGGTAGGAAATGGGGATTTTTACACCTGTGCTTTTATCACGGCTGTAGTTATTGGTTAACTTGGAGAGTGTTGGAAACACTGTGAGAGTCATGTTCTTTGACTTCTCCAGTGCCTTCAAGAGCATTCAACCCAACCTCCTGAGAGACAAGCTGCTGGACATGCGACTTCACCCGGACATCACTGCCTGGATTACCTCACGGGCCAGCCGCAGTACGTCAGGGTGGATGGCTGCGTATCTGAGGTGGTGTCAAGTAACACCGGGGTGCTCCAAGGAACTGTTCTGGCACCATTCTTCTTCACCCTCTACACCCCTGATTTCCGGTTCAACTCTAGTTCCTGCCACCTCCAAAAGTTTTCCGACGACTCCTCTATAGTCGGATGCATCAGCAATTATGATGAGGAGGAGTACAGAGGACTGATTGGGGGCTTTGTCGCGTGGAGCAACCGAAACCACCTTCAATTCAACATCAGCAAGACTAAGGAGGTGGTGGTGGACTACCGGAGGAACCGGAGGCAGTCTGCCCCAGTCACCATCCAGGGCGAGGAGGTGGAGATGGTGGACTCGTACAAGTACCTTGGGGTCAAGGTACGCTGCTGGGCGCCGTTAAACCACAATGGCGACCGGCACGTATCATGCCGACATTAAAGGATGGCTTTTTCGTCAGTGACTGATGCCATAAGCGCCCAATTTCGATGATTTCAAAGTGAGACTGGGTCGGCAGCTCCAGTTATCAGCAATGTTAAATCATTGTTTTTCTCAATAGAATCTGGCTTTGAGGAGAGGGATATAATATAATGTCTTCAAAGGTGAAGTCATGGGGCGTCAGTGGCTTAGTGGTAGAGCAGGCGTCCCATGTACAAGGCTGTTGCCACAGCGGCCCGGGTTCGAATCCAGGCCCTGGCCCTTTGCTGCATGTCATCCCCCCTCTCTCTGTCCCCCCTTCACACTTACCTGTCCTGTCCAATAAAGGCAAAATGCCCTAAAAAATATCTTTTAAAAAGAAAGGTGAAGTCATGAAAAATATTCTGAAAATAGCCTACTCTTCAACTGATATTGATTCTTCTGAGAAACTGAGGGCATGCTAACTTACTTGCTTACTGTCTGTGGATAAGTACCCCATACAACTCCACTACAAAAACATCTGAACTATCTCTTCATGGATCGCACGTATGCCATCAAAGTGACCGTCAGCAGACTTATATGCTGTTGTACTGAATATCAGCACTGCTGTGATTATCTTCAGCCCTCAGCCTGTGGCCATGTGCCTACCACCGAATCACAGCTGTGCCGATACTTAAATGACATTGACTTTATAGATGTGACTGTAATGTTGGTGCAATTGGATCACTCAGGTTTTTTATGTAGAGCAAATAAAATAAATAAAGTTGTGAGGCAATGTGGCCAACTGTCTCCTTCTTTTCCAGTGTACTTGTCAAAGGAAGCGTTCAGGAGTGCCATTGCCCGTGTTGGGGAAAACAATAGTTTTGATTGTGTATTCCAGTATTTATGTCTTTTTTTGGTTGACATGGCTGTGGTAATGAAGCAGTCAGGAGACTTTCTTTATACTTCATTCATTTACAATTCTCTCTCTTTCCTACTCCCCCCACTACCTCCAATCAGCTGATTATGGGTGTTCACTCAGCCAATCATGTTGCTGCTGCAGCAGGCGGACTCGCTGTGCCCCCCTCCACCCAATTCACCTTCAGTCATTGCATACAGAACCCAGGACGAGCTTATCAAAGGCCCACTTCTCTTCACGTCCAGATCCTCAGCACCCTCTTCATCTCATCACCACCACTACATACACTTCCTCATTTATCCTATTAATAAATTGACTATTCAATGCAATGCATGAGGTACGTACTACATACCTAGGGGCCATTTTCTTAAACAATAGACATGGTCAAGTTTAGGTGGTACAACAGAGAAGCAAATAGGTAGTTGAGTGTGTCATGTTAGTCTCTTGCAGTTTCTTGAACAATTCAAGGCATCTCAAAGCCAACCTGCCCACTAACTTTGGTTTTTTTGTTGTTCTCAATGGCTTTGGCTTTGCACTGTCAGACACTAATTTTCAGTTCCTCTCAGTGAATGTGACTGGGGTTTGGCTTTTGAATCTTATGGGACACGAACACCGCTCTCTTGGGTCAAAGTCGGTGTTTATTGGACCCATCCACCTGCCCCACTCAGACGTTTGCTGCCTTAACTTTCATCCTTGTCCCGCTGCATTTCCCCCTGATGCTGCAAGGTGTGGCTATTTTTGTTTTTACTTTACACTGCTGGGTACCTTGTGATTTTCATCAAAGGATCTATTAAGCTTTATCTTCATCCATAATAAAACATCATTTATTTGTTGATTATATTTGTATTAATAATATGAATCTGCAAAGTAACTTGAGTTGTAAGATAAATAAGTGGAATAAAAAGTATAATCACAAAACATTTAAAAACATGTGACATTTATTTTTGCTTCTTTATTAATGACTTCTGACATTCAGAATCAATGAAACACACTCAGAGACCGCACATATCAAGTCCCACAAGACTACGTGAGAACTCATCTATGATTCATCTGTGTGTGTTTAACAAAGGAGAGGAGAGGAGAGAGAGAGAGAAGGAGAGAAGGTGCCTGGTGTATTATAGGAGGTCCCCCAGCAGACTAGGCCTATGTCAGCCTAACTAGGGGCTGGTCCAAGCCTGAGCCAGCCCTAACTATAAGCTTTATCAAAAAGGAAAGTCTTAAGTCTAGTCTTAAATGAGGAGACGGTGTCTGCCTCCCGGACCGAAACAGGAAGATGATTCCACTGCAGAGGAGGCTGATAGCTGAAGGCTCTGGCTCCTGATCTACTTTTGGAGACTTTAGGGACCACGAGTAACCCTGCGTTCTCAGAGCGCAGTGTTTTAGTGGGATAATATGGCACTATGAGCTCTTTAAGATATGACAGAGCCTGACCATTTAGAGCTTTGTAACTTAGGAGTAGGATTTTAAATTCAATTTGGATTTTATTTGGATTTTACAGGGAGTGCAGAGAAGCTAAAACAGGAGAAATATGATCTCGTTTCTTAGTTCCTGTTAGTACACATGCCGCTGCGTTCTGAATTAGCTGGAGAGTTTTTAAAGACTTATTAGAGCTACCTGATAATAGGGAGTTACAGTAATCCATCTTAGAGGTAACAAGTGTGGACAAAAACAATAGGCTACACATTCTCATAATACAGTGGTGGAAAAAAGTTTTCGGACACCCCATGCATTTGTGAAATATTGCATTAAGAATCACTCTTAGGTCTTCAAGTGCAATTTCTTTTAGTACAGTCACAGCCAAAATACTAAATAAATCCTAAAAAAGCCATTAAAAACTTAAAATTGATTGGTTCCATAAAAATACATAAGAAATTTTGAGTATTGGGTCATTTTGGTACCAGTGATGAAGGTCGTTCTTTTTATTAAAAGACACAATTTTTGTTGCCAAGCTTCGTGTCTACATAAAGCCAGCACATTTGACAGTTCTTCAGACACAAAAATGGCTAAAACAAGGAACCTAACGCAGGAAACACGCCTGAAGATAAAGATTCTCAGCCAGGAAAGGTACAGCTGCCGCCAGATAGCCAGGAAGTGCAGATGCAGTCCTTCAGCAGTTGGATACACTCTGCAGAAATACAGATAAACCAACAGCTTGGAAGACAAACCAAGATCTGGGCGTCCAAGGGTTTCTTCAGCAAGAAATGACCGCATCCTGATCCGCATGTGCAGGCAAAACCACCAAATGACATCACAGGAGCTTCAGCAGCAGTGGTCAAACCAAACTGGTGTCCAGTGTTCCACCCGCACTGTACGTGGCCGACTTTTAGATCATGGCTTAAGGTCCTACAATGTTGAGAACTGACATATTGAAACTGTCAAGAATTTAGTTTTGTTAGTTTTTCTTGTAAACAATAAACAAAAAAAATATAATTTGTATTTGTTTCTATCTGTCTAATGCAGCCACACCTTTTGAAACACAAAAAAGATTTTTCCACAATATTTCATGATAATATTTGAGATTGTGTAAAATTTTAAGGGTGTCCGAAAACTTTTTTCCACCACTGTATTGGATGTAACAATATTTTTTTTACTTTTTTTTCTTTCTTTTTAAAAATATTTTTATCTATATGTTTTTTTTAAACTTGGGCCATTCAATGTGCCCTTCAATGACCTAGTGGTCTGTTTTACTGGACTGTGCATGTTTGGGATGAGTATGCTACAATGAATTGCCTCATGTGGGATCAATAAAGTTGTCTGAATCTAAATCTGAATCAGTAAATAATATTTTAGGGTAGCCTACACCAAATTGTGAGAAAACAAGCGCAAATTTGCAATAGCTGCGACCAAATTTGCTTCCGTCACGCCATTAATGGATGAATCATGATTGTTTTTTCTGGCATAGTTACTTGTGGTCTCTAATTGCAGCATGCAAATTTTGAGTATTTTTGGTCAAGGACTTTTTGAGTTATTCACAAAAAGAATTGAATCGGGTAATATAGCGCCACCTATGAACGCTCCTCAATCTCGCCGTCCTCTGAGGTTCGCAACCTGGGTGTCACCTTGGACTCCACTCTTTCTTACGACACACACATCAAATCCGTCACCAAATCAGCTTTTTTCCACCTCAGGAACATCTCCAGACTCCGACCTTCACTCCCCGACTCTGTTGCTGAGACTCTAATACACGCCTTCATCACCTCAAGTCTGGATTATTGTAATGCCGTTCAGTACGGGGTCACCAATAAAACTCTTGGCAGACTCCAACACGTTCAAAACTCAGCTGCCAGGGTTCTCACTCGCACTAAACCTTGGCAGCACATCACTCCCACTCTCAAACAACTGCACTGGCTTCCTGTTAAGTTCCGGATCACCTTCAAACTTCTCCTGCTCACCTACAAATCTCTGCACACCCTTGCCCCTCAGCATTTAACAGACCTCCTTCATGTTCACCACCCGTCCCGGAACCTGCGATCTGCGGACTTGGGCCTCCTTTCAATTCCTCGTACTAGAAGGCAAACCTTTGGGAGCAGGGCCTTCAGTGTGGCAGCACCCACCCTCTGGAACTCGCTTCCGCTGGAGATTCGCCAGGCACCAACTCTGGATTCTTTTAAATCTCAGCTAAAGAGACACCTTTTTCTGCTGGCTTTCGCCAGCTAGTTGTGTTTTCTGTTTGTTCATGTCATGTGATTTTGTGGTTGTCTGTGTGATTTTGTGGTTGTTTGCAATTGTGAAGCGACCTTGGGTTTCTTGAAAGGCGCTATATAAAATTGATTTATTATTATTATTTATTATTATTGTGGTCCACAGTATCAAAGGCTGCTGTTGGATCCAGCAGAACAAGAATCGCACAGCAGCCAGAGTCATTTGCCAGAAGGATGTCTTAATAAAGCTGACTCTGTGCTATGCAGTGTTTAAAAACCAGATTGAAACACCTCCAGGATATCATGCTCATCCATAAAGAACTTAAACTGAGCATGAACAGCTTTCTCCAGAATTTTTGAAATAAAAGGCAGCTTGGAGATGGGCCTGAAATTGGCCAGCACAGTGTGATTGAGGCCAGGTCTCTTTAGCAGGGGTTTCACTACTGCATGTGACAGAGACAGAGGGGTCAGAGGCAGGAGTTGAGATAAAAGCCCTTGTGCTGCACTCACTGGCACCGATCCAAGTCTCTGTCACACAGGCAGCATTATTAGTCTAAAACTTGAAAGCATTTGCTTACATTTACAAAAGAATTATCCTATGTTCCTGCAAAAACATGTTGCTCTGGATATTTGTCATCCTCCTTTCTAGTGTTCAGTCTGAACATCTGACTTTCACATTGTTAGCTTTTACCTGCAAACTTTAGCCTAATAGCACATGAATCTAATTTACCAATATCAAGAGATTCCATAAGATTTCAACCCTGTTCTGTGGACGATACATGAGGTGCAGACTGATAAAGGAGGAAATACAGTGAGTGCTGGATGGAGCAGTGAGTGACAACAACTCCGCCCACATGAAAGAGTACTGTTTGCAGTGGAAACACGATGTGGACCAAGGGTCTAGGTACCATGCCTGAAGGGTTACTTTTGGTTCCAAAGGTATCATACCGAAAGTGTTTGGTGGAAACGAGGCAGTTAAAACGGTGAAATGTGAGTCTTTATGCCGTGAAACCTCCGGATACAGGCACTTAACATATCTCTGTGGAAACCCACTATAACAGATGAAGTTAATAAGTAGTGTGCAGGGGACCCTAATTACTGGATGCAGAAGCAAAGCTGTTCCAAAAGTAATGTAAGCATCAATGGTAAACATGAATTAACCCTAACGCCTATTTTACTCCACAAAGGCATTTAATTAATCCAATAGACCAGAAGAGACAACACACTAGTAGTGAATGTGTGCATGAATGAACATGAAAGCAATTTCAGTAGTTCTGTTACTTGTTGTAGACTCTGCCCAAAATCTATCTTTGAAGTATGGAATGACATTGCAGATTGTGGTTGCAAAAATGTTCTTATAGAACAGATAGCACTGGGTGTTCACGCCTCAGGCAGGGAGAAGGACACACCCTACCCAGATGGCTCCTTTGATATTTATTTTGATTCCCAGCTGTGCGTTGTGTCTTGTAAAGTTAAGGTAATTAAAATCGTCGATGGTATCACTGTTACATCTGAATTTCTGAGGTGAACTCAACAGAAAAAAGTGGGGGAAAAAACAGGAAGGAAGAGTAGTGACTGAATTTCAGTACAGCACAAGTTACTTTTTATGAATCATGCTTTGATGTAGTCTGCTGCAGTATATGCATGGATGGATTACTAAATGGGCAAATCGTACACAGTCAGTGGTCTCCATTCACCTGTAAAATGACACTCAAATGAACAAATACTGACGAGGAAGAGACTCAAAATGACCACAAAGAGATGCAAAAGAACTGCAAAGAGACACAAAATAACTACAAAAACATGCAAAACAACTAAAAAGAGACACAAAACAGTCACAAGGTGATTCAAAATGATTACAAAGTGCCACAAAACAACCAATAAAGACAAACTATTACCCCAGTAAGACAAAAAAAATACTTCAGAGACCCAAGTGACTACAAAAAGACACAAAACAACCTCAAAGAGACACAAGACAACAACAAGGAGACACTTCGTGGTCACAAATACAAAACCACCACAGAGTGTGTGCCAAAAACTGCAGTTCTTTAAATGGCCACTTGAAGCCTGGCTCCAGAAGCTGGTCAGTCCCTTAGACCACCATGTTGAAATGCCCAACTTTACAGCAGACATAATCAGGTTTACCCTTCATCACAACTGTAGGGGATACATTTTTATATAACTCAGCCATTTACATATTTAAGGGCGGGCTGCTTTGTTTACAGGCTGTCTGCTGATGGTGTCCTCAGCTTCTCAGTCAGATCCACCCCTCGCTCCTCCACAGCACCGGCCTCTCATCTACACATGGTCACATCTGGCTCCACAAAGGCCAAGATGGCAGCTGCTGAAATGCTGAACTCAGGGTTTCAAAATGGAAGTCCACATCAACAGGTGGCATCACTGTAGCTATTTCCACTATTCTTACAGTCTGGTGCTGGGGCCTTTTGCATACCTGTGTCCAGGTGCCCATTGTCTCGTAGTCAGGCTCAAGTATATGGAGTTAAACTGTATCTGCACATGTAAAAGGAGGGGTAGTGTTTAATAGTTCACTGCAAACAGTCTAATTATCAACAGTTGTCAACAACAGATACAGATGGAAAGAAAAAGGAGTGACTCACAGAACAAACTTGAACTAGGCCTACATTGTTTCCAAGCTTCTCACATTTCCTGCTGTTCAGCAGTAACTCATTGTAAACTGAGCTGCGTGGTAGCAGCAACATTATTCTTGCTCATTCTTGCTCAAAACACACCACTGCCGAGAGATCTGAGCCCCACTTTGGATCTATCATTCCTTTCGATACATTCAGCCAAACCATAGCTCATAAACTATAATGAACTCAACAGGGTTATGACTCTTGCACAACTGGAGCTTTTTTTTTTATCAAGCTGCAATAACTGGATGCACATGCATTTTGTTGAGTTACAGAAGTGAATGAAAGAAGTGAATGATTTGTTCACTTGACACAACTTTGCATTTTCTGTGCATGTTTGAACTAAACAGAGAAAATTACCAAAAGATTAAAAGAGCCGGGCAGAGAAAGGATGAGGAGCTATTTAGCTACTTCCTCTGTGAAATCCTCAGCTTGAGGTAAACAAGCATTCTTGCACAGGCACACACACACACACACACACACACACACACACACACACAAACAACCACTGGGTTGTAGTGGAAAATTGTTTTGGCATTGTCACCACAGGAGAGGCGGAGACTGCACAGCACACAACAGCAGCCTGTTGTGGCAAAAACAGAGAGCTCTGCTCTAAACACTGATGTATTACACTGCAGGGTTTCATGTGATCGTGAAAAATTTGGATTTTAGTAAATTATTCATTCACCAAGAGTAAAACCTATGCTCATGCAGCACACGAGTTGAACTTAATTGTACTTAAAATAAGCTTTACTTTTACTTTTATCAGTATTTGTCAGAAGTCTCCCAGTGTTTAACATCTACTTCTGCTGCTGCTGTGTGTCACATCCAAGTCAATGATTTTCCTGTTTTCAGATTTATGTTTTCCAACCTATGTCAACAAGACTAACAGTCTGCAGCAACACTGCAGCTCTCAGGGGTTCACGTGGGCACAGCAGTCCTGACAAACAGCAAAATCCTGACAAGGAAAGGGTTAATTATCACAATCGCTCTGAAATCATTACATTGTCTTTTAATGGCTGATTTACTGAGCAGATATTTTTTCAGTAGATGTTGGTGAGTTTTGTGGCGAGGACGGTATCATCTACACAGAATGCTTGGGCATATTTAGTGTCTGCAAACATTCTTCACCAGTGAATTACTCTCCACGCCTATCCTCTGTTATTGTCTCCTTCTTAGTGTCTGTACCCGCATCTCTGCCTCTCATTACACTGGCAGTGCCCCCTCCCTCTAACCATCAGATGTTTTTACCACACAGTGACAGGATTTGTATGAGCAACATATTTTGTGTGCATGCAGAGACTTGTTTTGCTGAAGGTCTCTCAAAATACATCTTCTGCACTTGTTGGTTTGTTTATAATAGTTTGTATTCCTCTCCTGGGACACATTGCTGCATGAAAAAAGGCTGTATTAAAAGGCATTTAGAAACAAAGTTGGGCTGACATGGAGTAGTATAATAAACTGAGACAAGAGTTATACAGACAGACATGTATATAAGTAGCTTTAGGGAGAATAAAGTTTGCCATACCATGCTTCTGCAATTACTCAGTGAAGCTTACTTTTTGGTGTAATATTAGTCAGATGCAGTGCTGCCACAAATTAACAGAATAGTATTGGAAATAATACTCTGTGCTTTTATTTAAAATGAACAATACTACAAAGGAAAAATACTTAATAATAAGGGAAGAGGTGCTTGTATACTTAATACGTGTATTAAAATACTGTGATGTTTGATTCGTGACACATGAATGTGCTAGTGAGGGACTTGCATGGAGGTCTGTCAAATATTAAGAAGTAATTATGTGACCTTTGACTGGAAAATAAATATGCAGAGCAATCAATGCTTGCATCAACTGAAATAGATCTAAATCAAATAGGAAATTAAAAAATAAAAGGCTACATTCACAAATTAACTGCACAGATTCCTTTTTCATTGGCATTTCCATTTAAAGTTTCTTCTTCTTTTACTAAAACTTGGAGCTTTACTGTTAATTATTTTATTATCAATCAATCAATCAATCAATCAATCAATCAATTTTATTTATAAAGCCCAGTATCACAAATAACAATGTGCCTCACAGGGCTTTACAGTATACAACATCCCTCTGTCCTTTGGACCCTCACAGTGGATAATGAAAAACTCCCCCCAAAAACCCTTTAACGGGGGAAAAATTCTAGAAACCTCAGGAAGAGCAACTGAGGAGGGATCCCTCTTCCAGGATGGACAGACGTGCAATAGATGTCGTACAGAACAGATCAACATGATAAATTAACAGTAATCCGTATGACACAATGAGACAGAGACAGAGAGAGATGCAGGACAGACAGTGATGATAATAGCTTACAACAACACTAATTCAAGTAATAATATTATAACAATAACTAGTCCATACCCATTGAGTGCACAGTTGCCCATGTACAGTTTCACATGGTGTGTGTTTGGGATACAGGTCATAGGAAATTGTAGATTAAATAGTCAACTGAACCCATTAAGAAGAGCAATGTATTCAGACAGAGTTTTTGTGAATCTGATAGTTTAATTGCTTTAATGAAAGTACAGTAGTACCATTGCCAATAGTGGGATAGTTAGTGGGCTAAAACTGTACATTAGTAGGTGAGGTAGCACGTTGAAAGGCAGATAGTTAAAGTGTTTATATGTTGTATTGACTTAAAAGTGGGCTGCACTGATAGTTCACATGGGAAACATAGATTGACCACGTCAGTGAGTAGAAAAACATGGGACAGACAGAATGACTGACTGACAGTTTCTCTGATTATGTACACCATACCATACCATGACTTAGTCATACCAAAAATTAGAAAAAACCCCAAACATTCGGCCACAGGGGGAGCCACAGCGATCGGTCGCATTTTAGCCATTTTTAAGTTTTTAAGTTTCAGTTGCCAATTAGAGTTAAATTTCTCCAGTCACCTTGAGGCGTCCTGTTCTACATATCTACCAAGTTTAGTAAAAATCAATATGGCAGTTAGGCCTAGATAAGAAATTAGCTCTCTAGCGCCCCCATTTTGTTTGATGGAGTCAATAATGGAGGGGTCCCCTCAGATTATGTGTGGTCATATGCCTACAAAGTTGCGTGGTGATGGGTGAAACCCTTGAGATGTTATACACCTTTATGTGATGAGCCACGCCCTCCGCAATATTCATTGTCTTATAGAAGCTCAGTTTTAGTAAGTTTTCCAACTCTTGCCAAGAGGGAACTTTAGATATTGGTCCATAGATTATGTTCACCCAGTTTCATGCAGATCGCTCAAACTTCCTAGGAAGAGATCGATTTTAAGTGTTTTTCAAAAAATTCAAAATGGCAGAAAATCTATATAACCGGATGTTTTGGGTTCTTGAGGCAAATTTATTCCTCATGAAGAGAGGCATCTCTGTGCAAAGTTTCATGTCTGTACGACATACGGGGCATGAGATATGCCCATTCAAAGTTTGCAATTTCAATCGGTTGCTATAGCGCCCCCCTTTGGCCAAGTGATGTAATATTGCTTCATTCACATCCTCCTATGACCCTCTACCACTGTGCCAAATTTCACATGGATTGACCAAGTCAGTGAGGAGAAAAACGTGGAACAGACACAGACAGACAGAGTTTTCGTCATTATATAGTAAGATAAAGCCCAATATCACAAATAACAATTTGCCTCAGAGGGCTTTACAGCATACAACATCCCTCTGTCCTTAGGACCTTCACAGCGGATAAGGAAAAACTCCCCCCAAAAAAACCTTTAACGGGGGGAAAAACGGTAGAAACCTCAGGAAGAGCAACTGAGGAGGGATCCCTCTTCCAGGACGGACAGACGTGCGATAGATGTTTTACTGAACAGATCAACATGATAAATTAACAGTAACCCGTATGACACAATGAGACAGAGACAGAGAGATGCAGGACAGACAGTGATGATAATAGCTTACAACAACATTAATTTAAGTAACAATATTCTAATAATAATTATGGCTATTGTGGTACAATATGTTGTAGAATACAACAATGTGAGTTAACCTACCAGACAGTGGAGCACAAAGGCTCCGGAGAGGAAGCTGACAGACGTGTCATGCAATAGAGCCAAATTTATAAATGGGTTTATTAGTGGGTGGCACAGTGGTGCAGTAGTTAACACTGTTGCCTCACAGCAAGAGGTTTTCGAGTTGAAACCTGCTGGTCAGGCGGAGCCCTTCTGCTCTGTGTCATCTCTTGTGAAGTTAAAGTGATCAGAAATCATCCATGGTATTACGGTTACACCTGCGTTTCTGAGGTTAACTTAGGTGCCCCCTCGCCTAATTTTTTAAGCTAGCGCAAAGATAAGGGTATATCGGGAAACTAGACAAACTAAGGTATCCATTGGTTTGACCCATATGGGCATAGTTTGCCTAATAAAGTGGGTTATATTTTAGTAAGGGAACAACTGGCATTTCAAGGGGGTTCTTTAAACTCTCATCCCAAGATATCTGAATGAAAATGGGTTCTATGGGTGCCCACAAAGTCTCCCCTAAGCTTGAGAAAGCTTGTTCCCAGTAAATGTTGTGTACCTCACTATTGATATACTCCTTCAAATTAAAGGTGTACATTTGTCTTTTTAAAGAAAAAAACTACCAGCCTATTTGAAGAACAATGAATTACCAACACGTGTATACAGATACATAACACATTAAAACAGGATTGTTGTAGGACTCACAACATTAACTGTACTGGTATTTCAAATAGGAGAGACAAGTGAATGATGCAAAAATAATAGTTTATTACAATAACAAGTGCATGGATTAACAGATGATGTGTGATGATTAAGACTTGACAGGAGACTTTGGTGCTTAGACTCCACAGGTGAGATTTTGTAATTGAGGGGCATCTGAGCAGCATCAAGATAAATCCCCCCCATGGAGTCCACACACTGGTGGTGGTGGCTGTGGCAGTGATGGGAAGGTGAAGGGTGTGCCCAAATGCAGCACGACAAAGGTACAAGCAGAAAGAGACCATATTTAGAACAAGAAGCAGTAAGATGATAGGCTAACAGAGAGGATGTGTCAATGTGCTATTGCTTAACTGTGATCGGCTGATGTCTCAATTGACAGTCCCCATCAATGACAGCAAGAAATTATGGCTGAGCATGCATGTGAGGAGTGAATGGTAGATGGTATGAGAAATAAATGACAGGCCTAAGCATGCAAAGTACTGACTGAACTTTGGCTAGGGCTTTATTACTCTGTGCACATCAGATCATTAGTAACTGTAAAACAAGAATCCAAAGCATAGCAGGATTCAAATCCTCAACTCTCATATTGACATATATGTTTCAACTAGCCTTTACACTATATCTGTCATGTTTTGTAGTGCAGGTAGCATGATTGGACCCAAATGCAGGCAACAGATGAGCTAGCAGCCAGGCAAATTCAAAGGCTTACAGGTTAGAGTCCTAAAATCAGGAAAACAGGCAACAGAACTCCAAATAAAAACTGAACACAAAGAACAAAGGAACTGGGATGGTTTAGGAAGGACACACATACTGGGGGAGTGACAACAGGTGAGCATGTGGTGAACAGACTGCAGGATTAGGGCATGATCACACATGAGCGAAATGAACTGCAGCAAATATTTGCCTAGAGTTCACTTCCTTTGAATGCAAGCAGAGGGACAAATAAAGAATTAGCTTCTAGTGGCAGAGCAAATTCACATCATGTGGAGTTTTGCGAACTTCAACTGGTGAGGACACAGCCTCAACCAATAGCAAAAAAGTATGTGTGGAGGAGACACTGATTGCTGGTGTGTTTCGTTGTTTTTCATGGCTAATATCATACAATACTGGCCACGAAAAACAAATTGCTTCACATGAGAGATGCTGCCTGGCTGACAGTGAGTCAGGAGACAGGCATGGGATGTAAGAAAATTGAAAATGTACCAATAACATCATAAACACAAGGGCAGGAAGTAAAGTGATCTGAAACAAGAGGAGATGTGAGTAATAAAACAAAACAGGGGAAAAACATAGCCTCAAGAGGAGATCAGGGCACGCCCACCCCAGACGGGGTCCAGATGTCCCATCAAGAACACCAAGCAGGGTGAGTGGAGGGGATCCAGGGGAGTGATTCAGGTCTAAGTAATGTAGGAACTGAAGATCAAAGCTGGGGACGTCAGGGAAATGGCCTGGGGCAGAGCAGATGGGAAGAACCAACCCGTAGGATGACCAATCTGCTGGGGCAACTCTGAAGGATGGGCAGGAGGACGCCCAGATTGGCAAAGCACCTCTGGAAGGCGACCATGGAAACAGATTCTACTGGAGCACGAACACGGAGACGGGACCCCACTGAACAACACATTCTCACTCTGACCTCGTCACATATTGATGCACTTTGTCATGGACCTTCCATGTCCATATACAACGTGCAAGGTACCCTGGGTGTGTTGGTTGTTGATGTTCTGGGACGCTGTGTCAAGTTCTGCCTGTTACATGCATTGTCTTCTTTCAAGATACACTTCTGTTTCACAGGAAATGTACTGTTTACATACAGTCTGATTCAAAATAAACATCCCATGTTGGTACAACACTGCAAATTGACGTTTTTTTCCCCTCAACAACGAACAAACAGGGTTGGGTTGGGTAACAAAAACATGGTTAGGTTTAGGAAAAAAGAACAGGGTTTGGTTTTAGAATTTTACAGGATGTGAACACCACTTTCTCAGGTGACAGCTGGTGTTTGTTGGACCCATCCACCACCCCTCCCCCCTGCCTCACTCGGACATTTGTCGCTTTAACTTTTGTCTTTGTCTCGCCTTGTGTCCCCCTGACGCCACGGGCCGCTGTTAAACTATAACAGCACCGTACGTGTATCATGCCGACGTTTAAGGACGCCTTTTTTTATTGATCTCTGACGCCGCAAGTCACTGCCCAAGCGTCAGATTTTGACAACTTCGGAGTGATACCGGGCTTGACTGGAATACGGCTCAGGGACTTGAGATCAGGAATAGCTACATGCAACTGACAATCTGGCTGCATGGGTAAAACCCCTTCTCATTCTGAAGTTGTCAAATACAGCTGTTTGGTCATCGATTTCCGCATCAGACACAAAAGAAAGATAGGCACCTCTTTGTGGCAGTATGTTACACTGTCAGGTGGCTTCAGTTTTAAATGTCACCGGACAATGTAATTTAAGGAACTGCAGGTAGGAGGGGTGGTGGATGGGTCCAGCAACACTGGACTTTCACCTAGGAGGTTGGTGTTCAGTTCCAGTATGATTGTAGAGCCAAACCATGTTTTTTTTAAAAACCTAACCACATTTGTTTGTTGCACAATGAAATAAACACTATACAATCAAACTCTCTCTGTGTGTGTGTGTGTGTGTGTGTGTGTGTGTGTGTGTGTGTGTGTGTGTCTGTTCCATGTTTTCCTCCTCACTGACTTGGTCAATCCATTACATGTGAAATTTGGCACAGTGGTAGAGGGTCATAGGAGGATGCCAATGAAGCAATATTACATCAATTGGCCAAAGGGGGGTGCTATAGCAACCAATTGAAATTGCAAACTTTGAATGGGCATATCTCATGCCCCGTATTTTGTACAGACCTGAAACTTTGCGCAGAGATGCCTCTCCTCATGAGGAACACATTTGCCTCAAGAACCCATAACTTCCAGTTATAAAGATTTTCCACCATTTTGAATTTCTTGAAAAACATTTAAAATCAATCTCTTCCTAGGAAGTTTGACCGATCTGCATGAAACTCTGTGAACATAATCTAGGGACCAATATCTAAAGTTCCCTCTTGGCAGAAGTTGGAAAACTTACTAAAACTGAGCTTCTATAAGGCAATGAATATTGTGGAGGGCGTGGCTCATCACATAAAGGTGTATAACATCTCAAGGGTTTCACCCATCACCACGCAACTTTGTAGGCATATCACCACACATAATCTGAGGGGACCCCTCCATTATTGACCCCATCAAACAAAATGGGGGCGCTAGAGAGCTAATTTCTGATCTAGGCCTAACTGCCATATTGATTTTTACTAAATTTGGTAGATATGTAGAACAGGATGCCTCAAGGTGACTGGAGAAATTTAACTCTAATTGGCAACTGGGTGGCGCTATAACAACAGAAAAATGCCTAAAAATGACTAAAATGCGACTGATCGCTGTGGCTCCCCCCTGTGGACCAGTGTTTGTTTTGGCTTCATGTAAGGTCAATTGGGAAACTGGTAGGAATTCTGTAAATTAAAGGTACCAAGGACTCAGGGCAAAAAGTATGAAAATTTGTAGTCGTAAAAGTAATGCAGTAGGTTGGGAAAATTGAGAGGAACTGAAAATTAGTGAGTGAGGACAGTGTCATACCAAAGCCACTGAGAAGAAACACTAACCGTTCTGTCTTGTTTAGCACCAATGGCCACCAGAAATGTACAAGAGATGGGGAAAATCAAAATTGTAGCCTCCAATGAATCAATTTATTTGAGACTCAGTTTTATTCATCTGACAAATGTGTTAGTGTGTTGGACAGTAACACTCCTCATCTTAACAAACTGCTCACCCAGCTCCTCCTAATGTTTCAACTGCATGTTCCAAAACACTAGAGTCCAACTTCTGTGTTTAATTGTAGTGTCAAGAATGACCACATTACTGCATTACCAAAGCTATGTTAACAGATAAGTAAATAAACACTGGACAACCTTTTTTTTTTTTTTTTTTGGAGTTTGACAATCTACTTACAGTTCCTACTGTTTGTCTTTCTTGAGCCCACAAACCAAGCTGAAGCAGACAATGTCACTTTTGTCGTAGCCCTCAATATGATTTGCAGTTTGAAATAAGTAATTTGGCCACACTGCCTCAGAACTTTCACACCTCTTTAATTGTGTACTAAATAAAAAACGGGGTGAATATTACAGTAACATCTACATAAAATGCATGTAATCATCAACATGGTTAAACACACACAGATGAATCATCGATGGGTTATTATGGAGGCTTGAGGGGTTTCACTTGTGCTGACTTTGAGTGTGTTTCACTGATTCTGAATGTGAGAAGTGAAAAATTAACAAGTTAACTACCTCTGTGATATAAAAGTAGTGGTGAAAAAAGTAATAAAGTCTGTTAATAATACTTTAAATTGTAAACAGGTATAGTTAGAGAAAGCTACAGTGGGTGTAGCTGTAAAGGACGTTCCAGCTCTTATGACAACATGGTTGTCAGGGTCCTGGGTCCGCCCTGCAAAACTAGCTGTGTGAGTTTGACTGATGAAGGAAATGATACGCAAACTTATACTCAACATTTGCACCAAAATAAGTAAAGAAAAGTTTGCAAATTTATTAAGAATAAAAAACTGAAATCTCTCATTTATTGAAGTATTCAGGTCCTTTGCTGCGGCACCCCAAATTGCGATCAGGAGCATCCTGTTTGCTTTAAATGTCCTGGTGATGTGTCTAGAACTTGACTGGAGTCCACTTGTTGCAAATTGAACTGAGTGGTGTAGTCTATGTGATACATAGGAATACGCCATAAACCCACTAAGAAAGCTCCCAAATTCAACTAGCGTATTCTGTATATTTCTGTATATACTTAAATATACTAGAAATATAAAGGACACGCAACACTGTGGTTTTGTGACAGAACTTTCACTTCAGCTCTTTACTTTTGCAAATAGGTGAGGTCAGGTGATGAGAGCAAACTGAACAAACACTGCAGAACATGCAAAGATTCTCTCGTAGTTGTATCCTGACCCCACCCCACTGAGCTTGGTGCGTTGTGTGTGCATTGAACAGAAGAAACAGAGAGACAGTGATGTTGTATGTGCCGAGAGCAGACAGGTGTAGGCCATCAGAGCAGAGGTGAAATTAACAGTTAAGCTGTCAAATAGTAGTAAATGTAGGTTTATGTTTGACCATGGATAAACACTCACAGCAGGAAAGAGTAGACTCCAGTGTTGTCATTTTGACATTGCTGGGGGAAAAAAAAAAGAGAGTTGATCATGAAAGAACTTGTTAAGCTGCTCCGTAAAGAGTTTCGCTAGGCAGCAGGTAGAAAATATGTAATACTATTGCAACAGAGAGCTGCGAATGTCTCTGTGACTAATGTCTTGTGTTTGTCTACTTACAATTGCTTCTGTTTTTCTTTCTTTACGACAAATGCCTATCTTAAGTGAGCACTGTCATCTGCAAGATGGATGAGGACAGTGGTGGTGCTGTTACTGTCAAGGAGTTTGTCGCCATGGTAACGGTTGTCAAAGTGATGTTCAGTAACAAATAAAAAAAAATATTGTCACATTCGAGGTGTATCTTGTATGATTTCACGGGGTAATAAGTACATTGACTGACAGATTGCTCAACCTCTCTATTTCATTTATACTAAATGTAAAAACCGAGTCACAGTCACAGTCACATTTATATAATATACATGTCATTATCATGGGCTTGGGGGACTTGGAATGTGCTGACGCTGAGCATGTATCACTAACTTTGAGTGTCAGAGGTTACAAATTAATTAGCTACATTAAGATAATTCTTTGTATTCTTCTTTTTCTTATTACTCGTAAAATTATTATTATTATTATTATGAAAACATTTTTCCAGGTTGAGTTTAAAAACATTTCCTTATAGGTTATGGGTATATGTGTACAGTGAAAGTACACCTTTGCTTTTTGTACACTTTATTGTTTTGTAGATTAAATTCTTAATGGATAAAACTGCTATTTATACCCTTCGGTCTTCACTCCATAACTAGAACTTGATTTGAATCCAGCTGTGACAGACTGATCTGTTAATATGAGGTCCCACAATTCACACTGCATGTCAGGACAAAAACCAACTCATGAAGTCCAAGGAACTCCCTACAGATCTCTATGATAGAATTGAGTTAGGCAAACATCAGGGCAAGGGTATAAAACCATTTCTACAGCATTTGATCTGATAAGACAATATTTAACTACTCATCACCTAGCTAATGTCATCCCTGAGCTGAAGCATGGTTGTGCCCACATGCCCGCATGTGACCTCAGCCTGGGGTGACTGGTGATCACCTCTCAGCACAGAACACAGCCAAGACAATTAGAGTGACCTAAACAAGGCCCAGAGTTAAAACCCAAAGAACATCTGTGGAGAGACCTGAAGATGGCGGTTCACAGATGCTTCCCATCCAATCTGATGGAGCTTGAGAGGTAGGATAACAAGTGAAGAAAATGATAGCCCTGGGATCCACCCTACAAATACAGGATGTAATTCTAAAACTTATGGTCAGTATTTGCCCTGATGTCAGAAAATTGATGTTCTTTCTACATGTAAATGTATTGAAAGGATTGGATGATCCTTTGTCTCGTGGACTGGGAAGAAGATCATATTGATCACCATTATTTACAACACAACGAGCAATCATCTATTTGCATGACAATTCTATGTTAGTCGTAGCAGTTGTACCAAAACTGGTGCACCTGGTCAGAGGTAGCAAAAGTGGAAAACATATTCATTTTTTTTCCATTTTTCAATCTTAAATATTGTATTTGTTTTGTCTGTTATTTCAGAAAATCATATTCGGCGTTTTTACTATTAGGTTATTGGGTAATTACTTGTAGGTTTCCTGGTGTGAAAGGGCACTTATGCCAGTATGTCAGAGGAAAAGCAGGAAAGAGTACATTCCAGCATTGCTTTTAGACATTTTGTAGGAGAAAAGACAGAAAGAGGGGTGGGCGCTTTGAAAGAGGGTTTGTCAACCTGTATTTAAGAAGGTTTGTGTCCGTGCTCTCTTCACAAATCGTTCTCTGCCTCCATCTCAACCTCTTGACCTCCTGAAGTTGTCATACAATTTCGGTAAGAAGAAATACCTGATACATAGCAATAAGGGGCACAAGATACATAAGTATCACAGTTTCTGTACTGTGTGGAGTGCTATGTCTGAATGGAATTAACATGTCAATTCATAGTAAGATTATAACTTTTTTAATTTGAATATTAAAGTAGTGACAGTCGCAGAATTGGTGAGAATTTAGTAAAAATAAGTCAACTTAGAGCTCTGGGGGAAAACCAGTTAGTAAGTAGACAGTGTGTAATAGTGCCGAGCCAAAGCCATTCAGAAGAAATAACCAGGAAAGTGAGTAGAAAGCAGCGTCTAGATGCCTTGACTTGTTTAAGAAACTTTTAGAGACGTGCCTGTTACACCAAACTACCAACTTGCTTCTCTGTTGCACCACCCATACTTGATCATATCTGTTGTTTAAACCAGTGGTCACTAAGAAATGTAGAATTTTCGCCTGAGGGACTGAGAAAGATGACAAGGAAGCAAAAGAGAGATCAGAAGATCAGAAATTTAGCTTGTACTAAATATAAAAAAAAAAACCAATCACTTTTTTTAATGAGAAGAATGCCAAAGTGTGTTGGGTGGTAACATTTCTGATCTGAGCAAGCTGCTCATTCAAATCCTTCCTGTGTTTCAGCTGGACGATCCAAAGCAGTAGCGTCCAACCATGGAGTTTAAATTCAGCATTATTGCATTATCACAGCCATGTAAACTATATAAATTGATAAATAAACACTGGAATACACAGTTGACAGTATTTTCTCATTTCAGCCAACATGTCACCGATCAAAGAGGCAATGGAACTCCTCAAAGCCACTTTCAAGGACTACGCTGGACTGGATGGAGACAAAGAGACTTTGACCAAAGAAGAAATTTGTGTCCTGCTCCGCTGCGAGTTTACAGGGGGAGTGAGTACAAAAGATGTTACATTATTGCAACAGAGATCTGTGAAACTCTCCGACATGTGTTAAAATGTTTTACAGTCTATTTACAGCTCCTACTGTTTATTTCTTTCTTCATGAAGCTGATGTACTATTAAGAATAAATGATTTACTTACTGTTGCTACTATCAAGGAGTATGTGTCTTTTGTAACAGCCCTTACTGTTGCAACATATGATTGACCCAGCCACATTGATCCTGACCAGCTAAAGGTTAGCCCACCTACTTCTTTATAACCTAGTCCACTACGGAGGAGAAGCTGGAGGCCCACACCAACCCAGGAATGCAAATGAACGTGCAAAACCATGGCCTAACCTTACAGTCGTTGAGAACTTGTAGTTCAAAGTATTAAAATGATCAGAAATGATCCACATGACATAGTCAGGGTCACCCTCAACAAGGATCCATTGAAAGTTATTTAGAACCTATTTAAGATTTGTTTTGAATAAATATCTAATATAAGGAAATTATGAATATATTATAAGGTAATTTGAGCTGACTTTCCCCATTTCATTTTCTCATTAATTGTACATTATACTACCATTAAAATCTGACATATAGTCAGAATCTATCTGAATAAGGATCTATATAAAGTTTCTTACAACCTATTATGGATTTCTTTGATAACTATCTAATATAAAGAAATGATGAAGTTATAAGAGTTTTTCGGCTGACTTTCCTTTTAAATTTCTGATAAACATTTCATGAAATTTGACATGGACGTAGTCAGGGTCACCCTTAACAAGGAGACTTTTTGAATAAATATCTGTTATAAGGAAATTATTTATGTGTTATACGGTAATTTGCGCTGACTTTCCCTTTGAGATCATAAACTGTGTAATAAAATCTCATTGAATTTGGCATGGACATTGTCAGGATCACCCTCAACAAGGACCCATTGAAAGTTATTCATAATCTATTTAGGATTTTTTTTTTTTTTTTAAATATCCAACATATGGAAACTATGAATATGTTATAACTAGTCCATACCCATTGAGTGCAGAGTGCACAGTTGCCCATGTACAGTTTCACATGGTGTGTGTTTGGAATACAGGTCATAGGAAATTGCAGATTAAATAGTCAACTGAACCCATTAAGAAGAGCAATGTATTCAGACAGAGTTTTTGTGAATCTGATAGTTTAATTGCTTTATTGAAAGTACAATAGTACCATTGCCAATAGTGGGATAGTTAGTTGACTACAAGTGTACATTAGTAGTTGAGGTAGCACGTTGAAAGGCAGATAGTTGAAGTGTTTATATGTTGTATTGACTTAAAAGTGGGCTGCACTGGTAGTTCACATGGGAAAGGTGCGGCTAGCCCTTGTTGCAGTGGGCTGGAATCCGGCCTTCGTTCTTTGCTGCATGTCTTCCTTGCTGTCTCTCCCATCCTTCCTGTTATGCTTCACTATCCTGTCAAATATAGGCAAAAAATGCATTACAGAAACAAACAAGTTTAGTAAAAATCGATATGACAGTTTGGCCTAGATAAGAAATTAGCTCTCTAGTGCCCCCATTTTGTTTGATTGGGTCAATGATGGAGGGGTCCCCTCAGATTATGTGTGGCCATATGCCTACAAAGTTGCGTGGTGATGGGTGAAACCCTTGAGATGTTATACACCTTTATGTGATGAGCCTCGCCCTCCGCAATATTCATTGCCTTCTAGGAGCTCAGTTTGCAGTTTGCTCTGTTGCAGTTTTCCAACTCTTGCCAAGAGGGAACTTTAGATATTGGTCCATAGATTGTGTTCACCGAGTTTCATGCAGATCGGTCAAACTTCCGAGGAAGAGATCGATTTTAAGTGTTTTTCAAGAAATTCAAAATGGCGGAAAATCTGTATAACCGGAAGTTATGGGTTCTTGAGGCAAATGTGTTCCTCATGAGGAGAGGCATCTCTGTGCAAAGTTTCATGTCACTACGACATACGGGACATGAGATATGCCCAATCAAAGTTTGCAATTTCAATTGGTTGCTATAGCGCCCCCCTTTGGTCAACTGATGTAATATTGCTTCATTGGCATCCTCCCATGACCCTCTACCACTGTGCCAAATTTCACATGTAATGGATTGACCAAGTCAGTGAGGAGAAAAACATGGAACAGACACACACACACACACACACACTCACACACACACACACACACACACACACACACACACACACACACACACACACACACAGAGTTTTCGTCATTATATAGTAAGATGGTACTTAAGTAGATACATCTATACTGATTGTAATGTTTTGACGGTGATGTTGAAGTCATTGTCACTTTCCCTTAACCTAGAAAAACTTAAGGTCTTTGACCCCCTCAGTGGAAGACTGTGGACGGCTACCTTAGGTGCTTGGTAGCAAAAGTGGAAGACATATTCATTTTCTTTTTTCATTTTTCAATCATAAATTTTGTATTTGTTTGGTCTGTTATTTCAGAAAATCATATTTAACATTTTTACTATTAGGTTATTGGGTTATTACTTGTAGGTTTTGCCAAACTAGTTTAACTGGTGTGAAAGGGCACCTATGTCAGAGGAAAAGCAGGAAAGAGTACATTCCAGCATTGTTTTTTTGACATTTTATAGGAGAACAGACAGATAGAGGGGTGGGCACTTTGAAAGAGGGTTTGTCAGCCTGTATTTAAAAAGGTTTGGATCCATGCTCTCTTCACAAATCCCTCTCTGCCTCCATCTCAACCTCTCAAAGTTATCATACAATATTGGTAAGTGGAATTATGTTTAAATCCTCTTTAATTACAGCATTAATCATTTTGCATTTTTTATCTAAATATTTGACACCTGATTTGGAGCAATAAGTGGCAATGAGCTTCCCAATGTGGTTTGTGTACTGTGTGGACTGTTGGGTCTGAATATAACATGTTAATCTATAGTAAGATTATAACAGTTCTCATAGTAATGTACTGCCACATTTGTGACAATTGTGGGAGTACGGTAAATCAAAGCAACCAAGAATTTTGGGGGAAAAAACAGTTAGTGAGGACAGTGTGCGACAGTGCCGAACCAAAGCCCCTCAGAACAATGTGTAAAGTGAGTGAATAGCTTTAAGATGTCACGAATTGTGTAAGAAACTTTGAGAGACTGGACTGTCACACCCAACTACCAATTTGTTTCTCTGTTGCACCACCAATACTTGATTGTGTCTCTTGTTTCACTAAACTAGAAAGGTATTATTTATTATTTATCTTAACAAGCTGCTCATTTAACTCCTCCCTGTGTTTTAACTGGATGTTCCAAAGCGTAGAGTCCAACACGTGTGCTTAAATTCAGCATGAAGCATTACCACATTACTGCATTATCACAGCCATGAAAATGAATGAATAAATAAATTGGTCAACAATCAACACTATTTTCTCATTCCAGCAAACATGTCAAGAATCGAGCAGGCAATGTATGCCATTATAAGGACCTTTAATGAATACACTGGACCAGAAGGAGAATACATCGCTTTGACCAAGAAATGCTTTGCTAAACTGCTCCACACTGAGTTTCCTGAGGCAGTAAGTAGAAAAGCTGTAACTTGCAACAGAGAGCTGCAAATGCCTTTCTGACACTTGTTTCACGTTCTACAATCTACTTACAACTTCTACTGTTTTTCTTTCTTCAGGATAAAAACTCAGCTGAAGTGGACAGACTCTTCCACAAGCTGGATGAAGACGGCGACGGTTTAATTACTTTCGATGAGTTTGTGTCTATTATAACAGAAGTCCACATGCTGTCCTGTAAAAAATAAATGATTTGGCCACACTGGTGCAGAGCTGGATAACGATGGTGATGTGTTTCTTTCCAGGAGTATGTCTCTTTTGTAATAATGCTCACTGTGATGTGAACTAACAAATAAATAATTTGGCCACGTTGCCTCACAACTGTCTATCTTATTTAATTTGTACTGAATGAAAAAACGGAGTGATCCAACTTGCCCACGTCATATGACATGCATGTCAGTATTATATGTTCTTAGAATGAAAACACATACAGATTAATCGTAGATGAGTAACTGTGTAGTGACTTAAAATGTGCTGACTGCTCACTGATTCTGAGTGTCAGAAGTGACAAATTAACTAGTAACTACAGCTGTGAGATAAGAGCAGGGGTGTAAAAAGTTCATCCCTGTTGTGCAGCAACATTTTGGTCTCGTGACTTTTTAAAAAAACAGGGTTTTAGAGTTCTTTGCATTATATGAGAATAGTGACATGTTTAATTGTCCAAAAAACATCCAGTCTCAGGCCCTCAAATAATAAGCCATATGGGTGGAGTGGTCCGTATTAGTTTACAGACCAAACAGGGTGGAAAATGTGGAGCTAGGTTAGCCTTCACTCTGTGAGTGATCCAGATTTAACTAGCCAACCATCTACATATGAACAGAATTTTTTATGTCATATTTGAGCCCAGTGACGGACTCAGGATGTTTGAAGGGCAGGGGCGAAAAGGCAAAAAGGGCACCTACTGCATGACATGGGGACAAGAGGGCAGCCAAAAGGGCACATTTGCCCGTTTTGTTAATCAAGAAGGCAGCCAAAACCCCCAAATTCCACCAGATGCGGGTTGGTTGCGTCTGTGCTCCCGATATGTTTCAATTCTAGTCAATGTGTGTGCTTCCACCGGCTGCGGCTGTGCTGCGTTCCGGCTCCGTCACGCTCTGCGGCGCTCCGGAGCCCTCCGCAACTAGATACGCAGGACTTCTATTTTTGCCAGACGCCTGAGCACAACGCAGCAATTCAGCACAGAGCAGATTGTGCGGGGCAGGAAGTTATGCACAGAAACAAAATAAAACATCCGCTATATTTTCAAAATAAAATGCACATTGTTCACGGCAGATCATATTTCCCTTGAAAACGTCCTAATGGGCAGAGGCAGGCCTGAAGTCAACAGGTCAGAGGTTTTCAGATGTCATTTCACCCCGTTGACACCATGGACGAAGAGATGTTAATCATGGAGGTGCACCGAGATGTCTTCCTACTACTCCTCTGGTTTTGCGGTTCTGTTTATAGAAAATACATCTTGTTATATTGTGCGATTATGCGTGAATTCGCGAGATCTCGTAGGTCCTCGTGACTCGCGCTGTCCGGCGGAGCTGCACCATTCTGCACAGAAAACGCTGCTGGTGGGTGTTGACGGACGGCGGAGCACGCAGCAGATAACCAGCGTCCGTCACTGGGCTCAAATATGACATAAAAAATTCTGTTCATATGTAGATGGTTGGCTAGTTAAATCTGGATCACTCACAGAGTGAAGGCTAACCTAGCTCCACATTTTCCACATTTTCAACCAAGGCGGCACCGGGGGGGGTGGTCAGGGGGTTTGAGCCTGTTAGGGTGGAACTTTATAATTAATATGAAACAAAAACAGGGTCACACTAGTCCTGACCTTTGACCTTCAACCACCAAATTCCAATCCATTTATTCTACAGTCTAAGAGGACGTCTTAGACTGCAGAAAAGGCAAAACTGGTTTACCTGTATGAAAGGGCGCTGATTTCAGAGGAAAAGCAGGAAAGAGTCCATTCCAGAATTCATTTTTGACATTTTATAGGAGAGAAGACAAAGAGAGGAGTGGAGGCTTTGAAAGAGTGATTGTTGACCTGTATTTAAAGGTGTTTGGGTCAATTTGTGACCAGGTATTTTGACAGCGCTCTCCCAAAGCCATTCTGAAGAAATAACCAGTAAAGTGAGTGGGAAGCACCCTCTAGATGCCTTGAATTGTTTGAGAAACAGTTTTGGGGATTTGGCCCAGCTGCAGAAAATGTTCACATTATTTGACTAAAAAGGCGGAGGTTGATTAGGTTCATTATAATTTGGAATGAAGGGTTTGAATTATTGCATGTGATTACTATCAAATTCTATTGCAACAACAACAAATAAATAACCCTGTAGGGGGGTCTGGGGACATGCTCCCCTGGGAGAAAATTTTTTGTGCTTTTTATGTGTGAAAAATGTTCTATATTTACTGATAAAAACTCTAGTGGTATATTATGGTGAAGGGTTACACTTAAAATATGGCTAAGGATTAGTGGTTGAACATTTCAGTAATCTAAAGAAAAATGGCTAACGTACTGATCTGCCTCTGGAGGGCCAGTGTTTCCGCTATATGCAAATATATGACCGCCGCTACTGATTTTTTTTTTTTCTTCTTCTTCTTCTTCTTCTTCTTAGCTCTTTAGAAACTATCGATATATTATTTGGTGCTATGGACGCATCATATCCAGGCTTATAGAACAGGTCTATACCTTGTCCTTTTATTAAACAAATTAAATAGCCTTATGTTATTTATCTTATTTACATGATGGCATGTCATTTCTGTCTCTACATAGTCACGATTACAATTCTCCTCTGCTCTCTGTATCGTGCACGGCGGAGTTTCGCCCCGATGCCAGCGTGCACTGCACACACACACACACACACACACACACACACACACAGGTGAGCACACTAGAGTCCTGACCCAACCGGCAGCATGGCACTAATGGAGCGGTGCCTGTGTTGCATTCAGGCATTGCTATTGTCACGTAAATAACAAAGCCAAAGAATTCTCAGTAGGCACTCCAGCCAGTGCGCTACAAAGTGACATTAATTTACTGGAGGCACTGTATATCTGGCCGCCATAGTCTCGTCAGTGTATGGGAAACACTGTTCACCCACCTCGTCTGTCAGCTAGCAGTATCATCGTCTTCCTGTCAACTGAATTCAAGTTTTCCGCGTTCTGCCAATACATCAGATAACTTCCTGCGTGTCATTTCAACATAAAAGCTGTCCAGTGTGTTAATATGTTTACCATGCTGTTTGGGGCTTCTTCAATTTTTTTCTCTTTGAAATTTTTACTGAGGTCCGGACCTCGGTGACCTCATAGCTGGCTACGGCCATGCTGAGGAACAGAGAAAGATGACAAGGAAGCAAAAGAGAAAGATTTAAAGAAAAGGAAAATCCAAATTTTAGCTTGTACTAAATATTTTGGAAAAACCAATCAGTTCTTATCATTAGACAACTGAGGAAGTGTGTTTGGTGATAACATTCCTGGTCTGAGCTAGCTCAAAGGTCGAACCTGTGTGTTAAAATTTTGCTTTAAGCATTGCCACATTGCTGCAGAGCCTATCACAGCAATGTGCAATATATAAGTGAATAAACAGATAAATAAATAAACACTGTCATGATGTTTCTTGTTCCAGCCAACATGTCAGACCTCAGGCAAGCGTTGAAACTCCTCACAGACACCTTTGAAGAATTGGCCGGAAAGGACGGAGACAAAAGCACTATGACCAAAGCAGAAATTGGTGCGCTGCTCCGCTCCGAGTTTCCTAATGCAGTAAGTAGAAAAGATTTCTCTATCACAACAGAAAGCTGTGATTGCCTCTTTGACATATGTTTAATATTTTACCATCTACTTACAGCTGCTATTGTTATTTTATTTCTTTCTTAAGGACAAAGGCTCAGCTGAAGTCGACAGTTTCTTCAGCAAGATGGATGCCAACAGTGATGTGTTGTCACTTTCAAAGAGTTTGTCCTTATTGTAACAGACTTCAAATTACTCGACTTTATACCAGCCCTCACTGTGATGTAAACTGGCAAATAAATAATTGGACCACATTGCCTTGGAAGTGTGTTGCCTTATTGTTGTACTAAATTAAAAAAAACAAAACAGTGTGTTCCAACCTGCCCCACATGTCATTGTCAAATGTTCTGAGAAGGGGAAACTTTGTCAAACACATATGAATGATTTATTGATGGTTTATTGTGTGGTGTTATGATTCTTAGTTTTATATTTTCTGTTTACTTTATAATAACCTGAAAAACAGACATCTGGTTTCTGGTTCCAGGGCAGATATTTAGTTCATGTTTTAGCATCTTGTCCTTCATCAGTCAAACCTTCTCCCCTTGCACGGACACTCCTGCTAACAAAGAACCCACCTGGACCCCCATCTGCTCCTCTTCACCCCCCTGCCCTGGAACCTCTTGGCCAGCTACCCTAGCCCAGCTCCCCTGCTTCACTCCCCAACATCGGACTTTGCCTCCCAATGCTACTCCACTCATTTTATCACCAATAAATCACCCACTAGATCCTGCTCCTAGTCTGTGTTTTATCTGCTTTTGGGTTCACTTGCCTTGTCATGTAACAAACTGCCAGGTTCCAAGAGAGGCTTTGGTCAGGGAGGTGACCAAGAACCCAACTATCACTCAAAAAGAGCTTGGACATCCTCTGCAGAGATGGAAGAACCTGCCAGAAGGCTGACCATCAATCAGGCCCTTTTGGTGGTATGGCTGTAGACTGAAGCCACTTTTGAGTAAAAGGCATATAACAACACACTTGGGGTTTGCCAAATGACATTTAAAGGACTCTGAAAGCATGAGGAAAAATTTCACACATGCTTCCTATCCAATCTGATGGAGATCTGCCAGGAAGAATTGGATAATAGTCCCGAATCCAGATGTGAAAAGCTTGTAAGCGCTTACCCGAAAAGACTCAGAGGGCTTTCTGCATAAAACTGACATTTCCTGATTTCACCCTGGGAATGAGGCAGGTAACAACAGAAGATACTGATAGCCAAGGGATCAACCCTGCTAATGTGACTAATAATGTTCAAAAACTGATGGTCAGTATTTGCCCTGAAGTATGAAAACTGATGTTTGTTGTCAGATTGAGTGAAAAAATATTCTTACAGATTGTAGATACCAATTTATTAAGAGGATTAAATGACCCCTCAACATGCAGACTGGAAGGAGATTATACTGACCACCATTACTTACTTAATCTCTTTGCATGAGAATCTCTATATAGTTTGTAGCTTTCCAAAACTGGTATAACTGGTGTGAAAGGGCACTTATGTCAGAGGAAAAGCAGGACAGAGTACATTTCCAGCATTGTTTTTGACATTTTCTAAGAGAAAAGACTTGGGGGCTTGGGAACAGGGTTTGTCAAGTTGTATTTAAAAAGGTTTGTGTCTGTGCTCTCTTCACAAATTCCTCTCTGCCTCCATCGCAACATCTCTACTTCAGAAAGTTTTCATACAATCTTGGTAAGAGGAAATATGTTTTTTAAATCTTATTTTATGCAGCAATAATGATTTAGTAGTTAATACTTGATACATAGCAATATGTGGCATGAGATACATGAGAAAGTGTTTGGGTGTGGTTTGTGTATTGTTTGGAGTGCGACGTCTAATTGGGATTAACATGTCAATCTGTAGTGAGATTTTACCTGTTCTAATTTGAATAATATATCTAATAGCGACAATTGCAAATTTGGTGGGATTACAGTAAATCAAGTCAACCAAGAAGTCTAGAGGAAAACCAGTTAATAAGTAGACAGTGAGTAATAGTGCCGAGCCAAAGCCATTTAGCGGGAAGCAGCGTCTAGATGACTTGAATTGTTGAAAGAAGAAAAAGAAGGAAAATCTGAACTTTTGCTTGTAATAAATATTTTTCTTTGATTCATGACAAATACGAGGAAATGTGTTGGGCTGTAACATTTCTGATCTGAGCAAGTGGCTCATTCAACTCCTTCCAGTGTTTCAGCTGGACGTACCAAAGCAGTAGAGTCCAACCGTAGTGTTTACATTTAGCATGAAGCATTATCACATTACTGAATTACCACTGCCATGTAAAATATACAAATAACTAAATGACTGAATAAATAAACACAGTCAGCAATGTTTTCTCGTTCCAGCCAACATGGCCCACCTCAGAGAGGCATTGGAATTGCTCACAGACACATTCAAAGAATACGCCGGAAGGGGCGGAGACAAAAACACTATGTCCAAAGCAGAAATTCGTGTCATGCTCCGCAAGGAGTTTCCCAATGCAGTAAGTACAAAGATATTTCTCTATTGCAACAGTAAGCTGTAATTAACTCCCTAACATATTATGTTTGATATTTAACAATCAACTTACAACTGCTACTGTTTTTTTTATTTCTTAAGAACATGGACACAGCTGAAATGAAGCATTTCTTCAATAAGATGGATGCCGATGGTGATGGTGTTGTTTCTTTCAAAGAGTTTGTCCTTATTGTAAAAGACTTCAAACTGATTTATACTTAAGAATAAATGATTTGGCCACATTGCATCAGTGGCGGATGATGTTGGTGTAAACTGGCAAATAAATAACAGTGCCACATTGCCTTGTCCTGCCTCATTTAATTTGTACTAAGCGGAAAAAATGCCTCAGTATTACAGTTAATTAATATATGTCATTATATCTTTTAAAAAGTTAGAAATTAGTGCTGATAATGCTGATTAATCATTGTTGGATGTTATATAGTGACTTAAAATGTGCTGACTGAACATGTATCACTAATTCTGAATGTCAGAAGTGGTAAATTAAATAGTAGCTACAGCTGTGAGATAAAAGCAGTGGTGTAAAAATATTTTGGTCATTCTTGTTGTGCAGCAACATTTTGGTCTCATGACTTCTGAAAAAAGAGATGGAGTTTTCAAGTTTTTTGCATTTTAAAAGAATAGTGATTTATTTTATTTAGCCTTAACTCTGTGAGTGATCCAGATTTAACTAGCTAACCTTGTACATATGAACAGAATTTTTTATGTCAAGTATGTTTTTACATTATTTTTTCCCCTCATAATTGAGCCCGTTAGGGTGGAACGTTATGTGTGAGGCAAACAGACTGACATCATCACTTCCTGAACATGATCTGATTGGAATTGTAGTCTTATTTGAGGAGTGAGGCAAATAGTAATGGGTAAAAATGAGTGAGAGTTTACGCTCACCCCATGTGATTCATTTGACTTCCCTCCAAAATAAATATGTCACTTCCCTTTTCTTCTTTTCTGGAAGTCCATAAAGTACTAATAGGGTAGAAAATTACTTAACGGACACACGTGAAATTAAAACAATTGTAAAATTTAAAAAAATAAATTAATTAAACAATGGTTCCACCTCAAATATATCAGTGCCAGCTGTTGACTCAAAAAACTGGAGAGGACATGAGAAAAACATCCCAAAGCACCATGTTGTTTTACACTATTTGGTTACTTCTCATGTTCAACAAAAAAAATGAGCAGTAAAACAATGGCTTACAGTTTCTTAAAAAACAATTGACCTTTCGCTAAGCCCCGCCCCTTTGTGATGGTAAGCGTGGAGCCCAAACTGTACTAACTGCACTCCCTGAAGAAATATTATCATATTTGTGGAAAATTGAAAGAGTGATTGCAGAGAGAAGCAGACAGAGGGGTCTACAGTCTGTGTTTGAAGGATATATCCAGGATGTCAAACTGACTCAGCAGCAACAACAGGTTAAAAAGACAAAGATAGTTAGAAGCTAAAGCCCAACTATAGGCTACAGATCACAGTGTAAAAGTGAACCACCACATCACTGCTGATCGCCACACAAGACAATGAATATAAAGGGAAACTTTGCTGATATTGAACCAGCTGCTGTCAAACACTGTTCATCTGCACACACTCTGATGACACACAGCTGGTTGAATATGAGCAAAGTTTCCCTGCTTCCCTTCACTGGTTCCTGTACAGCAGGGTCAGTCTTTGTTTCACTGTTATAATCATTAAAAAGCAAAAGCAGCATGTGTATATATTCAGTAGGCTGTATCTTCAGTAGCTAGCTAGCTAACCCTACACTTTTCAGGGTTTGATTTTGGTTTTGGAACAGGGGAGAAACGTATATCTTTTCCAACCTCTCCAGGTAACGAGTATACACGACAACAACATTTAGCTCCAAATCCACAAAACCAGCCTGAAAATGAAGGAAATCTGAAACGACTGCATTAGAGTCAATGGAGCACAGCTGTGTTGTTATCAGACCCTAGTCTGAGCTGGGCCCATGCTGTGTTATGATTGGCCAGTCTGCGTCCGGGGGCAGGACTCAGCAAAGGGTCAATTACTGCTGGCTGCAGATGGGAATTAACCTTGTGTACACAATGTGTCACTGCAGCTCATATACCATATCATGATCAAGGCCCAGTGGAGGTGTGTGTGGCAGCACCATGGACACGCCTGTCCCGCCATGGGTCAAGGCCAGACGGAGCTCTTCACGTGCTCCCCTGCAGCGTCCTATTACTGCCACGACCCCCAGTCCAAATCCATTCTTACCATTAGCTTAACAGCCCTCCTGGGCTGCTACAAAAAGCTGACTGTTGTGTTGGCTGAAGCAGCTGCTCGATAAAAAAGTGATAGATAAATCTGAAAAACAGAAATGGAGTAGTTAAGATTTTGCACATTATCATTTCTTTTCTTTTCTTTTCCTTTAGCCCTTAGCAGTAATGATTTTATGAGCTTTTTTAATAACAAAATTCTAACTATTAGAGGCAAAATTCATGACCTCCTGTCCTCAGATAGTACCTATCTAACCTCAAACACAGCTGTAAAACCTAATATATATTTAGATTGCTTCTCCCCAATTTCTCTTCAAGAATTGACTGCACTGATTTCTTCATCTAAATCATCAACGTGTCTCTTAGACCCAATCCCAACTAGGCTACTTAAGGAGGTCTTTCCTTTAGTTAACACTCATATATTAGATATGATCAATATATCCTTATTAACAGGCTATGTACCACAGTCTTTTAAGGTAGCTGTAATTAAACCTCTACTAAAAAAGCCCACCCTGGATCCAGAGGTGTTAGCCAACTATAGACCAATATCTAATCTTCCTTTATGTCAAAGATCCTTGAGAAAGTAGTCGCAGACCAGCTGTGTGATTTTCTCCATGATAATAATCTATTTGAGGAATTTCAGTCAGGATTTAGAGTGCATCATAGCACTGAGACAGCACTAGTTAAAATTACAAATGACCTTCTGATTGCTTCAGACAAAGCACTTGTCTCTGTACTTGTTTTATTAGATCTTAGTGCAGCGTTTGACACAATTGACCATCAAATTCTACTGCAGAGACTGGATCACTTAATTGGCCTAAAAGGTTCTGCACTGAGCTGGTTTAAATCTTATTTATCTGATCGTTTTCAGTTTGTTCACGTTCATAATGAATCGTCCTTACGTACCAAAGTTTGTTTTGGAGTTCCGCAAGGTTCTGTGCTCGGACCAATCCTGTTTACTCTATATATGCTTCCTTTAGGTAACATCATTAGAAATCACTCTATAAATTTCCATTGTTATGCGGATGATACACAGTTGTATTTATCGATGAAGCCAGAAGAAAGTAATCAATTAACTAAACTCCATAACTGCCTTAAAGACATAAAAACCTGGATGAGCACCAATTTCCTGATGTTAAATTCAGACAAAACTGAAGTTATTGTGCTTGGCCCCAAACAACTCAGACACTCTTTATCTGATGACATAGTTTCTCTAGATGGCATTGCTCTGGCCTCTAGCACTACCGTAAGAAACCTCGGAGTAATATTTGATCAAGATTTGTCTTTTAATTCTCATTTAAAACAAACCTCACGGACTGCATTTTTTCATCTGCGTAATATTGCGAAAATTAGGCCTATCCTGACCCGAAAAGATGCAGAAAAATTGGTCCACGCTTTTGTTACCTCAAGGCTGGATTACGGTAACACTCTATTATCAGGCAGCTCTAGTAAGTCCTTAAAAACTCTGCAGCTAATTCAGAATGCAGCAGCACGTGTACTAACAGGAACTAAGAAACGAGATCATATTTCTCCTGTTTTAGCTTCTCTGCACTGGCTCCCTGTAAAATCCAGAATTGAATTTAAAATCCTACTGTTAACTTATAAAGCTCTAAATGGTCAAGCTCCGTCATATCTTAGAGAGCTCATAGTGCCTTATTATCCCACCAGAACTCTGCGCTCTGAGAACGCAGGGTTACTCGTGGTCCCTAAAGTCTCCAAAAGTAGATCAGGAGCCAGAGCCTTCAGCTATCAGGCTCCTCTCCTGTGGAATCATCTTCCTGCTACGGTCCGGGAGGCAGACACCGTCTCCACATTTAAGACTAGACTTAAGACTTTCCTCTTTGATAAAGCTTATAGTTAGGGCTGGCTCAGGCTTGCCCTGTACCAGCCCCTAGTTAGGCTGACTTAGGCCTAGTCTGCCGGAGGACCCCCCTATAATACACCGGGCACCTTCTCTCCCTCTCTCTCTCTCTCTCTCTCTCTCTCTCTCTCTCTGTCTCGTATTCTATTACTGCATCTTGCTAACTCGGCCATTCTGGATGTCACTAACTCGGCTTCTTCTCCGGAGCCTTTGTGCTCCACTGTCTCGCAGATTAACTCATATCACAGCGGTGCCTGGACAGCGTGACGTGTGTGGTTGTGCTGCTGCTGTGGTCCTGCCAGATGCCTCCTGCTGCTGCTGCTGCCATCATTAGTCATTAGTCATACTTCTACTGTTATTATACACATATGACTATTGTCACACTTGTATACTGCCAGATATTAATACATACTTTCAACATATTGTACCGCAGTAGCCAGAACTATAACTATAATATTATTACTTTCAATAATGTTGTTGTAAGCTACTGTCATTACCTGCATCTCTCTCTCTCTCTCTCTCTCTCTCTCTGTCTCATTGTGTCATGTGGATTACTGTTAATTTGTTATGCTGATCTGTTCTGTACGACATCTATTGCACGTCTGTCCGTCCTGGAAGAGGGATCCCTCCTCAGTTGCTCTTCCTGAGGTTTCAACCATTTTTTTTCCCCATTAAAGGGGGTTTTTTTGGGGAGTTTTTCCTTATCCGCTGCGAGGGTCATAAGGACAGAGGGATGTCGTATGCTGTAAAGCCCTGTGAGGCAAATTGTGATTTGTGATATTGGGCTTTATAAATAAAATTGAAATTGAAATTGAAATTATGTAGCAACTTAAATTGTGCTGACGTTGATTATATACCACTGATTCTGAATGTCAGAAGTGACAGATTAAAAAAGTAGCAGTGTGAAAAGCTATTTTGGGAGCAATGCTGTGATGCAGCAACATTTTGGTGAAGAAAAAATGGATGTGTCATGTTCTCTTCTTTTAAGATACACTTCTGTTTTTCACAGGAAATTTAATGTTTACATACAGTCTCAAAAGAAATGCACATCATTGGTACAACACCACAAATTGACCTTTTTTTCCTTCAACAACTAACACAATTGGTTTGGTTTAGGAAGCAAAAGGAAGTGGTTAGGTTTTGGAAAAACAGAACAGGCTTTGGCTTTAGAATCTTACAGGACGCGAATACCACTCTCTCGGGTGACAAGTCGGTGTTTATGGGACCTATTTGCCACCTCTCCCTTATAGTCTACTTGGACTTTAGCTGCCTTAACTTTTGTCCTTGTCCCGCCGCGTTTCCCCCTGCTGGCGCCGTTAAACTATAATGGCAACCGGCCGCGTATCATTAAAGGGTGCCTTTTGTTGTTGGTTTCCGACACTGTAAGGTACTGCCCTAGCGCCATATTTCCTCGGAGTGAGACGGTGCTCTATAAGAACCTAGGCCTGACATGTTTAACTGTCTGGAAGACATAGTTTGTCTTAGCTCTGTGAGCGATCCAGATTTAGCTAACTAACCTTCTACACATAAACAGAACTTTAATATCAAGTATGTTTTTACATTTTTCTGATCGCACCACCTTTCTTAAATTTTTAGCCTGACAGGGTGGAACTTTAAGATTGAGACAAACAGATTAACATCATGAGACGTGAAAAAAACACTTTGTGCTCACCCTAGATATACCTCTGAAAATAAGATGTCTCCTCCTGAAACAGGTCTCGATGGAATTGTAGTCTCTCTTTTTTTTTTTTAACTAATAACTAACAGTTTGGAAAGACCGTGATAAGGCTCACAAAAACAATAACGACGACAACAACAACAAAAACGATAGCTCTTAGTTCTTGTAGAGTACTTTGCACTTGGGACACGGCAAAATCGAGCTCATGTACCAAAACAAAGCTGAGTAAATTAAAGAAAACTAGGATTTTTTTTTATGTTCATTATTCTGTGTTTATGTAATAGAGAAGACCATTTTCTCAATCAGTCAATCAATCAATCAATCAATCATGTCACACACAAGTCACACAAGGTACAACTCCAGTGAAATCTGATCCTGTCAGCTCCCTCAAATTGTGCATTGCAGTATAGTCCTTTGTTGCCTCTTCTCACACTGTAAGCTGCTGTACAATTGACCTATGGCTAAGTCCCGCCCTCAAATGCGATGAGCCAATCACAGTGCGTATAGCCATTCCCATACACTCGGACATTCTCTGCCTGGACATCCATTGAAATGCATTACAGCAAGTAAGTTTTGTTTGGTTTTATGAGCTTTTTCTGAGATTTGAGGTTTAAAAATGGTCAAATGGTGTGCATGGGGTACACAAGGTATCCTGAGAGGCTGGGCGGCGGGGTGTATTTTTTACCCTTTCATAAACCACGTCTCAACCAAGAAAAGTGTCTCCTTTGGATTAAGTTGTGTGGTAACGTTAGACCACAACATCAACTCAACGTGAATAAGATTAACAATGATGTCTACATCTGTTCTAAGGTAAGTCAACATTGTGTTTGAGGCAACATATTGTCACTTTGCTGGAAAGAAATATAAAGTTATCTTTAACATCTCTAGCTAACGTTAGCTAAAGTTAGCCTAACGTTAGCTCCTAGCTGCGTTGTTCATCATGTCACCTTGTTTGCTGGGAGTTCATTAGCCTATTTTGTTCTAGTTTTGTACTTTGGTGATCGTACATCATTGTTAGCTATTGTCCAAAGGGCTCTAGTTAGGCTAACGTTAACTTCTGGAGCTTAGCTTCATTAACTTATCTGTAATCTCAGAGATAACAAAGGTTGGCAAACGTTATGCTGAATGATTCAATACTGTAGCACCAAACTCATGGACAGACACTCTTGGTAAAGATGGTTAAAAAAAAAAAAAAAAAGTTACCCTTTTGTCGTATTCTGAGCCAAAAACCTAACTTCGGTGGCACTTTGATGCACCACAATTTGATTGTCTCAATTGATCAGTTGTACTGTGACACCTGCACAAACCCACTATTTTTAAATATCCCACAGAGAGAGAGACTCTCACTGCAGCCTGTTCTGTTTTGTTCTTAAAATGTCGGTGTGCAGCCTCTTTCTGTGGACGATAAATGAAGTGCAGACTTCCCTCTGTGTCGACGGTGAAGAGCCAGGAAATACAGTGAGTGCTGGACGGAGCAGTGAGTGACAACAACCCCGCCCACATTTAAGAGTACTGTTTGCAGTTGAAACGCTAGTGTCTATGTATGTATGTCTGAAGGGTTACTGTTGGCTCCAAAGGTACCATAACGAAAGTGTTTGGTGGAAAGAGGGTTTAATTTAATTTAACTGAGGGTTTAACTGTCTTCATCATTCTGAAACCATGACACAGCAAATGTTGAGGAGGACTAATTTTCACTCCTGGCACCTAAAAAGAGGCAAAAATTGTCTGACATCAATATTTTTAAGTTATTTTGCACAGGTAAGATAATAATTTGGTGTAAACAGCATCACTCATCTTGAATCCTATTTTATCATTTGAATCCATGCCATGATAATCTGAGCTGCTCTCGCTGCAAACAGGATCTCCAACAATGCTGAGTAAATGTTGTCTTCAATACTCTGACTGGAATATTAGGCCAACAAAATAACATGTACTCAATTTTTGTTTTCTCTAGGGAATAGCATAGTAGAATAAATAACATATTTTATCGGCATGATACAAAGTTGAAGGTATTTTAAGAACCTAAAAGATTCGGGGCCTTTGAGAAAACAACAGAAAAGAGCTGCCTTCCATCAGTGGTGTATGGTAGTTAGCACGGGCGCCAGTGCAAGATTGTGCATCTTAACTCGCTACAACTTGACACTGGACAACATCAACATACACATCACCTAGCAATCATCAGTGCAAATCTGTATAATATCAAATGAAATAAAGTATTTATTCAGTTCAGTATTGTTTATACTTTGATCAAACTGCTGAACTGCTCCACAATGAGCTTCCTGGGGCAGAAGTAGAAAAGGTGTGGCAGTATTGCAACAGAGCTGTGAATGCTTGGGCATATTTTTTGTGTTTTATTATCTACTTGAAACTCCTACTGTTTTTCTTTAATCAGCCCACAAGCCAAGCTTCAGCTTGTGGAAAACGACAGTGATGGTGTTGTTAATTTTGAGGAGTATGTCACTTTTGTAACAGCTCTCACTGTGATTTACAGTTAAAACACAAAACTTTCTTTTCTTATTTAATTAGTTCTAAATGAAAAACATTGTCCTAATATTACAGTCACATCGACAGAGTCAACGTCATTTTACTGATGTCATATGTCAGGGAGCGCTGTTGTATTGAATATCGGCACAGCTGTGATTCAGTCCAGGCTGTTCTCACAAAGTTCTCCTATGAAAACTAATAATGCACCCAAACATACATATCTTACAGATTTTGAAATGCTGCAATCATGTGACCAATGCACCAATGGCAGTAAATAAGGAAGCAGTCCCAAGCGCTTGTAAGAGGGGAGGTTGGGGTTGTGGATGGGTTGCAAAGGCCCAGGACTTTCCCCTGGAGTTCGGATCCATGTGAACTTTAAGTCCTTTTAAGGTATGTCCTCACCATGTTTCTTTTCCTAAACCTAACCACAGTAACTTTTATTGCCTAAAGCTAACCTATTCGACATTAATTACATAACTGTATGTTAAGGACCTAACATCACTTGTGGGGCACAAATTCGTAGGATAGCATACAACTGAGAATAATTGTGTGGTCATAGGCACATGGCCGCAGGGCAAGTGCCAAAGTTAATCACAGTAGAGCTGATATTCAGTACAGAAGCACGACCTTGAGTGCTTTTATACAACAGTTCTACAAGTATCATTTGTAAGGGCACAGTAAAAAGTGACAACAGAAGATGATTTGTTTTTTGTCTATTTGGCGCTACAAATACAAATACACTGCTCAAAAGAATTGTGAATCAGTTTCAGCTGCTTTTGTGCAAATCAAAGTGACAACAGTTGCAATGGAGAGGCAAAAGCAAGACAACCCCCAAAAGGGAATTTGTGTTCTGCAAGTGTCCTTGTCACTACAGGTAGCACGAGGCAGTACCTGTAGCCCAATCAGGTTGCACTGGTAGTCTAACTCCTCCAGGATGGCTCATCCATACATGACGTCACAAAAAGGTTGGCTGTGTCTCCCAGCACAGTCTCAAGAGCATGGAGGAGATACCAGGAGATCAGCCATTACATGAGGAGAGCTGGACAGGTCCGTAGAGGGGCATCATCTCAGCAGCAGGACCGGTATCTGCTCCTTTGAGGAAGAACAGGAGGAGCACTGCCAGAGCCTTACAAAATGACCTCCAGCAGGCTACTGGTGTACATGTTTCTGACCACACTGTTAGAAACAGACTCCATGGGGCGTTGGTGGATTAGTGGATAGAGCAGGCGCCCCATGTACAAGGCTGTTGCCGCAGAAGCTTACTGATGTCCTGATCCAGGTCTGGGAGGAGATCCCCCAGGGCACCATCCACTGACTCATCAGGAGCATGCCCAGACATTGTCGGGAGTGTATATAGGCACACAGAGGCCCACACACTACTGAGTCACAATATGAGTTTCAGTGATAAAATCCACACAAGTTGGATCAGCCTTTAATTTTCCTTTTTTTTACTTTGATTTTCAGTGTGATTTTAAAACTAGCCCACAGTGGGTTGATGATTTTGGTCCCCACTGACCGTCATTTTGTTCCCAATAAATTATACGTGTACATCAGTAAAGATTTTCAACTTGAATACTTCGTTTATCAAGATGTGATGTGTGATTTAAGTGTTCCCTTAATTTTTTTAACTGCGTAGTTCTGCAACTGGACTGGGGCAGGACTGTTGCCAAGCAACACAAACCTTCCAGCCCACTAGCTTGCTACTTTTTGTCCTTTCCTTACGGCCATTAGTTAACTCAAATGTTATGCCAAAATATGTTCCTCTTTGCGGTGCAAAGTTTGTTACATTGGTCTGCCTTGGGCACAAAAAGTTTGAAAACCACTGCTCTAAATTATTGTCAGGTACAGTTAATGAAAACACAAGTGCATGTTGTCATAAGCACTTTCCAGCTCTTATGACAATGTCAGTTTGGCCTATCCTGGTTACTGCATGCAGTACGTTGTGAGACCTGGGACACACCCTGTAAAACCAGTGTTAATTTGACTTATAAAGGAAATTATTCTGAATGTGAGAGTCAATATTTGTCCTAATATACGAATTTGTTTAAAGGCTGAGAAACAGAAAAAAAGATTTTCTTACAGGTTCTGGATACCCATGTGCATCTACATGACTTGATGTTCCTTTGATTGTCACGTAAATTACAAATTCTACCACTTGCCGCTTCTGCAGCCCCCCCCCCCACACGTCGTGACAAAGTGGGCAAACAGCCATTCGGCCCATATCAGGATCCGCTACTGCTTATATGCTAATATGACTTGTAGCTTTCCCACACTGGTATCACTGGTATGAAAGGGGGCTTACGTCAAAGAAAAAGTATGAAAGTGTCATGTTGTTATTCTGACAATTTGTTAGTTTTCAGAAGAGAAGAAAGAAGGGAAGCACAAAGGGGGAAAAAATGACATCAGAGGGGTGGGGGCTTAGAAAGAGGGTGTGTCAACCTCTACTATAAAGATTTGTGTCCGTGATCTCTGCTCATATTTCTCTTTTCCACCATCTCAACTTCTTGACCTACTCAAGTTTTCATACAACTTTGGTAAGTGGAAACACTTTTGTATACCTCCCTGTATTGCATTCAACATTTTGCTTTTTATTTATCTACGTAATTGATTCCTGATATATGTGTGGCATTTTGTGACATGAGATGCATGAGTGAGCTACTGGGTGTTTTTTGTGTAATGTGTGGAGTGCCGCATCTGAATAGGATTAGGAAAGGACAATGAAAAGCTGTTTTAAAAGATCTGCAGGCATGCAGTAGCTGAGAAAACCAAGAGGAACTAAAAATCAGTGAGTTAGGACAGTGTATGTATGTACTGTATGTGGTGGCATTCAGAGGAAACAACCAGGGAAGGGAGTTGGCAAGCAGACTGTGCCACACCCGTACTTACTCATGTCTCTTTTTTATAACCAGCGGGCACTAGAAATGTAGTAACTCTTGGGGACAGAGGAGATTATGAGCAACCACTAGAGCAAGACTTAGAGGGAACGAAAATGTGAATTTCTTTATTTTTTTTAAGAATCACTTCTTTTCATGAGTCAGATGAGGACGTGTGTTGGGCAGTAACTTTCCAGACCATAGCAAGCTGGTCATTTAACTCCTCCCAGTGTTTTTACTGGATGATCCAAAGCAGTGGAGTCCAGCCCGTGTGTGTAGCTTCTCGCATTACCAAAGTGCAGCATTGCCAAAGCCACCTAAAATGAATGACTGACTGAACAAATACATAAACAGTTAAATCAATAAACACCCGACTAAGGAGTCACCAATATTTTCTCATTCCAGCCAACATGCCAGAGCTCAGTGAAGCAATGGAGAAGCTCCAGAAAGTCTTTGACAAGTATGCTGGACAAGATGGCGACAAAAAGACTTTGAGTAAGGCAGAACTCTCCAACCTGCTCCACAAAGAGTTTTCTGTGCCAAAGGTAAGTAGAAAACGTGGAGTAGTATTGCAACAGAAAGCTATGAATGGACATTGGACATTTTTATTTGTTTGTTTTACAGTCTAATTACATCTCTAACTGTGTTGTTTTTTTTTGTTTTTTTTAATTAAGGGCACGAAAAGCGCTAAGATGGATACATTCTTCAGCGCGCTGGATAATGATAATGATGGTGTTGTTACTTTTCAGGAGTATGTCACTTTTGTTGCAGCTCTCACTGCTATACAAAAAGAAATGAGTTAATGATTCGGTCACATTGTCTCAGAACTTTCTTGATCCAACTTGCCCCAAAATTTCAGAGACATCTATGAAATACACATTATTAAATGTTCTGATCAGGAAAACTTAGTTAACACACAGAGATGAATCATGGGTGCTGACTGGATGTGTTTCACTGATTCTGAATGTCATAAGTCATTAACAAAGAAACAAAAATAAATGTCACATTTTTTTGAATGTCTTGTGATTGTTCTTTTTATTCCACTTACTTATTTTACAACACAAGTTACTCTGCAGATTCATATTATTAATACATATATAATCAACAAATAGAACCTGATGTTTTATTATGGATGAAGATAAAATTGAATAGATCCCTTGATGAAAATCACAAGGTACCCAGCGGTGTAAAGTAAAAGATTAGCCACACCTTGCAGCTGCAAAATGAAAGAGATGTTTTCATTATGGTGTCAATAAGTAGAATTTGTTAATATAATATATATTATTTTAAATGGGCCATTCTGTGTAATAAGTGCCTTTACTTTGGTACGTTATTTTGAAAGTGAAAGATTATTCTATTGTGGATTTGGATTTGGGGGCCCTGCTCAAAGTAAGTTTTTGCCACTTCATATGGCACTACTCCAACATATGTATACAATATACATATGTTGGAGTAGTGCCATATGAAGTGGCACTACTCCAACATATGTATATTGTATAATGGTTAATGTAGTCATTATACACAGCTAAGCATGGAAGAGACTGAAGTTGGACCAGTTCGGTAAAATTTATATCTTAATATTATGTTCATACTGGAGAGGGCTAAATCTCACCCGTCTCATGAGGGATATAATACAACCAAAATGATATGATGCACAAGGCAACCATATGGTAAAGAACATACATTTAACTCATTCAGGTCTATGAATACTGTCATCTGGCTCAACCAGCATGCACAGATCTATTTGATGGAATGTCTATGAGCCAATCACAGTGTTCCCCATCATCAAAGGTGGACCACAGTAGAGCCATGGGGCGTTTCTCAACACTCAAGTGCAGCAGTTCGGACTTGTGGACTTGGCAAGTTCTGACTTGGCAAGTCCACGCGAGAGTCAGGAGGACGGGAGTACAGTTGTTTCTGCTTTTGGAACAGCAGCGAACTTGATGATGTCACCACCTCCACTCGCCTTGGCTGTTGTACTGTGCGTCATTGTAAGAAATTAATGTGTATATGTTTATAAGGTTTCAACATATATAACTGACATACAAAAACATAAATAACCAAAATATTTTCATAAAATGTCTTATCAGAAGTCCAAAAAAACACGCTCAACCCTCAGAAGTATGAATGGGTGCTGAATCCTCAGTGAAAAATGACAAAAATGTGTACAAAAAGTACAGAACAGCACTCCAATAATGATGTTTATTGCCACACGAACGTTTCAGGTGAAACCCTTCCTCAGCGTGCACAAGAAACAGAATCAATTCTGAATCAATTCCGTTAAATGTCTTATAAAACCTTTTCCCCGCACCTGGCTTTTGATGATGTTTAATCTATATCAATTCCTGAACCTGGCTTCTGATTATGATCAAAAGTCAGGTGCAGGTGGAAAAGTTTGTGGAGAGTTGGTGGTTATTGTGATCATGAGCATTGGCGAGTTGGAAATCAAAAATCAATAACTGACATGGATTGGAGAAGACATCAAGAAAGGTCAATCATCTGTCAATAAAAGTATTTATTTTTCACATGAAATCATACAAAGTACGGCTCAGGTGAAATGTGACCAAAGTGTTTATTCTGTAGATCCTATCTGTTGGACTTCCGTTACACTGTGGAGCTACATTAGGGTCAAAAGATTTGTACTTGAAAAAATAAAATTTGAAACTCAAAATTCATGTGTTGATCTTGAATTTTGAAAAATACAACAATGTATTCAAAATAAAAATAAGTGTATGAAACGTTTTTTTCAGGTTAAATATAATTTTGATTCACTTTGGTAATTCTTTTCAATGAATAATTTATTTTCACTTTTCACTTCCCCATATATTTTGACATTTGAGGTCTTATTTTTTTCAGTTGCATGTTTTATCTTTTCATATTCAGATCTTATTTTTTACAGTTTCAAATCTTATTTTTTCACTTTCAAATCTTTTTTTTCATTTTCAGATCTTTTTTTTTTTCAGTTTCAAATCTGTTTTTTGAGTTTCAGACTTTTGACCACGATGTGGCATGGGGGGCGTGGTCTCAACTGAGAGGATGTGGAATCATGAGTGACAGTGCCTTCAGGGAACGTAGGAAGTAAAGGATTTATTAGCAGAAATTGAAAATGATACAGAATTAGACAATTATTGCAGATAACGGGAATATTTTAAATATAAGGTCAGAAGTTTATCCATTAAATGTGGTAAATCCAGACATCAACTGCAAAGAGAAAATGAACTTAAATTAGTTCAAGAAATTAATGAATGTTGTGGAAAATTTGAGTTATCAGATGAAGATAAAGCAAAAATGTTATGTTTACAAACCAGAGTAGATAACTTGTACATTCAAAAGGCACAGGGTGCATATGTTAGATCCAGAGCTAAATGGATAGAGCAAGGAGAGAAAAATTCATCTTATTTTTTTGGACTTGAAGGAGGAGACAAGAAAGAAATAAAATAAATCTTCTGATGATCAATGATAGAGAATGCTCTGACACAAAATTAATATCTGAAGAAATTCACCATTTTTATTCTAATTTATACTCTTCAGCACATGCAGGAGAAGATTCATTATCTTTTTTGGAAAGTATTAAACAAAACATTCCTAAAATTGACTCAACATTCAAAACATTGTGTGATTCTGAGATACAAATGAAAGAATTGGATGCAGCTATAAAGCAGATGTCAGCGGGAAAATCACCTGGTCAAGATGGTTTAACCTCAAGTTTTTCTGGGAAGACTTAAAGATATCATTGAGGAAAACGAGGTTGACGTGATGTGATTGAATCAGGGAATCCGTGTGTCCACCACGGAAGAGGACCCTAATTGACTTTACATTGGCATTGTTTTCGTGGTGGCAGCACGTAATTTCAACCCATTACGTGCTGCCACCACGGAATGCGGTGTTAATAGGTCGTGGTCATTTCACGTATTTCTGTGAGATCAGGTTGAACAGGCAGAACTTGACACAGTGTCCCAGAATATCAACAACCAACGCACCCAGGGTACCTTTAACATGACCAAATGTCAATATGTGACGAGATCGGAGTGAGAATGTGTTGGCCAAACCGGGAACTGCCCATTGGTTCGACATCCCATTGGTTTGACAGCCCATTGGTCCGACCATATTAAACTCATTGTTCCGAAGTCCGTTCCGAAATCATCATGATGCCCTGTGGTTAAGGTCTGGTTAGGTTTAGGCACAAAAACCACTTGGTTAGGGTCAGGAAAAGATCATGGTGTGGGTTAAAATGAAAAAAGAAAGTGACAAACACATAAGCCGTGAGCCTGCTCCGCCTCAAGCCCGTCGCGGCACACCATACGCCCACCGCGAGCCGTTCAACACCACGGACAGTCGGACTAATGGGATGTCGAACCAATGGGCTGTCGAACCAATGGGCTGTCGAACCAATGACACGGACCCGGCAAAACCAGCTGTGCTAATTTGACTGATGAAGGAAGTGATTTTGAAACTTAAAGTCAGTATTTGCTCTGAAATAAAAACATTAAAAAATAGAACTGATGGAAGTGAAAGCAGATTATCTGTCATCACATATCACATCATTTATTTGCATGAGAATCATTTTATGACTCGTGAGTTGCCCAAACTGGTTGAAGTAGTATGAAAAGGGGGCTTATATCAGAGGAAAAGGAGGAAAGAGTGAATTCCAGCATTGCTGTTTTGACAAAAGAAGAGGGGGGGGGGGGTTGGAGAAAGGGTGTGTCAACCTGTAGACTATTTAAAAAAGTTTGTCTGTGCTCTCTGCTCACAAATCCCTCTTTGCCACCATCTCAACCTCTCTACCTCTCCAGCTCTCGACATTTTCATACAGTTTTGCAGCATTAACTATTTTAAATTTAATTTATTTAAATAGTTGATACCTGATATGTAGCGGCATGTGGCATGAGATGCATGAAAAAGCTTCTGAATGTGGATTGCATAAATTAAGGCTACAAAGACTTCTCCAAGGAAAACAAATCATAAGACAACAAAAAGTTGCTGAGACAAAAAAAAGTGATGAGACAATGGGCCCCTGACATGCAAAAGACCCCGCTACTTATACAGAGGAGCAACACACATGGGTTTTGTGGTTATTTTGTGTCTCTTTGGAGTCATTTATGTCTGCTTGTTTTTATTTTATGTCTTTTTGTAGACATTTGGGTCTCTTTGAGGTCATTTTGTGTCTTTTTTTGGTCGTTTTGTGATGCTTTGTGATAGTATTGTGTCTCTTTGTGGTTGTTTTGTGTCTTTATATAGTTGTTTTGTGTTTCTTTGTGGTCATTTTGAGTCTCTTCCTGGTCAGTATGTGTTCATTTGAGTGACTTTTTCAAGTGAAGGCCAGGAGCCGCATTGACACTTTCGACCCTTGCCCAGTTGGCCCATTCAGCAATTCATCCATGCCAACCTGTGTTTAAGTGCAGCATGAAGCATTACCACGGTACTGCATTACCACAGCAATGTAAGCTGAATAAATAAATAAACACTGGAATTCCAGTCAACACATTTTATTTTCTTTCCAGCCAGCATGTCAGAGCTCACACAGGCGATGGCACTCCTCAGGACTACCTAGGCCCGGAGTGGCTAATCAGGAGGACCGGGACAATTCCCTATGGGCCGGTCAGAAGCATGAAACTCCAGGGCTGAAAATGAGTCCCACTCCGGTCCTGCGACTACTTTTGACAGTTACATTGAAAAAAGAAGGAGACACAGAGACTATGACCAAAAGAGAACTTGCTGATTTGCTCCACAGTGAGCTTCCTGGGGCAGGAGTAAATAGAGAAGATGTAGCACTATAGCAACAGAGCTGTAAATGCCTCTTGGGCAAATTTGTATGTTTCTCAACCTATTCACAACACCTACTGTTTTTCTTTGCTCAACCCACGGGCCAAGGTGACGTGGACAAATTCTTCAGCATGCTGGATAGCGATAGTGATAGTGTTGATAATTTTGTGGAGTATGTCACTTTTGTAACAGCTCTCACTGTGATTTAAAATAAGTTACTTGGCCACATTGCCTGAAAATTTTCTTGCCTCATTTAATTTGTACTGAGTGAAAAAATTGAGTTATCCAAATAAAGCTATAGCTTCCACTTAAAAAATAAAGTCAAGTAACGGTTCCCTTAATTGAAGTCATGTACAGTAAGTGAAAGCACTAGAATATGTTGCTATAAGTGCTTTCCAGCTCTTGTGACCATATGGTTGTCGGTTTGGCCTGTTGTTATAGATCTGAGATCCAGCCTGCAGAACCAGCTGCGTTCATTTGACTAATGAAGGTAAATATTCTGTAACTGTCAATATTTACCCTGAAAAAAAACAACTGGCATTTGTTTGAGGTTGAGTTAAAAGACAAAAGCCGTCCTTACAGCTTATGGATATACATGACAATGATGATGTTTCATCCTCATGCAAACTGAAAGATTATACTGACCACCACTACTTCATACCTGACAGACAATCGTCTATTTTTATGCTTATAGGCAAATATGACTTGTTGCTTTCCCACAGCAGTATCACAGGTACGACAGGGGGCTTACATCAGAGGAAAAGCAAATAAGTGTCAACTCTAGTGTTTACATTTTGTACGTTTTTGGGAGGAACAATAGAAAGAAAAAAGGAGGGGGATAGGTATAAAGAGGGGTGGGGGCTTGGAGAGAAGGTCTGTCAAGCTCTATATATACAGGTTTGTGTCTGTGTTCTCTGCTCAGATCTCTTTCTTCCACCATCTCTCATCTCGACCTCCACAAGCTTTCAAACAACTTTGGTAAGTGAAAATATTTTCTGAAATCCTTTTTGAAATAAAGCACTAAACATTTTGCTTTTAATTTATCTACAGAGGTTTTTCCTGATATGCAATACGTGGCATGAGATACATGAGTGAGCAACAGTGCTGAGGCTTTACCAAATTACTGCATTACCAAAGTCATGTAAAATGAAAGAATGCATGAACAAATAACCAAAAAATATAAAAATAAACACTGAACTGGATAGTCAACACCACTTTCTCGTTCCAGCCAACATGTCAGGGTACGATGATGCTCCAAAGCTCTTGGCGTCAATATATTTGCTCAAGGATGTCTTTGACCAGTACGCTGCAAAAGGTGGAGACCCACAGACTTTGACCAAGAAAGACCTCTCTGAGATGCTCCGCAAAGAGCTTCGTTTGAATGTAAGTAGAAAATAAAGTTGTGTAATTGCAACAGGAAGCTGTGAATTCCTCTTGGACAGAAGTGTTTTTGTTTTGTTTTACTGTCTTTTTACAACTTCTACTGCTTTTCTCCATTCAGGTCTCAGACTGCCCTGAGGCAGAAGAATACTTCAACCGACTGGATGCCAACGGGGATGGTACTGTTGATTTCGAGGAGTATCTCACTCTGGTGGGAGGACTCGCTTTGATCCTAAGCGCCATGTACAATCAACAGTAATCCATGTACAGTCACATGTATAAAATATATTCCATCATCATATGCTCTGACAAGGAAAACATGGTTAATAAACACACAGATGAATCATAGATGGGTTATTATGTAGTCCTGCAGGACTTGAAATGTGATGTCTCTGAGTGTGTTTTGCTGATTCTGAATGTCAGAGGTGATTAACAAAGAAGCAAAAATAAATGTTGCCTCCTTTTACTGAATGTTTTGTGTGTGTTCCTTAACAAATTACAGATATTGTGCAAACTGAGTCATCTGACCCTCTCTGTTGCACGGTGGAGGAATGTAATAGATACATTTACTCAATTACTGTCCTTAAGTACAGTTTTATTTATATATTTATTTATTTATTTTGTTACATTATACTTCTGCTCCACTGCATTTATCTCACAACAACACTGGTTAATTTGCAGATTCAGATTATTGTTGCAAATATAATCAACAAATAAATCATCATGTATTATTATGTATAAAGATAAAACTTTTTGATTTCTCGGTGAAATTGACAAGCTACCAAACAGTTTATAGTAAACAACTAGCCTCACCTTTAGCAGGTGCAGAATTAAAGTGTTTACATTAATGCATCAAATCAAATCAAATCAATCCCACAGGATTAGGAGTTCAGTTCTTTTATGGCACTCGGATAAAAACTATTTGTGAGTCTAGAGGTGCGGGCCCGAATGGACCTGTAGCGCCTCCCAGAAGGCATCATTGCAAACAGACAGTTTCCTGGCTGAGAACAGTCCTGGATTATGTTTTCTGCACGGCGCAGGCATCTGGCGCTGTATATGTCAGACAGATAGGGAAGCTGTGACCTTATGATGTCCTGTGCTGACTTCCTAACTCTATCCAGAGCTTTTTTTGTCAGCCACGGTGCAGCTTTTAAACCACACCAAGATGTCGTGGGTGATGATGCTCTCCACAGAACATTTGTGGAAGGACAGCAGCAGTTCCCGGGACAGGTTGACTTTCCTCGGTGACCTCAAAAAGTACAGTCGCTGCCGTGCTTTTTTCACGAGGGCAGTGGTGTTGACAGTCCATGTGAGGTCCTGAGAGATGTATGTGCCTGGGAATTTAAAGTCACTGACCCTCTCCACGATGTCCCCTTTGATGTAAAGAGGAGCAGGTTCCTCCCTGCCAGATTGTTGACAGAGCACCAAGGAGTCAATAATTCTAATCTAATAATATACAAACATATTATTCTGAAATGGGCTGTTCTGCATAATGAGTAGCCTACTTTTACTTTTGGTACAAATAAAGCTATAGTTTCCACTTAAATAATAAAGTCAAGTAACGGTTCCCTTAATTGAAGTCATGTACAGTAAGTGAAAGCACTAGAATATGTTGCTGTAAGTGCTTTCCAGCTCTTGTGACCATATGGTTGTCAGTTTGGCCTGTTGTTATGGATCTGAGATCCAGCCTGCAGAACCAGCTGCGTTCATTTGACTAATGAAGGTAAATATTCTGTAAGTGACTGTCAATATTTACCCTGAAAATAAATACTGATATTTGTTTGAGGTTGAGTAAAAAAAAAAAAAAAAAAAGATGTCCTTACAGCTTATGGATATACATGTATATCTACATGACGTTTCATCCTCATGCAAACTGAAAGATTATACTGACCACCACTACTTCATACCTGACAGACAATAGTCTATTTTTATGCTTATATGCAAATATGACTTGTTGCTTTCCCCCAGCAGTATCACAGGGGGCTTACATCAGAGGAAAAGCAAATAAGTGTCAGTTCTAGTGTTTACATTTTGTACATAAATGGGAGGAATAATAGAAAAAAAAGGAGGGGGATAGGTATAAAGAGGGGTGGGGGCATGGAGAAAAGGTGTGTCAAGCTCTATATACATATATATATATAGGTTTGCGTCTGTGTTCTCTGCTCAGATCTCTTTCTTCCACCATCTCTCATCTCGACCTCCACAAGCTTTCAAACAACTTTGGTAAGTAGACATATGTTTTAAAATCCTTTTTGAAATAATCTACTACACATTTTGCTTTAATTTATCTAAGTTAGTTTTTCCTGATATGCAATATGTGGCATGAGATGCATGAGTGAGCAACAGTGCTGAGGCTTTACCAAATTACTGCATTACCAAAGTCATGTAAAATGAAAGAATGCATGAACACATAATCAAAAACAAGAAAGAAACACTGAACTGAATAGTCAACACCACTTTCTCGTTCCAGCCAACATGTCAGGGTACGATGATGTTCCAAAGCTCTTGGCGTCGATATATTTGCTCAAGGATGTCTTTGACGAGTACGCTGGAAAAGGTGGAAACCCACAGACTTTGACCAAGAGAGAACTCTCTAAGATGCTCCGCAAAGAGCTTCGTTTGAATGTAAGTAGAAAATAAAGTCGTATTATTGCAACAGGAAGCTGTGAATTCCTCTTGGACAGAAGTGTTTTTGTTTTGTTTTACTGTCTATTTACAACTTCTACTGCTTTTCTCCATTCAGGTCTCAGACTGCCCTGAGGCAGAAGAATACTTCAACCGACTGGATGCCAGCGGTGATGGTACTGTTGATTTCGAGGAATATGTCACTCTGGTGGGAGGACTTGCTTTGATCTTAAACGAGATGTACAATCGAAAGTAATCCATGTAACACTACAGTCACATGTATAAAATATGTTTCATCATCATATGCTCTGACAAGGAAAACATGCTTAATAAACACACACAGATGAAGAGATGTCAGAAGTGATTAACAAAGAAGCAAAAATAAATGTTGCCTCCTTTTTTTGTGCGTGGTCCTTAAAATATAGATATTTTGCAAACTGACCTTCTCTATTGCACGGTGGAGGAATGTGATAGATACACTTACGCAATTACTGTACTTAAGTACAATTTTATTTAGGATTTATTTATTTATTTTGTCACATTATACTTCTACTCCACTGCATTTATCTCACAACACCAGTTACTGTGCAGATTCAGATTATTGTTGCAAATATAATCATGATGTCTTATTATGGATAAAGATAAAACTTTTTTGACTCCTTGGTGAAACTGACAAGCTACCAAGCAGTTTATAGTAAACAACTGGCCTCACCAGCTGCAAAAATAAAGTGATTCTTACCTTAATGCATCAATAATTCTAATCTAATAATATACAAACACATTATTCTGAAATGGGCTGTTCTGCATAATGAGTAGCCTACTTTTACTTTTGGCACAAAAAAAGCTATAGTTTCCACTTAAATAATAAAGTTAAGTAATGGTACCCTAAATTGAAGTCATGTACAGTAAGTGAAAGCACTAGAATATGTTGTTATAAGTGCTTTCCAGTGCCATATGTTTGTTAGTTTGGCCTGTCAGGGTTACTGCATGCAGGAGTTTGTTATAGATCTGAGATCCAGCCTGCAAAACCAGTTGTGTTCATTTGACTAATGAAGGTAAATATTCTGTAAGTGACTGTCAATATTTACCCTAAAAAACATTTATATGTTTGAGGTTGAGATAAAAAAAAAACAAGGAGTCCTTACAGCTTATGGATATACATGTATATCTACATGATGATGATGTTTCATCCTCATGTAAACTGAAAGGAGATTATACTGACCACCATTACTTCATACCTGACATATAATCATCTATTTTTATGCTTATATGCAAATATGAGTTGTTGCTTTCCCACAGCAGTATCACAGGTATGAAAGGGAGCTTACATCAGAGGAAAAGCAAATAAGTGACAAATGAATGAATGAATGAATGAATGAATGGACTTTATTTATATGGCACCTTTCATGCACAAAATGCAGCGCAAAGTGCTTTACAATTCAGATGGCAGAGACAAACAGCAAAGAAATAAAACCATGCAATGATATTACACTAATTCAAGAAGAAAAGAGAAGAAGAAATAAATGTATCAATCAATAATTAATTAAGTAATAAAAACATATATACAAACATATTAAGAATATTAAAACAGATAGCTGCTAGTTCTAGGCTATGTTAAAAAGATGTGTTTTGAGTTGTCATTTAAAACTGCTCACTGAGCCAGCAAGTCAAATATTTAAAGGCAGGGTGTTCCATGTTTTTGGGGTGTAGTAGCTAAAAGAAGCTTCCCCAAAGGTTTTTGTAGTGAAAGGGCAGCTGCAGAGGATCTCAGGGTTCATGGAGGGATATACTGTAAAGTGATAGGAAATCCATTATATACGAGGGAAGGAGGGAAATAGGTATAAAGAGGGGTGGAGGCTTGGAGAGAAGGTGTGTCAACCTCTATACCACTTATGTCCACTTTGTGGTGATGGAGAACACAGTAATTATACATAATGTCACCACACCATGTAGAAATTTAATATAAATCTAAACATAACCGTCAGTCAGTGCTTACTTCCTGTTGCCAGTAGGTGGCGCAATCACCATGACACTTAATTGGCATGTTGATGTCTTCAGGTCTGGAGCCTTAGGTCCCGTTTATACGATTTCAACTGAAAACAGTGAACTTTAGTTGCGTTTTGGCCGATCGTTTACACGACAGCTGCGTTTTGGGTGCCTGGAAACGCAACGTTTTGAAAACGGGTTCCAAGCAAAATTTTTTTGAAACGGCACCGTCTCCATTGTCATGTAAACTTGCAATATGCAGTTCCTCTGAAAATGGAGACTTTGAGTACATGTGCATTACGGTTCCAGTCACTAGGCATGCGCAAGAAAGTCGACCATCACAACAACAATGACTCACAAGCTCTGCTTGTGCTGCTCACCCTATTGAATTTATCAGCATTTCCCCATCATAGTGTAGATTTACTGTCGCAACTCCATATCATCGTCCGTCCAGACAAACATTCGTGCGGTTGTAATTTTTTTCTGTTTATACATTGCTGCTCTGTAGAAGGAAGCGTCACACTGCCAACTACTGGCCTGGCATGTATACTGCAGCGTTTCTGGTCATTTTTGTGGATCTGTTATGTTGTCGTCTAAACATGGAACTTTTTCAAAACGAAAATGACAAACAATTCTGTTTTCAGTGGATCGTTTTCGTGTAAACATGGCCTTATATAATAAATGAAACTTGGTGCAGACTGGAACAAGTACATGGAAGTTACAACAAATAAGTTACAGTGAATAAGGCGTTGTCATGGCAACACTGTTCAATGTAAACACACAGTCGTTACAAGTAAGCATCATCAAGGTCTTGCAACTATGCTGACCAAATCTGAGATGGATCAGGTAACCCATCTGGGAGGAGTATGTTAAGTATGAAACATGTCCTTTTGTGTTGCCAGTAGGTGGCGCTAAGACGATAACTTAATTCTGGTACATAGATGTCATGCATGAGTCATGGGCAGATTGGACAATGTATACAACAACTTCCTGCTTTATGGCAAAATGTGCAAAATAGCTAGCCTGGAAATCCAGACCCAAATCTAGAAAGATTTAGGGTCTGGCTATGAGTAATGCAAATGGCCCAACTCGAGGGGTGGCACCAACCATGAATTTGTAAATATCACTGCACGCAATTGGATAACACTACAACCAATCAGAACAGTACACGGGGTGACGTATCCAGAGCGCTACCAGTGGAGCTAAATGGTAGAGTAGACTCTATCCGGTCAGCAAAACAGCAAAAAAGTCCTTCTTGCAAAGGAAAGATTCGATCGCCGTCTTCTGTTCCTCTTTTAAAAAAAGCCAAGTCTAACTCGTTCACTTTAGCGGCCAAAGCTGTTTCAAACAACTGGTGTTCAACCGTAGCCATCTTTCAATGTTTACTGACTGATTCCGGACTTCATTGTCACAGCGCTGTCGTCATCTGTTTAGCTCACCTCTGGCCCGCCTACATCAGATACACCGATGTGATTGGTGCAGCTTGGCTCCAAGGGCATGGGTAATGAGCATCATTACTGATTGCCAGAGTGACTCGCTGAGCAAATTCAAATTGTGCTCTCACGAGAACTCTGGATTTCCAGGGTACAAATTAGCCACCACACGACAGCAACACCGTTTGATGAAAAATCACAATCTAGATCTTGAGACTTTTCCAAGCAAATTTGAGGTGGATCTGGTCAGCCTGTTAGGAGAACGAAATGAGAGCACAAAACATGGAATTTCCTGTTTCCAGTAGGTGGTGCTATAACTATGACAAACCTTTGGCATGTAGATGTGTTCAGGGCCGGACTATCATCAATCATGTTAAGTATGGGGCACACTGAATTAGGCTCAGTGGAGTTACAAACCACTTCCTGTTTGTTGGCAGAATATGGAAATTTGACGCCTAGTCACGGTCGCACTGCTCGATGAAAACTAAAGTTTTGAGTAACTTTTCATGTCAAAGGTCTTTAGATGATACAGACAAAATCTGAAGTCAAACAGTCTAAATCACCAGGAGCAGTTCATTAAAGTATGACACCTGTAAATGGCTAAAAAAAAAAAAAAAAAAAACACAGAAATTGCACAGTGAATTCAAAATGGTTGACTTCCTGTTGGATTAGGGTGTGGCTCCAAAAGGCTTTTTTGTACATCTTGGAATGTCTCTCATATGTGTGCAGGGTTTTGTGAGTTTTTGAGCATCTTAAGCCCCTTAAAAAAATTCTGGAAAGAAGAAGAAGAAGAATTCCTTCAATTTCAGGAGTGTCCTTGCACATGATGTATTATCATGGATAAAGATAACTTTAGTGATCCCTCTGTAAAAATGGACAAGCTGCCCAGCAGTACATGGTAAAATAATGGCCTCACCTTTGTCATATGCAAAGTTAAAGTGATGCATCAATAATTATGATGCAATAATGCAATATATGTTACTCTGAAATGAGCTGTTCTGCAAAATGAGTCCTTTGACTTTTGGCAGGGTGAGTATATTTTTTGCTAATACTTTTGTACTTTTACTTCAGTAAGTTTTTCAATGCTGGATCTTTGCTTGTAACTGAGTAATTCTACAAAGTATTGCTACTTTTACTCAAATAAAAGTATTACTGCACATCTGCTGGGTAAATTAATACCTTTAAAATGACATTTTAAAACATAGTCTGCCTTCTTATCTAACATGTTACCACTAAAATGTCTTCCCAGTCCTCATTCAGGGACTCATGCCACAGTTAAGTGTTCGCTTTTGTGTCACTGTTTGGATGGGTTACACATGGAGCAGAAAATGACACCGAGGGAGAAAGCTTTACATAACAACTCTGTATCTGCATGTAAAAAAGACAAGATGAGGATTCATGAGGAGTGTTTGAAGTATGTCACCAGACCTTATAAGCAGCTCATTCCATCCCCATAAAAGTGAGAGGATATTGAAGTAATCTTCACGCACATGTTCGTAAACATTTCAGTAAGTGTTCTGTTTTTCATGTGCCTTCCGGTGGGTTGTCCACCACAGATGCTTTGAGCAGCCTTTCCAATGCTGCCCCCTTGTGTTTAGATTTTTCACTCTGAGGTGTCCATACCATTTATTTCCCTAACTTCTTGTGGCTGGAATCAATTAGCCTATTAAATGTAGGTGATGAACAGTGTTTATATATTGTATATAGATGTATAAAATAATATATGGTACACCTAATTTTAAGCACCATGTTGAAAATCTTTCTGCCACATGAGGACAATACTTGGCTTTCTGTGCAGAAATAAGAACGGCTTTCCTTTTGTACATAGAAAAAAAATGTATTTTTGCCTTTTTTGGATTATAAGGTAGTTACGTACGGAAAAGCTGCTGCCTCTACACTAAAATCACTGCATGCTGTCTACCACTCAGCCCTAAGGTTCATAACAGGTGATTCTGACAGCACCCATCACTGCCACCTTTACTGAAAGAATGGCTGGTCACATTTGGATGTGACATGGGTGCAACATTGGTATTGTTCATTTATAAAGCTTCGATGCAGATGCTTCAAGGCTTTATCCCATCCCTTTAACTCTGACCTCACATTATCTTGGTACTCACTCACAGAATAGGTTGTTGCTCTACATTCCCTTACTCAGAACGGAACTAGAAAAGATGTTGTCCGCTTAGCAGTGTTCCATACATGGACACTACCACCTTTATGGCTGTTTAAATGCCTTATTTCTGATCTTGTTTTAATTGAGTGTAAATGCTTTTAAATATATATCTATACCTAAGTGCGTCTACCTTTTGCAGTTATTCATTGCTACTGTTATTTGTTGTTTTGTATGATTTCATTTCTGTTTTAAGTGATAGGCATGATGGTTCTTTGTTTGCTTATCGATTGTTTTCAATGTCTTTGTTTATGTTCGGCATCACTGAAAATGAGGGCCTCCCTCAAGTGATATCCTGGGTCTTTAATAAAGGTTTGAATGAATTTACCAAATACTCTTAAAGCAGAGAAGGACTGACTTTATGCAGTAATTTAGCCTGTAAAAACTGAATGCGAGGTGGATCCAGAGGGGTGCTTAAAGTCCCACAGCTGTAGAAGAAAGGACCAAACAAGAACCATGGCTGGACTAAACTGTTAGGGGAAGCTGATGACCTCCCACCTCCTTCTGTCTGTGCTCTGTTTGAAACCTGTCACCTCCGCAAAGCCGAATTGATACTAGTTAAGGAATATTTGGACAAGACAGGGCCACAAGATAATGTAAAAATGCAACACCCATGTTAGCTTTAATTGACAACTATATAATTAATGAAATTATGTATAATGAATTAAGGCAAATTGAATCTGGGCTTTTGGGAGCCCTGAGCGCTGGGGCCTCAAAGCAGTCGTCCTCTTTGCATTGAAGATTATTCAGCCTGGATGGCAGCACATTCCTCAGTAATATGATTTAGTAACGCTGCTTAAAAATCAAGATAACCAGACTTAATGATGTGAAGACATCAAAAAAGAGATGATTGGGATGATAGAACCAATTATTTTTGCAAGATTACTGATTTTAGAGCTGCAATTAACTGTTAGTCTCGTGATCAATTTATCTGCCAGTCATTTTCTTGATTAAACTAATAATCATTTGGTCTATAATGCTCTATATACATTTATCATAAAGTAGGGAAAACACACAGTTCCCTACATTCACAATTTCCAAAAGCTTAACGCGACATCACTAAATTGCTAGATTTGTCCAAACCTTCTTTATCCCTCAGCAATTAAAACAGGGTTACTGCAGTGTCCCCAACCTGCTCAACATTTTTGGCTTATTATTTCATAAAAAGAAGCGAAGTCTGCTCATGGCTCATAATCACAGGTGACGGTCCTATTATGGACGCAAGTTGTGCATAGTCCAAAAATAGACATTGTCTTTTCATTTGAGGGAATTTAAGATACACGAATAGGTTGGACGATCAAATATTTCACAATCCCTGTATCCCTGTAACGTTCTGTTCAACCATTTGGTAGCCTATAGCACATTTTGAGCCACGATGTCTGAATAAAAAATGTGTTGACCTTAACCCAACCTGATTGAGCTATCTCTACCATTTGGTTTAGGTGTGTTATGCTTAAAGAAATCCACTAGAGGTTGCTGTGTCTTTAGTTTAGTTTAGTTTGTTTGAAAAGGACAGTGTGCAATGACATTAATCATTTACAAGAAATGAAAACATAATTGCACCAGATTTAGCGAAGCGCTAATCTCCATCTGTAGCCCTACACATAACAAGTAGATGCAATAAATAGAAATAAAATTCAAAGTGCAATGCAGACAACAGTAAATCCATGTGCCTTACATAATAGAAGCAGTGTGTACACATTGCATAGTACAATACAATATAAAAAACAGAGTAGCTACCTTGTGAAGTGACCAGGTTACCGCTGCAGGTGCCTTACATAATAAAAACAGTAAGGACACACTGCACGGTACCAAATACAATATAAAATGCGCAATAACAGCCTTAGGCTATTAAATGACCAGATTACCGGTCATTTAAATAGAATGCCTTTTCAGTTTGCCTCCTACAGGAAGTTAGTCACAAAAAAGGTCACTCCAGACAGGGATTTTCAAAGGTAGAGATATTTTCAAAATGTCATATTTCAGAGGTCTTACTTAACAGATTTATGTAACTATATACAAAAAAAATGACGCTCAGGTCATGCAGGACATGGAAGCCATACACCGCAGCTGTAATCAGCTGACAGCCAGCTGATTGGATCATTGCCTCTAATCAGTCACCAGTCACAGCCCATTCTCACAACAAGGTGATCCATTTACATATGGCCTCCTACTTACTGATCCCTTCTACTCCAAGGCTGCCACACGCCACTGCCGCTGCTGCTGGCAAAGCTTTGCATCCTCCTCCCCAGCCTCCACTCCACCTTCCTCCTTCCTACGTCAGAGTCCTAACATGGCTCAAAGGTTTAAAAAAGTATTTTATATCTTACTTTGGGCCCACTCTTGTACACCTACGGGGGTTGTCTGCATTGTGCTCCCTGTTTTGGTTTGGAGTGGAGCCATTGAAGCCAAGCATAACTGTATTTCCATGTATTGTATTGTATGTATTGTGTGTGTCTATATATATATATATTCACTTTTTTATTGCTATATATTTAATTTTATTCCATTACATATTTGATGTAAAAAATAATAATAATAAAAAAAATAAAGTATCAGTATGATTTTTCATCATTTCATCATGTTTTCAAAGTACTGCAATGGTAAGTAACAAATTGATATATTTTGGTATGCTAATAAACTCATTAGTATTATAACAGTGCAGGGTTTGTATTTTTTTTTCTTTTGTTTTTGTTTTGTTTGTTTGTTTTACAATCGGGCGTGTTTAAAAAAGAAAAAAAGAACGAACCATTGATTTTTTTTAGATTTATTTATTTATTTATTTATTTATTGTATTATTGCTCCAAAGAAATTAAAAGTACGAATATTTATTTCCATCGCTTTTTTCTTAGCGTGGACATTAAAGGGATAAGGAGTCTGAGGTGACCCATATGGAACGCGTCCTGGGGCGGTCTCGCGAAACATCGGACTCTGTCGGCTTTTTCCGGTGATCTGGGTCAGTTAGCTAGCCGAGCTGATTAGCCTGCTACTACAAGCTAATGTTTGTAGGATATTTATTGTTCGCTTAATTGGAGTGGATGATACAAATAGTGTAGAAACATGGCGGACGTCGAGGGACAAGGGATTTGTTCATCGGTCCCTCCGTTACCTCACCCTTCTTCCCGTAACGGCTCCGGTAGCGGTAACGTTACACCGGGCACCGGCGGCAGCTGCCAGACGACAACCACCGTTACTTCAGGCCCACGGCTAGTCCGAATAGTGAAGTCTGACTCGGGCTATGGTTTCAATGTCCGGGGACAAGTTAGTGAAGGCGGGCAACTACGGAGCATTAACGGGGAACTGTACGCTCCACTGCAGCATGTCAGTGCTGTCCTACCGGGAGGTGCCGCCGACAGAGCCGGTATTTCGAAGGGGGACAGGATTCTGGAGGTGTAAGTGGCTAACGTTACTGTTTTAGCTTAACCCAAAGCATATTATGAGCAACGGTGACGTATAAATGACTCTTTAATCACAGCATGATTGTCAGTGAAAAACAAAGCAAGCAGGACCTGTGAGCATCTTTAACTGCCTCTTTACTGGGACCAGTGTCGGCCACCAAAAAGCCTGCGTGAGCGTGCACTATCATACTGGTCTTGCGGGGCAGAGTAGCCTCTCACCCTAATGAAAGGAGTGTCTGTGTGTGTGTCAGAGAGAACAGACCTAGGGATCATTAGGAATTCCCGTCACACTGGAACCTATTCCACTCATCCACAGCATGCCAAATATTCTCAAGACACCCCTTGTACACAGTCATATCACTGGAGCAAGATGCAGTATGCAATATGTCTCCATGACACTCTCCATCTTTTGCTCACATCTTTGCTTTGCTTACATTAATCATGAAGGTTAAACAAGGCAAATCATTATGAGCAGCATGACTGGATCTGGTCAGTGAACCACACATGGCATTGATGTTACTGTCAGTGATCCCTGATGTGTGTGTGCTGCATTCAGGATAGAGGTGGCTGTCCTCACTGGCACGTTAGTATGCATGGAGATTGCTTGCTGATGTTAGGCTCTGTTGCTATGGAGAGGAACACGCAGCACACAGCTCAGCATCACTGGCGCTTCAGTGTGTCTGTTTGTGGGGAATAAGGTGATGCAGAAAGGGAGGGATGCCTTCAGTTCAACTCTGATTGGCTTCGCTCACCAAAATTCAGCATCTCATTGGCTGGCTTTTGCACACTGCTTTGTTAATGGATGGCCTGCAGTAACCTAGCAGTTTGTTGACCCCATTATTTCTGCGTGCTTCTGTGCAAGCATGTGGATGTATGTATGTGCTTTGTTGTATACTGTATACAAAGGACAGCCAGCTAGCCCTTTTATTTAAACCCTGTATCAGTTATTCTGGTCAAATCGTCCTTTGGTTACTGGCTTTCTTAATTGTGATGAATGTTTGTGTCCAGCTGACTCAGTGTAGGGTTCACCCAATAATGCTTTACTAGCCTCATTTGGGACTGTCTCATCTCCTTTGTCTTCCATTCAGTAGATAAGACAGACTCACATAGGTCTTTGCACATGAAGTGGAAGATTTTGCTTTGGTGCATGGAGCCTTTCCTGTCAAGGTGCAGTATGTACACAATAACTAAGTGTGCACACTGTGGAGTGCCTGCACACTAGCTGCAGTGGTAAAGAGCCTCTGCTGTTCTCTATGCAATCAATACTTCTTTGCCCATTTACAAACAACTCCTGCTTTTGAACATTTGATGCAGAATAATCTATCGAGCTACAGCTTTTGTTTAGCCTTCTGCTTGATAATGAAGGCTATGCATAATGTTAAAACCCTCTCTCTAGTGGGCAGCGCATGCTCTCTTCAATTAGCCTTGAGGTTTAGCATATGAACTGTTGCTTATGAGTAAAAAATAGAAAACTCTACACATTTATTTTCTGTAACTGCATATCCTGTTAGAGGTCACAAGGGGTGCTTAACTAATCCCAGCTGACAATGGGCGTGAGGCAGGGTACACCCTGGAGAGGCTACCAGACTATCGCAGGCCTGACACATAGAGACAGACAACCATTCACGCTCACATTCACACCTACGGGCAATTTAGAGTCACCTATTAACCTGCATGTCTTTGGACTGTGGGAGGAAGCCGGAGCACCTGGAGAAACCCCACGCTGACATGGGGAGAACAGCAGCAGCAAAATAAATTAATAAAGACAGAAAAACTGAGAATATGACACACAGAAAAATGTCTCTGAAAAACTATTTATGATGCTCAGATGTGCTGATGGTGCAAGTGCAAAGGCCACTACACCCAGTGCTTATTATATAGTCATAAAGCTGCTAGAATGAAAGAGCTGCCAAAATGCTTAGTCTGAGTTTTGTGTTGTAGGAGACATTTGTTCTTTCTCCTACTGCACCTGCAGGATGATTTTAATTGTGTCTCCTCTATTGTGCTTTGTTTATCTCTACATAAATATGTCAGCTTTAGTATGAGCGCCCCAGTTCAGACGGCCTCCCTTGACTCGCTCGGATGTTCATGTGAAGTTAGCTCTTGACATTGAGTTATTTGTATCAGAGAGCTTTAGACATGTGTCACCCTGTCACCGTAAGCCATGACATAATGGCTGACATAACAGATCAGCTGTTTGTCACAAGCTCTATCTATATATGTCTGTATTGGATTTACAGCATTTTTGCATCACTGTGATAAGGTGCTTTGTTTTGAGTATGTTTGTTAAGATTACAGGTCTGATTTCCTCCCTTTCCTCTTTTTTACCTTCCCATTCCCCTGTGCATTGTTCACCTTGTCACTGCTTAATCCACTGTTGACCCAGCGAGGAAGTAGACAGACGTGATACTTCTGACACACAGGGTTTTTGCCAGCTGATTTCACCAATGACAAGAATGTGATCCCTCACTGACTAAGCTATCGAAGAATGTTGGCAGGTGTTGGTCATTGTTGTGTAAATTAGAGCTGCAAAGATTAGTCCAGTGGTTTTCAAACTTCTTGTGTCCAAGGCACACAAACAGACAAGCCAAAATCTGAAGGCACACCTGTATTTACATCTGTGCACAATAGCTTCTGTAATGTGTGATACCCCCCTTAATAATAAGTCGATCTGAAGAAAATCTATCATCAGCTGTTTTGATAATCAACCGTTTCAGTCATTCATCAAGCAAAATGTCGAATATTTGCTGGTTCCAGCTTCCTAAAGGGATAGTTTGCCGATTTTAAACCAGCTCTGTGTCATTACAATGTGTGTAGTATGTGTTAATGAACTATGTTAAACCTCTCTACATCTTTCTAGTGCCCAAATCTCACAGCTCATTTGCCAGCGAGAGCGAGCAGTAGTTATGGCTTCTCTACTTCTTGATCAAAAGCACATGCCACGTGCCTTTTTCTCTGTTTTCTCTGTTTCCTCTGGTGTTGCAGCATGCAAGTATTTGCATCTTTCTACTGCATAGACAGCCTAGTTTTGTGAAAAGACCATCTCACCAGCAGTGAAATGCATATTTAAATGTAAGAAACTGCCGCTTTTCGTTGTCATTTATGATAGTAATTAAAGACTTTTTGGGTTTTGGACTGTTGGTTGGTCAAAAGAAGCAATCTGAAGACGTCACTTTGGGCTCTGGAAAATTGTGATGTGCATTTTCAAATTTTTTTGACATTTTATAGACCAAATAATTAATCACATAATCGTGAAGATAAAAGCAGATTATTTGATTATGAAAATAATCATTAGTTGCAGTCCTAGTGTAAATGGAGACACGGGGACTTGAGAATTGAGTTTTATCTGTTTGAGAAATTCATGATATATTTTTACAGCATGTTCTGACGTCAGCCTATTTTTGCAAAACTCAAAGAGGAAGCCATTGTATTAGAAAATCGGAGCCAGCTTTTACCGACAAATTAATGCCACACAAGTCGTGATTAAGATTTCCCCCAAGGTATTGACTGGGTTGCATCCAGGTTATGCAAATTAATAACAAGTGACATTTGAGGCCGTTCTGGCTTCTGTCTGTTCTGTCTTTGGAAAATGATCAAATGCCAACTTATGCATTCATGCTAATATTTGATTGTTTAAAATGATAAGGTCCATTACATAAGCACAAAACATTAAGCACAGGATAATGTAATTTACTGAGTCTCATTCTGGCATGGTTTATACAGCCTATATTTGCCAACCCGCCCATAACTTTGGAATTACTTTTAAATAGTGTCCAAAGCAAACAGCAAGGAGTGATGCTGAGAGCTTTAGAAGGGATGCTGTGGCTGTTTTGAGTAAAGTCAACTCGCTACAGCACCGTCATCAGCGCTGTCATGCCTCTGTCACATGCCTGCCAAAGGGCACACACCCAGTGTTGCTCATGCTCAGCTGTGCTAATGACATAAACCAAAGGTCTTGTTCCTGAGGGGGAAGACGTGAGCCCTGAATGGGTGATTTTGAGGACAAATCCTCTGTCACTCTGCCACCCTCGCATAAAAAGAAGTTGTTTCACTTGATTTACTTTACAACACGTCACTTTCTGCCATTTCATTCAGAATTTACGTTCTGTTTAGGGCTGTCGTAATTCAATGCTTCACCCTTTCCCCTTCAGATGAGCTTACAATGCAAAATGATGGGTTATAAGTGACTGAATACAACAGTCCTGTGTTAATGCTACCTTTGTGAAACTCGCCAGTTTTTCAGCATTGTTAAAGTGTCAGAGATGTTCTGATTCACATCTGTGGCTGTTTTTTGAAGCTGTAAATTGTAGTAATTATATTTGATTGCTTGATATTGTCAGATGTATACTTATTTTGTGTACATAACAATTTTTTTCTACTGCACCATTTGGTGCATTTGTCCTTCTTTAGCACTTCTGCCATGGCCTCACTCGCACTGACAACTCTTTAATTCAGTTCGGCCTGAAATAAAACCTATTAAGGGATTTTTATGGCAGTTTAAATCCAAAGAAATTGTTAATGTTGTATTTTAAATTGAGCTGAATTTCCCTTTGATTCTATTCAAAAATACAGTAAAGTAACTTAGTTTACACGTCATAGTCAAGGTCATCCTGAACAGGAACAAATTGAAAGTTTCAGCAAACCACTGAAGGAAAACATTTATTTAATGTCTCGAATTAAAAATGAGGACGTTTTCAGTGTGTTGCAATATCACTGAGTGACACCTGTAGGCAGTTTGTACAATAAGATGTGCAGTCTGGTCACAGCTCTTGATTATAAAATAGATCTGGCAGGTAGAACTTGCTCTAAATATTGAAGGTTGGTGGAGTATTCATTTATTAATGTTTAAACATACTGTACTTCTCCAAGAGCAGAGAGAAAGTGAAAACCTTTCTTTGATCGTGAAGGCCTGTGTGACTCTACAGTTATCAGTGAAGTGTATGAAGTAGTCACAAAGCGACGGCTGACTCAGGGTTGAGGTTGAGGGTTGAGCAGGGTTGAATGCACATCAGTAGGTCTGTATTATATCATCACACGTCTGTCATCACTGCGCTGCATTTTTATGAACTATGATAATGTGGTCAGGGGTCACAAACCTAATACAGAAACAGTTTTATCATATGAGGTTGAACAAGATTTATTTAACATATGATGTGTAGTAAATGAGTCCTGAAATTTGAATCTTCCTTTGTGCTTTTTGGCTGCTCCAGGTACCAGTACCATAACAACATAAATCGACATGCATCAAAGTCCAAGCAGCGGCTGGCTTGACTGCTGTGTTCTACATGGTGTTGCTGTTGCTCTGTGCCGCTCTGTCTCGTCTATCAGTGCACTGGTAGTGTCCTCTGTCAGCACAGCAACGTTATCAGTCATGACAAAAATTTCACTGCGTGAGAAAATGGACGTCTGGTGTGAGAGCATGTGAAATGTGTCAGTTGAGTCTCACAGTCAATGCGTGAGAGTTGACAGCCTCAGTTTCATACACTGGTGCAGAGCTGAGAATGATGTGCATAGCTCAGATGTTGCATGCACTACTGTCTATGTACGTGGTATTTCAAGGCCCTAATGTTGTGGATATGTAAAAGTATCTGTACAGTTTAGTTCGGTACAAACTCAGCATCAAAATGTGCCACAGACTCATACAGTGTAATACTCATTTTTTGAGCAAGTTAGCATTTATTGCATTTATTGCATTGCATTGAGCTCATCAACTATCCACATCTCTTCCTCCATGTTTTCCACAGTAATGGTGTGAATGTAGAGGGAGCGACCCACAAGCAGGTGGTGGACCTGATCCGGGCTGGAGAGCGGGAGCTGGTGCTGGCCGTGCTGTCCGTCCCGCCTCAGGAGGCCGACTGCCTGGATCCCGGAGACGACGTTTCAGCCCAGTCCTGCTACGACTACTCCGACAAGCAGGCCGTCCCAATCTCTGTGCCGAGCTACAAGCACACTGAGCTCAACCAGGAAAAGTTTGTGGTGGGTGAATTTGGAAACATGAGTTGGCGGATATTTGTTGAAGGCTCATGTGGGAGGATTGGTCTTGAACTCCCTGTCGTTGCTTTAGGACACTCATTTTCATTCCTCACTGCACTCTCCCTCTTCCAGGTATATAATGTGTACATGGCAGGCAGGCAGCTGTGCTCCAAGCGTTACCGTGAGTTTGTGATCCTACACCAAAACCTGAAGAGGGAGTTTGCCAACTTTACGTTCCCCAAGCTGCCAGGGAAGTGGCCTTTTTCCCTGTCGGAGCAGCAGCTGGACGCACGGCGCAGGGGCCTGGAAGAATACCTGGAGAAAGGTCAGGCACAGAGGAGGGAATATAGGGTTTCTAGAAAACTTTGGAAAGTCAGACTGTAGTAAGTAGTATAATTCTCTCTGGGGTTTGTAAAGCTAAGTTATGGGGTAAAAAAAAAAAGTGTGGAAAGGACCAAATTAAATACTGTCCACCCCATTATGTAACCACTGTTACGTCACATTAATGAATTGATATGTTTGGTCTCTCATCTGCAGTGTGCTCTGTACGGGTAATTGGAGAAAGTGACATCATGCAGGAGTTCCTGTCTGAATCAGATGAGGTAAAAAAAAAAACCTAAATGTTTGTACCGTTCTGTGGTCCTCTGCCTGTGACTCACCATACAGTTTGTCCCTCCTTCTCATGACCTAGAACTATAATGGTGTGTCAGATGTGGAGTTGAGAATAGCCATGCCCGACAAAACCACGCTCACTGTCAGAGTTCGCAAAAACTCGACTACAGACCAGGTGTACCAGGTAAACACACACACACAGGCCTGAATAACTGTTTACCATTATAAGCATGACCTTATTACAGTCATCCTGCAAATGTTTTTTTCTGTCTCTCTCTCTGTCTTTTTCAAGGCTGTGGTTATGAAACTAGGGATGGACAGTGTAACAGCCAGCTACTTTGCTCTGTTTGAGGTCATCAACCACACCTTCGGTTAGTAAGAACGTGTAATTGAGGTTTTGAGTTTGTGTGTATGCTCCGTTTCTATGCCAATGCCAAATGTTTTCCATCTTTAAAACACTGATTTTTTTTTTACTTTAGCTGTAGCTGGTATCGCCTAATGAGTGTTGTGAATCTTCAGCAGCCATCCTTTTAAAATAATCAAAGATAAACACCTGAGTGCCTTTGTGCACAAGTGTTCGTATGCGTCACTTCAACTGGTCCTTGCTTTTTCAAGGCTAGTGCGGTTCACCCGGATGTTTCAGTTTTTTTAAAAAGCACTTAAATGGATCTTTATCATAAGTGGTTCCTTTCAGCCACTGAACTCATCCTTTATGAACCGGGTGCTCTCTCTGTTACTGTAAAGGCAGAAGCAGCAGAAGGGTAGAAGTAAAAACAAGAGAGATATTTGATGCAGGTCACATGAGTTCAGAATTTTTTCTTTCAGCCAAAAAAGTGAACTAGAAGTTAAGATTTTTTTTCCCCCTCAGTCATGTGCAGAAGCTCATCCATGATTTTATCAGTTGCAGATTAGATTATCATAAATATTTGCATTCCTTCCACTCTCCAAATTCTCTCTTATTTCCAAGTTGGCAGCAGCAAGAATTCAAGATAAATCCCCACCCTTCCTCCAGCCTTTTCACACTGGTTACATTTTACAGGGTTCTCACAGGCATGGGAGATCTGGAAGTCATTAAATTAGTAGAAGTCATTAGGAGTTTTGGAAAAGTCATGGAATTTTGTTGTGTGTAATAAAACTGTCACCTTGATCTTCTTTGTTATTTTCTGGAGCTGGAGCCCATGTTCCATCCCTTCCTTAATGTATGCCCGCTAGCTGGAATTATATTTGAACAGAGTTTGAATCTGATATGTTTAAAAAAAAAAAAATGCCGGGCAAGTGGGGCAAGAAAAAACAAATTAATATGGGTCCCTGAAAAGTCATGGAGAGGTTCTGAAATTTTGTCCATGAAAATGTGCGGAGACTCTGCTTTTATTTTTCACGGTTTACTTAAAGGAAGGTTTCCTTACATTTATCTGTAATGTATAACCTGAATTATATTACTGACCATTTAATTCTTTATGCATCTAGATAAATTTGTCCTTTGCCTCTGCCAAAGCTACTAGACTTTATTCAGATCCTTTTGTTCTCACTGCAACACCTTTTTTTCTCACCTCTGCAGCACCTCATGCTGTTATGTTTGATGCTTTGCTTGTCATTGCTCTGTAACTGGTCATTTTTTCAATTAATGGCAAAGCAGAATTTAAGATAAGATAAGACTGATGCTGTGTCTCAAATTGCATACTTCCATTAGTATACTGTGTGCACTATGTACTAATTGGCGTAGTGCGTGAATTTCGACAGGGTAGTGTTGTCTCAAACCAAACACGACTGTTGTGCACTTACTGGAAATGACGATCGCAGCTGTTAGCTAGTTAGCAAACTAGCATTATCGTTCGCGGTACCAAATCATTACAGAAAACAGTACAGTGATGCTCAGTGCAAAAAACACATGTATAGCTTACATTTGTACACAGTCCTCGGCCCCCATTTCCAGTTTGAAAAGTGGTCCCTCCTGTTCCGCTACGTAGCCAAAATGGCGACCATTGAGGGCGAGAAGTGTCCATAGTTCCACACTCAACCGTTTTGACTGCACCATGCGGGTACTCATAGTGCACTGCATTTCTCCATACGTCTCAGTGTGAACGCACTTATGCACTCAAAATATTCAGTGTAAGTACGGAAGTACGCGCTTTGAGGCACAGTATTAGAGTCTGCGGAGCTAAATGCTAACACATCTTAGTTTAGTGTGTTTTGTAATTAGCATTAAACACAAACAGCTGAGTCTGATGGAGCCAGGCTGCTAGCTTTGCTAAAAGCGCTGCTGTGGTTATGTTAATGGTAATAATTATAATACTACACATAGGTCAGAGCTGAACATTATTATTATTATATCCATCCTGCACCTGCATAGTGGAGTGTGGGGAGGAAGTAAGGCTCTTATTACATGTCCATTTTCGTGTTTTCTTCTTTTCTTTTTCCACTGCATACCATCAATATGAGAGCAACAAGCAAAACATCTAGTATCTAAAATGTTTCACACCAAAGCTTAAAAGCTACGGTTGGTATTTTAACGGCATTCACAAGAATCCACAGTGGTTAGAGGAAAACAGCCAATCAGAAACAAGGAGTTTCTAATGCAGCTCTCAGTTATGTCATCCACTGCACATTAACTGCAGTCAAACTGTCAAACTAGGCAGCGCTGATCAAATATGAATCAAGATTCTGTTACTGCATTGCCTACTTCTCAGCTCCATCACTGCTGTCAATCACTGCTCAGCAGCTCGAGCAGCGACTGACATGACTGACAGAGGATCCTCGGCTCTGATTGGTTGCTTTCCTTCACATGTGGTGGATTCTTGCAAATGCCGTTGACAGCGCTACAGGGAGGCAGAGGAACACGAGGAAAGTTGCAAAACAAACAGAAAGAAGTGGCAACAAACTTAAAATAATTTGGTTTTATGTCAAGACAAAACAAGACTTTCTGAACCATAGAAAAATGTTCCTCCTTTTTTTCCTCTTTCATCTACAGTGCGTAAGCTTGCCCCCAACGAGTTCCCCCACAAACTGTATGTACAGAACTATACCTCAGCCATCCCGGGAACATGCCTCACCCTGCGAAAGTGGCTCTTCACTACAGAAGAGGAGATTCTGCTCAATGACAACCAGCTTGCTGTCAACTACTTCTTCCATCAGGTGTGTGTCTGTCTTTGAGGTGTGTGTTTGGATGTGTTTTTTGTGGGTTTTGTTTTAACCATGTCCCCTATTTGGTCTCATCTTTGCAGGCTGTGGATGATGTGAAGAAAGGCTTCATCAAAGCAGAGCAGAAGTCCTACCAGCTGCAGAAACTGGCTGAGCAGAAGAAGATGTCCATGGTCAGTGTCTCACATATGGACCAACAACACGCAGCTACTCTACTACTGCTCCTGAGCCGCTCACACAGACTGAGACAGATAGAGTTACTTATTATAGTTCAGTATGGCATATGTCATCCCCTCTCTCTCCCACTTGTCTCCCTTCACTGTGTGTGATATAACAAAGAGGAAAAGGTACAGAGTCCTCTGGGGGTGGAGGTTGTCTAACAATGAGTGTGTAGGTTTGACTGGAGAGGAAAATGTGCACAGATAAAATGAGCAAGTTCTCCTCTGTCTACAAATATAAATACCCTGTGTTTAGAGGGATTAAACCTGCCCCAGCAGGTAAATACTCACCTTATTTTCACATCAGTTTGGTAGCAAAGAATAACTATAGTATCTGACTGTACTCTGCTTTATGGCTATAAAGCTTAGGCTGCATCCACACTAATATGTTTTTGTTTTAAAATACATAACCATTGCTACTTTCACGCCTAATTTCCACATGACTGCAGCGTATTGGAACCCTGAAACTGAGACCTTTGAAAATGCTGCTTGTCCTTGTTTTAGTTTGAAAACTTGGGTTGTGTTTTAGTCTTAACGGGCAGAAACAGACACTTTTGGTAACAATGACAAAGACAAACACATTTGCTCCCCGATTGGGTCTTATCTATCACAACATGTCTAGTCAAAACACCAACCGAGGTTACATACATTGTAAGATTTTATCCTTCTTGTGTGAGTGCTGCTTTCCCATTGCCACTGTAACATGTTGCCGTATTTGCTTTGTAATGACTCCCATCTCATTTCCGCTGCCTTGACCGCCTTACACTCGTGTTACGTTCAGTAATAGTCTCAAGTCCAGACAAAGAAATCTCTGGTCCTACTTCTCTGTAGAATTTTCTGTAACTAAGCAACCAACTCCAGAGCACACTATCTGCTTCCTCTTTACATTTGTTTTCAGGTGCCACTTTAAAATGAAAGCATTTTAGTGTGGATGTGGCTCTGGATACCGTTAAACATCAGAAGCTGCATCCTGCGATCTAAACTTCAGGCAGTGTCAGAACTAAATATTGTAATGTATCATACAAATCACTGTGTTGTCTCTTTTTGCTTCTTCCCATCTTAGTATCTAAGTTTGTTGAGGGGTTGCGAGGGCTACAATGAGATCATATTCCCACATTGCTCCTGTGACTCTCGACGTAAAGGCCACGTGATCACAGCCATCAGCATTCACCACTTCAAGCTGCATGCCTGCACCGAGGAAGGGACACTGGAGGCAAGGGCAACTCTTTGTCAGTGTGTTAGTGTGTGTGTGTGTGGTAAATACATTTTTGAATGTACAGACTGAGTGTACTGAAGCCTCAGTGTTGTTTCAGAATCAGGTGATTGCATTTGACTGGGGCGAGATGCAGAGGTGGGACACGGATGAAGAGGGCATGGCTTTCTGCTTTGAATATGCACGAGGGGAGAAGAAACCACGCTGGGTCAAGATATTTACACCCTATGTGAGTGTCTCACACACATTATTACACGTGCTGCAGTACTCAAAGTATTTTAGTGAAAATACAACTCCTACAGTCATAAACAAATTTGGGTGGAGCCTATCCCAGCTGACATTGGGCATGAGACAGGTCACCAGACTATCACAGGGCTGACACATAGAGACAAACAACCATTCACACTCACATTCACACCTACAGCCAATTTAGAGTCACCAATTAACCTGCATGTCTTTGGACTGGGGAGGAAGCTGGAGCACCTGGAGAAAACCCACACTGAACATGCAAACTCCACACAGAAGGGCTCCCCCACCCTGGGTTCAAACAAGGAACCCTCTTGCTGTGAGGCTACAATGCTAACCACTGCATCACCGTGCAGTATTTTCAGAGCCCGCTTTTTGTTTGTAACTAAGTAAAATAAAAATGTACGTCAATAATTTAAAGGAATAGTTTGACATTTTGGGAAATAGGCTTATTCACCCTCTGCTGGGAGTTGGTTTAGAAGATCATTACCTCTCCTATGTCTGTCTCATCTGTCTTGTCTACCAGGCACATCAAAAGCTCACCTCTTGTTTGTTTAATCCATACAAAAATCGAAATGTTGGTCGTTTACACTGAGCGGTTGCCAGGCAACCAGCAGAGATTCCAGGAAGTGAAAGGTTCCAGCCAACAAGCTGTGTGTCAATTCAGAGGCTGCAGCCTTCGAAGGCTGCAATTGAAGACTGATTGCATCACAGCGGCACGACCACAGCTGTCCCACTCTGAAGGCTGCTCAAATGCGGCCGAGAAATATGGCCTTCTGTCCCCGAATTTGGAGGATTGGAGTCTTTTTCGCCCAACCAATATCCAAGATTCATGGTACGCTGGTGCCTATTGGTTGTTTGTTTTTTGTTGTCATCCTTAAATGCAACATCTATTAGCTAGAAGTACACAGTTCAAACAATCTTAATTTAATACATTTAATTTACCTGACAATGATCCTCTCCTTAGTCTGGAATATATTACACCCTCGTGTTGCCGCAGGTGAAGCATCACAAGCATGTAATATGATTTTTGGCCCAATTACTTAACTAACTTGTAGCCTCCTTACATCTCTTGCCAAATGCAGCTGGTTGTTAGCTGACAAGAGCGACAGCAGGTAGGGGTGGGAACAGAAAATCAGAAAATCCTCTATAGACCACACCGTCCCATTTCAAACACCGCTCGGTTCAGCCGCTGAGGTCTTCAAAGGATGGGGTGCAGCGCGTGAATTGAGACACAGCTATAGTCTGGCAAATAACTCCTCCATAAAACTGCAAGTTTCCTTTGTACACTTTCATTTTTGTAAGGATTAAATGTAGATATAAGGTGTTAATTATTATATTATAAGGTGGGTTTTTATGATTTGATAGAGCTAGGCTTGCTGTTTTTTCTATTTCAAGTCTTTGTACTAAGCTAAACCTTTTCTTAACAAAACAAGACATGACCGCAGTATTGATCTCATTACCTGGCCCTCTTCCAGAAAGTGAATAAGCATATTTCCCAAAATATCAAATGATTCCTTAAAGGAAACATGCAAACCTTCAACATCAGTCTTACTTGTCTTTTTAAATCTGAATTCATCTTTCTCTCTTTGTATTTGTTGTGCGTGGCCAATGTTCAGTTTAACTACATGCATGAGTGCTTCGAGAGAGTCTTCTGTGAGCTGAAATGGAGGAAGGAGGTAAGGACCATCTACCAACACAAAAACCTGCTCTACAAGCTTTGTATCGGCGTCCTCCACTCATACCTGCAATGTGTGTTTCTACAGGTGGAAGAAGAGGCAACAGACAAGGACAATAAGAACTGCAGTAAAGATGGTATGTGTGGCAAGGTAAGGCTTTGCCTGCCTCTGTCCAGTCTGTGATTAATCGATAGCCTGGGTGAATTTCTCTGTTTCCCTTTTCTGAGTTTTTGTGTCTTCCCCCTGATTGCTGTTTCTGTTTCAGAATATTTTCCAGCTGCTGAGGCACAGAAGGGATGGGGGCACCTAGGAAGAGAGATTGTTACCTCTTAATTAGAGACCGTTATCACCAACTCAGCTCAGTTTGGCCCTCATCTATCCCCAGACCCAGCAACTCTCGGCTATTAACTACATGGTCATCATTTACAAACCATCAGCTACGACCTGAGAAGCTACCCCCCCCCCCTTCCCTCAATACATGCAAATCAACAAGCACTTGCAAATGAACAAATCGAATACACGAATACACGGAACCATAAAAAGCTGCAGATACATGAACCAGAATTCTTGAATCCAGCGCACCATAATCATGCATTAAGCAGAGCTCTGTCAAAAAGAAACGAGGCCTCTACAGACTTCATGGATTCATGCAAGCCTTCTTCTTATTGGCAGGGACTTGAAGTGGAATGTGACTTGTACATGAGGAGGTTTTGAGCCTCCTCTGAAGTTGTCCTACGGGGAAGAGAGAGCTGAAGGAAATAAGGAAGCACTGTTGGACGAACAAGGGGAAATGGAAGCTGTTAGTGCTCGCAAAAGGGGAACACAACACTGATCAGTGATACTGAGGGTTGACCACAGGAACACACCGAGCTTCTCTGTTTACAGATCGGAGCAGCAGCGTCTTCTTTGTGGTTTTTTGGCCAGTTGTTAGCGTGCTAGTGTGTTTGTGCATGTGCGTTCAGATGGGGCCCCAAAAGGCGAGGGGCCAACCAAAGCGAGCCCCTCAGAATGTAAGTCACAGCTGAATTACGCCACATACGTACATTGTCATCTGTTTGCAGATCAATTTGCATTTATAGAAGAGAACTATTAACACTGTAACGAGGCAAATGAGAGAAGGGGGAGAGAAAGCGTACATTTTGTAGGATTGTTAGACTTTTTTTTTTTTTTTTTTCAGAGACAGAGCTGTGTTGATTCGACACACGAGCAGGAACAACGTTAAACTTTTGACTAATGTTGCACTTTATCCGACAGTATTAACAACCTCCGAATGTGGGAAATGGAAGCAGACAGTGGGTGTAATACTGGAACTAGCCTGTGCATAGTTTACATTCATTTTTGACTGACTGACTACAGTATGATTATGTACTGCATCATCAAATGGCTGCAGAGCGTTGCATTAAACTTTTATATATTTATAGTATTACATTAACTCTACATGCAAAGGTTTTTGGGGGTCATTGTGGAGCACTGATCAGACAGTGGAGAGCACCATGTTTAGCGTGCATTACCCAAAATAGACAGCAGGGGTCCTTCTCTTCCTGCCTGCTCTCTCGCAGGCCCTGATTACTTTGTTTCTGAAAGCTCCCGTAGGATTTATAATAGGCCTGTAATTCAAAAGGTCTTTCCACTCACAGCACTATTTATCTCTGTAGCCGGTACTTTGCTGTACTGTTGAACCACTCATGCACTCCAGATTCAGGTTAAGTGGGAAGAGGATTTCTGAGCAAGAAAAAAAAAAGGTAGCTTGCTCACTTCATCAACATGATAGATATGAAGATAACTGTGCACGTTCACTAAAGGCTGTGTAGCAATTGATCACAGAGCTGCAGTGTAATGTAATAAACAATGTCCCTCCAATGAGCCCAGTTAATGTCCTCATCCCTTGAACAATGTAATAATCATGATAATGTGATAAAGTATAACATAATTATCTGATGATGCAATAGTGACTTCAGGGTGGCAGATAAATAAAGAAGAAACTAATGTAATTACATGTTAAAACATGACATGCTGACATTAAATATTAATCATTTCTCAGCGCGATATTGTGATGTCACCTTATTTTTCTAGCTTTATTGCATTATCAACTCATGTAGGAGGGCATTTTAAAACTTTATCAGAGGGTTATGATACTGCTGGTTGCCTCTAGCTTTTACAAAATGAGCCCCACTATTAGTGTTGGATGATTATGATAATAAGAACATTTTCCAAAATCAGTATGTTCTGTCATAATATGGCTAATTTGTGCAAAATCACATGTAAGATAATCAAACTGATGCTCAAAGCAAAGCAAAGACCACCCGAAACGATCTGTGCAGAACAAAAACTAATTTTCCTAGTTTTTAATTAGGTCAGTATATGATGCAAGTGAATGTCAGTAAAGCATAATATTCAATTATCGCCCAGCCCTAACTCCTATCTATCTTGTAATGAGAGTATCAACAGTGTTTTTCTACAAGCAGGCAGAGAGTCATAGATTGACATCAGCGGCTCTTGCTAAGAGTGCTTGTTATAATGATGGTGCTGTTCCACAAAAGCTGTTTTGGTTGATTAATGAGCTTCAGAAGACCTGGATGGGTGTGTAAAAGAGGTTTAATTGAATGTGCTGGGCCTTGAATTGAGAGCTTGAATGTGCAATCCTAAAAGCTGGAACACATTTCCCAGGATTCTTGTCTGTTTACTGGACCGTATCTGATGTGGTCGATTGTCTCTGATCTGCCTGCCTTCAAGTGTGCGCTCACCACCCCTCTCTCTCTCTCTCTCTCTCTCTCTCTCTCTCTCTCTCTCTCTTACTCTTTCTCATCCTGACTAAAGTTAAGTGTCACTAACATTATTTATTTCAGTAAGATACTATGTTGAATTCAGCATCTCTGTTGTTAAGTTTTCACACCTGATATGGTTTGGCTTTTCGAGGAGTCACGCTAAGGAGAGGACAGAGATCGACAACCTGCAGATTCTTGACATGTTGAAATGTAAAATTTAAGACAAAGTGTTTGGTTACGTCGCTTACTGTAATAAATTGTAACATATTCTTTTAAATAAACCGATTTATTGATGCAAAGTTAGTTTTGTTTATGTGTGTGTCTGTTGGAACGTTAGACAACGCCAGTAGGTGGGAGCTAAGAGTCAAGGTCTGCCAAAAGTGTGATTCATACCATAGAGATGATTTTACACTCTCCTGTTGTGTACCCACATCTGTTTTCTGTCTTCCCTTTTCTCCTGCAATACCACGCTCCTCTCTCCCCAACTGCAACGTCTTTTAATGAGATCTGGGAGACAATTACCCAACAGGCAGGGAAATGGCCGTTCCATATCGACCTGCATCGAGGGCCTGCACCCGGTAATTAATAGCTATTGACTGCTGGTGGTCTGGGATGTTATCTTGGGACATCTGAATTTTGAAAAGTTAACATCTCTGGGCCAGAAGCTTGTCCTGAGAGACATCTTGCAAAAAGCCCAATTTCAGTGTTATTTAGTTTCTTCCCACGGCTTAATAACATGAAGAGGTTGATGTTTATTGCTTTAAAGCATAACTGAGTTCAAAAATAAACCAAAACAAGTAGGTAGGAGAACTACAGCGGTCAACATAGAAATGTAAGTGTTTGGTTTGTTTGTTTCATTGTGGGCTACTGTAGAACAGCCATGGGGCAATAGTGCTTTTGTTTTGTACTCGGAGGTCGGAAATTCCCAGGTTCCAGTCAGAAGTTTAAACTTGAACGCACCCTGAGATCGGATTTCCAACTCGGAGCAACCGCATCAACCCCAACTTACAAATTCAAGATGACTGCCGGTCACATACATAGCGAGTTATCACTCTGCTAAAGTACTGTTTATAGCAATTTTATCTTATTTGTTTTACATTAGGTAAGCCATACCCATAGTACTGTTCAATTTTTATCCATGGGCATGTTGCTGCGCTGTCTGTATGTGCAAAATACCACATAGAGCGTTGTTATCAACTGCTAACAGTGGCTACGGCTAGCCCAACGGTAGAGCGGTATAATCCATGTTTTGTTATTTTTTTCAGACTTGTCCACCGTTGTCAACTAGAATGCAAAAAACTGACGTCATTCTCACTTCCAACTTCCGGCTGAAAAATTAAGCCAACATGGAAGTGCTAACGACTGCAGTTCCTTGAACGGCCACTTGAAGCTTAATCCCCGTAGACCCCCATGTTAAAATGGCCAAATGTTTACAGCTTGGTACAAAAAACAGTTTTGGTCTTTATAGCTAATTTCTACATTCATGACAACCATACGGGGAGTTAATTTTTCTATAATTTAACTATGGATGTCCTACTAAAGCTGAGAGTTACGCAGCATTAAGGGCGTGGCTGCTTTCATTGACAGGCTGCCTGCCGATAGTGTTCTCGGTGTCTCTAGCAGATCCCACCCTCGCTTCCCCACAACTCCAGCCTCTCATCCAAATATGGTTACTTCTGCCTCCAAAAATACAAGATGGCAATGGCCAAAATGCCAAACTCAAGGCTTCAATACAGTAGCTGCGTCCATTATTTTATACAGTCATTGAAAACAAGATGGCGAATTCTGTGGAAGAGGACCTCCTCCTTATGTAGAGATAAACAGCTCACAAAAACACAACAATTCTTACTTTCAGGTGGTTATAAACCAAAAATTTTATCAAATAATGGATGTAGCCACCGTGACGACACCCATTGGTTTGTGGACTCCTGTTTGAAGCCTTGATTTTGGTATTTAAAGTGTCTTTGAGACATAGAGTTTGCTTGCTTTGGTCCGAATCAGGGACTAATTTTGTTACGAAGTTGCATAATTGCCTAGAGTTGGTTCTTGTTCTCACGGCAGCATTGCGAGGTCAGAACATGAACGAACTGCACCAGAGTTCTTTTGTAACCAGATCAAGACCACCTCTTCAAGAAGGTGTTGGTCTGGTTGTTTTGGTGAGCACCCAAGTGCGATTGCTGTGTTCACACCCGCCCAAACAAACCACGTTTAGGAAGCAAATGAACTTGAGTTTGATTGAACTGAACCAAACAGGGCAGGTGTGAAAGCACCCTAAGACCTTCGCCATCTTGGAACCATAAATGACCACAATTGGACAAGAGGGTGGAGCCATGGAAGAGCGAGGGATGACTGACCAAGAAGTAGAGGACACCATCTGCAGACAGCCTGTCATTCAAAGTGGCCCCACGCTTAAGCATGCAAACCTTTAAGCCTCAATAAAATGTGAATGGGTGACGTCTATACAATTGTCATTAAGGGGGGAATTTGCCATAGAGACTGGGAGCCTTTTTTGTACCAGGCTGTAAACATGTTTATTTCTGCTGTTAAGTTGGGCGCTTGGACATGGGGGTCTATAGGCCCGTTTCCACTGAAGAAGTTCCTGGTACTATTTGTGGGGCAGGAACTACTACAGGAACGTCCTCTCATTCGGCCCTCTCAACCGCCGTGTCTCCACTGAGAGAGCAGAGTAGGAGGAAGGTTCCTGTAAAGTTACCAGGCTTTGGATGTGATGTTATCGTTGCGTGACCATTTTGACCGGGGCGAGGTAGTGCGTAGGGACGCTGTTAGCTGTTAGCTGTTAGCCGATAGTGGTGTCTATAATAACTCACTAAACTCACAAAGTGGCCCGTGAGAAAAATATTTTTTCCAGCGGATGTCTTAGTTACAACATGATTGAGCTAACTGGAGTAGTTTCATGTCGTATCCGACAACAGCTTTTAACAGATGACGTCCTGATGTTAGCTTTGCTGCTGCTGTTAGCTGTCCCTGTCAGCTGCAGCCACTGATGCTTTCTAGACATCGTGATTTCCCAAAACTGAATAAATACCACACATAGCAACACAAAACTGCTTTGCTAGCTCAATCATGTTGTAACTAAGATATCCGCTGGAAAAAAATATGTTTTTCACGTATCGGTTATTGAGTTTGTTTACAGGGCAGTGGAAGCTATGAACAAGCTAACCCTTGTCTGCTGAGTTTTAAAAATGTCGGCTATTTTGTTGCTTTCTGTTGACGTCACATTCCGCCTTGAGTATATCCAATCAGCACCAAGTAATCCCCAAGCCCCAGCCAGCAGTTTTTCAGGGCCGTTCTGAGTACCTACTCCGAGGCAGGGACTTGTTTAGCCCCTGTAAAAGTTCCGGAACTCTGTCCTTTGGGGGTGGTTTCCGTAAAATTACCCCGAAGTTCCTGCGGTGGAAACAGGCCTTATGAGGATTGACTCACTCTTGGAGCCAAGCCTCAAGAGGTCACTCGAGGAACTGCAGTTTTTGGCACTTTTAAAGTTAACGTGAGGTTGCCACTTGTCATCATCTATTTTTAAAAAAAGTTATGAATACCTTATACCCTCTCTGCCACACAGTGCCCCTATATCATACACACTGGACCTTTAAAGTGGGAAAAGTTGACTGAACTGGAATAAGTGGTTAAACTAAATGCGTTTTTAACTAAACGCCATAGCTCTCTGTTATTCCAGTAGTTATATTTAACTCTTTTAAAATACAGGATGTTTTTTATCAATGATTACTCCCATCTTTTAAATACCCTCCCTCTCTTCTTTTTCCCTCATGAGCAAACACAATACAGAACTGTCAGCACTGCACAAGCAGCACTGTAAGTGAACCTCGTGTGTGTGTGTGAGAGAGAGAACATAAAGAGACAGAGAGCTTTGGGAGTACGCGTGGTTACTGCATTAGGTCTGCGGCAGGGTCCTGACTCTCACCACTTGATGCGTGAGTGGGTTTTTGTGCTTGTGCTGCTTCACGTGTCTGGACGTGGGTGCAAATTTGTGCGACAACTGCAGCTACACATTGCAGAGGCCCCTTGATACTAAAGATTCCTGCATCCCACTCTCCTGCTCGCTGCATCACGCTCCACTGTTTTGTATGACGCGGTTTGCTTCTCCTCTGAACAAACAGCTCTGCGTGAGCTGTCAACATGGAGCAGGTGGATGACTGAGTCACCGGAGGAGGGGAGTATCTTATATTTATTACCTGTGCTGTATTGCATCTCTCAGCTGTGCAGCCCTGGCAGTCACACAGACAAAAGAAGCTCAGTAGGCCATTGAAATTCATTGTGAACTGCTTCTATAGTAAACCGCCCTGCCTGCACATGCACTATGAAAAAGTTTAAGGCCTAATTTATAGCCTCTGTGCTGAAGGTTTGCGTACAGCCGCGCCAAGACATCAATTAGCCAAATTCAACCATCATAAGGTGTTTGCAGTATTTCATAGTCAATCATTTTACATGGGAATGTTTGCCAAGATATTCTTTGCCAATTCAGAATATATGTCCAGTCACCCTGAAATGCTGGTCTAAGTACAGTTTAGTAGCAGCAGCAGCATCCCAGATGAGGAGGAGGAGGGGTGGGGGATTCAGTCATCTCCTCCTCCTCTCCCTCTCTCATTAATGACCAATCAGTTAAAAACTTTATCGGGCCCTATTTGCTCTCTCAGCACATTTTTTTCCCTCCCTCCTCAGTTTCTCTGAACCATGCAACCACCTTGTTCGTTTTTCCGTCGTTCAGTTTCCTCTCTGTCTCTGTGCCTCAGCATAGCCCTCTCCTCCATCTCTCCTTCCTCCCTTTGCCCTCTTTATTGCTGCGCTTCATTACCTCCATCTTGACTTCCCTCTCTCTGGCTCTTGTTTCCTCTCATAACCCTCCTCTCCTTCCCTCCTCCTGCCCTCTGTTTCGGCGTCCTTTTTAAACTCCGATCGAAGGGAGGAGGGCCAGATGCATGTCCAGAGAGTACAAAAGACAAGGCCGTTCGTTTCACAAGATTCACTCCTCCGTCCGTCACAACCTACTGGCATTCACATTGTCCCAACACCTCTGCAAAATGTATGGCTCATTTTACATAGGCATATCCAGGGTCATAGAGATTAGGATTTCTGCATACATAAGCGTGAGGAGATGTGCGCTGGAGTGTGTGTCTATAAGATAAAAGCCTTGTGAAGAAGGGTATTTGGAAAGCTGACCTTGTCTTTTCTCTCCCACATGTTGCAGTCTACACCTTATCTACGTCTGCACAGAAGGACAATGTTGTTTCACACTATGAAACCAGTGCTTTGAATTCTTTGTGCTAGCTGAAGTGTATCCTTCATTCACAAACACAAGAGAATACTTTAAACAACCCTGTCAGCTCAAAACAAGGGAATGACTAAGGTAAGAAAGAAGAGAAAAGAAAAAAATCTGCATGGCAGTATGCAGGTTGTGTTTTTAAGGGATGTTGGCATGGGCGGATTGTGAGATAACGTGCCCCTGGGCAAAGATATGGAAAAGGCCCCACCACCTCCTCCAAATCGGAGCAGGATGCCTTTTATTTATTTATTCTTTTATTTTTCATTCAGGTGTCTCTGAGGTCATTTTGTGTCTTGTTTGGTGCTGTTGTGTCTCTTTGACGTCACTTTGTGTCTTTTTTGGTCCTTTTGTGTCTTGTTTGGTCCTTTTGTGTCTCTTTGACGTCACTTTGTGTCTTTTTTGGTCCTTTTGTGTCTCTTTGACATCACTTTGTGTCTTTTTGGTCATTTTGTGTCTCTTTGACGTCACTTTGTCTCTTTTTGGTCGTTTTATGTCTTTGAGGTCATTTTTGTGTGTCTTTGAGGTTATTTTGTGTTTTCTTTGTTTATTTTGTGTCTCTTTGAAGGCATTTCCTGTCTTTTTTGGTCGTTTAGTGTCTTTTTTGGTCCTTTTGTGTCTCTTTGACGTCGCTTTGTGTCTTTTTTGATCATTTTTGTGTCTCTATGAAGGCATCTTGTGTCTTCTTTGTTCATTCCGTGTCTCTTTGATTCATTTCCTGTCTTTTTTGGTCGTTTAGTGTCTTTTTTGGTCATTTTTGTGTCTCTTTGAAGACATTTACTGTCTTTTTTGGTTGTTTTGTGTCTTATTTTGGTCATTTTGTGTCTCCTTTAAATCATTTTGTGTCTTTTTTGGTTCTTTTGTGTCTCTTTGACATCACTTTGTGTCTTTTTTGGTCAATTTGTGTCTCTTTGACGTCACTGTCTCTTTTTTGGTCATTTTGAGGTCATTTTTGTGTGTCTTTGAGGTCATTTTGTGTCTTCTTTATTTTGTGTCTCTCTGAAGGTATTTTGTGTCTTGTTGAAGTCATTTTGTATCTTTTTGGCCATTTTGTGTCTCTTATAAGTCATTTTGTGTCTTGTTTGGTCTTTTTGTGTCTCTTTGAGGTAATTTGTGTCTGTTTTGGGCTTTTTGTGTCTTTTTGAAGCCATTATCTGTCTTTTTTTGGTCATTTTGTATGCCTTTGAGGTCTTTTTGTGTCTCCTTGAAGTTATTTTGTATCTTTTTTGGTCATATTATGTCTTTTTAAAACCATTTTGTGTCTTTTTTGGCCACTTTGTTTCTCTTTGAGCTCATTTTGTGTCTTTTTTGGTCATTTTTGTGTCTCTTTGAAGTCATTTTGTGTCTCTTTGGGATCATCATCTGTCTTTTCTGGTCATTTTGCATCTCTTTGAAGTCATTTTGTGCCTTTTTGGGCTGTTTTGTGTCTCTTTGACATCACTTTGTGTCTTTTTTGGTCATTTTGTGTTTCTTTGAGGTCATTTGTGTCCTTTTTTGGTCATTTTATGTCTCTTTGGAGTTGTTGAAGTCAATTTGTATCTTGTTTTGTCCTTTTGTGTCTTTTGAGCTCACTTTTGTCTTTTTTGGTCCTTTTGTGTCTCTTTGAGGTCATTTTGTGTCATTTTTGGTTCTCATTTTCTGTCTTACTTGGTTGTTTTCTGTGTTTCTTTGAGGTCATCTTCTGTCTCCTTGTGGTCATGTTATGTCTAGTTGTGGCTGTTCTGCCCCTTTTTGTTGTAAATTGGTCTCTTGGCAGCTCCCTTGCATCTCTATGCAGTCTTTTTGTGTCTCTTTGTGGTTATTTTGTATCTCTTCCTAGCTGGTATGCATTCATTTAAGTGACATTTTGCAGGTGGGCCCTGACAATTTGGGCCCTGTGCCAAGTAGGGCCTGTTCAGTAATCCATCCATGGATATTAGTGCGTTTTCTGCTTCATAGAAGACTACAGTATAAACTGAAGCTAACATGATTGTTAAAGGTGCTGCAGAAATGAATCATCAATGTCATCATCCCATTACATGGAGGATGTTCAGGCTGTATGATTGTGATAAAGAGTATTCATGAGGAAAAATACTGATCACAATGACGCTGGGTTTCCTGTTAAAAAAGAAACCTTGGGAAAACCTTGGATGAGATTCAAAATTTAATTGAAATTCTAAAAAAAATAAAATCCTGCAAAGAAACCGATCAGTGGTAACAAAATGTGTGAGCCACAGTATAAATTATACTTGGGGGAAGTGACTTATAAGAGAAGAGCACGCAGAGAATCTGAGTCTGTATTGTCAGGAAATGCAGGTTTACATGCAGCACGTCAGTGTCCAGTTTTTCTACTGAGCATCTTCATGTAGCATCCAAAGACGGCAGTACAAATACTTTATAACAAATTTAGTAAAGTCATGCTTTCCAGATCTCACATAAATTCTGGGATCATTTTCCTTTAGGATCCTCATTCACAAAACTGTTCCAGAACCTCTTCCCTTCTTATTTAACTGTCAAACTTTAAGAAGAAATCCACAACCATCCATATTCCAATGAATCATTTGATGCTCTGTTAAAGGTTTCAGTTGACAGTCCATTAGCTGAAAACAAAATTCACAAAAATGATCAATGCATGAGACGATTCTTTCGCTTTTTTAAGACTGGAGTGCTGCCTTTTGGGAGAAACAAACACATCAATCAAACTTCCATAGAAACGTTTACAAAAAGAATGTATGAACTCTATATGTGCACATCGTTAGATATATTCTATCATGAAAAATGGTAACATCGCACCATAATGTTTCCAAATCATAGTCCACTCCACATGTGCCTCTCCAGCGTACCAAATAGGAAATGTCTGTTGCTGCATGTCCTGGTGTCATTAACAGCAGTTGTGCTTCCAACAAATCATCATCTGCATTATGCCTTAAAATCTTCCACTCTGTCACATCCCTTTCTTTTTAGTCTGTCAGAGGAAGTCTTTTGACAGTGCCTCTCCAAAGTTGGGTGCAGCCATGAGAATAGCAATGGTACAGATGATGTTGAAAACACTGAATCCCACCAGGCACAGGCGGTCGATGACAGCTGCAGCAAACTGCCACTGCTCCGCCAAGCTGAGCTGCCGGTCCTGCTCCTTAACACGCTCCACCAAAAACTGCACCTCCACCAGAAGAGCCTGCAGCTGGTTGTCCACTGCCACAGATCGAATCACACCGCTGTGGGTGTGTACAGCGGCTGATCTCCCCACTCCGGCCCCAGCCTCTAGGCCACAGGGTCCAGAGGATGTGGTTGATGGGTCAGGGTCCGGGGACAGTTGATTTTCCTGTGGGGGGCTCCCAAACTTGGATGACGGGAGGTGGTGATGGATAGGTGTGTCTCCAGCTGGTCCTCCTGCTGCTCCCACTCCCTCTCCTTCCCCTCCACCTAGTCCACTGTTAACCCTCCCATGACTTGTGGTTCTGTTCCTCTGAACCGGCTCCAGCTCTGCCGTGGTTTGGAAGGTCTGGAAGCCCATGTAAAGCAAGTGGCCATTGGGCTGTGGATGTGGATTGGGGCTGGGTTCTCTGTGGACATGATTAGGGAGGATCACAGCCTGAGAGTTGCGCCGGTGGGGCAGTTGGTGCGACAGAGGGTGGTTGAGCTGAGCTAGACTGGCCTGCAGGGAGTTGAGGCTGGGGGGGAGGATGGGGGGCACTGGCGTGGGGATGGTAGTGGTGGTAGCGGTGGTAGTGGGAGAGGACAAGGTCTTGCTCTGAGAGTCTTGGCAGTTGGAAAGAGGCGGCTCCGCTCCCTCTCCTGGACGCTTCATCCGCAGGAACCAAGGAACCCACTGCAGCAGAACCAAGTGCACCTGACACACAAGGACACAAATACTGCTAAAAAATTAAAGTACACAGATGCACATTTTCACATTTAAACACACATCAGATGAGCATAAAGGATACTTCACGGTCAGATTCAACCTAGTGTTGTAGTACTTAACATCAGTCTTGGTCTCAAGACCATTTTTTGAAGGTTACGGTCTTTTTCAGACTCAGCCACATTTTTACTCTTGTCAATCAGTCTCAGACAAAGACGACTCTGGATTTTGCCTTTGCAAAAAAAAAGCAGTGTGAATAAAGTCGGTTAAGTAGATATCAGCTCCTCAGTGTTTGTATTTGTCTGCTCATAGTAAACAAAGGAAAATTCCCACACATAAAATTTCCCTCTGCAAACTCTTTTGATCATTTCATCAAAGCATTTCTCACAGTACACTTATACATAGGCAAATATATGCAGTGTGGCAATAAAGTATGTGAGTGAAGATGAATCAGTGCGGGACTCCCACTAATCTGGTCTTGACATGGTCTCAACTCCTCAGAGTCTTGGTCTTGTCTTGGCCTCGATACACTCCGGTCTTGGCCATGGCTTGGTCTCAGTTCAGGTGGTCTTGACTGACAGTGGTTCAGCCACAAATCTTTTCATACTACATCAAACCTCTAGCTATAAATCTTGGTTTAACATTTTATCTCAGCTTGAATTTGAATCAGGAGACGTCTTTAGTCTTGTTGGTAACATTGCAAAGATTTGATCTATTTAGTTTTAAACAGACTGAACATCTTTATACAAGCCTTTATTTCGTCACATCCTCACATTACTGCAGTGCACTTTTCACCTGCCTTGATCAAACATTCTTTGACAGGCGTTAAACCCCAGCCCTGAGGCTATTACATCTGCTTTTGATTCTCTACACTAGCTGTCTTTTGGTTGCAGAATTGATTCAAAACTTTTAACTTTTATCGAGTGCATGATAATGACCAAGATCCTTGAGCAGTGGCCTCAGAGTCAAAGATAAACACCAAGGGTGATCCAGCCTTTCCTATTAAAGCCACAAGACTCTGGAGCAATCTGCCTGAGAAGATCTACTTAGCTGAATATGTGCCCTCCTTAAAAGGTGTGTTTAAGGAGGTTAGTATGTTTTCTTTGGGTATACCTGAAAATAACAATCCTGTTATCATTACCTTAGAATGAGCCCTTTATATGTACATAGGGCAAAATCAGCAAAGTCTGCCATGTTGCACCACCATGTTTCTACAGTAGCCCAGAGCAGACAAACCAAACACTGGCTCTAGATAGGGCCATTTGCATTTTCGTCAGAAAAACACTAATTTCTTTTTTTAACATGAAACTTTTTTATCCAGTGTTTTTCCGTTTTCAGTGTTTTACCGGTTTAAATCACCGGTTCCATTTGCTGTGAAGAAGGAGAGACCTCTGCAAATAATTTGGTTCCCAGCGAAAAACTCCTGAACATCTGGATCTTATGTTATCAGTGAAATAAGATGAGCACACAACAAGCTACCAGAAAAAAAAGGTAAGCACGAATTAGCAGGTGCTGGACTTGCAGGCTGTCTGTTATGTGCCAAACAGCATTGGAGAAATACTGATTTATAATGTTAAACTGCTTTATTTCATGTTTTTACCGGTTTAAATTACAGAGTCCATTTGTTTTGTAGAAGAGGAGACTTCTGTGGATAATTTGGCTCCTGGTACAAACTTCCTGAAAGATGAACACTGAAGAAATCCTAACCAGTAGATTACAATTTCAGCTGGTTGCGGTTTGCAATCCTTACCACTAGATGCCACTAAATCCCCACACACAGTTTCTTTAAATCACCTTTTAAATCACATGTTTAACATTATCCAGCCGTTGAATATTGTTTTTGATATTTTGTACAAAAGTGCTCCATTAATAAAGTTTATTATTTTATCATAATTACTAAAAACTCACCCAGCGTGGCATGTGTCCACTGTTGGGGTTGTGGTGATGGAACTGGAGGACAATGACTGTGGCCACTACGGACATCCCGACAATCACCATGGTGCTGGCAAAGTACTGCCCTGAGACAGACAGGAGGAGAGTACATTTCACTCATAATACTGCTGACAATCTGTATGCTATGCAGCAATGTCAGTCCTCCCAAAACCTCAAAACCCACTAACAGATACACACATGTGAACACATAGAGAGAGACTGACCTATCAGGGGTACAGAATCTGAAGTGGCGGGCATAATCTCTGCAACCATCAGCATGAAGACAGTCAGCGAGAGCAGAACCGTGATGCCTAAAGGCAGAAACATGACACCGGGGAGTAGTGGGGTGCAGAGAAAGAGAAGGGAGAGTCCTTTGGAGAAGAAAGTACGCGAGTACATTTATTGAAACAGTATATTTGGTATGGTGCTCTTGAGTCGCTCCAATCATCTGTCTCTCTGACACCCACAGGAAAACTAATTCGATTTTTCATCTTCCTCTCGCCTTTTCCGTCTTTGTCATCCCTTTGTCTCTCCTTCTCTCCATCTTAGCCCTCCTGACACCGAACAAAAGCTCACGCATTGCTGTTTGAGAGTTTTCCAATAATGTTGAGAGAGAGGGATTGTACGAGAAACACTAGACGAGTGAAAAATGCCTTCACAGGGAAGGAGTAAAGAATAGGCAGCAAGAAATATATTTTATCTCACAGCAGCTGCACCTCTCGTTTTCCATATCTTATATTTTCTCAGCCTATCTTATTCTAACACCATCCTTCACTCCTGTTCTTCCCCACCCTCCGCTTATTATTATTCCTCACCAAGGCTGATCTTCTCCCCCGAGTTGGCGGGGAGCAGAAAGACCACCAGGGTCATGGAGGAGAGGAGAACACAGGGGATGAGAAGGTTTAGAGCGTAAAACAAGGTCCTCCTTCGTAAGGTCACCACAAACGTAACATCAGGGTAAGGTTCTGCACAGCAGTCGTAGAAAACTTCGTGACGACCTCCAGGGACCTCTGAGGGGACAGAGACAGACGCAGGTGCAGCAACGACAGCATTATATTGCAGGAAATACCAGCAAGGGTTGAGAAAACGAGAAAATAACGAATAAATGGAATGTGCTGTGAAATGAGAAAAGTCTGACATAGCACCAGCATCATAAAGAGATTTTATTGAGCACAGCTGAAGTCGAGTGCAGAGGGAAAGATTAGATCTTATGAAAATTAAGAATGGTGTCTGCAGGGAGGCAAAATATGTCGTTCAGATATTACTAAGTAGTTGTATTTCTATCCAGTGAAATGTTCATGAGGCATACTCCAACTTCTCCCACTAAAATCTAATTACACTGCAGGACTCCATGGTGGTAATGTAAGCACTGTTACTAAGCAACACTGTTTGTCTTCCAGGGCCTTGACAGCCTGTCTCACCCAGAAGGTCCCACTCTCCATTGGGCATGTATCCTGACACGTCTGCCTCCTTCATCTGGATGTCCAGCAGCCAGCCATCAAACGTCCAGGAGCCAAACTTCAGTTCACAGCGCTGGATGTCGAACGGAAACCATCGCACGTCCACGTTACATGTGCTGACAAATATTCCTTGAAGAAAAAAAACAGGGGGAAATAGTTTACAGTGGAAGGGAAAATATGTTATAGGGGCAAAAAATAACCATTGTTTTTGGTGCAGCCATCTGGAAGTAAGTGAAGAGGGAAATGGTAGATTGCAGCAAACATCCTTACAGGATTCATTTGCTGCAGCATGAGTAATACTGCATGTGTGCAGGATGACTGAGGACGTAGTTTAGTTTTGAGGACAAAATGCTGAGGTGTAAAAACTCACCTGGAGGCAGATACTCACAGAAGCCGCTGGAGTTTACCAACACATTGGTCTTAAAGGTGGCATCAAACTTATCATGAGCACTGGAGGACAGCAAACACAGTGATGAGTGATGGCACAGTGTGTGTGTGTGTGTGTGTGTGTGTTTATGCCTCACATACCTGTTGTAAAGCAGTATGTCAGGTGTCCAGACCTGGTCAGGGGTGAAACGGAGGTTCTTAACTCCAGGATACTCTGACTGGTTCCACTGAAGGTAGTGGTCATACCACTGCTGGGAGACACAAGCACAACTCTGGTTTTGAACAAAAGCATAAAGACACACACGGTGTAGGAGCCATGAATTATTATTTTTTGGATTGCTACATGTTTTGTTCATGTTTTGGGATATTATTATTCATTATTTTGCTGTTATTGGGAGAGCTGGGTCACATGGCTATGGGCGGTGACACTTATAATCCATAATCCATTCACCTGTGTGTTTTTTAGTAGGACAGAGGGTGAGCGTGTCGCCATATTTTTTGTTGACCCAACACATTCTCACTCTGACCTCGTCACATATTGACGTTTGGTCATGGACTTTCCACATCCACATATGATGTGCAAGGTACCCTGGGTGCGTTGGTTGTTGACGTTCTGGGACGCCATGTCAATTTCTGCCTGTGACATGCATTGTCTTCTTTCAAAATACACTTCCGTTTTGACAGGTGATTTAATGCTTACACACAGTCTCTTTCAAAATAAAGCGCTATGTTGGTACACTGCAAACTGACATTTTTTTCTTTCAACAACAAACACACATGGTTAGGTTTAGGAAAAAAGAACAGGCTTTGGCTTTAGAATGTCACGGGATGAAAACAACTCGGATGAAAGTCGGTGTTTGTTTGACCCATCCTCCACCACTCCCGGCCACCTCAGTCAGACTTTCAATGGCTTAATTTTCGTCCTTATCCCACCGCGTTTCCCCCTGACGCCGCCAGGCACAGTTAAACTATAACATATTGCGTACTGCGTATCATGCCGACAATAAAGGACGCCTTTTTCGTTGGTTTCTGACGCCGTAAGTCACTGCCCAAGCGCCGGATTTCGCTGACTTTGGATTGAGACCGGGCTCGTTGACTGCACATCTGGTGTTCACTGTGATAATTTTAATCACGAGTTTGTTCGTGTTACAATGAGTTGATTCCTTTTTATTCATAAATTTAAGGTATTTTTGGATCCCGGTGAATCTTTTTTGTTCGCATGTCAGACAAGTAATCCCGGCTTCAGTCTCTCAGTGACTCATAGTTTGCTTCCTATGGTCGCTACATATGGATACACACAGACAACACACACACTGCCATTCTGATTTTCAGTCTACTCTGTACACACAACGTATTTTGCATTCCCTCTGCTGTCTCCCTGCTCTTCTTTTTGGGGAATTTTTGGAGGATGTTGTGTTTCTTATTCAAACCAAGGTTTGAGGATAGGAGGTATGGCATGCTGTACAGATTATAAAGTCCTCCACAATACAGGAAGTTAACTGTTTGATGCTCTAAATTTTCTGGTGGAGGACCCTCAAACCTCCTCTTTTTGTAATAAGGCCAGTTGAATTGTTTTTAAGGCCACTTGAATTTGCCCTTGAGGATTAATACTGTAATTCTTCTATGTTTGGAGCAGAATGATGAAGGAATCTGCACTCAAGTCGAAATGCCTTCAATTATCACTCTTATTATGTGTCCATTATCATGACTGAACCCCAACCAGCATCTGGAGTGAATCTGTGTAACTGATCCTGCAAGTGATGGGGGGACATACGAAAAGATTTTTACCACTCAGATCAATATCACACCATTAATGTTATTCATTATACTCACCATCTGCAGCCAGGCATTTGTGGTGAGGATCTGGTTCTTTTCATCCTTGAATAACACAAAACATATAAGAGAAGAGGTGATTTTAAGGTCCGGTGTGTAGGATTTAGGGCGATATGTTAGCTGAAATGAAATATAAGTATGTTTTCTGTAGTGTATAATCACCTGCAATAAGAATTGTGTTTTTGTTAGCTTAGAATTGGCTGCTTATATCTACATAGGGAGCAGGTCCTCGTCCACGCAGTCTGCCATGTTGCACCGCCATGTTACTACAGTAGCCCAGGACAGACAAACCAAACACTGCCTCTAGCCAGGGCCATTCATGTTCTCATGTCTAACATAGTTGGCAGCCCCCTGCGTGACAAGCAGCATCGGAAAAACACTGATTTTTGACATGAAACCACTTTATTCAGTGCTTCTACAAATTTAAATCACCACGTTCATTTCTTTTGGAGAGGAGGAGACCTCTGCTGATGATTCAGCTTCTGGTAAAAACTTCTTAAATGTCTCGATCTTAAGTTATCAGAGAGGTGAGCACAAATTAGCAGGTGCTGTGCTAGTGGGCCATCTGCAATGAGTCAGAGAAACACTGATGTGTGACGTGAAACAGCTTTATATTTCATGTTTTTATAGGTTTTAATTACCTATAAGGTAATTATAGGAGTATGTTTCTTGTATGAATGTATTGTATGGGGGTATAAGTATGTTTATGGTGCATTTGTGCCATGCGTACCACATCCATGACCTGCATTAGAGTGAAGGAAAACTGTACAGTGAGAGCCTGGGAGTCGTTGGCCACCGGTCTCTCCATGGGGTTGTAGTCCCTCAGCAGCTCCCTGAGCAGAAACCGCTGGTGAGGACCCTGCACTGATACTGAATAGAGGAGGGGAGTTCAATGGAGAGGAGATGATGGGATGGAAAAATGTGAGAGTTGAATCACAAAAGAGGAGCAAGAGAAAAAAAAGTGACAGTTACAACGAGAAAGCTGTTCCTGGGGAGACGAGGAGAAAGCACTGAAGAGAGAGCAATGGCAGAAAAACGGTGTGATTACAATGATTGATGGATCGTTTGGGTGAAAGTGGTGTAGAAAACTAAAGGCGAGGTGAATGAGAAAGAGAAGGAGAAACAAACTAACAGTGGGAGAGCAGACATGCTCCAATGGAGATAAAAGAGACTGTGGGCTTTTAGTGGTGTAAGAAAAGGTAACATTTTAAGCAGCGCCTGACCTAGCGCATACAACCCCGCAAACACAAATTATCATGATTATATTTATGACATTATCATTAATAAGAACGAAATCAACACAAATAAACACAAAGGATATTGTCCACATACTTGACACAAGGTCAAACATGTTCTCAGTGGATGTTGGCCTCCATCAGAACTATGAATCTGTGACAAGCCGGGGTGAGGAAAGTGTCCAATTTGGGGACCTCAGATTTGCATCTCTGCTCTCTTGTGGCCTCATCACACCATGGCCTGCAGCATCCACTGGGGCACTCTGCAGCCGAGTGTGAAGCACAGGATGAGAGTCAGTTTCTCTAAGTCTGAGGCCATGTTTCCCTGCCAGAAAACAGTGGATTGCCCCTTCTGGGTTGGGAGTGGGTTACTGCCCCAAGCAAAGGAGTTTGAGGATCTCTGGATCTTGTGCATGGGTGAGGATAAAATGAATTGTGATATGGGCAGGTGGTTTGGTGCAGCATCAGCAGTGACGCAGGTATTGCACTGGATCATCCTGGTGAAGAGGAAGCTGAGCCGGAAGCAAAGCTTGCGATATGCTGGTCCATCTACGTCTCAACCCTCAACTATGGTCATGAGCTTTGGGTAGTGACCGAAAGAATGAAATCACAGATACAAGCGGACGAAATGAGTTTCATTTGTGGGTTGGCTGGGTTCAGCCATAGAGGTAGGGTAAGTAGCTCGGAGTAGAGCCGCTGCTCCTTCATGTCAAAAGGGGTCAGTTGAGGTGGTTGGGCATCTGATCAGGATGCTTCCGGGACCCCTTCCATTAGAGGTTCTCTGGGCACATCCAGCTGGTAGGAGGCCCCAAGGTAGACCCAGAACATGCGGGAGGGATCATGACATTTGGCCTGGGAACGCCTGGGAATCCCTCAGGAGGAGCTGGAGTATATTGCTGGGGAGAAATACGTCTGGAGTACCTCGCTCAACCTGCTGCCCCTACAACCCGGCCCTGGATAAGTGGATGAAAATGGATGGAGAGATGGAAGAGATACTGCGTGCACAAATTAATCTTCTTCACATTTTGTATTGCACCCCGGGTGTCTTGCCTTTTCATTTTCTCTTAGTCTAAGACTCTCCATATACTCTGCACCACACCACCATTTCCCTGATGGTCTTCTTCTTTTTTTTTTTTTTAATTTTGGCTGCCCAAGACAGCTGCCTATGTTGCCTATAGGGAGATATACCACTGGTTTCAACTACACAGGACAGGAGAAGCGATCACAGGATGAAAATGTGTGTGGGAGAAAGAGAAGAATGTGAGCAGGAGACCAGAGAGAAAGAATCCTGTTCCTCCTAATCAATTACGTCTCTGATTGATCACCAGCAGACAGTCCGAGTCTTTCCCGCTGCTGTAAAAATGTCACTTTCATTTCACGCAGGAAATAGTGAGGCCATTAAACACTGAAACACCCCAGACAGACACACACAGCACTCACGACGATGAGAGCGGGGAACTGTCTCCCTCTTCGCCCTATAACTCCACCACTAGACTTCGATTCACTTTTGATTCATTCTTCACAAGGCAATAGCTTTGATGTGAAGGGAACTATTACTGGGGGATATCAGAGGGACACTGAATAAGTTAAAAAAACTGACATACACTTTAAATAGCTGTGTAGTGCCTGTCCTGTGGGCAAACGGTGAATACCCCTTCATAGACCACACACAGTGCTAATGGTCCATGAGTAATGCACTTACTGTATAGTGTCAAATCCATATTTATTTACTAGGCCTTAATTAATATCAATATGTCTCCACAGATGGTTTGCCCATTATTCAAATTGATAGTCCCCTGTGTCCATAATGTCCTCCCATCGTAAATTAACCACTAGTGGCCTCATAATCACCCCTCTGTTTCTCCCTGCATATCTATCTATCTATCTATCTATCTATCTATCTATCTATCTATCTATCTATCTATCTATCACAAAAAATGCACAGTCCAGCTTTTACAATCTGCAGTAAAGATGATTAAATTTCATATTGTTGCTTGCTCATTATAAAAATAAATCCATTTCTCTGTCTGGCTGCACACCAACAGACTCTCTGCCGGTGTTGAAAAGAGCTGCTGAGTGCACAGATATTAACAACAGACATGCACACTGTGTACAGCACATGCAGAAAACACACACTTGTTCGAGCATCACTCAAAGCACCGATGAAAGTCACTCACCCCGGAGCAGAGTCGCAAGTATCAACAGCCAAAGAGCCACAGCCTGCCACATACTGCATTCCTCTGTATAAACAGAGAAAGAGTGGAAGAGGGAGAAACAGAGAGAGAGAAGATGAGGGAGGATGAAAATAAAGGGAGAGTAAGTGGGAGAGAGAGAGAGAGAGGGAGGTCTGAAGAGGAAGAAAGGTTGTAGAAAACAAGTGGAGAGAGTGTGAGACCAGCAGCGGCAGAGAAGGGAGAGGAGGGGAGAGGGAGAGGAGGAGAGAGCAGGAGTGAGGGAGAGATGCAGTCAGACAGAGTGCTGCTCTGAAGAGGGAGATGCTGTGTGTCGGAGTCAGTCAGATACTGGGAACTGGGCATACCCTGACCAACAGCTCACACTCACCCTTCATGCCTCTGTGCTCATCAGTCGCTGCACACTTTCTGATGTGCACGCATCTGTCATCACATCAGTCATCTGTCATTTCACCATGGATTTACTCTGTGCTTTTTACACCCTGGGGTTGGTAAGGATCTCAAAAGGGGCTTTGCATTTTTTTTTTTTTTTACTCAATAAATCCAATTTAAGGGATGCAGCAGTAATCTATGTGTGTTTAACTCAAAGCTTTAAGGGAAAATAAAGGTAGCACATGATGGTGAATTTAACCCAAAATGAAATACCAAACATTTTTGAATCAGTCAAAGAACCATTTTTCAGTCAGTAATATTTAAAACCTGCTTTGCTTTTTAACAAATACAATCTCACCTAATTCACAGAGTAATGCTGACACCTGCTGGATATAATCGCAAATTGCAAAACTTGTCTTGCAAGATAAAATCTGTGGTCTCCTAAAAGCTCACTGCCAAATACATTTATTGTGAGTCACAAGTTCTACAGATATTTCCTGACCTGTTAGAGGGTGGGAGAGGAAGACACCTTATCACACGGTCCCAATTCAACTTATCATGAGCTGTAGCATTTACATTAAACACAATTCCATTTCCCTATTGTACATATTAGATTTGTTATTGCATTTTTATAGTATCTCTCACATATTTTATTATACTTTTTCCATTCTGTATGTACTTGTCTTTCTTTTTATTTCCTCTTAATATGTTTATTGTGCGCACCAACACCAAGGCAATGTCCTTGTATGATAATCTGCTGTGTAATAAATCTTATTCTGATTCTGACACCCACAAATTTAAAGACAGTGGCACTGTGTCACAGCAGAGTGCAACAGCCCCTTAACAGATCTTAAAATGGCGGAGTCTGGTAAGTTTTGTTTCAATTAATACATAGGGGTGTGGCATTTTATTTTATTTTATTTTAATGTATTTTATTTTATTTTTTTATTTTATTGTTATTCTTATGCTTTATTTATTTATTTATCGCTGTTTTGTTGATTTCTTTTTATATTTACTGCCAATAACTACTAGTTTGTTTGTTTTTTGCACTTTTTAAACCTTTGTGTTGTAAAATTGCTATACTCATAGAATTCAACGTTTGAATCAATATTCATTTGTGTGAAAACTTACGTTACAAATAGAAGAAGGTATAATATGTAAGGCTTAAATGCCCTACAGTGTGTTTTGGCCAAATTTAACCACTCTGGTCAAGCCAAAGAAGCAAATTCAAATTTAAGGTCAGTGACACTGTGTCACAGCAGTGTTTTTCAATTACTTTTTTAAAAAGTATAAGATATATATGCGTTAATATAACCCTATCAGTAAACTCAAATCTAACGGGTAGAGAGATGTCCCAAAAGCCCCTTTACTCAAAATTTTATTTTATCATTTTATATTTTATTTCATTTTATTTTTATTCGTATTTATTTATTTATTTATTGATATATTGCTGTTTTGTTGATTTATTTTAATATTTACTACCAGTAACTACTACTTTTTTTGCACTTTGTAAACCTTTGTGTTTTAAAAGTGCTATACTCGTAAAATTTAACCTGATTTAATATTCATTCACTCTGAAATTCGACAAACTGAGTGTACGTTTCTCTGTAAAGATATCCAAACCAAAATGTTAAAGCACAGGAAGGACACGTCTGAAATATATCCGAACCTTGCCGTTGTGCCTACATCATACACATGCGCTGTGTTGCTGTTTGCGTCGGTCGCGATGGATAAACGTCACTTCTTGGCGCACCAGTTCTTTCTTTGATTGTTTGTACCACCGCATTAAAACCACACCAACAAGAGCCCACTGAGGCGGAACACTGCGAGTAAAGGTAACCAGCTAAAGCCGTTTAGCTTCTTTAAATCGTTTCTGTGGCTCGGGTGAGGTGTAGTTTGAGTATCCCGCATTAGCAGTCAGTGAATTAGCTGTGCTGCAGGCGGTAGTCTGAAATGGTGCAGTGCCAGTGCGGTGTACTGCTGCCAGTGATGAGCTAGCAGGCTAGCTAACGTTAGCTGGAGGAGGACCGATGTTCAGTTGGCTGCTGCTTGCTGCTGTTAGCTTCTAACGCTTAACGGTTCTCTCGTCGTCACATGCAGAGAGTAAAAAGTCTGAATACATGTGTCTCGGTGGTTTTAACCGAATGTAAGCAACACGTCTAACCTGTAGCTGCTCCTGTTGTAGCTTTGTGTTTCTTTAAAGAACACGTCGAGTAAAAGCGAAGGATAGCCAAGAGGACTTTTGAGTTTCAGTCGTTGCTATGGACGATTAACCTTTTGTTAATGGGTAACAATGAATTAATTTCCTTTGACTCACACAAACTATAATGATAAATGTATTCACAGTGACAAATAGCTAGATGTTACTTATATCAAGGAAAGTAGATATATATTTATATTTCCATTGACTTGTATGAGGAAGGGCATGCTCAAAAGTAATAATCTGTATGCCCCTCAATGTTTGTGTGTGTTTACTAACTGAGACACCCTGTCAGACTTTTACAACAGCATGGATTTGTGTCGTCCAGATTAAATTAACAGTGATACACAAATGTGAAACTATGTGTTAACTGTTTTTATGCTTACTGTATGTGTCCAGCACTTTCCTGTAATGCAGCTTGGTACATGTGTGCTAGAAATTCAAGACAGACTTTGTTTTATTAAATTAAGTCGTTCATTATTAAATATGATTATAATTCTAATAAGCTTGGATCCATCTATTGATTCATAAGTGGCAGGAAATCACCCCCACTGATGGTAAAGTTTGTGTGAGTGCACCCTCGCTGTTTTCTAGGTTAAACCGCATTTCATTGAGTAATCGCAGCAGTGTGATGAACCATGTGCGGACACTAGGGCTATGTTATTCTTTTGGGCACAACATGTGCCTGTGCTACTCTTGTTTTTGATAGTGACCTTCACCTTATAGTACTCTTATGTTGGTTTTTCCACTCTGTCACAATCCCGTAACAAGATCTCACCGTTTTCCTGTGATATTTGTATCCCCCAAAATGTATTACATTACTACCAGTCTCCACCATTCTCCCTCCTGCGTTTTATTTTTAATGTGAGAATCTGATCTGAGCATGTCATGTCTCCTCTGCCAGTGTACTGTATAGCCCACAGCATGCATTCAAGGGAGGATGTCCTTGTGGCTGCACAGTAACACAGGCACATTGATTGTTCGAGGTGGACCGCAGAGCGACCTCTTTGAAGCGTGAAAAGTCAGTCACACACGAGCTGTGCTTTTTTATGTTTTATACTTTATAGACACTTCTGCCTTTCTGTCAGTGCACCAGTCTGTCTGCCCTCGGCGCGCCCCTGCCGGTCACGTGACCAACAATAGAAACCTAACTTATTGTCAGAAATGAAATCGAAACTTACTGCGTGTCTATCAGTCTCTGTTTCCTTTTACTTACACGGCTCGTGGCGGATTTTACCTCAGCTTTCGTGGTGCAATAGTTTGCAAGGTGTTTTTACAGCACAGCATACAGCATTCATAAGCGACCGACTTCACTGGTGGTGTTTTCACTGTGGATTACACACGGACAAGGACCTCGCTCATCCAAAGCAGAAGACCCTGCGCACTGGAAACCATTTTTGCAGTTACACAGATTCAGTTTCAACAAAATCTACTTTGCTTTCTGCTTTCTTTACGTTTTTACTTTATGATTTTTGTATTTAAAGCTGCTATTGTTATAATATTCGTGTTCAAGTCATCTGATCGAGAAGCTACAGGATCAGCAACGTTTAAAACTCCACTTTAATTTGAGCCACAGTAGGTGAGATATTCAGTACTGCCTCTGACGGCCTTGTGGTACTAGTAGATATAGTGGGTTGCCTGCACATGTTTAGATATGTGCATCGATTCATAGGTTTCATTTCTGCACTGTTGTTGACACAGAGGTCTCAGTAAATGGAGGAAGGGGTCACTTTAAAGATCAGACAGTGTTTAGCTGTGTCTTGACACAACCGCATGAAGTGTGCAAAAGAGTTGATTCATCAGTTGTCACATAGGTTGTCTCGTCCATGCTTCTCCCCAGCCTGGAAGCAGAGAGGAGCATAATGACAGCGGGGTTCTGAAAAACACGGAGTTGTTATTTTGGCTGTCAACTGTTGCCTTGCATCAGGGTCAAGATGAGTCAGCTCCAGCCCCGTTTGGCCCCTGGGCTGCCGGCCCTGTCGGTCCCTATTACCGTGATGAACCAACACTGTGGTGTTCTCTATTAATGTGGCGGCGTTCGGGCCTGCTCAGCTCTATGTGACAGACCAGTGCTGCTGACTGGGCCAGAGGGGGTGAAACCTGACTCAGTATTGGGTGTCTCCTTGTTGTCAGTCTCACTGATATAGACATTATTGAGTGTTGTCAGATATGACACTTGAGGCTGAATCAATGTTGTACCATAGGATATTGGAATTCTGGTCCATGCTGTTTAGAATCTATATTTCTACTCTTTGAATGTTTTCGTGTGTGCTTTGTTTTTAGTTTTTTAAAGGAAGGAATTAAACTAGCTCTGCAAAACCTTATCATCATAGTCAGAACTGTCAGCTAGCAACTGCACGGTTTTCTGTCCACACCTTGTCACTGACAGGCAGCCCTTCACGTTCTCGTGCCCTTGGAGCTGTCCTTTTTGTCTGCATCAGTGTCTCACTTTTCCTCTCCGCTATGGATCCAGATCCAGCAATAATTTGTAAGGCCAGAAATAAAACAGAATAGTCACAAGAAGGTCTGAATTATTAATCACCATCCTTTTACCTTGGGATTAAGTTTCAGTGTGACTGGGAGAGACAGTATGTCACCCTGCAGTATCCTTGTAGACAGGCGAGGGTGTAATCTGATGGTATACACAGTAACGTTGCCAGTGTTGGTGTACATTGGAGCTTATTCTCTGCACATAATCTTAATTTTTTCCTTTATGCCTACATATTTTATTGTCTATCATTTATTTTACACTGTTTAGTTTAGGACTGCACTTTAAACTGTGTCCTTGAAGCTGGTATAGATTCACTCACTTATCCAAGGACACTTGAGCAGCTTGGAGATTTGCCAGCAGGGTCTGAACTTCTGTTATTTGCTGGAATGACAGTTTCTCTTGCCCTCCATGCCGCTGCTCATTTTTACACCATTCAGTTACCTTAACTGTTATTTATTTCTCCTCATTAATATTCTCCTGACATTGTCCTTTATTTGTATTTCAGATACTCCCAGTGTGTAATTGGCCTGGCCTGACTTTTCACCGGGGTCTGCTGTTTGTGCTAGAGGACGTACACTCATACAGAGGCTGCACATCAAGCTGCACAGGCCCCCTTCACGCCCCACCCCTGCGCTATGAGCAGAGGTAGAGGAGGGCCTTACAAAGAACACTATCACAGGCATCCACCCCCTGACTTCCAGGCCAAGGAGAATTATTACAGACCTGGCCCAGCCTCGCTCCACCCTAGAACTGGCCCACAGCTGAGCCCATATTCAGGTTACTACAACAGCTCTGCCCGTCCGGCAGTGCCCATACAGCGGCCCCCAGCTCCTTTCATCCCCTCCGCTCCACCATTACCAAAGCACAGTATAGTTGCCCCTAAACCAGAGGCCTTTAACAGCTCGCATAATCAGAATTACAGTCCTAATCCTGGTCCCAATTCCTTTCAGTACCAACAGGTGGAGTTTTTGAGAGGAAGGAGCTCTGAGGCACCACAGTTCAGAACTGGTCCACGTGGAGGGGGAGTGGGACCTGACAAGTTTCCTAGTTCCTCATATCAGCCCCAGTCAGGCTACAATAGATATTCATACCCCAACAGCAGCCCAAGGGGTAGAGGGGGGTATAGTCAGGACCAGGGTTTCGTATACCCAGGAGCCGCGCGAGGCACCCCAGGCCTTCGACACCTGAATCAAAACCAGTCACAAGGCACAAGCCACAACCAGTACTCCAGCAGTCAATGGCACGGTCAAGCAGACTCTTTGTCTGACAAATTTCAGGGTTTGTCCCTATATCAAGACAGGCCCAGCAGAGGAGGAGAAAGGTTTGGCAGACATTCTGCATCCAAACCCTCTGCAAAATCGAGGGTTGCTAAAGTTAATATCACTCTTACTTCTGACATCGAGGACGAGGTGTATAGAGCTTTGGCTTCATTAAAGCCAAATGAGAGTATCCCTGCAAAATTATTAGGCAAAAAGCTGCGTCTGCCCAAAAAGATAGTCAACAAGGCTCTCTACTCTTTGGAGCACTTACAGAAAGCCTCCAAGCAAGGACTCCACCCCCCCTTGTGGAGTCTTTACAGAGAACCTCTCAGAGGCAACGAGGATCAAAACTCTTCAGCACAAAGGCCACCTTCCCAGCTGTGTGTCAGCTCAGGAGGACACACTCCAGAACCTGAAGCCAAGGTTGAGCTAAAAACAGAAATCAGGGGACAAGCCAAAGAAGAGGACTCTGACACAGAATCCAGTTCTTCTTACTGCTCGTCTTCAGAGTCATCTGACTCTGAAGAATCCCAGGCACCAGCAAAAAGTCAGTATCCGGAGAAACAGCACCCCAGCACAACCAGCTCCCCTGATCCAGAGCTTGCGCTTCCCGCAATGGCAGAACAGAAGGAGCTAGTTCTGCAGTACCTCCTGGCTACAGGGGAGGCAACTGCTCTCGTCATAGCCAAAAATCTGGGGCTAAGGAGTGCCAAACAGGTCAATCCCACCCTCTACGCGCTGGAGAAGCAAGGTGACGTCGTTAAGCACAGTGAAGTTAACCCTCCCACTTGGGAGCTCTCTACGCACCGCAAAGAGAGAATGGAAAGGAGCCTTAAAGCTGCAAAGAGCCCCCGCACTGAGGGGGAATGGATGGGGGAGGAACCCAGTAGAGATGAGATGAAAGGAGCGTCCGACTTTATGCCGTCATCTCCACTACCACCAATACCAGGCCTGGAGCCACTGCCACTCCAGGAGGGTTGGATGCCAGAGCAAAGTCATAGCGAAGCGGTGGGTAAAATTTCTGTGTGTCGTATTTATGTATTTATTTAATGGTATTAAGGTGAATACATTCAGATTTATAAAGAATAATACCAGAGAGAATAGTCCAATAAAGGTGAATTACATTTCAAAACATAACTATAAATAACAAAATTAAATCTATTTGACTTTGACCGCTTAATTGCTGTTTTCAGTTGTTATACTAAGCTAAGCCAACAGGGCCAGGAGTAGCCTTATGTTTACTGAGTGGATGTGTTAGGATTTAGGGATGGGCATTGTAGAACTACTCTGTTAAAAGAGAAGAAACTGCATCGTTCCTTGAAAAAGTGTCTTTTTACTAGATGTATTTAGCCGTGGTTACCAGCCCTGGAGTTCTACCCTGATTTTATGAACCTTTCTACCTCTGCTTTTCCCTTTTAAGGCCCAATCCTCCCTCCAGCCTCCCTTCCTTACTACATGCAAAGACGAAGAGGCCAACGAAGGAGAGTGGGCCACTGACGACATCCCAGAATTCCTCAACGCCATTCGCAGAGAGACGGACGCTGGGAAACTGGCAGCAGAGAAGGCCAACTCTGTAGGGACTGTAGCTGTGTCACTGGCTGCTCCACCTCCCCAGAACCTGTGGGCCAAATTACAAGAGGTGAGGCTGAAGAACCCCGTCAGCGGCCTCATGGAGTACGCCCAGTATCTGGGCCAGAACTGTGAGTTCCTGCTCCTCGACCAGTCGGGGCCCTCTCACGACCCAAGGTTAGTCACGCAACCTTTTCTGTTTGTTACTGTAATGTTGGTCTGTGGTCACTGTCTTTGTTTTCATGCTGGTATTTTGAAATATACCGTGGGATGCACCAGGGCCAATACTGACCTTAGATATTGACCAGTTCACATTAAATACAATGTCTTAGTCCATGTCATTATAACAGTAACCTTCAACAAGTCACAGTGGGCCGCAGAGTCTGGTGTCAGTGTCACAGAAATCTCTTATCAAACTGACCCAATTATTTCCATGTAGGGATGTCCTGATCCAATTTTAAAGATTGGTTTTAGGGCCGATCGGGGCTCTTATTAACTGATTAATTGATACCCAATCCAAGCCTTTGTTCTGTCAGCTGTCAAAAAGGTGTTTTTACCCACTAAGCTTTCTTGCACAGCAACAAGTGCAGCAGTCATCAACTCTCCAACTCTCCGTCTCTCCTCCTCTCCACACCCCGCCTGTCGATGTTATTTACCTAAGTTATGTGCATTCGTTTCATTTCAGCTCAGTGTGAGTGTCTCTTGTGTTTTGCGGTCATCCGTGGTGCATGGTGTTTCACCCCTCTGCTTGAGACAGACAGCAGTGGAGAGCCAGAGACAGCAACACTCACCACGCCACTGCAAGTGTAACAAAAGCCCCACAAGCAAAACACCAGTAATTTATTAATGTAATCTGTGCAGAAGATATACAGGCGATGAAAACAAACACTCAACAGAATACAGTTCATTCAGTCAAAGGCTCCACCAACGCAACAGAACTCTGTTTTAAGGGGAGAGAGAAATCTCCTCGAGACAGCAACAGCGGCTAAAAGATTACAGAGAGGGTTTATTTTATACTTTGTCCTTTGTAAAAAAAAAAAAAAAAAAAAAAAAAAAAATCCATTAAGGAACAGCTTGGATGCAGGGATTTTTTTAATGCAGCGTAGAGCTTTTTAATTGTTAAGCATATACACTGGATTGATTTTAATAGCTTTTATGTTCTTGAAGTGCGCACTGTGCAGCTGCAATATGTAGGAAAACAGAAGCATCGGATCAGGACTCAGTATCGGCAGTAACGCAATATTAAATGTATCAGAGCGGAGATAAAATAACTTGATAGTGACATCCTTAGTTCAGTGTACACTTAAAAATTGGGAAAATTAGTGCAGTAATCCGTATCTGCTAATGGTCTTAGTTGAGGTATTGAGAAAGAAAAAGTTGGATCAGTGCATACCTGTGTAAGTGGAAGTGCTGTCTCTTTCATTATGTGATATGCATCATTTTTTGTTTTCCACCCACATGTTTATTACCCTCTGTAAAGCACCTTGTGACACACCTATTGATTCAAACTCTGTGAGAAATAAATCTGCCTTAATGAAGACATATGATGCTGCCAATTAAGGATGAAAATTACATTGCTTGTTATGCAACAGAGTCGTCTTGGAAAATTGTAGCTGCTTATTTAATCACGTATTGACCGATCACTGCGTCTCATCAGTTTATTTTCTCTCCCTCGCTCAGATTTCGCATGCAGGTGATGCTCAACGGGAGGCTGTTTCCTGTCGCAGAAGCATCCAGTAAGAAGGTTGCAAAAAAGGACGCCGCTGCGGCCACCCTGCGCATTCTCATCGGAGAGATGCAGGGAGGGTCGACCACGGGAGATGAAGGAAATAATGCCAATGTGGACCAAGTGATGGAACTACTCTCAGACACCGGTGTAAGTTTTTGTTTGAATGTGCAGAAATAAAGCCCCCCCAATCAGCCACTTAAAGCCGGCTGAATCTTGCTTTAACACATGCGTCTGGTCAGGCACTGAACATGTGAGTAGAGAGCACATTTAATGCACCAGAGCAGGAGGCCAACACTTTGTAATTATTTTGCAGCCCTGGTAAAAAGTTTGAATGAATCAGGAGCTATTTTATTAAAAGCTGCAGTCATAAAAACAGCTTTAGTTTAAATATATATTTTTTGTCTCCACTATCTACCAGGGGCCAGCTGAAAGCACAGGAGGAATTTTTGGGGCCGGTACTGTGGAAGGGATGGCGACAGCGGAGGGACCTCGCCAGCCACTGTCCCGCTCTCTGCCTGGTGGGAAGAATCCGGTGTCTGTCCTGATGGAGTACAGCCAGCGCAGCGGGAACCCCATCGAATTCATCATCACCGGGCAGGCAGGCCCACCACATGACCCAAGGTACTGGCTCCGTCACCTCCTTCTGAATCTATCCTCTTGGATTCTGTTCTCCCCCATACTGCAAGTTCCTCCACAGGGAAGCAGTTGATCAACTATTTCTGTTCAGTCTGTCCTCAATATTGTTGTCAGCTGACAGAGACACAATACCATCTCTGTCCATTCACTCTTTGCCTCTCTTTCCATTTATGATCCATCCCTTTAGGCAACTGGCTGGTGGATACAATACAAACTTTTATGTTCTTTGGTGACTTTCTAAAAACACTGCATGCATCTGTCTTGATCACTGGAACACCACAGGCTCTACTCTGTTGCATCTTCTCATTTATCTAAATGTGATAAATCGAGGAAGTGGAATAGTGACTCAACAAAGTGTGATCTCAGTCGCAAAACCAAGAAAAGTCTCTCCCTTCTCAACCATCTCTGCCCTGTGTTCAGGTTCATGTACAGGGTGAAGGTCGGAGAGAGCCTGTTTGCAGAGGCCTCGGCTCCAAGCAAAAAGGCAGCCCGCCAGCTGGCAGCAGAAGAGGCCGTCAAAGAATTAATGGCTGACGGGAGACTGCAGCTCAACAAGGTGAGGAGTGGGAAGCAGAGAGTAACTCGAGCCGGTCATTTGGGAGGAACGAGAGGGGCTTTGCATATCCCCAAAATGAGTGTAATGACTTTAGAAGAACAACAGATCACTCAGTCTGGAAAAATGATTTATGCTGTTGTGTGTCTGTCTGTTCGTTTGCTCAATGCCGTTCACATCTCTCTCTTTCTCCACTCCTACCCCCTTTTCTCTTCTCCAGCCTCAGTTGCCCCTGGGCTCCTCCAGTGATAGTGATGGCAGTGGCTCTGGGACTACATGTCCCTCTTTGCCGCCTCTGACTGCAGATGAGTTGCGAGCAGCACACGAGGCAGGTGTTGGGGACCTCATTAACCACCTGAACAACAATGCAGTGTCAGGTCTTTTGGAGTACGCTAGAGCCCGAGGCTTTGCCGCTGAGATTCGACTGGTGGGCCAGTCTGGGCCGCCACATGAGCCAAAGTATGTGTGAACTGCATTAATGCTCGTTAATACACAATTAACATGTACACACTGGGTTAAAAAACTGTCCAGGTTTCCATTTGCCTGGATAAGTATACCAATATGGTTCTTAAGAAAATTCGATTTTGTGTAATAATTTAAAGTTTTGGAACATTAAAGACCTCTTTACTAAATTTCTCTGTACCTCTGTTGTTTTAGCAGCACTTACACGCTGAGGAAAATGTTCGAATGGATATTTGTGTTTCTTTCCCTTAAAGGTTTCCATGGGATCTGTTGTTCTTAAATTGAGTGAGTGCCCTGTTAATCCTCCTCTGATTACCTTTTTTCTTTGGCCCTGCTCAGGTTCACCTACCAGGCCAAGCTGGGCGGACGCTGGTTCCCCCCTGTGTGTGCGTCCAACAAGAAGCAGGGAAAACAGGAGGCAGCAGATGCTGCACTGCGGGTTCTGATTGGAGAGGCTGAGAGGGCAGCCCGCACTGGAGAGCTTATCCCAGCTGAGGTACTGATTTTTCAGTGGTTCACATTTTCTACCATGAAACATGAGCCTTGTTTGGCTCAACATGGGGATCAGGCAGGACATAATGTAACTCACTAACCAGCTCACTGGGGAAAAGCTAATTTTCACTGACAAATAACAGCATGTGCACACTGGGGTCCCAATCAGACAGAGTGCATTGGTCGGAGGGAAACAGATCCATGTAGGCCACAGAAAAAGGAGAAATAACAGGGAGTACCACCAGGGGGTTCTGCAGCTTCACCTGGATGATGGTCGGATCAAGGATTATTTTAGGATTAGTCAGGGAGAGTTTGACAATCTGCTGTCAATTGTCAGGCCTAACTACGGCTGGTGAAATGTAATTGAGGCAACAGTTTGTTCAGATATGTCTTGTAGCTTGCCTAGGGCGACGTTTAAAGTGAGCCAACGTTAGCTTCACAGAAACTATGCACGTCACCAATTGTCATCACTACCACAGATGGCACGTAAATGACATCAGGTGCTTTTTCCACTCTGAGTTGAAGTTTTTCATCTCGAGGTATTCAGGTTGCTCCTGCGGAAATGCATGGTGTATAAAGTTGGAAAATGCAAGGCGCTCAGCAGCGCGAAACCATCCCAGGCTGCTATAAACACAGTCTGTCTGATTGGAGCCTTAGAAAAAGTAAACCTCAATTAAACATAACCAACGTAAGTTAAACTACATCCAGAGTCTATAACTCCACACATCTGTTGCTTCACAGTGATTGAATCAGTTCTCTTAACCGGCAGGCTTTAGCTTTGTAGCAGCTCCAGGAAGTGTTAAATTTGTATTGGAAGCATTTGAACATTACGCCAACATTACACATGATCTGACTGCAGGTGTTTTTTTTTCTACCACATATTCAGGCAGACTAAGATATGTTTGTCTGTGGTAGTTTTTTCTGAGATTGTATCATTGGATTGCACAGTCAATACAGTTCAATTCTTAATAATCCTCATATCCTTTCTGTTTTGCCTGTCCTGTCCTCTCTACTTCCCTCTCTCTAGCTTCCAGTAAGTGGCAGCACTTTGCATGACCAGATAGCGATGTTGAGTCACCAACGTTTCAACGCCCTGACCACACGTATCCAGCACAGCCTTCTGGGACGCAAGATTCTGGCCACCATCGTCATGAGGAGGGGGGAGGGCCTGGGGACTGTTGTCAGCCTGGGAACTGGTATTTCCATTAAGTTTAGCATATAATTAATGAAGCAAGGGGAGGTGGTAACAACAGGGAGTACAAGCAAATGTGTTGCAACACAAAAATTACATTGTCACTGCATTTTTTTTTCCTGATGTGTGGAAGTTTTATGGATGTCTGTGCTCAGAGGCATGCACTGTCAGATAACTAAAACAGAACTAGGTCACTGCAGAACCAAGAGGCGTTGCATTGTCGTGTACTTTGACACTGAATGTGTCTCTCTTGTCTTTTTTCTGTCAGGAAATCGCTGTGTTAAAGGGGAGGAACTGAGCCTTAAAGGGGACACTGTTAATGATTGCCACGCTGAAATCATCTCCAGGAGGGGATTTCTTCGGTAGAAATACTTCTCGTTCTTCATCAGTGTTTCTCTCCCTATGGTGGAAATACCCCCTCTCTTCTCCAAGACCCGTCTGAAAGTCTCACTCCGTCTCTTTTCTTCTCAGGTTTCTGTACATGGAGCTGCTCAAGCACTATGACGGCGCAGACGACAGTATATTTGAGCCAGGGGAGAAAAATAAACTGCAAATCAAACCTGACATCACCTTTCACCTCTACATCAGGTGGGAGTGTCAGATGTTCCTTTTCACCTCGGTCACCTCACACCACGCTCTCCTCTTTCATTCCTGTCATGTCCACCACTCAGATGCATCAATGTTTCATGCTTGGATCAAAGTGGTCCACCTCTCCTGATGTCTAATCGTGTCTCTTATACACAGCACGGCACCTTGTGGGGACGGTGCCCTGTTTGATAAGTCATGCAGCGAGGCAGGGGATGAAGTTGAGGGCCATCAGCCTTTGTTTGAGAACGCTAAGCAGGGAAAGCTCCGCACCAAAGTGGAGAATGGTAAGAGATGACATGGACATGCATCTGTCCTCATATCAGTGCAGTGCATGGAGACGAATGACTCCACTCCCTGTTCTATAAGCATGACCTCTGACCTTTGTGTGTTTCCTTTGTGTGTTGTTGCTTGTGCCAGGCGAGGGCACTATCCCAGTGGAGTCAAGTGCCATTGTGCCCACCTGGGATGGCATCCAGCACGGCGAGAGGCTGCGAACCATGAGTTGCAGCGATAAGATCCTGCGCTGGAATGTGGTGGGTCTGCAGGGGGCGCTGCTCACCCATTTCCTGCATCCCATCTATCTGAAGTCCATCACGCTTGGTAAAACACACAGATATATATAATGTGACAAATATCCACAATAGTTAACATCAGTGAAGTTACATGATGTCTCTACTTTATGTTGCTTCTTGTCCTAAATTTCCATTCCACAACATGTGTTTATCAGGCTACCTGTACAGCCACGGGCACCTCACACGTGCTGTTTGCTGCCGGCTGGCGAGAGACGGTGAAGCATTCGCCAAAAGTCTCCCTCCTCCCTTTGTTCTAAATCACCCAGAGGTAACTGCACACAAGTTTTTGGCAATGTCAAATGTGGACATTAATCAGGAGTATTGAGGTCATTCTCACAAAATTAATCAATTAAGCTGCCAACACTCCTGTTTGCCCCTGCACAACTGTTTCTTCGTCGCTCGTCTTCTTTAAATTTGGCTCATCCATCAATTAATAAATAGCAGGTAGGTCACTCTCATACCGCCAGGCAGGATGCCTGAGAAATGCCGTAGCTGCCGGTTAAACACAATTCAGTTTGTTCCTTGTTTTAGCCCATTTTGAACACTTTCTTGGCTTACATTTACACATTAGTGAAATTGGTTGAATCTATCGTCCCTAATCGACACAGCCGTCACACTGACACATGCATTACACAACTAATTTTACACGCTCTGTTTGGGATTGCTGACTCACACTGAAGGGCAGAATTAGCCTGATTGAACAAAATACGCTCTCTCTTTTCTCCCCTTCCCTGCTCCCTCGCCACCTGCTTGGACTGTAGGTGGGCAGGGTGAGTGTGTACGATTCCACGCGGCACACAGGCAAGACCAAGGAGTCCAGTGTGAACTGGAGCTTTCCAGACCAGAACAGTGTAGAGGTGCTGGATGGGACCAAAGGCAAACTGGATGGGTATGTAACTAAATCAAAGCCTGTCGCTCCTGATGGCGACGCACATTTTTTATTAATAGCTTTGGATTTTATAGTCTGTCAATGTCCACTTAACAACTTATTACTGAAGGAGTGCAGTGCAGCTGTTCAGTGTCTTTGTCTCTCTCCAGTGGGGAACAATAACTGTGTTAACCCACAACAGATTTAAGTCGATTCTGTGCCCGAGCAGACATTGATTTACCCAGCAGCTGCTCAGTATGTCTTTAAAAAGGTTTCTAGAAATGTGCTTTTGGTTTTTCATCTATATGAGTTATTGATCACTGTGTCGTTGAATAAACACCGTATCATTGTAAAGAGACATCCTTGGAATTTGCTTTCAGAAGAACTGTTGGAAGATTTCACAATCAGTTGTTAAGATTGAGTTTGGGTTAGTACTGTGCCTCTCAGATAAGTAAGAAATATGAGATGTGGCAAACGTGACCCCCTAAAAATTTGGTATTTCACCCAGATGGGTGTGGTTTTGCAGGATGCAGCAGTGCACACTTCAGCGAGCTTTGTGACCATCTCAGCCTGTGCTCAGAGTGCACATTCTTACCTTATATGATAAAATGAAAAAATGAGAATTTGGACTGAATGGCAAAGTATGGGCTAGTTTAATTTCTAAAGCTTGTAAAATGTTTGTTTATATTATCTCTGTAATGCTACATACCGCCCAGAAGTAACTTTCTACAATGAAGAGAGACTGATGTTAGGTCAGCACCATGATCTGTAGTCAGTAATAAAGTAATAAGAGTACTTCACTGATTCCCAGAACAGCCTTGCCAGCCTCAGTCTTGACTGCTCAGTTTGTCGTTGAGACTGGAAGCCTCAGTTTGCATTGTTTTTCTTTGTTTATAAAAGTTAACATTGTGAATATATCTTTCCATCTCATACTGTCGTTCTTGCTGCCTGCTTCTTGAGGCTGTATCGCCTGATGTCAGAATACAGACAGTGTTTAGTTTACATCTAAATTTATTTTTGGCATTATTTAGTGGTATAATGTTGTGATGGTCAATTTGAGAATTTACAGCTGAAAAAAAAAAACTGCAGGGAAATCTAGTCGCAGTTGCAGCTGTACAAGGAGTAAAAATCTAGGTGTATCTTTGTAAATCAACCATCACAAAAAAAGAAAGAAAGAAAGTAATCATCTCAGTTTGAAGTTACAATCAGGTATGGTTTAATCTAGGTTTAATCTCAGGGTTAAGGCAACAATTAGGTAAGCAAAAAGTTTTTAAGGTCATGGTTTTGCTGTCTTATCCAAAAACTTTAACGTGACAAATCAATGCAAGTCAGCGAGGCTTCACATTAGGCACACAGCGCTGTCTGACGCAGGACCTAAGGCACCAACCCTGGGTGAAGTTTTTAGGGAGTCCCATGGAGAACTACAAATAAACCCTTAAGGCAACATGCACAAGGTGAGGGAACTCTTGGCAGCATTTTCTGTTTTGGATAATCTCAAGTTCTGTGCTGTATTCAGTGAAAACTGTCAGTAACAACAAGCTTAATTAAATTTTAATTAAAAACTGTGAGCAGCAGGCAGTTAAGTAAGCTAAATAGGAGACACTGTGTGATCAGAGGAAATGTTGTGTCATGCCAGCTTGCCAGACAAACTGTTATGTTTCCCTTGTTTAATGAACACTCTTACCACAAAGCTCTCTAATGTCTTTCCTCTAGGAACAAACTGAGCGTGTCCAGAGTGTCCAAGTCCAACCTGTTCTGTCTGTTCCGCACTCTGTGCCAGCGGTGTGGCCGCACAGACCTCCTCTCCCTGCCCTCCTACGCCCAGGCCAAGATGTCGGCCATGTCCTTCCAGATGGCCAAGCAGCAGTTCTTTCGAGCTCTCAGCAGCCACGGTTACGGCGCCTGGATCGGCAAGCCGCTGGAAGAGAAGAGCTTTGAGTCAGGGGAGGGAAACGGGAACAATGGAGCAAACGTTCCTGTGGGATACGGCAGCAGTAGAAACGGAGGAGCAATGGAGTACAAGCAAGACGAGGCATAAAACGGCGCAGAGTGCTTTATAAAGGGGGGTAATATAAATATGTGGTGGAGGGGGGGGACAAGGCAGGGGGCAGATTGAAAGGGTGGATGTGTAGGGAAGAAGAACAATCAAACTGTGCGTAGCCAACAACCAGAACTGTATCTTCTGACGGGACATGCTTTAAGGCTGCAGAAGAAGAGCGATGGAAAGGGACAGAATAAAAAGAGAGGAAGATAGCGAGGGCAAAGCCTGAAGGATGAGTGGGGTCACAGTAGATAGACAGAGCTATGGAGAGAGCCACGGGGTGTACAGAATAATGTGAACACTACATGAAAAAGGAATTAGTTTGAAGTTTGTAATCAGCATGGCAAACACTGCTACAAATCTGTTACTGTTACTTGTCAGCTTCCTGTGTACTGTGGGTTGTTTTTAAGTTGTAAGTTCAGTTTTTACAGTTATGTTTCCACTGTTCTACTTGAAATGTGCTCATTTTTGCTGGCTCTGTGGTTATTACAGTTTGGACCCAGTTGTTTTTGCCTTTTTTAGACTGCCATTGTCTAATTTTGCTATGTTAAAGGGTAAATTTGGTATTTTTCAACCTGCACCCTATTCTCCCTTGGTATTCTGTCTACTAATGAGCAGAACAGTTTGTGAAATTGGTCTGATATTGAGCGAGACCATTGCAGACAGCAGCACTGAAACAGGCTGCAGTGTTACCACTCTGGGCATGTTCGCATCGCCAGTTTATATCCATTAAAAGTGTTTGTTTTGCCACTGACATGCTCAGATTGTTATTGTAAGTGTCTGACAACTTACGGAAAGTACTCCTAAAGAGATGGACCTCTTTGTGAAATAGTAAGATCCCTGTTTGTTTACGAGAAATAGCCCTGAAATCTTCACCAAAGCCACCAGACTCCATTTAAATAAACAGTAATTTTATCATCAGAAACCAAAACAGAAAACTCAAAAGATACCGTGGTTCAACTCTCCACTGCTTCAACAACCGTTAACTCTGGTGTCGTTTAAATAAACCCTCAAGTCACACAGTTAGATGTGAAAATATGCTGGTTTTATACACGTTAAATTGTTTATTTGAGTGTGGTGAGTTTGGTGATGGCGATTTCGGGGCTGTTATGGTCAAACAAAAAGGATCTTATTCTCGGTCAGTCTCTGTAGGGATGGTTTCCAGAAATTGTCAGTGGCAAAGAGAAGCACTTTAAGTTGAAGTAAACTGACAGTGCGAACATGACCTGAGTGATTACATTGAAGCCTGTTTATCGCTGTCAGCTAAAGAGGTCTCACACAATACTGGACCAATTTCAAAACTTGGGTCCAGGCTGAAAAATACTGAACATACCCCCCTAAACAGCTGACAACAGCTGCTCATTGGCATCCAGCCTAATATGACCCGCCACTGTAGCAGTGTTTGTAATTGTGATTATGTTAATTTGGAGTTTAAGTCCTCTTTCATGAAGTGTTTTTTTTATTTTTTTTTCTGCTCCCTTTGTTCTGCTGCATGAAAATACAAGCAGCTGATTTCAGAACAGCAAGCAGAAACAGTGGGACGCTCTCAGCAGGAATCTCGATTTTTGAAAACTGCACCCACTCTCGATAGATTACCACGAGCGAAGTTGGAAATTAGTCCTTGCTCAGCACAGCCCCAGCTTTCACTGTACATAAGAAGAACATTAATTCCAACTTTAACTCTGACCCAGTGGCTAACCAAACATTTTACCATCAAACACTTGAGGCTTTAGCTCCTGAAGCCTTCGATCAGGCCCCTTTCTGAGTCAAATTTAAAACTCACTGTACACCCTCTGCTGTCCATCCATCCGCATGTTGTCGCCATGGTTTCCATTAGCATAGCATAGGACAGAGCGCCCCTTTAATCAGTCCCATAATTTCTCTGTGCTTTATATAGAAATACTGATGTCACGACCTCCAAGACGTACAATATTTCTGTTGTTTTTGCCTGTGTGTTTTGAGTACTTCTCCTTTTTTCCTTCACCTCTGGCAAAAAAAAAGTTCATCAGCAGCTGGCCATGCTAGCAAGTCCTGGAAAGTCTCAACTGTCCTGCCTGCAGCCCGGCTGCATATTCTTTTTTTTTGTCTTTTTAACATCTCAATACAAAAAAAAAAGGCTTTTGGGTTCTTTTGCATGGCCAGTTCTTGAGGACGGCTAGGTGAGGACAGTTTTGTTGTCTAAGGAGCGTGTGTAGTTTGTTCTTGATTTGGTTATATGTAGATGGATGGTGCAATATATACATCAAGTATATACAAATACATGAACACACAGATGTTGCAGTGGGGTCCAAAAGCCCGAGTCCAGTTCCAGAGAGTCGCATTTATTAAAAACTGAAATAAGTGTCAAATAAGTTATTCCTCAAAAAACTGCACAATGGTTGTTTTTATTATTGATGCATGTATTTCAGTTTTTTGTTGGTTTGTTTGTTTGTTGTTTCTCTTTTAATTGAATTTGAGAATCTGTATTTTCCAGCAATCTTGACAAAAATTAAAGACGCACTAGACAGAAAGTCCTTTGTCACGTTACAGTGACACATGCAGTAAGAATCACACAGGAGACATGATATAGATAAACAAACTGTTTTAGTATTTGTTGCATTTCTTTAAAGATGGCATCATTTTGATTAAAGCTGGCTTTTAATATATTTTTAAAAGAATCTCTGAGAGGAGAACATTTACATTAGTTGTGTAGTTTTTAATCATTTAAAGGTACAGGTCTTACAGTGGACTCAGACTTTTGGACCCCACTGTTTGCAAAAATGGATGTCTAGTATAAGGCTGTATATACGTCTGTGTGTATGTATATGTATAAGTTTAATGTATATATTTTGTAAATCATCTACAGTTGCTTTTCTATATTTTCTTTTCCTGATGTTTTAATTAAACTGCAAAGAAATATGCTGTTTTTTACAAGTGAAGTTTGGAAAGCAAAAAAAAAATATATATTAAAAGAGTAGCAATGTTTCAGTGAAGTGATGTGTTTCTGGTATTTTCTTCATATCGTGTCTGTTATATTTATTTATCAACTACGTCTATCTTCAGAGGAGTACTTGCTTCATCTGGGGGTTGAGGTGATCCAGGGGCTCTGACAATTTTACTGTGTCAGCTGCTGTGGAGTTTTATAAAAGGGCGTCTCTGCTACTGACTCCTCATCCAAGACAAAGCTGTGGATTACATGTATGCAGAAACAGTGATTGTTAAAGAGATGATTATACAATGCTAATTCTTACAGCAGGACCTCCTTTCCTCAGGGTGGCGTTTAGATCCGGCCTTGCCTCCAAATAGCCGCAGAGCCTATTGCAATGCTCCAAAGGATCAGCAGATGGAAACATGTCCTCACCTTAGGGCAGCAGGCTGTGTGCATGTGCAGAGAGGCTACGTTAAATCAGCCCCAAGTGATGTTCGCAGTGGATGCTTGACAAAATCTGAGGGTAGATTTCCTTATCAAGATCGGTGCAGCGCTGACGAGCATATATTATAAGAGCTCCTTACATTGATGATTCTTCCAGCTTATGATATTGTGATCCTTTTGCTTTTATTTTCTGAGCATGTGCCTGTACCTCTACCTCATGTGGACACATCATAGTTTTAGACCTTCAAGAGTTACGACATTTTGGCCAGCCCAGCACCAACATCTTTAAACTACTTTAAAGGGAGAGTTGACCCCCAAATTAAAAATACATATTTTCTTTCTTACCTGTGGTGCTAGATTGTTTTGGTGTGAGTTGCCAAATGTTGGAGATACCGGCCGTAGAGATGTCTGCCTTCTCTTGAATATAATGGAACTAGATGGCACTCAGCTTGTGGTGCTCAAAGCACCAAAAAAATACATTTAAAAAAACTCAGCAGCAATGTCTCTTTCCAGAAATCATGACCCGGTTAGTGAAGAAAATCCACAGACCTTGTTGTGAACAGTTTCATGTACAAGTTATTTTCTTTACACTGAACTACACCTGCCAGCCGTACCACTGCACAGAAGGAAGCATGGATCTACTCATGGATAAGAGGCTCGTGCTTGAGAAAGTGTGAAATTTAAATATTAATGGCATCCTCCTCGGTTGAGCTGCAACGTTAGCTAGCTCAGTGGTGCTAGATGAGGTAGCTGTAGATGTACGCTTCCTTCTGTGCAGTGATATGGTTGGAGGGTGTAGCACAACGAGGCCTGGATTATTTTAAGTAACCGGGTCATGATTTCTGATTTCTTTTACCATGTAGTTCCATTATATTGGAAAGATTGAATGAATGAATAAATTGTCTGTTAGTTTGTTGATTTTAGCCTTAAAAACAAGAACAAGTTGGAAAATGTGTGCTGAAAGTTGTTACTTTTAATAACCTACAGCATCTATTTGAAGAGAGAGTCACCTCTAAAGCTTGGTCGATTGTCTCAGACTCTCAGCATCCCCTCCATGTTGAGTTTCAGATGCTTCCATCAGGGCGGAGGGTTTGCCTCCTTTAATGTAGCACTAAGCATTACAGATCATCCTTTGTTCTGTCTGCTATCGCTTTTCTTAACCAGCAGTGACCACTAATTGTCCATGATGTATCCCTGACAGTGTGTGATACTGGATTCTGTGTGTTATGTATTGTACTGTCTTTTGTTTTAGTTATGACTACTGTCTGTATCTCAAATTGCCCCCTGGGGACATTAAAGTTTTACCTTACCTTACCTTAGAAGGCAGACATCTCTACAGCCGATATCTCCAACACTCTACCACCTACCCTAAAACATTCGACACTGATGAATAGCACTACAGGTAAATTAGACTCACAAGTCAGTCTTTAGATGCTCTGCTTAACTAAAGACTGATGACTTTCTTCCAGAATTTGTGTTTAGATGGGCGGATACAATTTCAGAGTTTAAAACAACTCCCTATGTTGCAGAACCAAAAGTAAAACTGCAGGGCGGTCCTTCGGTGGCTCGCTGAACTCTTGGGAACTACCCATTGGCTCGACATCCCATTGTTCTGACCATATTAAACTCATTGTTCCGAAGTCCGTTCCGAAATCATCATGATGCCCTGTGGTTAAGGTTTGGTTAGGTTTAGGCACAAAAACCACTTGGTTAGGGTCAGGAAAAGATCATGGTGTGGGTTAAAATGAAAAAGAAAGTGACAAACACATAAGCCGTGAGACAGTCGGACTAATGGGATGTCGAACCAGTGGGCCGTCGAACCAATGACATGGACCCGAACTCTTGTGCTCGTAAACATAGTCTGACTAGAAACACGTGCAGCGGTACAAAATGGCTCAAGTCGCTGTAAGTCCTTCATTTCCACAATCTTGTGGACTGAGCACACGTTTGATAAAACGGAGTTAAATCTCTCGGTATCCATTTTCAAGCTCTCTGTGTGTTTGTTTCCTTGCGGACAAGAAAAGGGGGAGCGCACATTTCCGGGAGGGCGTGACCTTTTCAAAAATGCAAGAGGCGTTGCTTTGTTGCCGGCCGTTTTCGCCAGTGTGTTAAACACACTTTAGAAAGGAGTGTCCCCAGACTATCAGAAGCCGGAGATCTCTGATTGTCTGGTGGCGAGACTACAGGTAAATAGAAAAGCATATTTCTGATTTTGGGGTTAAGTGTCCCTTTAAGCTTACAGTAGTTTGGGTATGGTAAGGTCAGTGTCTGGCACAGGTCATTTGTCATTTAAAAATTCAAACACAAAAAATGTGGCAATAAAACCAACCAAAAAACAAAAGAGGGGAAGCTATTGGCCCAAATAAATATTACTTATAGTTTGTGGTGTTAGTGCAGGTCAAGATCTTATCGGGGGGACTGCAAGGAAGCTGTGGCATGTGAGTATAAAACAGGTATTGATTATATTTGGTCTTTTTTGGTTGTGTAAGTCAGTGACTTGTTAGGGGCAAACAACAGGGAACAGGCGCATATATTCCATGAAAGAGGTTGGGCAGGATGAAATGTGGTATTTGCATAGAGTGGCTGAAAGGAGCTCAGCTGAGACGTTCAATGCTCAGAGGCCTAGTGGAGAAATACAATTTATTCTGGCTAATTGAATTGAATTAGGACATGGACATGTTTCGGGTTAGTGGCAGCATTAGCATAGGCGTAGATTTCGGTGAGGGGGGGACGCAGGGGACACGCTCCCGTCGATATTTAGAACGTGTGCCCCCAAAATAACAACCAAAGCAGTTTTTAAGTAGCAGAGGACTTTTATTTTGAATATACAGAATAACATTAAAAAAATGTAAAGCAGCTGGTGGTGATGAGGATCAAAATAAGAAGGGGGTAAAATGGAAGAATATGTATTAATCCATTCTTTCAGATACTGGATAACAGAGACACTCCACACAGATTCAGCAGTGTCTTAATGTGATGCACTAACACCGAGCTGTCGTTCTGTGTGATGTCTCACTGGGAACAAATAGTGATATTCTTGTCTAATTCTGAATCAGCTCTGTGTAGCATTACATCCGCTCTTGTCTCCAGTTCAGCGGCAACTGTTTCTGTCAAGGGACGGGATGATGGCAGCAATATTGCCAGCCAATCAGTGTAGTGCCTCATAACTGATTTTACTGTTAATGCCACCCCAGACGGAGGGTTTCATGAGAGGAGAGTGTGGCAGTGGAATCCCAGCAACTTCTGGTAAAAAAAATAATCACGTAGTTTCAAAGCATGCAGTGGTTATCCCAGTTTGTATGATATGTATATACTCAGATACACCTGGAGGACTCAATCAGTGAGGTTCCCTTCAAGATGGCAATAATGACACAAACATGAGTGTACACATATAGGTGCATGTTTGTGCCGTCCAAATGGTCTGTGGGCATTACTGAGGGCTTGTTTCAATCACAATCTCCACCCATCAGGTTGGCTTCATACTGTCTGTCCTGTCAAGTATTTGGATGGTAGGAGGGTGGGACTAATGACAGAGGGAGAGGGGAGAAGCACGATGGAGGGAAAGGGTGAACGAGTGGAACGGGGCTGCATGGAGTGAAATATTAGTTCAGACCGAGGGGCTTAAATGAGCCAATCGATGCCCTCCAATGGAAATAAATGAGAGCGGGGAAGGAGGGAATACATGAAGGCTGAGTGGGGAGAGAAATGGTTTAGAAGCCAAGATAAAAGGGCAAAAAAACACAAGAGAACCTGTGGAGTCTGGTGCAAATTTATAATGGGCATCAAAGGTGTGACAGAAGGGATGGAGACTCGAGTCCGAGAAGCATCAGACAGGAAAAGAAGGGCTCTGAAAAAGTGCCATGGATGATGTTTTCAGGTTGGTACAGATATTGCAAAATGGTACTGGCCATAAAAATCACTCAGTTGTACTCAGTGTGCGAACTATACCATGGCTTTCGGGGGGGGTTCACATGCCTCAAAGAGAGAACGACTGACTGTGACTCTTGTGCATAGAAACATTCATCGCTGCAAGCACTTGCTCAAAAACCAAACATCACAGTATGAAACAATACGGCCAGCTAAAGCAAAGCACATTATACTCTGCCGAATGATGCACAGTATTCTATTGTTTATCGTAGTGTTGTCAAAAAAATATCAGTGTAATTGTGATGCTGAACAGTTGAAATGGTTTTAATTAATAGTCATTTTCCATAGTATCAAGACACCAGCTGCACTTTCTCACTGCCTCTTATTGTGTTTACTGCAGTCATTCTGCTCATCTCTGCAGCCTTGGTATATTTATCTTTGTTAATCTCTTTTTAAAGATTATTTTTATGGCTGTTTGCCTTTTTTTGATAGGACAGTGAAGTGTGTCAGGAAAGAGGGGAGAGACTGGGAATGACAAGCAGCAAAGCGCACCAAGATGGAATCAAACCCCAGGTCTCTGCAGTAAGGACGCAGCCACAGTGTGCTGAGTATGCATCAGTTACCAGGTGAGCTACTGCGCTACATGTTTATCAATAGTATCAAGTATCAATATTAGTATCGTAACAACATTACGATGTCAAGATACTGACATTTATACTCAGTAGCTATGTAGAGTTCAACTAGGCCATTGAATTGGACTACTTTTCTTGTCCCAATGTACAAGCACGGTATGTCTGACTCTGCTACGATAGGTGGCGTGATGCTCCGTTTTAGCTTTTCAGTATTGGACCTTTTTGCAGTTGACCCATTACATCACGGACCAAACAATCGAGTGTCGTCCAGCTGTTCCGCCACTTTTTTTTTTAAAGGGTCGCCATTCAATGTTTCCTCCCATCCATGTATTTTAAAATAATTTGCTCCCTCAGCTGACACAGCGTGAACCGTGTCTCCTCATCTGTCCAAACATGCACAGCTCAGGATGTAGATTTCAACATGTTGTTACCAGCTTCTTCTTCTTCGACTCCTGGGTCAAAGTCCCTGGGGTGGACACTGGAGCATGCGCAGAGCACCTAGGCCATTTGGGTGACAGTACATGCAGGAATAATGCGACTCCCAGTTGTATTATCTGGGAGTGTTAGTCTGATTTAGTACGATTACAGTCGGACTAACATGTATTTTGAAAGGCTGGGTTTAGTCAGAGTGACAAAATAAATCAAGTTTCTCTGATGTCATGTAAACGTACTGACTGGGTGGCATCACAGGTAGGACAACCCTTGACTGGGATTGGATCTAAACATTTAGGGTTTCCGATACAGATCAGGTACTGACAGATACACATGGTGCCCAGATAATGTATCCTTCTGGCTTTGGAGATCTTGACTTTCTCTCTGGCGCCACCATGAGCTCAACATTTGTGGTTCTTGGTGAATCTCGACAACTGTTGGATGCATTTTCTGTAAAACTTTGTATAGATATTCTTGGTCCCCCCAGAATGAGTTTCAACAACTATCCTTTGACTTGTCATAAAGTGCCATAGTGAGCATTGTAAATTATTACACCTGTTTACCATCAGCATGTTTGCATTGTCATAGTGAGCATTTTAGCATTCTGACATTAGCATTTAGCTCAAAGCACAACTGCTTCTAAATACAGCCTCGCAGAGCAGCTAACATGGCTGTGGACTCTTAGTCTTGTTAGGTCATGGTATGTGACCTGTTTGCCTTTGTGTGACACTTTCACTGCATACTTATATCATCCTATCCCTAATATATTTAGTAGTAGTGATTCCTTTTTAACTGAAATAACTGGATGGTTGGTTAATTGGATTTTGCTGCTGACATTCAACATTTAAAACATTTGTATTATTTCTCTGCTTACATTTGGTAGTTAAATGTAATGGTGGTCATTCTACACATGGTATAGCACAAAGCTAGTGCTTCTGTAAAGCTAAAGGTAATGTCACTTGTACTGAATGGAAATTTGACTTCACTTAGCTGTGATGTAAGAGACAGCTGACTCAGTAAGACTCCAGTCACCTCAAACAGAAACACCAACCCTGCTGAAACTTTACTATCACGGAAACGCTTTGAAACTGTAATTAGCCTCTGAACACCCCTAAATGTTCTTATCAGGACAGCTGCACACACATGCTTAGCCAATTGCCTCTTCAATCAAGGGTGACACATAGCACACGATATTAGCATTCCTTTGGTCCAAAGGCTTGAGACCTTGACTCCTTGCTACCTATACATTAAGGAGGCCTAAATTTGACACGGTCTCTCAGAACTATGATGACGCCAAACAGGCCACAGATATTTCACACCACATTACTCCCTTCCATGACAGCAACCATCACAATCAACAGAGGAGAGGGTGGTGTTGGCTGACGAGGGGAAAAACCGCAGCTTTGTGCAGTTGATTAGCGGAAAGGTTCAAAAGAAGGGTAAGGGTAGCCCCAGGTAGTCAGCTGAATTGCTGTGCACATCTCAGATTTGTTGAGGGATTCAAATTGGTGTGGTGTTGTGCTCCCTGGTGTCTGTTTCTGCCTTCTGGAGGAACAAACGACCAATTAGAGCGTAGTAGACAGGATTGTAAATGGGTATGCTGTGCATTTAGGCCTAGGGGTTGAATGCAAGGGTGCAACCATTGCAGCCGTGGTTTGAGTCTAGCTTTGTTTTTGCTTTGTAGACTGTATAAAAATCATGGACATAGCTACCCTGACGTCACCCATTGGTTTGTGGACTCCTGATTTGAAGCCTCAAGTTTGGCATTTTGCTGTTAATATCTTGTTTTTTTTTTTGGAGCCAGAAGTGGCAGTATATTCTCCACATAAGCTTATGGTCTCAGCCACTAAGTCTTCTTCAATATAGCATGATGTTAGTTTTGTAAATTATGGTGCCTTTTACAGTAAAATAGACCATATAGCAGGATGCGCTTTAGGGTGTGGCTACCTTGTGTTTGACAAGTTGCTATGATGGTGTTCTGTCAATCCAGATACAGGCGTAGCAATGTGTATCCTCTCCAGCTCCACCCTCTCAGTCAAATATGGTCACTTCTGGTTCCAGAATAAAGATGGCGACAGCCCAAAATACCACATCCAAGGCTTCTAAATGGTTGTCTACAAACCAATTGGAAGTGTATGGTGGCTGCATTCACATCTTTTATACAGTCCATGGTCCATGAAAAGAAATAACCACTAACCACTTAAGCTCCTTTCCAACTGGAAAAAAAAAATCCACTAAGACCCACAAACATCTTGCTTTGTATTTAATGGGAAAAGTTACAATCTACTTCCACTCTCAGGACAAATGACTCCACAGTAGTCAGAGGTATTTAATGGTTCCAGCTCCAATCAGCTTCAATTGGCAGTAATGGAAATGTGACTCCTGCGTGGACATGCTCATTTTTTTCCCCTCTTCTGACATGATGCAATGACGTGCTGCCACGAAATACCCTCTGTCTCCGTCTGAGCAGCGCTCCAACACTGTTAAAAATTAGTCTGCACCGAGTTTGAAAGACAGACTGAGTAAGTAACAGATATAATAAAAAATGTATCATGCCAACATTAAAGGACGGCCTTTTCATCTGAAGCCGCAAGCCACTGCCCAAGCATCAGATTTCGATGACTTCGGTGTGAACCCGATTGGGTTTTCCAGTGTTAAAAAAAAATGGCATACACACAGTCATTTTAGTGGGAAAGGGTATTAAACTTTAAGTTAACTGCCTACTAGCAATCACTATTTTAGCTTCCATGTCCACTGAAAGTGACAACTGTCACTCAACTGCATCTGATTTGTAAAGGCAAAACAATATGTCATGATTATAATAGTAATGAAGTGAAACTTAATGGCAGTTCACTGTGAGCATCAGGCTAGAGTGGGTGTCCAACTTAAGTCTTTGTCACAGAGAACCCCTGTCACTCATTTGGCATCTGGAGGGCAGAAATACTCAGGTGCAAGACAAAGAGTGCGTCAGGTCACAAAAGTGGTATGCATACTGTAGCCTTCAATAAGTAGGTTAATTCTCTGAGAAGGATGTTGTAGATTGAAACATTGCCTTTAAAGAAAAGAGAGAGAAGCTATTTATTTGTAGCCTACAGTGAGCAGGGCACCTTTGTAACTCTTTTGGCATCTGGGGCAACAAAACCTGGAGAAGCAGCTGAACAACACATCAGAACACTCATGCAAACACTTGATATCAGGCTGGATATCAAGCAAGAAGTTGTTCCAGAGGAGTTGGACCAGGAGGAGCAGATGGTTTTACGAAAGGATGTTGAACAGCAAAGGAGCACTGGCCACAGTCATCAGCTGGATAGTGAGTGTCAACTGTGCACATAGTGTCCCCATCATCCCTGGCCCTGTGATGTGGTGGTGACTTCAACAAAAGCCAAGCTAACCAGGTTGGAAGACTGAATAAGCATTTTTCAAACTCCCTGGAGCCTCTTGGCACAAAGATATACACGCTGATCTGTCTGGGCACCAGTGGGCTTCAGGGATTCCAGGACAAGACTGGCTGTCCAGTATCAAACCTTAAAAAGCCACCCATGAAACCCCAAAGGGGAGAAAAAAGGACCTGAATTTTAAAGTGACAGGGGAAGTGTGAATGAGTTGAAATCCGGCGGTGTCACTAGTCTCCTGACTGGTGTGTTTTTTCAGTCAGCAGAAAGCTGACACAAACACATCCAGTACATCAGCACCACTACAGAATACGTTTTGCTATCATGCTGACACTGTGAAACTGTATTTAGCCTCTGAACTCCTCAAACACTTCTAAATTTTAGTAACACAACACATGTGAGCAGCATGCTAGCCAATTTGCTCCTCATACTTCCACATAATATCTTATAAAACCAGACCTGACATGAAGCGCTGAGTATTCTGTTTGGTGTTTGATACAGTTCCTGACACAGAGTTTAATAAAACAGTGTCATTATGCTGTGTGTGCGTGTTTCTGGATGTTTGCAATTCACTGTGATCATCAGGTTAGGTTGGGTCTCCAACTTCAGTCTTTTGCCCCTTTTACACTGCCTCTACAAGGCGGAAATATCACACTGTTATGCCCCCTAGACATATAAAAGGTACAATCGAGGACTGAGTGGAGAGAGTTGTCTCGCCTTTAAGCCAGCCTTGGAGGTAGTAACAGCATCAAAACAACGTCTGTTTAAACAGGAAAGCTGGCAGGACAGTACTATGGATAAGGTGTGGCGTGTTGGCGACATGTTATGTGTGCGACCCACTGCCAGAGGATTTGAAAAACAGCTGCTAGCAGTTAGCAGCTAACTCAAAGGAGAAGAACAGCAGCAGAAAAAGTCCGCAAATGGGGAAAACAATAAGGTCTGGGAGTTGGACGACATCAACCACCATATGACAGGGACAGTAAATGATTGTTATTGCCATGTTAATCCCGTTGTTATTGTTTATAAAGCACTGCCGACGCGTATGTTATATGTCACATAAGAAGTCGAGGCTGTTGTGTTACATGTCATACTCATCACACGTCATTTGCTTCAGCAATGTCGGCATGCTGTCTAAAATTACACTCTGGAGCAGCATGATACCATTGACGGTTCTGTGTAAAAATGCAAAGGTGGCATGAAGAGGGGACTTCATAGCGGCCCTGTGGCGCAAATTATGTGTAAGAAGGGTTTTTGTCACAGAGGACCCCTGTGGCTCTTTCGGCATCTGCAACAAAACCTGGAGAAGCAGCAACAGATCAGCACAACAAAACACTCATGCACACACTTCATCAGTTGTTTCAGAGGAGTTGGACCAGAAGGAGCAGATGGTTTTAAGGAGGGCTGTTGAACAGCAAAGGAGCACTGGCCACAGTCATCCAGATTGTGTTACCATCATCCCTGGCCCTGTGATGTGCTGGTGACTTCAACAAAAGCCAAGCTAACCAGGTTGGAAGACTGAATAAGCATTTTTCAAACTCCCTGGAGCCTCTTGGCACAAAGATACACGCGCTGATCTGTCTGGGCACCAGTGGGCCTCAGAGATTCCAGGACAAGACTGGCTGTCCAGTATCAAACCTTAAAAAGCCACCCATGAAACCTCAAAGGGGAGAAAAAAGGACCTGAATTTTAAAGTGACAGGGAAAGTGTGAATGAGTGGAAATCCGGCGGTGTCACTAGTCTCCTGACTGGTGTGTTTTTTCAGTCAGTAGAAAGCTGACACAAACACATCCAGTACATCAGCACCACTACAGAATACGTTTTGCTATCATGCTGACACTGTGAAACTGTATTTAGCCTCTGAACTCCTCAAACACTTCTGAATTTTAGTAACACAACACATGTGAGCAGCATGCTAGCCAATTTGCTCCTCATACTTCCACATAATATCTTATAAAACCAGACCTGACATGAAGTGCTGAGTATTCTGTTTGGTGTTTGATACAGTTCCTGACACAGAGTTTAATAAAACAGTGTCATTATGCTGTGTGTGCGTGTTTCTGGATGTTTGCAATTCACTGTGATCATCAGGTTAGGTTGGGTCTCCAACTTCAGTCTTTTGCCCCTTTTACACTGCCTCTGCAAGGTGGGAATATCACACTGTTATGCCCCCTAGACATATAAAAGGTACAATCGAGGACTGAGTGGAGAGAGTTGTCTCGCCTTTAAGCCGGCCTTGGAGGTAGTAACAGCACCAAAACGACATCTGTTTAAAAAGGAAAGCCGGCAGGACAGTACTATGGATAAGGTGTGGCGTGTTGGCGACATTTAAAAAGCAGCTGCTAGCAGTTAGCAGCTAACTCAAAGAACAAGAACAGCAGCACAAAAAGTCCACAAATGGGGAAAACAATAAGGTCTGGGAGTTGCTAACCCTCCAAGCAGAGGACGAGATCAACTGCCATATCACAGGGACAGCAAATGATTGTTATTGCCATGTTAATCCCTTTGTTATTGTTTATAAAGTGGGCCTCAGTGGGCCTCAGAGATTCCAGGACAGGACTGGCTGTCCAGTATCAAACCTTAAAAAGCCACCCATGAAACCTCAAAGGGGAGAAACAAGGACCTGAATTTTAAAGTGACAGGGAAAGTGTGAATGAGTGGAAATCCGGCGGTGTCACTAGTCTGCTGACTAGTGTTTTTTCAGTCAGCAGAAAGCTGACACAAACACATCCAGCACATCAGCACCACCACTGCATACACTTTGCTATCATGCTGACACTGTGAAGCTGTAGTTAGCCTCTGAACTCCTCAAACACTTCCAAATATTAGTAACATGACACATGTGAGCAGCACACAAACCAACTGGCGTCTCATATATCCACATAATATCTTATAACACCAGACCTGACATGAAGCAGTGAGTATTTTGTTTGGTGTTTGATACAGTTCCTGACATAGAATCTAATAAAGCAGTGTCAATATGCTGTGTGTGTGTGTGTGTGTGTGTGTGTGTGTGTGTGTGTGTGTGTCTCTTGATGTCTGCATGTGTGTCAGCCCTTTCATTAAAAGGGCACCGTTGTTTGGAGGCGAGATGTTCTGCGCTGCTTGCTCGCCACTTAAATGGGAGAGCGGACGCATTACCCACAGCTTTCTGCGAGCTCCCCTCCTCCCCTCCTCACCCTCCTCACCCCCTCCTCACCCCCTCCTCCTCTGTATCTTTCCCCTGTAGTCTCCCGCTCTCTGTATTTGATTAGTCTCTCTCAGGCAGTCAGATCAGAGTGCTGTTTGCTGTGCAGAGATCCATCTGCATACAGCAGTGGGTTTTAGGCTGTGGGTTAGCCTGCACAGCTTCCAGGCCCCTAATGCAATCTGAGCCATTAGGATACAATGGAGCCGGTGTAGGGCAACGATTAGAGCATGTCTGATAGAGTGGGGCCAGCCCAGTGGTCTATTAAGAAGAGTCGTGCAGCTATGCAATGCACTTACTCATCACCTCACTGACATTTATCATAAATCTGGTCAACAATAGGTGTGTATTCGGAGAAAGAGACAAATTATTATCTCCATTTCCCTTTCTTCACTGACTGATCCATAGACTGTAAAAATAATGGACGTAGCTACTGTGACATCACCCACTGGTTTGTTGACTCCCATTTTGCCACCTCAAGTTTGGCATTTTTGCAACTTTGCCATCTTGTTTATTTTGGAACCAGAAATTATTATTTGTGCGAGAGGCTGGAGCTGTGAAGGAGCAAGGGGTGGATCTGGCCAAGAAGTCAAGGACACTATCAGCAGACAGCCTGTCGCTGCAGCCCACCCTTAATTATGTGCAACTTTAAGCCCTAATAAAATGTGAAAAAGGAAGTTATTTAAAAACCTCCCAGGGGTGAAACAAGCTGTAGAGACCAAAACTTTTTTTATAAGGCTGTAAACATGCTTTTTTCTGCTGTTAAGTTGGACATTTTAACATGGGTGTCAATGGGACTGGCTTCTGGGGCCAGCCTCAAGTGGCCATCAAAAGAACTGCAGTTTGTGGCACTTGCATGTTGGCTTATTTGCTGCTTGCTCCGGCCCTGACTGTCCCCAGTGCGTAGGTGTAAAAACTTCACTGCAGGGAACAATGGAATTCTGCTTACTGTTATGCTTGATGTGTACCTGACACACATGGGTCGCCATTGTCCGTATGGCCAAAGTGACATCACACCATTAGACACAGCCCTTCATGGGGGTCCCATGTGGCGAGTTTTCTCCTTTCTGTACATATCTGACATTTTCTATTTGGACATGGATGGATAAAAAACCATGCTGTAAATGTGGGTTTTTGATTCACTGCCCCCTACAGTCTGGGAGAATATTGGTTTGCTGTGAGGAGAGAATCAAAGAGCCAAACATTTCCTCGTCACATTAACTCTGTGCAACCATGCAATTATAAATTAGTATAATTTTATGGTACATGTACTTTACTTGGATATTTCTATTTGATGCCACTTTATTTATATTTAATTTAATATAATAATATTGCACTTTATATTCCACTGCATTTGTCTGACAACCATGGTTATTTGTATTTTTGCAGCAGACCCTACGCACGTGGCCTATGCCATTGTGAGCATTTATGCTTGTGCAGTGGTGTGTCTGTGTCACTCTGCAGTTACACCTCCACAACACTAGTCAGCAACGGGGTTTCTGTGAAGTGCTGTAAAGTTTAGATGATTCAAAACAAACATTAAACACACATTAAACATGGCTTTATAGAGACATTTCAAACACAAATACACCAATCAGCTTTGCTATATCTCGCGGCATTCACAGTCAAAGCACTTTATCTGGACACATTTTCCCCACAAATACAACATGCTAATGTTTTTAGCACAAGCCTATAGCATTTTACATTGCATAAATTAGCCTAGCGGCTAGCGGGGATTTCCTCTTCTTATAACCAGGGACAACAGCAACATTTAACAAAGGTAATGTTAAAAAATTTGACTCTATTACAGCTCACAAAGTTCACCGACAAAACAACTGTCTTATACTAAACGTTTTCCAAACAAATATAACATGCTAACATTATTAGCACAAGTCTATGGCATTCTACATTGCATAAATTAGTCTAGCGACGAGAGCTGATTTCCTCTGCTCAGGTGAAGCCAGGATAAATCCCGAATTATGAATCCCCGAAGGATAAATCACACAGACTTAATATACCATTTTGGAGACTTTATTATCTACGCAATTTATTGTTTCTTTCTGTGAAATTAAATTTAAAAAAAACAACAACTTTGTTTCCACTGACGGAAATGTTTTCAGCTTACAAAATAGACAGGAAGTCTGCATCACCGTGAAGTGTACTTACATTTCTGAGGGATTTGCATACAGATTTTGCTTTTCTAGTCTTAGAAAGCTCAAAGTGCTTTACAACTCAGGCACATGTTCACACACACATACACTGGTGGCCAAAGCTACCATAAAAGGAGCCACCTGCCTATCTGAAATACATTCATGTTTGGGGTTTAGCATCTCACCCAAGGATACTTTGGCATGTAGACTTTCCGACTCACCGACTTTCTGATTGGTAGACATCTGCTCTACCTCCTGAGCCACAGCCGCTGTAGCCGTGCAAACATGGAGTGGTGTCAATCTTCTCTAAAGTCTCAGCAAGAATAAGCAAATAAGCATATTTTCCAAAATGTCAAATCATACCTTTTTAAAGGTTCAGTGTGTAGGGTTAAGTGGCATCTAGTGTTGAGGTTGTACAACTAAAACCTCTCTTATGTGCCAGGAGAGCTGCAGTGGCCGACATGAAAACGCAAATGGCCCTATTTAGAGCCAGTGTTTCATTTGTCCGTTCTGGGCTATGTGGACTACATGAAAGAGGACCCACTCCATGTGTCAATAAACAGCTCATTCTAAGGTAAGGAAAACACAATCATTCTCATTTTCAAGTGATTATAACCTCATGAAAACATAGTTAATGAATATTAAACACCACTTCTGCTAACAGACCCCCTAGATCCTCCACACTGGACCCTCAGATAAAGGATTTGAATACTTCCTCCACCCCCTGATGTTGTTGAGGGGAAACTTTCCATCTAAGAGGAGGCAGAAGGAAAAAATAACCCATGTTTTCTGAACATTGCACTATTCAGTGTTAGAAAATGATGTAATGGCAAATGTGAAATGGTCTGAAAGAAATGTTGAATGGAAGAACTGCACTGGAAATGCAATGACTGCTATTTTCTGTGTGTCTGTGTGCGCGTGTGGTTGAAGGGTCTTTTGTTCTTTCGGTCAGAATCTAATCAATCCGTCTCTCCTTTCACTTCTGAGCCTCCTTGTTGAAATTCTCACATTTCCTCTACATCTTTTTTCCCCCCACCCAACACAGACATCGCTCTCGTCTGTTATTTCCTCTCCCACCCAGCCTCCAGTTGTGTCATTAAAAGTTTTATGTGATTTACACAGTATCATTTCCTGCAGTCAAGATTTTATTTGGCTTTAAACTCGAAGTGAGACGAGAGAGGGAGAGAAGGAGATCAGGTGGTGTGAGGACTCATCTGTATACTACAGCGTTGGCATAGCAACTGCCATCCCACTTTATTATTCCTCTTTGTATTCTATTATTCACTTTCTCGTTCACATATTTCTCACACCATACATCTGACGTATGCTGTGGGGCAGAGCTGTGGACTAACCTTTTCATTGAATGGGCCCATCATTACTCCTCTCTGTCACTCCCCTTTGCTTTCATCGCTCCAAACTCTCCATCTTTCTCTGCTGCCCCCTAACCTCTGTCGACAATATTAAGACTTTGAAAGATATATACAGTGTGGCCTGCCACCATTCCTACATTCTGTCAGCCCTAATGTCCCCCTGGGCCTTTGGCAGCCCCCTTTTTCCATTTACCGTGCTTTGTTGTATTGTATTTGTCAAATCTCCTTCTCTCTCTTTTGCTCTCTCTCCTGTGTTTTATTGGTAGAACAGCTGTGAAGAAACGGCTGCCAGAACATAAAAGTTCAGCCCAGATGATTATTCTTTTACATAATTCAGTTGAGTCTTCTTTTTTTTAGCAGATAAAAAGAAAAAAACACAAATGGGAGGAATATACCAACTGTGCAGGTGTGATAAAAACCACATAGGGTACCCCTCTGCAACCACACACACACACACACACACATTTGTGTTTTTAAACTCATCCACTGCATTCCTTGAAAGGTGCAACTAATAATTATTTCATAACTTATTCATCTGAGTATTTTCTTATTTCATACATTTATTGTTTGATCTGTAAAATCACAGAAAATTGTGGGCTTCTAAAGCTCTAAACGACATCTTTAAATGCAGGGCTGTGGAGTCAACATTTGCTCCACCCACCCAGACGAAACTTCAAAATTTGAGCTAATTTCCTACTATTTTCTATTATTTATCATTAGCAAGTACAGCTATACAGTATACTATATGCATATGCAATATGTGAAAACTACTGTTGTCGACATAAATTACACATGGCAATGTTTGACATGTAACTCAGTTTGCTTCCACACCTGCCCTGTTTGGTTCGGTTCAATCGAACTCAGGTTCATTTGCCCCCCAGTGTGGTTTATTTGAGCAGGTGTGAACACAGCAACCACACTTGGGTGTGCTGGATGGGCACCTTTTTGAAGAGGTGGTCTTGGTCCGGTTACAAACGAACTCTGGTGCAGTTCGTTTTTGCGGTGAGAACATGTTCCGACCTCGATCTGAACCAACTGCAGTCACATGACACATTGTTTGGGTTAAACATGAGCATGTTACAGTCCTGGAGGATTATTAATGTGCACCTCCTCCTGTACTGCCTTAATATGCACATTCAGCACATCCAATGCATCAAAACATTGTTTTCTAGTTGGAGCCGCGCCTCGTTTTCAAACTGTATGGTTTGACTAAAATGAACAATGACAGCAATATAGTCCACGATGAGCAGCGCTAAAATCAACCTGCGTAGTTGTCCCTCCATTGTGACATTAGAAAGTGTCACATTTATCTTGCAAGTGTACTCTTCTTCAACGTTTGGTTTATTTCCTGGATTTTTCCTGCATGGAAATTCTGACCAATCAAGAGCAGCTTTCTCACACAAGGCATTTTATCTGGTCCGCTTGTGATAATGCTATCAAACAGAGAAAAGCAGCACATACTTTCAATTTGTCCCTAAGATTAAAATCAGGTCCAACAAATACAGAAGTATAGATATGTATATACATGCATATCTTTCTTACTATTTCTGTCCCATTGTCCCCCAATACATGGCTTTGATCTGTGTTGGGACAGACCTGACCTTTGACCTTTCCCCAGGCCTGTCTATAAAGAATTTACCGCTTGTTGAACCAGTCACTCTCCATCACTGACCCATCACGAATCAGCCCAGGGCGGAAACAACACATTACCGTGTTTATTTCCCCCTCATGAGGAAGAAGCGGATGAAACAATCCACAGTCAAATTCAAAGGGAACATATGTAGAGCATTTAGGGAATAAATATAAGACAAAACAAACCAACAAAAACAAATAATTATGATATCGACAGCAGATTAAAACATATGGAAGGAGGACATTTTTTTCTCCCTCATGTATGGACTACTGTCTGTCTTCCTTCCACATTCGCTGCCTGAGTGAGGCATTGGCATATGGCTGGTGCTGGATTAACACTTGGAATTATCCTGCACACGATATGATTTGCTTTATTGATGTCTGTCGGGTTGCATAATCTCAGGATAGGCTGACCTGTTATAAGGAAACAGTCTAATCCGCTCCCACACAATTCTGCGTTAGCACTCATCCGATTAAGGGTGCACATAACGCACACAGAGAAGCACAATGTTAAACCGATTAGACCAGGTAGAATAGTCTAATTATGCAGGATTATTCCATATAGACTCAGTAGAAATAGAATTATAAATCTAAAAGTCTTCTGGGAATTAAATAATAAATTCCGTATGAAAAACTGTGGTTACATCCATCTCCTGTTAATTATGTATGAGTTTTTAAATTTAATTTTAGGGCATTAAACCTAATATTCAATTCAAGCCAACTTTATTTATCCCCGCGAGGGTAACTGTGAGCCAGCTCCAGATCAACAGATAGAAAAAGAAAGAGAAATGTATCATAGTTAGAGGCTTACATTATCCTATAACATCTTATCATAGTCTAAACCATCAATTCTCCAAGGGGGTTTCTGTATTACTCAGTTTAATCACAAAACAGAGAAGTGTGCAGGTTTCCAGCTGAAGGTGCACAGAGAAGCACTGCACCGCTTCTGCTTCTCCTGCTTCCACAACCTCCTCCACGCCATGTGTTGCAATTTGTTATGGCACATATTAGTTTTGCAATAGCAAGAGACATTTTTGTCACATAAATATATTTACATTTGCACTATAAATGTGAAAATTATTCTCTGAATGCCTGTTTTTGACATGACGCACAAACCGACCAGAAAAATGACAGAAACACAAAAAGACACAAAAGAGGGAAGGAGGACACAAGATAATTTAGAACAAAATTACCTCAGAGACAAACACAGCTACAAAGAGCCAAAAATGACCAAAAAAACTCTCAAAATTACCCCAAAGAGACAAAAAAACAACCACAAAAGGACACTAAATGACCGGAAACACACAAAATGACCTCAACAAGACACATAATGACTACAAAGAGACAAATAACAACCACAGAGACACAAGATGACCAGAAACGCAAACATTTATGTCAAAGAGACACAAAACAACCACAAAGAGACGCAAAATGACCAAAAAAAGACACAAGATTACCCCAAAGAGACACAAAACAACTACAAAGAGACACACAACAACCACAAGAAGTCTTGACATGACCACAAAAAGACACAAAATTGCTTCAAAGAGACCCAAAACAACCACAACAAGCCACATATCAACCAAAAATGAAACAAAATTACCTCAAAGAGACAAAAAAACAACCACATGGGGACATAAAATGACCAGACACAAAATAACCCCAAAGAGACACAAAACAATCACAAAAAGATGCAAAATAACTTATAAAGGACACTAAATTATTCAACAGAACATCCACAAAGAGACACAAAATGACCAAAAACAGACACAAATTTACCACAAAGAGACAAAAACAACCTCAAAAACACACGAGATAACTAGAAACACACAAAATTACCTCAAAGAGACCCACAATGACCTCACAGAGACACAAAACAACTGCAAAGAGATGCCTGACAACCACAAGAAGTCACAAAATGACCAAAAAAAGACACAAAATGAACCCAAAGAGACACAAAACAACCACAAAGAGATGCAAAATAAGTTAGAAAAGACACAAAATTATTTAAGATTCATCCACAGAGAGACACAAAATGAACAAAAAAGACACAAAATGACCTCAAAGATATCCCAAATGACCACAAAGAGATACAAAACAACTACAAAGAGACACAAAATGACAAAAAAAGACACAAAATTACCCCAAAGATACCAATAAAACAACCTTAAAGAGACAATGGATGATTGGAAACACACGATTTGACTTCAAAGAGACACAAAGTGACCAAATAGACACAAAACAATGACGAAGAGATACGCAACAACCACAAGAAGTCAGAAAATGACCAAAAAAGACATGTTAAGACACAAAAGACACACCACAGCTACAAAGAGATGCAAGACAACAACAACAAAAGGGGCAAAAACATCACAAAGTCTGTGTGTCTTGCTCGTCTATAGGAGCGGTGGTGGGGCCCTCTGCATGCCTGGGCACGGGGCCCCATTTTATTATAATCCGCCCCTGTAAGGTGCCAGCTCCAGCAGTCTTTTAAGAGTAACAGGTGCCATAGGCAACCAGAAATAGCCTTTAATATAGAAGCAGCAGCTACGAATACCAAATAGATTACATATTTTTTGGCGCTACAGTAAAAAAAAACCTCAACAACCCCCAAATAGCCCGGGTATAATAAATTAGACATTTGTTTGGCGCCTACATCTTACAAACCCTGCCACCTGTTTTCAGCGCTTATTTCGCTCCTCTGATTCCGTCCAATGGGAATGAACGGCAGGTCTGGAGGCGGAGAAAGAGGCAGAGAAGTTGGAGGAGAGAGTGAGAGACAGATCCGGGGAGACAGTGAGCTGGAGATTGAGTGCAAGTCGGTGGAGTCACATATTAAATCACAGACTTCACTGCTCATCTGAGGACTGTGACTTGACGTCCAGCTTCTTCTTCTTCTTTTTTTTTTTTTAATTTTGTAATTTTTTTCTGTTCGGGCGGTTAATGTCGCTGCACATTTTTGACGTGCAGCCACAACAGGTTGACCGATTAAATCCAGCCACTATGGATTATTCCTCTTCATCTCCAGTCGATTGCCACTGACGGGATCGTAATGGGCACCGTCGAGAGATCAGTGTTGATTGAGGAAGAAACGAACTGATCATAATCAAGTGGAGCGGAGACGGAGGCAACATCTGTGGGGGGAGCGACGCACAATTTCGAGAGACAAGCGAGGGGACCTGTGGAGGGACCTGTATGCAAGGAAGCGAAGCGAAAAGATGATGGGATGGCCGTGGCAACATGAAAAAGAAAAAGTGCGGTGGTCTATTTTCATCCAGCCAGTGATTCAACACAACTAACCTGGGGGACAGGGACTGAGAGAGAAGAGGTAGGAGGTAGGTAGAGAAACAGACAGGGAGGAGGGGGCCGTGAAGGTGTCTGGTTATGTCACACTGAAAGTAGGTTATTGTTTTGGATCAATCAAATGCAGCCAACTTATGGTTAACTGAGGCATGCACACAGTCACAGCACTTCTCTGATGTGGAATTATTATCCTCCAGTCTCTGAGCCTGATCTCATTTCCATGGTGTAAAGCCAGATCTGCACCATCCTTCTGGCTAACATCAGTGTAACACACAGATGACATTTTATGGCATAGCTTGCTGGAAGCATTGTGGGATGTGAGAGATGGAGAGGACACTGGGAAACAGAGGGAAAGAGGGCGCTGCGAGAGGCTGACCGGCCAGCTGACTCAAATGTGACTCAAGGAATAACATATTCCCCAATTACGGCCACTTTTCGTCACTCTTTGTCACACGACTTCAGCTTTTAGAGTTCAGTCTGTACCCTCATTTGTTTTACCTAAGCGTTATCCATCACAGTGTTCCCTCACTCCTCTCTCCAGCTCTCTGTCTGTCCTGTCTGCAAAGCAACCGTCATGATGAATATGTCTCTCCTGTGTCTTTCTTCACAGTTCTTCTTCTCTGTTTGTCTGTAGACAGGTGCGTGGCCACAGCCGTGACCATGGAGCCTCCCCCCTCTCTGAGCTTGGCTCTGCTAGGAGGGAGCGAGGATGAGGACCAGCGCTTCCTCCTTCCCCTGGGCAGCATATCCCATCCCTCCACCACTGGCAACCAGCCAGGATCAAACCACTCCAATCACATGGGAGGATCAAGCCTCGACCGCCTAAATGGCAGCACCCCGTCCCCAGCCACTGCCACGCCCAACTTGCCTCCAGCATCACTCCCCAAGTTGCCCCTGTCATCCTCTGGAGCTCAGCCTTTGCCCCCGCCCATCCCCAACGCCCTGCATCCCACCAGCACCCCGCTCTCCTCATGCTTGGGCTCGCAGCACAGCCTGAGCGGGGACAACTCTCCAGTCTACAACGCCCTCTTTTACTCCTCCCACTCGCCCTCCATGGAGCGGGAGAGGGACAGAGAGCGTGAGAGGGACAGGGAGCGAGAGCGAGAGCGAGAGCGAGATCGAGATAGAGGCTGTAAACACAGACAGGCCAGCCCTCTGGTTCACCGTAGGGACAGTAACCCCTTCACGGAGATCGCCATGAGCTCCTGTAAGTACACAGGCGGGGTCATGAAGCCCCTGAGCCGCCTCAGCGCCTCCCGCAGAAACCTCATTGAATCAGACAGCAGCAGCGAAACCAAAGAGGTTGGCGTTTCAGCTGTTGCCGGGGCAACAGCAGCAGGGGGGCATGACCGACAGCGAGAAGCCCCTCCCACCTCCTCGTTGTCCCAGTCCTCTACCAATCAACCCCCAATACAGAGCCCGCCAGAGATTGTGATTTCATCCAAAGAAGACTCGCCGTACCCCCGAGCGGGGTATGACATCACAGACTCCACATCCAACCAGATGTCCATCTACCACCAGAACCATGCGCTGGTGGAGAGCAGGCGGGCGCAGCCGGGGCGGGGGAGCAGGCAGGGAGGGGTCGGAGCAGTGGGCACCGGGCCAAGGGGCAGCACCTCCAAGGCCCCAAAACGGAAGAACCAAAACATTGGCTATAAACTGGGGCATCGACGGGCGCTGTTTGAGAAGAGGAAGAGGCTGAGCGACTATGCGCTCATCTTCGGGATGTTTGGCATTGTCGTCATGGTGATTGAGACGGAGCTGTCGTGGGGTGTTTACACCAAGGTGAGGGGACAGACCAGTGATACTTCAAGGGGGCACACCACTGATTTTACACATAAAGGTCACTTTTCTAGTCATAGTTAGTATGAGCACCGTTGTATATTGTGTGGCTCAGGGCAAGCAAAAAACCCTGATGATGTCATTGGGGTTATCACAGCTTGGGCTTGGAGGCTACACATTTGTAGAGGAAAGCCTGCCTTACAAACAGAGGGCGTGGAGTTTGAAAGACATAGTCACCAGGCAGGGAGGGTGTAATGAAAGACGAGCTGCATTATGGGAAGTGTAGGATCCAGTGTTGCTGGAGTTTGACTCTTACTAGGGACTTAAAGTTGGGATATCTCGGCCTCTGCTGCTGCGATGTTGACCATTCTGTTTTTAATCCATCTCTCACAAGTCCTCTGACTTTATGGAAGTGCAATAACAAATTGGTAGATTGCTCCTTTAATGTAGCGTAAGTACATAAACAAAGGTCATAGATCTCACACCAGGCTGACTTCATGGTTGTAGTCTTCGGCACAGGAGTTCCCTTAGCTAACTTTGGCTCTTTTAAGGCATTTTTGGGCAGTTGTACTATTAGGTAGATAGGTATGTTACCAAGGATGAAGTGGGTATACTCTCATACATATTCCAACGGTGGGAATACGGTAAACTGGCAGACAAAGAGGTGGTTATACCTTCATATATCCTCCACCACACCACTGTTTTGGGGCATTATTGGGTCTTGTTTGCCAGACTCAAACCGGGGATGTTAACTTCAACCCAGGAGGCCCAAACTTTGGCTGTTTCGAACGGGTCATTGACCAGATAATTTGAGTCATCTTTCACCAGTTAATCACCTCATTCACGATCGGTACACTCCACTCAGTCTGACCATGTTGTCGGAGGCTGTACTGTAATGACCAGGCATGCCCATTGCTGCTTCTGGATGATGTAATACAACAATGCAGAGGACATGGGGGGCAGATTATCAGTAGGAGGCCAGGATCTCATTTGTCTGTGTAATGGGGAGTATAATAAGCTGAATTGGCCCCTGGCTGCTATTGTCTGTTTATTTTGGTTGTGTGTGTGCATGTGTGTGTGTGTGTGCCACAGGGTCCCAATGAGCCTTGGCGCATGTTGAGCTCACCTTCCTGATGCAGAGATACTTGTGCCCTGGCTCCATCCCGTCTTTCAGTTTGACATGTCACAGAGGCTTGGGTTTCTTTAGCTAATAAGGTGGAAACATCGCTTCCACTTATGCAGCTTGTCATACATGGATCACTGGTCATGTGAAGGAGGGTACGGGATCATGTGAGCTCACAGATGTACAGGTATCCTATTAGAGTAGGCCAGCCAGGTGTGTCTCTCATCCCTCTCTCCGTCTCTGTTTCTGTTTGTAGTCTCCAGTTGATACTTGGTTTCTATCTGATATTGTCATTGCTAGAAAAATCTGCCTCTTGCTGGCTGTCTTTGCTTCTTTTTCTCTTCATGGTCTCCCCTCTCATTACTCTATGAAAGCCACAGTTTTAGAGTCTATGTCTTTTTTATTAATGAAAATTCATGGTCGGGATTTCTCTCTCTCAAGCCCTCCTTGTCTCTTTTCTTCCTTTCTGTCGACCTATTCTCCTCCCTGAAGGAGACGGCAGACACTTTTTATGCTCTCTTTCTCCGGCTGTCTCCTTTCTATTTCAACTCCACGCCTGTCTCTTTATCCTGCCTTCCTTTTTTCTTTCTTTCGTTCATTTTTCTTCCCCTCACTTTCTCGCTCCCTCTGCTCCACTGCTCTTCCAGTGGGCGTCAAACTGGGGGAGTGTGATCGGAAGAGAGAAGCGGCTGGGCGAGAAATGAAAGGCTGTGGAAGGAGAGAAAAAAGGGAAGGCGATAATGAAAAGCCTGATTTAGGTTCTTAAGCTACAACCAATACAGTTCTCATCTGAACCAGGCAGCACTGTCTGTCAGTAAGAATTGATGGACAGCTGTGAGTCTGAGCAGGGCGGCCACTGTGTGTGCCAGTGGTCTTACTTTATTGGCTCATCTGTGTTCATTAAGGTATGCCGCTCAGAGCAGGGAGTTGGAGTTGAGGGAAAATAGTATGTAAATAGCTTCGCGCCTCATTGTCTCATTTCAGGGTTAAGAGTTAAGCATGCTTTAGCAAAACCTGATCAAAATTCATTTCTAAATGCAGAGTGCCAAGTTGTATATTTCCTTCCTTTTTTATGGTTTGCACATTTGGTTTTACTCCAACAGATACTGGAGTTCCATCAGACAGTTCAAGCCCTCACTTAGATAATTGAGGTGGAAAGAAGCCCGCTGGTTGTTGTGAAAAATGGATATCGAGATCGTGAGGATGAAAGAGGGAACGGTAAAGGGAGATGGAGATGGATGCGAGGACGTTGTAGAGAGAAGTGGAGAGGTTCATGCAGTGCTTTAAACCAGTCTAGGGGGGAAGCCTTGAATGATTTCTCGTATTGATTATTGATAATCACTCGCCCACACATGCACTGTCCAACCCGGTGCGCACATGCTGTACAAACTCACACATTGAAAATGGATGCTGCCTTTCAGAGGTGCTATATTGTGCATCCTTGAGAGCTTATGGGGAAATATGATATGGCACAGACCGTTTTATGTGTATATTTGTGTGTGTGTGTGTGTGTGTGTGTGTGTGTCCTATTAACAGCACCGTAAGACTTTCTGTCTTGGACAATAGCTGTAAACTAAATGTCACTGTATGTGTGTGTGTGTGTGTGTGTGTGTGTGTGTGTGTGTGTGTGTGTGTGTTTCTGCCAAACCAGCTGCTCTATCTTGCTCCCAAAAATAGAGATGAAGAATAAGAATGGAACTAAACAGGGTGGGTTGGATGGTGTGCGCGTTTGCGTGTGTGTATGAGTGTGTGTGTGTGTGTGTGTGTTAGAAAGGATAAAGGGAGAGAGGTTAACAGAGGAGGACATGCTGTTCAAGACTGTGGGTATAGTGAGTAAGCATTTTGTAGATTCATTTTGTGCAGAAACAGGTTTTTAAACCCCGTCACCACACACTGTAACTACAGCTGAGAGTGTTCCATTCATTGTATTACAGCCATTATCATCAGTTATTATCCTATCTATTCAGAGCTGATGATCAAGGCCACATTTGACATCAGTAAGACAAGTCTGATTGCAGATAAAAACTGTTCTTATGTCTGTATATTTAGAAAAGCAACCAACTACATGTACTTAGGATTACTTAGGTTTTAGGATTCATGCTACTTTAGACTCCTACTGTACTACATTTCACTTCTTTTTTTTGGGCTGCTATAGTTACAGGTTACTTTTTAGAGTAGGATTTTACATAAAACACATGATGAGCTTGTAAGATACATGAGACTGATGTAGATTTTCTACCAGCTTTGTACCGTAACATTATGGGTAGTACGTGTAAATGAACCGTGGTAAACTTAGCTCCATCTTACCAGTGCCCAGATGTCTCTGCTCATCTCTCAGCTCAGATTCACAAGATGACGTGCTTCATGTCATCCGACAGATTTTTCGCTGGCTCTAGGCCTGCTGCTCGAACTATAGATTGTACCTCTGCATTTTCATCAAGGATATTCAGTGAAGCCTGGGATGTGCTCTCTGACCTGATGGGAGCTATGCGGTGTGACACGTGCGCAGTACAACTGTGGTGTTGGAGGGTGACAGCAGAAGGGGCTAGAAATGAAGGGATGGTGTCCGCTCAGGTTCTTTCTGGGGTGTACTCTTTTTAGCCTATTTGGCCTGACAGAACTTTTTGGGTACGCTTGAATGGACGGCAGCCGATATACAACATTTGTTTATGGTCGTAAGGACATTCTCAGTAATCGCAGAATTGCAATTCTCTCACAAATCTTAATTTTTCATATAAAAATATTCCAACCCAAGGCTAACTGGACGCGTCAGTGAAAGGAATCAATCATACTTATGTTCTATGATAGTGCACCAGCTATTGAGTCTTTCTGCAGGCCAGATTTTATGTCTCATGTGTTGTACCCCAATGATATGATGCAATATGACACAGTGACTTCTTCTCTTTTTAACCTCCTTAATATTCGTATTCCCGCCAACACGGACACAAAGAGTATAGAGGCGGATCGACAGAGGCCCACCCCTCTCTTTGTCTCAAACTCGGATCAAACTTAGATCAAACAGTAAAACTAGGCAGTGCTGATCAAATATAAACCAAGATTCTGTTACTGCGTGGCTTATTTATGGCCTGAAATATCTTCAGACACATATTTTAGTGCACTGTTTGGATGTAATACGAGATTGTTTCCTACCAACCAGCTACCATATTGTCTCCCATGCAGGTCAAAACAGCCATTATGTCACCCACTAGCAGGAGTGTTTATTGGTTGGTGTGACGCAGTGCATTCTGGTAGTTGTAGGTTTTCTACCTCTTTAGCAAAAGAGAATGTCACAGCCCTTTTTCTTTGTTGTCTCTAGTCATGTAGAACAAATTTCAGAAGTATTTGCATTTTTTACTGCATTAACAGCCCAGTTTTAGGAAAAGCGGTGAAACATTTCTTTAGTAGTTTGCTTAAGGAGTTTAAATTTGCACCACCTCAACTAGTCACAGCTAAACTTCTGCACTTATGCAATCAGTATTAACAGTCTAATGATATGATATATCAGAATGCATCACTCACAGTGGCCATTTTACTTTAAGCACATGTAGTTGATGGTACTTCTGTACTTTTTTCACTCAAGTAAAGTTCTGAATGAAGGACTTTTACTTGTAAAGCAGTATTTTTGTGGTATTGGTAGTTGTGACTCTAGTAAAAGATAAGAATACGTCTTCCAACAGAAATATTTATCGCTCCAGGTAGTGGCACTAAATTCCCGTACTGTAAAATGTCCAATCACAGTTGTTGAGCCACGATAGATTATGCACAGAGAATATTGGATGAGGAAATAATTCATGAATGTGAAATAATTACATTTTCTCCGCAGGCTGAAATGTGCGTTTTCCCACCAGAAACATCCAAGACAATAATTTTATCTAGAGATATGTTTTGAGAGTTTTTATACTGTACATCTACAGTGTCAAGCATCACACTGTGTTTTTAATTCTGTATTTTCTGTGAGCAGTATCACCAGTTTGCCACTGACCCAGGACCTTGACACTTGTTGAGAGCAGTATGAGGACAGTTCCTCTTATAAACTCTTTTATGAGCTTCCATTGTTGATTTTATTAGGTACAGGTTAAAGGGGAGGGAATCCCGGTGTGACATGTGTCTCTATCTGAGAATAACTGAGGCCCTCAGACACCTGGGACCTTAGCATGTGGCCTGTCGCTGTCAAATCAATAGATCATTTCACAAAGGCCCCGGTGGGTCCTCAGGGCCCCGGCTTCACGCCAGGTTTCAGGCCTGCAATGGAACATGGCTATTCTGAGGGAAAGCACAGCTGTTGTCGACTTCACCTGTCACACTTGACACGTTGATGCACAGGATGAGCATTGTGTGTGTGTGTGTGTGTGTGTGTGTGTGTGTGTGAGAGGCAGAGGGGTAGGGAATCATTTGTGAGCTTGTGCCCACTTACTTCTCACCACAAGAATCGATAGTTTCACAGATTAGCAGAAGTTCTCGCCTCCATTCTCCCTTTCCTTCCTTCCTTCCCTCTTCTCATCTGCGGGGAGTGTTTATGTTCCTCTCCTGGTGAGTCTTAAATACGTCTCCATTTCCCCGAGGGTGTCATTGGCATCTCAGCAGGCCAACAACATCTCCCACATTTCCCCAGCACTGCCGCCGTCTCTCCCTCCCCACCCTCGCTCCCCTATCTATGACATTTCTCGCAGCATTTACTGGAAGACCTTTCCGGACCTTTTTTCTGCGAGGCCACTTACATTGGCTGCGTGCTACTTTTCAGACAGTACATGATGATCATCAGGGAATTAAACTCACCAACTGCCACCATATTCTCTAAAGGAGCTATCAGCCATCTCAGCACTTCTGCGTCGCTCTCCCCCTCCTCTCCTCCTTCTCTCTTTTCCTCCACTCCACTCCACACTCCCTTCATCTTCTAGATCACAGGCTTCTAAGGGACGGTAGCTCCCACAGGTCTTGCTACTAACAGGTACAAATATGCTCATTTCTTTCAGTGTAACAAGGCTAAGCTACCTCTCTCTGTATGTGTGAGTGTACCAATAGACATGGGTGTGTTTAGACTTGCATCATCCACCAGTAACATAAACATTCACGTCAGTAAACGTCATCTCCTCTGTGTATATACACACCTATAGAGTTTGTTATGTACATGTATATCTGTATGTAGCTCTGTCATATTAGTATCCATGGATGCACCTGTTTGTGTGTGTGTGTGTGTGTGTGTGAGTGAGTGTGTGTGTGTGTGTGTGTGTGTGTGTGTGTGTGTGCATTCACTTCTCTCTTTGTCTGGATTTAATTGAGTGTGTAGAGGCGTAATGGTGTGTGTCAATGTGCGGTTGAGTGTTTGTGTGTGTGTGTTTATCCTGGTAAGGTGACATGGTTCCTCTGTCTACTGCCTGTTTCCCTGGAGACTGATTGCAGGAAGGCATCGCTCTGACAGGGAGAGACCCCCAAGGCTAACTCATTACAGCGCGCGCGCACACACACACACACACACCCACGTACACACATACACACACCTTTATAGGCATTACCAACACATGTAACGAGCAACTTATCACTACGTGAGTAATGTGCTGGTAAGCGATGTATATTTGCGCTCACATCTGTGTCAATAAGGGTGAGGCAGGGACAATTGGGGAAAACCCTCATGTAGATACTACCTGGCTCAGTGTGTGTGTGTGTGTGTGTGTGTGTGTGTGTATGCGTATACTGTATATGTGTGTGTGTGTGTCTGACGGCTGATTGAACTTAAGAAGCTCAAAAAGCTCATTATCTCTGCATGCTGTCCACCAAGCTGTTGATCAATACACACTAATCACACACTTTTGCACAGCTGGACAAAAAGAAGCAGGAAAACACACACTCACACACACACATAACACATGCACATGTATGCACACACATGCAGTATACGTCAGGGATTGAATCAATACCCTTTCCGACTTACCTATGTTTACGCTTGTACACGGGCCATTAACTTAATTTCAATTTTTGAAAAGTCTTTTCCTCTCACAATCACAAACTGAATCAAGATTAAATTTGCGTCGTCGTTACTATGCAGCCATTTATTGCCGTTTTAAATGGAGTTTCATGTTGTTTCTTGATAACCAACGGTTTTCCTATCCACCCAGCACTGAGCCCTTTTCACAGCAGACATTTTGACTTGTCGTAGTGGGAAAAACACAGGTGTTATTAATAAAATAAATTACGCCTCCATTCTGTTCCCATAATGTTCTATTCAAGTGTCCCAGTAAGCCGTGGCAGTCTGACAGTAAAACAGCATGCACAATACAATTCAGTCATTATTGATTTGATTATTTACCTGTACACTGCTGGTTGCCTGGCAACCGCACTGTGACAGTAAGATTCTGGGAAGGTACCCCGCTCACCTGCTGTTCATCAACGAGTTAAAACGTGTCACTGCTCATGAAAAAAAACACACACATGCTGTTTTTAGGGAAAGAAGTCACTGCACACAATCAAAAAGTAGTTCCGCATATTAATTAGTGAGAAGGTGTTGGTAGGAGCGGGCTAGCTGTTTCACACCTGCTTCTAGTCTTTATGCTAAGATAAGCTCATAGCCTGCGTGCTCTAGATTGGTACTTAAAGGATACTTAGAATCAAAATTACATACTTTCCTTCTTACCTGTAATGCTATTTAGCAATTGAGAATTTAGATTGTTATGGTGTGAGATGTTGGAGATATCGACCATGGAGATGTCTGACTTCTCGTCAATATAATGGAATGGAATGGGAGCAGTTTTACGTAGGAACTATTTTCTTTCCTCCGAACTACATCTGCCTACTGTATCACTGTCCAGAAGGACTGTGCCTCTACTGCAAGCTCACCTAGCACCACTGAGTTAGCTAGAATTACAGCTCATCCAAAGAGGATGACTTTAATGTTTACATCTTATCTCTTACAGTACCTCTTCTCATTTATGCTCAACATTAGATATGTATACGGAGAAGGACCGAGCCCTCTGTCTGTACTGTGTGTTCATTTTGTCCATATTTGTGTACGTTTTCTTAAAGCTTGCAGATACTGAAAACAGATCAGTACCACTGGGGATCGCGGGGGCAGTGTAGCTTATCTCAAACTTGATACAAGCGTAGGAGACAACACAGATATTTAAAAAATGGTGGAACAGAATGAATCAGTAATATAGTGAAAAAGATTCTCCGTCCACGTGCCGCGATGTACGTAATGGTGTCACAGACTTGTGCCATCTACAATGCTCCCTCCGTTAAAAGGTACGATACGACAACCTCCTCCATCACTGTGATTGTGTGAAACTTTTGCCTCTGCCCTCTAGTGCCACCTATTGGCTGTATTTATGTGCTATCATAAAGGATGCATGGAAGTATGAGGGTAGTGACATATCTATTTTTGTACGTAAAGGGAGAATAAATGAGCCCTTAACGCTGCCACAAGCAGATGTCCACGTCCTTCTGCCAAGTGATTCGGTTGGCAGGTGTAGTTCGCTTGAACGCAAATAGTTACGACATAAAACTGCTCACAACAAGGTCTGTGGATTATCTTGAGTAACCGTTTCATGATTTCTCACAAGAGACATTGCTGTAGAGCTTTTCAAATGGATTTGGCACTTTGAGCACCACAAGCCGAGTGCCATCTAGCATCATTACATATGAGAGAAGTCAGACATCTTTATGGCCGAAATCGCCAACACTTGGCCGCTAACATGAAAACAATCTAGATTTATAAATAGCACTACAGGTAATAGGAAAATATGTTTTTTTGATTTGGGGGCAAACTGTTCCTTTAATGCAAGGACAAAGGAGAGTGGTATCGATCTTCTTGTCTAACTCTTGGCAAGAAAAGTATAGTGGATGCTCGTTGTTTTATGAAATGTTTTCTTGAAATTAAGCCAAAAAAGGAAGCTCTTCTTCTCGCTGTTGTGAGGTCCCCATCTTGTTTTCTAATGCCACAGATTGTAGTATGTAATGAAGCATGTGTGCATCTGCTGTCTACATGCAAGTCTGCAGCTGTCCATGTCCCTGTTGAAATGTAAACAAAGCTTAAGCTTTATTAAAGCTGTCTTCATTTGGAGTTTAATACAGGTGCATTACTTTAAAATGCCACCTGCATCAGATGCAGTTACTAGAAGCTAATGGACCCCTGCCAGCCAATTAGAATAGGGAATTCTCAGTGGTTATGGTATTAAAAAAACTAAGTGAACAGAAGGCAAGCATGTGCGCGCATACATCTAAGTCCCAGTCAAATCATTCACTCTATACTAGGCAGAGTAAGTGAAGTGCAAAATGCTTCTGACAGTGTGATGGGCAGAACTGGAAAAGAAAAGAAAGAAACTGAGCGGCCGACAGACGGCTGGAGGTAAATGCATGGGGAGAGACAGAGAGAGAGAAGAAGTAAACTCCAAGCAAATCACATTTCAGCTCACCAGTGTGGCTGTGTGTTCAAACAGATACGCTGCTGAAATACAACTCTGCATTTTTCTCATTAGCACAACAATGTTGGCTTCCTTAGCACCTCACTCGCTTCAGTGGGTACAAATGAGATGTTAGCAGAGGAGAGACAGACCAGGACAGGAAAAGAGTGTGTGCAAAAAACAAAATAAACCAAAAAAGACAGCTAGGGCTTTGGGCAAGCCGATAGAGGAAATCAGCGGAGAGCCAAAGCTAGATGGTATTTTCCCAGTGTTGTGCAGTGGCCCATGACCACACTGATATGAGCAACAAATGAACAACACTAAGTTAATGCTCTCCTTGTGAGTCTGTGGTGTGTTTGTGTGTTAAATGGTAAAAGGGGCACCCAGTCTCATTTTCAGCACCCTCGCATTTTGATAGTTATTGGGGAAAGAGCAATACTCAATTGAGGGTGTCAGTGAGGATTAACAAACTAGACTGTGTGTGTGTGTGTGTGTGTGTGTGTGTGTGCGTGCGTGTGTGTCTCTGAGTGTTTGTGTGAAGTTGAATTAATACCATTAATACCATTAAGGCCATGAAGCATCTACAGAGACCCTAAATAGACACAGTAACACACTAACACACTCTATTTTCCAGGAGGCTGACTCGCAATATATATTCATGAACCCCAAACGCAATGTAGATTCTGCTTAATAACGTCATGAAGGAAAGGCAGAGTAATATGTGTCTAAACTCAGAGTGCATGCTCAGATTAAGAGACTGTTTGGCGATGAATGCTTAACAGCATCCTACTTAACAGCTGAAATATCTGATGCAAGACACTGCAGTCTTAAGGTGGCTCAACTCTACTCTCACAAGGAGGGCAGCAGGCTGTTGATGTTATCTCAAATATGAATGCACTTTGGGCTTTTGCTGTATTGTATTCTGCAATTCACACATAGTCCTTGAACCAATGTAGACAAATGAATCCATTAAGCGGTTGTGGCTTTTAGGAACGAAAGCACTGAATGCAGCTAGTTTTATTTCTAAAGCGTGGAGAATGAGTCAAACTAAATGTTTTGTTTCACGGCTGATTCCTGACACTTTTCATCTGTATGCAGAATCTAAAACATCAAAAGAATGTTTGACAGGTTGAAAAAGCTTTTGAAACAGAATATTAAAACTGAAACGCTGTAACGACTGGAGATACTACAGGCAACAGCACAACTGAGAGACAGGAACTTGATCCAAAATACTGTCTTTATTTGCCTAAAAAGGGTTCAGCACACAGGTAACAAGTGAAACACCAGAAACACTCACACTGGTATCTCTTTCCCACCAATATAGAACCAGTTTTGTTCTGGTTCCTGCGCCTAAATTTGAACCGTTCAGAGCATTTCGAACAAAAAAATTAGTTTGGAACCTGAAAAGCTGGTTTCCATCTTGCAAGCTGTGACGACACCTTTGGTCAAGTTGTATTTGTTACCTCTCTCAGTGACAGCTTGCCGGCTCCGAACTGTAGTTGGGAACACGCTGGCTTATTAACATTAATTTTAGCTTGGCAGTCTGGACCACTCAAGGAAGGATGGTGAGGTGTTCAGGTGCCATTCACCAACAATGGCTTTATTGAAGTCTTCACCACAAAACCATAAACATTGCCTTCTCATGAGGTTTAGCAGTAGCCCTGAGCTTATCGAGACACTTAATTCTGCTGACTGTTAGGTGAGGGATCATCAGAAAAAAGTGGTCTCATTAATAGCTGGTCCATGCTCAATCTGCCATTTGCCACTACTGTTTACTTCAGTTGTGCATTGTGCAACGCTCTCCGTTGATGACACATCCTGGATTACAATGGTGCCCAAAACACGAACTGGTTCGCTAGACAGTACCACAAGTCCAAGAATCCCAAACAAAACCAGTTAAAGAATCAAGGCTAATTTGGTGAAAAAGGTGGTACTCCTGGAACGCTTGGCACTGGGTACAAAGATGAAGTGGCACAGACAGAGGGAAACACACAGTGTAAATACACTAGGGAGGAAGGATAATGAGGGACAGGTGAAGCTAATAAGGGTGGGGCAGACAATCACGCAGGCAGGAAACACACAAGAGCAGGAAGTGAAGTATCTGAAACGAGAAGAGAGGTGAATTTATAAAAGTTAAACAGGAAAAGATGAGTGAATGAATGACAATGAGAAACATGACCCAAGGAGCAGGCGGGATGTGAGGAATACTCAGTGAGAAATTGATAAATGACACCTGAAAGCTAATGAGCTATAAAATCTACTTCCACATCTTATTCATCCTTTTTTATGATAAATAGACGCACAGAGCCGACGAAAAAATAAACAATGTAGGTTTACCTGAGGTGTGTGTAGTTTTTATTAGTTATTTTTACTCTTTTCTCAAACTTTCAGGGAAATGTCTGTATTTTTTATTATCAACAAATCCTGTGAAAACCAACAATAAACTAATCAAACTTAAAAGCATTATCTGTGCCCAAAACCTGACATATCTCACTCATCTGTGCCATCGAGCTCCATTGTTATCCAAAACTTCTAACAACACATCAGTGAGCCACATCATGGCATCAGGTTCCCTCACACACCATTCTGCTGTAGATACTCACCTGAACGTCAAAGGCATATTAACTCGCTGCTTAAAATAGTCCCTAGCAAATTAATTCTAACTGTAACCTGTTATCTATGAAAATGACTTAGCACCTATTAAATGTCTGAACATCCTTGGAGAAGTTTCTCCCTTTTTCTTGCTTGTATTTGTTTGGAATCATTATTCCGTATTATTATTTTTATTATTCCTATATATCTGTAGCTCAGCGTCCACTTTAGCAGGTACACCATGCTAGTTACAGGTTGGACTCCTGGAAATGCTGTAATTCTTTGTAGCATAGATTCGACAAGGTGCTGGAAACATTCCTCAAGAGATTTTAGTCCAAATTGACAAGATAGCATCACTCAGTTGCTCCATTTGTCCCAAACCCTAGAGATGGTTATGTGTGAAAATCCCAGTAGATCAGCAGTTTTCTGAAATACTCAGACCAGCCCATCTGGCACCAACAAACATGCCACGTTCAAAGTCACTTAAATCACCTTTCTTCCCCATTCTGATGCTCGGTTTGAACTTCAGCAGGTTGTCTTGACCATGTCTGCATGCCTAAATGCATTGAGTTGCTGCCACGTGATTGGCTGATTAGCTATTTGTGTTACGATCTATTGAACAGTTGTACCTAATTAAGTTGCCAGTGAGTGTGTGTATAAATATATGGAGGACTTCTGCGACCATGCACACACGGCCTCCCTCTTTCATTCCTTCAACCACCTTCTTGAAAAGGTCGGCGTTACGACATTTGCACATATATAAAAACCTGTTGATATCCAAGTCTGTCATAATGTTTGAAGTAGGTGTGTTTCTCCCTTTGACCAGAAATGGGGGTTTTTCTTTTCGGTATGCATCTCTGCATGAGCCTTGCAAATGTTTGGTATTTTGTTTGTGTACGCTGTTTTTCGGACCTGCGTGTAATTGACAAGCAAGAGTGAAAACATTGAATTTCTCCTCAGGGGGATTAATAAAGTAAATAAACTTAAACTTATAAACTACACCGCATCCATGACAATGCACAGATCTGACCGTAAACATGCAAGATGCTGTCGTGAACTGTGGTTAAAAAACCAAATTGAGAGGCACATCCCACATGGGTTGAATACACGTCCAAAGAATGTTCCTAAAATCCGGCATATCCCACAAGTCTTGCATGGAAAGTATTTTTGTATTTGGAGCAAGGCCTAATTTAGCCAAATGGAATATGCTGTTTCCATGACTGGTATTAAATTCAGAATTTTGTCATTCAGAATACAAGTGGAATGTTAGTGTGCATGTAAATGTAGTCAGTCAGAAGATAAGATAAGATAAGATAAGATAAGATAAGATAAGATACACATTTATTGATCTCATAATTGAGAAATTCCAGTGTTACAGCAGTCAAGGGGAAAAAGTCAGATTAAAGATTTCAAAATTTAAACTTAAAAACTTAAAAAAAAACTAGGCATGCAAAATAAGTACAAAAATACAGACTTCCATGTTGATGTTTAGCAAGCAAAATGTCACTATCTAATTTTTTGAAAAGTTGCTGAGTTATCCTCTGGGGACCATGACTACCTGTACCAAATTTCACAGCAATCAATCCAATAGTTGCTCAGATATATTTATATAAAACCGAAAATGTCAACGTCATGGTAGCACTAGGGGAAATTCTGGGGAACCACCAAAGTCAGAGAGATTCATCCTGTGGCAACATGACTGTCTGTACCAATGGCTGGGTCCTTTAGTTGTCATTACATTTACCTCTGAGTCATAAATGTCAACCTGCCGGTGGCACTGAAGAGTCAGGGGATCACCAAGTGATCGGAATACATGAATGAGTGAAACCTTTGCCTTCAAAGTGGTGCTAGATGAAACATCATCCTGTGTGGTACATGACTGTGTGCAGAAAATTTCATGACAAACAATCCAATAGTTGTATTTCAGTCCGGACCAAAGTGGTGAGCCGACCGACAGACAGACTGACATCGCCATCCCCAGAGAGCCATGCCACCAGCATGGCTAACAAGGTTTCCTGATGCATGACAATTATGGATGAGGTGAAAGCAAAGAATAACAGAAGGTGAAGTGGGGCAACATTTCCCTCACAGGGTCTTTCGTTTGTTGGTATACCGTGGTGTTTCACAGGGCATTAAGTCACATACCCTGCGGCCACTTACCAAAGAAATAAAATAAGGTGTGTATAAATTGTTAACATGCATGCTTTCCTGTTATCTCAGCCTTTTAACCTCTTTTTTTTTTTTTTTTGGGAAATGTCATACCTGCTGCTCTGGCTCCTTTTCCCCTCTGATGATGTTACGGCACCTGAAATGATTCATTCATTTATTCATTCCCACTGCACATTTAGCTCACACATGACCAAACATGCTGTGAAAATATATTCTGAAATGAACACATAAATTCACTCGTGAACAGCAAACAAAACCAACTCAGCACATGTTTGCTTGTTGCGATATCATCTGTATTTCTTCATGTAGGTTGAGTGTGTACAGATGTGTGTGTCTTGTGTAAATGTGCTTATGTACAGTTGTGTTTGCATATACATGTGTGCACATGCATATGATAACTCGTTGCTTTGCTTTGAGTGTGTGAGGTGAGGGGGTTAAAGAAGCCGCTGAAGTGCTATGAGTTGTATCGATTGGAAGTTCCCCAGTGCATTGATTATAAGCCCTATGAAACCAGACAAGCAGAGGATTTAAAGCTCGGCTGCAGTGATATTGACGGGTGGTTTACTACTATTCTACTTCTGCTCAGTGTTAGAAAGTCTGTTTTGTTCTTGTTTTCTATAATGAGGCAGTGCAGCTATGGTAGCCTACACATGCCATTTTAGCAGAGGAGTGGCAGAGGACATTAGGTGACATTTGCTCCAAGCTGAACCAGGCTTGTGACAGAAGGTGGGCTATTGTTAGTGTGAGATCTATCATACATGTTGTTTGTGTATTATGTTTGTGCTACATGTTCCTAAGAGTGTGTATGTCAATTTTCTCTCTGCAGAGCTCCATGTATTCTCTGGCCCTGAAGTGTCTGATCAGCCTGTCCACAGTCATACTGCTGGGCCTCATCATAGCCTACCATGCACGGGAAGTTCAGGTAAAACACATGCACTTACATCCACACGCAGACATACACCTGTATACACACTGACACAAACTAACTCGCAGGCAGGTGTGCACGTTTTTGGCATTGAAGAGTTCGAAATACCACACGCATGTCTGTGAGTTAAGTATGGAGCGAGTGCTGGGAGGGGGTTAGCTTAGCCTAAAGGTTGGAGGCAGGGGGAACGGCTAGTCTGGCTCTGTCTTAACCAAGGTAGGCAAACAAACGGCCTGCGGGCCAGACCCGGCCCGCCAAAGGGTCCAATCTGGCCCACTCAGTGACTCCAAATGAACCACTTCCTATGTGTTCACAGAGGTAAACAGGAAGCAAGTGTGCTTAGTATGCTCACAGCACCTTTCAGCACTGAAGCACTATTATATTCATCACCACTATCAAACTCATCATGGCGAAAAATACAACAACTTGCAAGGACAACTAAAAACAGAAAAGACAAATGAATTGTTGGCAGGTTTGAGGAAACAGTCTGGTTTTAGTTTTAGTTTTAGCAGAGAGATCAGCACTACAGCTGTGAAAGCTAGCTACCTCACTGAAAAACAAACATATTGTTGAAATCACACTTTTTTTTGTTATCCGTCAGCCTTCATCTCAGGATCTTCATCATTTGTGTTGTAAATGGACTGATCATTAATTGATTTCAGAATGTAAACTACTTGTAACGTTCCTTCTTCACACTAAAAAAAAGGGGAAAAATACAAAGGCTTTGTTATTTACAGGTTGTTATGCAATGGTTTTACTGATCCGGCCCACATGAGATCAAATTGGACTGAATGCGGCCAGTGAACTAAAATGAGTTTGACATCCCTGTAATGTTATGTTCACACTACGAACAACGAAGCTACAGCGTGGCCAGCTACGACTTGTTGTTGGCCAAGCGCTTGTTGACGTAGTTATCTCGTTATGAGATTGTGTGAGCGTTCAAACACTTTGAGAGGATGTGAAATAGCCTAGTGTCAAAATGACAGTTGTTAAATCAACAATTTACTGCTAAACAACCAGCTGTTTTGGCTACGGGCAAGAATAAAGCTGTGTTTTGTGGAATCAGGCAGACCGAAGACCGTAGACAGAAAACCCTGTCTGGATGGCACAGGAAAAACAAAAACACAGTGCGATGGAATGGCAGGAGAGTAAAACGAAACATGCATGATGATATGTTGCGACTGTGATGCCATATTGTTTACAAAGAGTAGAATAAACTGTATTAAATTATTTCATGTTCATCATTTGATAGAATTTTTCTAGTAATGTCAAGTAGTTGTCCAGATCGCCCACGCTTTCATCTTGTGTGATGATGCTACGAAATAACCAGTTCTAAATTCCGTCGCAGAGGATGGCAAAAAGTTATTTTAGTTGTGAATGGCAGTTCCTTTGACGGTTAACATTGCCAGTGCTCTCTGCCGGATCTTTGACAGGATGGAAAGGAAACTTTTGGAAAGCAGCATTACCAGATGGGAAATATTTTTTCCTAAGCGAGTCATAACTACAAGTTTAAAATTTTTCAAAACACATATTTAAATGAGTTTTCAACACTTTTTTTTTTTTCAAAAGCAAGCTGATGAAGCCATGATGTGTGGAAGGGGGGATGATTGTATAAGTGCATCAGTCTGACAATTTTTTTAATCGTCTATAATCACAAAATTATATTACAAGACAGCACGACTGGAAGCCTGTTTATATTCTGCATGACAACAGTTAAGTCCTCAAGAAGCTAATTAAAAATAACTGAGCTAACTGGTGCATTCAGAACACCTGGACTTGAACACAACATACTGTAGGAGAAACATTCGAGCTCCGGTGACAGCTGTCCTCGCAAGACACCAGTTATGTTTCTCACAGCCTACACCAAGCATCGTTGGCTGGAAAGAGGTCAAAGAGACAATCCATTTTGCTATCCTGATCATGTTGGGAAATGAATTAAAATGAGACAGCACAGATTAAAAGCAGCTGCTTATTGTAAGTCACAAAAGGGTCAAATTATTGTCCTTATTGGGAGTTTTTGGCATTATTGATCAAACATCATATAAAGCGCAAAATTATCATACAAATACTGTATGATAATTATGGTATGTCTGATGATGCTGTGGCAGAGAGAAGGGGACTGAAAATGGTGAAAAAAATACTTATGATCAGTTGATACTTCACTGCATCATTGGAGTGCTGAAAAAAAAATGAGGCCAGCTTAAATTTGATTTGTAGTGCATAACGTGCATCATGTATGACAAGTGTCGAGTGTCAGTTTGTGGCGTTGTGTCACCAACTTTCATTGAAAATAAGTTGTAGCCTGTTGCTTTGCCAACGGTGGTCTGAATATAGCATAACACTCACCACTTAACACTATATCTCCTTTGTTTTCGTACACAAAGTTATAGCATGCTATAGTTAAAGTGTTAGAACAACAGTTTGTGGTTGTGTGAAAGGTTATAATATGAGCAGGATTATTTAAATACTGCAGGAAGTCCTTGTGGCTGGTCAGGAAATAGTTTTCATGCAGTAAAACTACAACGTCAGACTTAAACCCCTTTTACACTACTTGTTCAAGGCAGAATCACGCCATTATTCTGCCTCGCCGTTTTGTATAACAGGTTCCATCACAGAGTGGGGGAACAGAGTTGTCTCGTGCTGAAGCCAGCAGTTGAGGTGGTAACAGCGTTGAACTGACGGCTATGTCAAAGGGACAACTGGCAGGACGGGAAGGGTGTGGTGTTTTGAGAAGGTGTTACGTGTACTACCCATCGTCAGGAGATTTAAAAAGCAGCTAGCAGCAGTTAGCAGCTAACTCAAAGAAGAGGAGGTAAATGATTGTCATTGCCATGTTATGCTAGTGTTATTGTTTATAAAGTGCTGCCGTGTTATGTCACACTAAAGGCCAACACAATTATATTACCCGTCATGACCGTCACGCCTCTTTTGATCTGGGATGCCAGCATGCTGTCTAAAAACACACCGGGGCAGCACGATGCCGCTGTTGTTTGATTCTTGCAAAGGCGGCGTAATGCAGGGACTTCATAGCGGCCATATCGTGAGATCTCTGTGTCAAAAGAGCTTTTGTTGCCTTTGGAGAGAGCCAGGCTAGCTGTTTCGCTCTGTTTCCAGTATTTATGCTAAGCTAAGCTAGCCAAATGTTGTAGCTTCAAATTTAGTGCACAGATATGAGAGTGGTATTGATCTTCTCATCTAACTCTTGGCAAGGAATTTTATTTCCCTACCACTTCTTTGACACCCTCACCTTTACATAGAGGAGTAGTTTCCTATAAACGTAATCAGAGGCACATGTGAGGTCTGTCCACAGTGTACCCTCAGGCTCCTGAGATAAACCAAGGGACCCAGGTGTGTGTTGGCTCCAGCCAATTAATGACTTTAATGAGGGTTTTAGTGGGATTGACGAAACAGTCTGCATGGCTTTGCATGGCGTGGATACGCACCGACTGTTAAATACCCACTCAGCCAATAACAACCCTGTAATTCAATAGATGAACACACAAACACACGTGCACACACAAGCAGGGCACACAAGCACACATAGACTCAACCTCTTGTAAGGCTGAAACAATCAATCAGAAATGCTTTCATGCTTCTTGATATCTGTTTTGCTGTTTGTCATTCCACTAATATAATGGCACCACGGTCATTTAGCTGGGGTTTTCATCTGAAGCCATTTGCAATCGATGCACATTGACTATTTATGGGAGCCTTGCGGGAATCGGACCCAATGAGTGCCCCCACACCAGCTATTACTCCCACCAGCTAAACCACGGAGCAACACTCATCCATCTCACCACATATTAGTTTAATGCTGAGGCTTTTTTTTCATTACATCACAGCTTGGATGTTGCTGGAAATGTCTAATAAACTTCCAGCAGGTCTGTGATGGAGATTCTCATGCAGCCTGCTCTAAGGTTCAGGCTCTTCATCTGTGGATCAATAATGAGATGGCTGTTGCTTATTCACTGTCATACACAGGGGCTGATAGGCTGGTAATCAGTCTGTAATAGGCAGCTGCTGTGTATTAAGATTCACAACGATAAGTGTGTTTGTGTATATGGTTCATTCATTGATAAAAGAGCCCCATTTCTGCTCATGAGTTTGATGTCACATGCACATGCGAAGTCAGTCTTCCTCCCACGCGCGCTGTGGCTGCCACACGTGACAGGCACGCTAATGCCGACAGGAGAAAAAGAAATGGATACTGTAAGGCCGTTAAAGAGAAAAAATGGTCTTCTGTTAATCTTTCCTTTGATTAAATGTAGTGAGGAGTTTGAGGAGGTGTGCTGAGAGGAGGGAGAGGTAATGTTTCGATTGGAGATGGTGATCATTTATAAGCGCTTTCACCCTACAGTAGCAGACAGCTTTAAATGATAATCCTGGGTTATTACAGCTTGAGTATTTTTTTTTTTTGTAGTTTTGTCCGTCATTTTTATTGGTTATGTTCACACTGAACTCACAAAAATCCCAGAGCACAGCAACATTGCATTCAGATAATCAGATTTAAACCACTTTATTAGGAGGTAAAACCAAAGATGAGCACACCAGATATGCTGCTAATAATTCCTCATTCCTCACTGTGTGCACACATGAAGGTTCAGTCCAATGGTGGAGCCATGGAGTCAACATTGGAGGGGGATTCCACCACCAGAAAAGAAAATTAGAATTAAGAACTCATTTTCTGACTTCATTATATCATTTATCATAAGAAATTAATTAAGTATACCATACAAATATGTAATAAATGAAACTACCACTGTCTACATAAATTACACATCACAAGTTACTCAGACAACAAAAACATTAGTTGAATACACCTGTGAGCCATGTTCTGTTGGACAAACCACATGCAGAATGGCACTACACTATAAAACCAGAGTGGCAATTTGCTATGGTTACATTTGCTAATGATTATTTCAGACAGCGTTGCATGGTTACCTATCATAGAATAGCATTTTTTTCTTTTTTATTTATATGTTTTTTTATCAATGTATTGTGGGGTTGGGGCATTTTTAGCAAATCTGAGTTGTTATCTTTACTGCCCTGGTTTGGTCAAAGTTGAAACATGAAGTTTAATCCAGTAGATTTTACAGTTTCTTTTTGTGTCTCTATTTGTGACGTGTCTCTTAAGCAATAAAGTTTTTTTTTTTTTTTTTTAAATAATAATCATTTTTAATAGGTTCCAGCCATAGTTTCATATACCTCCATTACTGGATTATTCACAGAACCATTTTTTTTTTCGTCATTTGAACCACCTTGAACCAAACAAAAACAGTAGGAGTAACAACTTATTAACTTAATCAAAAAGAAAACATCACCACCAACAAAACTGTTTGCTGCGTGTTATAAATCAAGCCAAATCCAGCTCAGAGTGGTCGACGGTGTCCAGTACGGGTTGCCATACTTTGATAAATCCCTCAATATTGTCATGAAGAGTGTAAGTCAATTTTTCCAGAGGAATAGTTCCCCATACCTCCTTATACCAATCGTCCATTGCAGGGACGTCCTCAGAGATCCAAAATTTGAGAATAGTCCTCCCTGCTATGTGCAAGAGAATACAGTGAAGAGGTGATAGCTCCAAATCAAGGCAACCACTTCCCTTTCCACTTCTCCCCAAAATTTCTGCATCTTTACACATTTCCAGAACATATGTGCATGCGTCACTGAATGTCATTTAATACATTTAGAGGAGCTCAGACTGATCCTGCCCCTCAATAATGGTGTACAATGAAGCCTGTGTAGAATTTTAAATTGCATCTCTCTGTCTGTATTACATCTCAAAATACTGTGTTTCTTTCTATTTGACATTCCAAGTCAATCTGCCACTGCTTGCGAGCGTGGTCTATAGTGTAATTAAGATTTGAGCAAAAGGTTTCATAAACAGAAATAAATCTTTTTGGAGGCAATTAACTTTTTGAGCACAGTGCTATATATTTTTTATGAATGAAGCCCAAATTTCAAAAATAAAACCTGTTGTGGTAAACTGGAATTATCCTTAAAACAATGTGGCTACTGGGTAAAATGGGAATGTTCCTTAAACCTACATTGAACATCTTCTGGCTACTTGTTTGCAGCAGGAACAAGCTCGAAACACAATGTTGACATAATATAACACATTTTAATCTAATGTGGCAAAGCAGTCGCTTATTTACACATCCAGCAGTTATGGAGCAAAAATATCATTCACTTGAGGTCGTATTTCTGTCCACCTGGTGATTTTTAAGTACAGTATTCACTCTCTTTTATCTCTGTTTTTGGTCTCTACCAACGTCTATGGCTCTTTGGCTGCAAATGCTCCACTACCTTAACTGCTCTCTTTGTCTGTTTGCTGTTTGCTGCTGAGCAGGAAGCATACTATTTTTTTGTAATAGCTTTTGTGCTAAAATTGCTGCAGTGTTTGCAAGCTACTTGCTACTGTGCGAGTGCAGTGCCCTTTCAAAATGTGCCTGTTCAAAACAGACCAATTGCTTGCTATTACTGCCCGCAGCTTTTTCGAGAACAGGTCATCCAAACAACTTCACCCTTTACACTTCACTTCTCTTGGTCCTGAGGAATACACCTGCCATGACATAGTTGCATCCTCTAGCAGTGTTAGGTTATACAAGTCATGACCTACAGGTATTGGGACCAGGCTATTTCCAGGAATAAAAACACTCATTCTGATTGTTACATCGCTGATGCTTGAAATGTTAAAAGCTTGCAGCATTCGCCCTTTTTAAATAGGAATTGTGCAAATTTGCAGCAAAGCCCAATCAGTCTTTTTTCAGCATTGGCAGCAGTATAAAAACAAAATTGGGGAGTGCAGCGAAATGCTGCCTGCCTACTTTTGTTCATACACAATGAGCCTTTTTCGGGGCAATGGGGGGCGTGAGCAAGTAACAAAACGTGTAGCTCAGCATGTGACGTAAACAGTGATGTGGGATGCTAGTCAGTCCTTCGGCGATTCTCTCATAAGTTGGCCCATCCTTCACCGTCCCCATCATGATGGTTTGCGCAGACAAGGAGGGCGCGCAATTCCTTGTCTCCCCAGTTGCTCATCTTTACAGTGTCTTTCAGGTTTGCGTTTCCCTCTAGCTACTAGCTGCTTGCTAATTCCTGCTATCAGCTGTTTCCTGTAAGTCCACCAGCAGTGGGTCGCATGTGTGGCGTCATCAACAGCACATTCGCAGAAAATCTGGCAGTGTAAAGGGGGCTAGTGTGACATATCCAGTCTCTCTTTCTTCATTTGCTCTTGAATGTACTGTAGCCATTGATGTATTATTATATCTGGATATTGGACACCAAGATGGCGCCTTTTCAGTCCAATGGATTGCTCGTCTGGTGCATGCAGCAATAAAGTTTCTATCTTTGAGGTGTCCTGTCAACAGTTTTACAGACATCTCTTTTATAATGGTGGTCTATGGGGGGAATGCTTTTTGGGCTGCAGGGGATTTTTTGGCTACAATACGGCGAGTTGCCACTGGAAATAATTGGAATCAAGGCTTAGCAGCGTTCCTGGGGGGGCTAACTGTGGCAAGCAATGGAAAGCGAGGTGTACCCAGCATGCCGTTCAGCAGGGTAACAGTTAATAGGGGTCCCCTCTTAATTCACAACACAGTGTGTAGCTACATAATACACAATTAGTAAATATGTCCTGTAGATCTCAAGATTCGTGCTCACACTGCACTTCCTTGGGTCCTCAGCAACACACCCACCAAGTGTGAAGTCAGTCGGATGAACAGTTGTCGAGAAAATCGAAGGACAGACACAGACAGGCAGAGAGTCCTTCCATTTTAGTTAGATAACAGCTGAGTGCAGGCTGACAGTGTGCAGCATCCCGGGGTGCATGAAAAACTGTTGTTCATATATGTGGGCTCCACCTGACAGCATACGCATGTTTCATTACATGCATGTTAGGTTTGTTATTCAGTACCTGACTGCCGGGGCAGAGCCAGTTTGCTTATATACATGAGCAGCATAAGAAGTGCTGGTTTGTCTCTGCTTTTTCTTGTTGGCTGGTTCAAACACAAACACACAGGGAGATACACACCAGGAGAAGTAATGCTGTGAGAAATGAAAGGCATTGTTCAATAAAGATCTCATTCTCAGATTACGACACACTCTGCTGGAGCATTTTGCCCAGCATGTAACAGGATATTACATGCACGCACACGCACGCACACACACATGCATTTGCACAAAACGTTGGAGAGGCAGAGACGCTAGAGATCAGAATGATGTTATCTGGTTTAGCTGGCATTTATACCACCTTTCTGTCTCTCTCACACTGATCTCCATTTCTCTCTCCCTCCTCATGTCTTTTATCTCACAGTACTTTTTGTTTACCACCATCAGTGTGCTCCTCTTTTCCTTTCTTTTTTCTTTCTTTCTCCTCCTGCTCCTTCGTCATTATCAGATTAGATCTGTCTCCCTTCTTCTCCACCGGGCCTCAATTCAATTTTGTTGTTGAGTTTCACATCCTTTCTTCCTGACTCCTCTGCTGGCTTGTTACTCAGCATTCAGCTTCTCACCTTTTTACCCTTCTCCTGTTGTACCTTTAACACTCGCCTGCTTTTCTCACCCTCTAAAAACCCTCACTGTCCTTTTCTTTTTTTTTTTTTTTGCCTTTTATCTTGTCTCCTTTTCATTCATCCCTCGCATCTTTCCTCTTTGCCTTCGTCTTGTAGATGTTTCTTTCTTCTTCCTCCTCTTGCTTCATCTTCACTGTCTCTTCTAATCTGTCAGGGGACTGCTCAAGCCAAATGTGCTCAGCATGAAATGAGGAAAAAAACAATCAATCTAGGCTATAGTGAATTTATTGGTAATCATCACAGTTTACAAATGCCCCCCTTATTCACTGCCGTCAAAGAAAATAATTTGAGTTCTTATTTAGTATTGACAGTGATGATCTTAGTGTGGAAGAGAGATAATTGTTGTCTGTAAAAAACAATCGGGGGGCATGCTGCAAGTGACGTGAACGTGTAGCAGAAGCATGCGTGATTTAAAGCTTTTTGTCACAGTGAAAAATGACAGCGAGCTGACATGAGAAGTGTTTTTGATTTGGAGTGAGAACATTGCAGCTTTGGGTTGTGCTTAGTCAGCTGAGTCACAGTGACACTCCGGGTTTTTGTTTCTTTCATTTTTAATCCAGCAAACTGATAAAAAGTTTAAAAAAAAAAAAAAAATCCTGGCCAAAAATTAAAACAAATGCAAACATAACAATAAAAATATGCTGCAGTTGTAGCTTTGAGTTTCATTAGTTTACTGTAGGTTTAGATTAAATCTCTGGAGCACAAATTAGCACATTGCCAAATCGCTAAACCCTTTTACAGTGAGATATTTGCTGTTAAAATACCCAAATGTTAGATTTTCACAGTTGTCACTCATGTTCCAACATTTTTTTCTGGGATGGCTGCGGGTTCTTAGCAAATTTTATCAAGGCTGTCATGTTCTCCTGGATGTTCTCACGTTCATCTTTGAGCAAACTGATCCCAAGAATCCGCTTTAAACTTGTGCAAAATGCAGCTGGGGTTCAAACTAGATCAGAAAATATATTATCCATAAAAAACTGGCTTATCATCTATTATTTACTCTATTAGATTTCATCAGTGTTGCAGCACAGGTGGGTTTAAGACACTTTAAAATCTTACTTTGCAAGGGAATATCTAAATTTTGGGGGTTCATTTATATTTATTTACAGCTATATTAAAAAAAAAACCCATGGTATTTCATTATGGGAATTTTCCTCATTAATGCAACAAATATCCCCAATATTTAACAGCTATTTATTAAATCTACATTATCAGCCTACAGCTGTTCTATATATTAAAAAAACAGTGTTCATGATACACTAATCCAAGCACTGATATTACAGTAAGATTTCCAAATTACTAAATGCTGAGACAAAGCTTAAAGTTGAAAAATGCTGAAAATATTAGATAATATTACAAGAATGTAGGCTACTTGTTCTTTCTTTCTTTTATGGTAAAAATAAGCCTTTATGGTGGAGTTAGAGAGAAGTGATCTTACCAGACCTCTTGTTGCCAGCTTACCCTTTTTCCCCTTTACGAGCAGAGGCCTTGTGGGTGAGGGTGGGTGCTTTGTGTACATGGAGGAAAGCAGCTCTCTCGGAGTGTCATGGTGAAGATGGCAGGCGGCAAAGAGTGATGACAGTCAGCAGAATGAAGTGTCTAGATGAGCTCAGCGCTGCTCTTAAACCTCATGAGAAGGCCATGTTTGTTGTTTTGTGGTGAAGACTGCAAAAAAGCCATTGTTGGTGAGCAGCACTCGAACACCTCGCCATCCTTCCTTGAGTAGAGTGGGCCAGACTGCTTGAAGCTAGTTACCAGCTAATGACTAGCCAAGCTAAAATTGACGTTTATAAGCCATTGTGTTTCCAACTAGGGTTTGGAGCCAGTAGGCTGTAACAGAGAGAGGTAACACTCTGCAGGCCAGATGCTCGAGGTTACATCAGCAGCTGTTAGCATAATACACCCAAACTTCTGACTGAACTGTCGGCTGTATTGTTGCATTGTGGGTAATGTAGGCGTGAAGAATGCATGGAAAAAAAACATATCGGTGCTTTCAGTTTTGTCCTTAAAGGTTCCGTGTGTGACATTCAGAGCGTTAATATAGCAGCAAACCACTATTTGCCATCGAGGAGTCATGATGTCCTGAGCAAAAGATGAAGTCACCTCTTCATGGTTTGTTTTAGTAAGCCAGTCAGGCTGTGTGCAAGTTAGCTCTTTGGCTAGCTAATCACTGCCACTTTGCACCACGCTCATATGGCTGTTGCTGCTGATACTGGGATAGTGGGACGAAAGAGTAGCACCAACCCCTCAATTTTAATATTGTAAGCTCTTTTAGCACTGTTGCCTGTAGAGTTAACACCATTAGCTGCTAGCTAGCACCATTAGCTTAGCAACCTCCATGTTGAGAACCGTATGCAGACAATTTATATGCTCCGAATTTTAGCACATAGCCCCTTTAAAGACACACATACAGGTGTCCCCAAGTCCCAAGTGTCAAGAGACAGAGAAAAAAACTAATTAACAAAATTAACAAGACACATTAGCTTGTACATCAGATCTGAACGATTTCTCATTATGTTTACATACATTTTAAATTGTGTATGTGCACTTTTGGCAAATCTTTCATCCCCCTCTCACTTTTCTCTGATTATTACATAAGATTTTAATAACCACATTGAGGAAACACTAACATAAGAACAATTGATGTTACAGCGAAGACTTTATTATCTCAAACAGTGTTACCACGGTAACAATACCATACTGCTGGTGGATTGTGACAAATCATTTGATATTGTTCCTAGGCCTACCTGAAGGATCTATTTGAGAATATTCTCGCATCATTTTAAAGAGAAATGGGCCGCTGCACGCAGGTCTGATCATTGTGCCGAGCACTGAACGAGAGTGATGGATATAAAATGATCAGGGCTCGAACACTGTCGCTTTTCAACTCTGCAACATCAACATAAATCAAGATTGTGTACTTTTGTAATCCCGGTCGCATCACCGCGCTTGACAACGTGCTTCTTTTGTTTTTTTTTACAATTGGATTTAACCTTGCTTTTTGGGTACTCCTTTGAAAGAGTGCTTGACTGCCTCTTTGTTTCTATGTTTAGACAACAGAAAACAGATGGAGACTATTATCGTACAGATATTATTAGAATTTGAGCAGAGATTGTTATCACCACCGTGAACTCAGGAGACATTTTCAGAGTGCTGTGATTGACTGTCCAATCTGTGCAACCACACGCCATTAGTTTGAGTTAACATTATGTCCAATTGGCTCAGATTGGTCAGGAATAATGGAGACTGAAGATTAAATATATCACCGGTCTAGCCAATGATAAACCGAGAAAAACACTACCGAAGACAGCTGTTATTATGACCCACAGGCTAATCAGGTGATAAATGATTCATAGGGCCACAGCAAGGCTTAATGTTTGCCTAAAAAACTACAATTTATCTTTCATGTGTTTCATGCAGCATCCAGGGACGTCCGTGCATACATGTTTGTGTATTTGATGTTCTGGTCTTGTTGCGTGACTCACTTATCTGCCAGCTCACCAGTTGCCTTCTCTTCATTTCTTCACACACACTCTGAAAGGAAAGGATTCATTTTGGCTCATAAACCTGCACAAAATTCAGACTTGAAAGGCAAAAATTGAATTGTTGTTGAAATTAATCAAATAGAAACTCCGAGAGACTGTGCGAGAAAGGGATATTTCTCCAGTCCATTAGTGCACTTTAAGCATTAGTGAACTGTGTTATTCAGTTACTTTTGGAGCATTTTAGAAGCAGTCCATTGATCACAAAGACACCAGCTTGGCACTCTCAGCCACTCAAAGGCAAGCAGATGGAATTAAGGAAATAAAGTGTTGTGCAGTAGTTTTCCAAGTCTTCTTCAAAGTCAGTCCTAAGATGTGTAATACTTGGGCGGTCATTTGACGATGCCATGCTCTGCAGATTGTGCATAATGTACATCCGCCCTGGGAACTATAATGGAAGAAAAAATGACAGTGAGGTAAACCATGGCGTCCTCCTTAGACTTCCTCCTTAGACTGCTTCTTTTATAACGATTGCACTCGCTTATTTCCAAGAAATGTTAATTTATCAGATGCCATTTGTGTCTCGCTAGCCTCTGGCCATTTTTAGTAGCACAGTTTCTTTTCTGTGTTTGCACTGAATGAAGGAGATTCCTGGTCTGAAGGCTGGTGGAATCCTTTCTTCACTCCCCACCAGCTGCTGTTTTTAGACTTTCTAGTGGCAAGCCGTGAACCTTTCCTCATCTCTCGCACTTTCCAACACTTCCTTTTCACTTCCATGACACCCTCTCTCCTTCCTTACTCTGTCGACTGTGTAGAAACAGCCACAGGGGTGTTCCCTCAGCGCTGTAATTACAGTCAAGGAAAGCGTGTTACCCCTCTGCATATTCATGTACTGTATATCTGGGTGTGTGAATCTGTGCTTGGGTGTGTGTGTGTGTGTGTGTGTGTGTTTGGCTTGCCCCAGTTTTTTTTTTTTCTGCCTGTTCCAGGGATTTCCATGCTGTAGGACGCAGACATTTCCCAGAGGTGTGACTATGTGTGTAAAAGTGTGCGTGCATGCTTTTCAGTGCTCGCTCTGTCGCCGTGTTCTTCAGTGATTAGGGCCGTCTCTGTCTCAGACTGAGCTTTAGTCTTTTTTACCCCCTTGTGGGTAATGCCGACTTGAGGCTGATTTGCCTGCATCTACTTCTTTTTTAAAGGTTGTGCTGCCTTAGACAGGGCTGTCTGGATATGGATGTGTGTATGCATGTGTGTGTGTGTGTGCATGAATGTGTGCAAAATTGCCTCTGCGTGTCTCGCTCGCTCGCTTGGCAGAGTCTGGCCAGCACAGTGTCTGGTTCCGTGATGAGAGGCTTCTGCAATCAGGGTCTTAACGCGATTACCAAGGTATGATGGCCGCGGGCACTGGAAGGGGTCGAGGCATGGGTGGATGGATGGATGGAAGGCTAAGAAGGAAAGATGGAGGGGTGACACACTGCAGGTTGCAGGTGTAGTGCTATGGGATGCTTGACTTGGAGAGTGTCCTCTTCGACCTTACACCTCCACCTGTGAAAAGCCCTTAGCGTATCCTTGGTGCTGTCATTTTCACACATCTCTTCCTTTTTTTTTGTCTGCCTTCTCTCCCACTGGGCTGCTTTTTGTTTAGTTTTTGTTCTCTTATTTTGCCCTCCTTCTGTCCTGTCGGCTCTCTGTTGCCTCTCCTCGCCCCTTGCCCCCTGCCCTGCGATGCCACGTTTCGTTAAAATTAAGAAAACTGAAGATTTTCCATGATGTTGTTTATTTTCCCCTGTGGGCTTGTTCTTCATGTCCCTGGTTGTTTAGCTTTGCTGTTCCCCAACCTTCCTCCCTGTTTCTCCCTTGATAGAGTTGACGGTTTGTTCCCTCACACACAAACACAAACACACACACACACAGACAATCCATACCTACTTCTCCTCTTCCCAACGCCTCCTCCCTCATCCCCCCTCTCTGTCCTGGTCATGTAGGGGCAGTGGCACTCACTCATTCCCATTGACAGATTACTTTCCTAATGGAATTTAATTATTTATCCCTTCCTCGTGGCGATTTAGCCAGGAAAAGACCGACAGCAGGAGCGCGAGGGAGGACAGGACAGGATGGGGATGGGAGGGCGGAGGGAACAGGAAGGGAGAGCCACTCATTTCCTCCAGTGGCAAGAAACTGGATCACCTCTGTTCTGATTTGGAGACATGTCATTCAGAGAGAGGAGGAAGCGGAGTGAGGGATGTTGGAGGGAGGCAAAAACAGAGAGGTAGACGAGGGGAAAAGAGAATGACAGGAGTGAATGAAGGATGAATGATGACTGGTTTGCAGTACAAAAAGTAATGTTTTGAAAGTGTGAATGAATATACATGAAGTTCGGTGCCCTACTCTGTAGCTCAAACAAGCACACACACACAGAAACATATTTTTGTCACGAAGGAGAACACTCAGTTGCAGGAGATGAATGTTGGCATTTTTGCAAACCAAGACATGTTACACTTGTAGGCTTTATATCTATCACATCGACGTTTCTAAAGAGGCGTAATATATGAGGTGTCTTGTGGAGGTGGAGGGGATTGTGGATGGCTTGTGATTTAGCTACTTATTGCTGTGTTTTCAGCAGCATTTTAGGCTCCAAACGTGGGTGTTTTGTGGCGAATCGTCGTCGTGTTTCAAGTAGCTTTGAGGCATGAAAGCAGTTGTTTTTTGCCGAGACACTGCTGCTTCTCCTGCAAGGATAGTGGCACAAAAAGCAGTTGTTTTTTACCGATACATTGCTGCTTTTCTTGCCAGGAATGTGCCTCAAAAACTGGGTATCTTAAGCCAAAACGTGATCTTGTCCTAACCATCATGAAGTTGTTTTTGTGCCTAAACCTAACCACACATGAACTACAGCGTGCAATGAGAAGTTTCAACATAGCTGCTACATGATAACATGCAAATGTAACGTATCCGTTGTTTGTTGAAATGTCCAATCCAGCAGGTTTTTTTTTAGGCTCCAAACATTGGTGTTTCATAGCAACCTGTTGTGTTTCCAGTGGCTTTTGGGCAGGAAAAGCAGTTGTTTTTTGCGAAAACATCGCTGCCATTCCTTCAAGGATAGTGGCACAAAAAGCAGTTGTGTTTTTGCTGATACATTGCTGCTTTTCTTGCCGGAAATGTGCCTCCAAAACTGGGTATTTGACGCCAAAACGTGATCTTGTCCTAACCATCATGAAGTTGTTTTTGTGCCTAAACCTAACCACACATTAACCACAATGTGAAATGTGAAGTTTCACTGTAGCTGCTACATGATGACGTGCAAATGTAACATATCTGTGGTTTGTAGAAATGTGCAATACTGTTGGTATTTTTCTGGCAACTGGGTTAGGAGATTGCATCACCCTTACATTAATTCCATGGACATACCTAACTCCAAACCCTAAACCTAACTTCATCCATAAAACAAGTCTTAGCCTTGAAACTCAGTGGTTTATCTTATGGGAACCAGCTTTTTGTGCTCAAATAGGAGATGAGTCCCTGTAATGTGACTGTGCAACTTGATTTTTGTCACCAAGTTGTGACTACACACACACACACACACACACACACACACACACACAAACCTTTGCAAGTCTGAGACAGCCTGCCTATGCTCTCCTCTCTGTACCTCTTCACTCGCTGTCACACACCTCTCCGTCTTATTCCCTGTATCCCCTTTTTTCTTTCTTCTTGCCTCGTCTCTCACTGCGTTTCTCTCTTTTTGACTCTCTCCCTCCTCTTCCTCTTCCTCCTGCTCTCTCTCTCTCTCTCTATCTCTCGCTGGGGATCCTAATTAAGCTTGGCTGCTCTTTGATGTTGTCGCCTTGGCAACAGTCACCATGACGAGGCTGGGTCTGCACACTCTCTCTCAAACTCACTCAGGCATACACAAATACACACAAGTACAGTACGCGCACATACACACACACACACACACACACACACACATGCACGCCCCTTGGAATCATTAAAGAATACAGGCAGCATTTGACCCTTGGTTCAAATGATAGCTTACACAATGACACAGGCGTGTGCGTAGGCCACATGTGTGTGCGCGCATGTCGGTTATGTGTGCGAGAACGCATGTTACAAGAGCAGAACAAGGGAAACACATACACCCTGCTGAGCTAGATATAGAGAAGGATGAAATATGCAGTGTGTGTGTGTGTGTGTGTGTGTGTGTGTGTGTGTGTCCATAGGTGGTTGAGGAAGTGGCAGAGCTTCAGTCTGACAGTGACCATTTGGCGGTGGCACAGAGCGGCGGGCTGCCATAGCCGCTTGCTCAGACGTTTGACCTGTTATTGTAGTTTTTTGTTTTCCTAAATAAATGTTTGTGTGGGCTAAAAGCCCTCGAGATGAATCATGTGGTAAAGAGCAATTGTTAGCACCGGCTGTTACTCGAGGCAGAGCTGATTTACAGCAGGGGAGTTCCTCATTTCTCTCACTGTGCCCCGGCCTCTCTCTTCAGGAAATGTGTTGTGCTTCTCTCTCTCTTTAACCTCTTCTGTTCTCTGCAAGGAATCTCTTATCAGGACATTTTGTTCATAATGGAGTCCCAGGCATGTTATGTTAATTTAAAAAAATGCATAGAATTGCACAGATATTTTGCATGATTCAAACCTGTTTCTAATATAAATCACTGCCTCAAGAATATTATACAAGATAGGTCATTCCTCTTGATTTTTCTATTATGTTTCTAGAAAATACCTTGAGACAGGGCTAAAGAATTTTACTGCACTGACAAAATCCCTTGTTGCAAGTAGATAAATATTTATGTGCCTAAATCTATAGTTGGTAACTTTTATTAAAATAAGTGCGTGTCATATTCGCTATAACTGTCACTTTATTCTGTACATGAGACAAATCAACCGCTCTCATCCTAAATCGTCAAATATCACCGCTTTGTCAGTGGTCTATATATTATACGCTAGGTATCCTACATCTGCTACTGTCATTCCAGGAAACTACCAACACTGGGACGTCAACAAAAGCACGGTTAGGTTTACAAAAAAACATCATAGTTTGGCTCTTCATTCTTTTGACATGTGAACACTGGGCTCCTGGTTGAAAGGGCCCACCCACCAACCCTCCCACCCGACCTATAGTGACTTTCCAGCTCCTTATTGTTACAGCATTACAGCAGTGTTTCAACCTGGCACCGTCCAACTGCATATCATGCTGCCGCGACAGAAGCCTTCCACCCACATTATGAACTGACGCCACCCATCCACATATCATACTGCCACAACAGGTACTGTCTGGCTGACTGACCATGTATCACACTGCCCACAAAAGGTGGCTTTTGGCATCAGTTGTCTGACGCCGAAATCACCGACAAAGCAGCAGTATACGTCAACTTCAGCTTGGACAGATGGTGTGTGAAAAAAATCATGTCCCTCCTGTTCTCACTGCCTCTAACAGCATTCAGTATGGTTTCAGTCGGCTGCGGCAAGGAAACATCAACCAATCAGAGACTTAGCTGTTTTTGGAAACATATTTTAGTGAACTGTTTAGCTGTAGAACGAGAATGTTACTGGTTGGTGGTGCTTGATACTCCAGGCAACTTTACCTGACATGGCAGCTGGGTCACAAACTTTCTTATTTCACAGATAAACAGTACACTAAAATACTGTATGTTTCTGAATTTTAGGCCATAAAAAGATAATGCAGTAACAGAATCTTGATTCATATTTGATCAGCGCTGCCTAGTTTGACAGTTAGACAGCAGTTCACAGACTGTGATTGACATGATTGACAGCTGCTTTAGAGACTCCTCAGATCTGATTGGTTGTCTTTGTTCACATGTGGTAAAACCAAGCGACAACCTCCAGGGATGACGATGCGGAAGTGCCAAAAACTGCAGTTCGTTGAATGGCCACTTGAGGCAGGCTCCAAAAGCGAGTCAGTCCCCAACGACCTCCATGTTAAAATGCTCAACTTTACAGCAGAAATAAACATGTTTACAGCCTGGTCTCTATAGCTAATTTCTCCTTTCATGACAACTGTACGGGGGGGTGAAGTTTTTTTCATCCATTTAAATTTTATTAAGGCTTAAAGTTGTGCATAATTAAGGGCATGGTCACTTTGAGCTGCAGGTGGCACCATCACGGGTGGCTAACTAGCCGCTGGCTGTCTGCTAGGCATTGTCTCAGCTAATTTGTAAGTCATTGAACCTGACCTCTCAGCCATGTTTGTGCCTTTTGGATATTTTGTTTCATGAGGGAGCTGGCACCAAGCGGGAGCATGAGCGGGAGCAGCCAACACCACAGGGATAACCAAAGCAGAGTAGCTTGTTAGCCTTAGCTAACTTAGCAGTTTCAAGCAAGGTGGGCGTGTTTAAGCAACCAGACTTTGTTTGGCTTGCCTCTTTGCCCATTTTTGATTGGCCGGGAGTTGGGCGGAGTCAGGCACCGCCAAGATGGCGACGGCCAGCCTACATTGAGCTTCAAACCCGCTCCTCAGAAACCAATGGGTGACGTCACGGTGACTATGTCCATATTTTTATACAGTCTATGGGTAAAACTATTAGAAGTGCTACAAGGCAATAGAGTAGGCAGAAGATTATGATTTTTATTTCCAGAGTATCTGTCTCATTTAGTGCTGTGTGAATAATGTAAAAGTAATAGTTTCAAATTTAGTTTTTATAGAAGTTACTGACTAAAGCTTTAAAATCCAGCTTCACATGAAAAGATGCAGATTATTTTCAGCACCCTTCGCTCCCTGACACTTCCTCGTGCCTATCTTTATCTCTTCATTTCCTCTGCACTTCATCCATCTCTTTCCACCACCTTCTCCTCTCATCAACCACACCTCCTCACCAGCACTCCCCCACCACCACCACTTCCTGTCAGCACCGTCTGTAGGATGGCCCCTTTAATGAAACCTTGCTCTTACCACTTCCTTATTATCACAGCTTCAGCGACAATATTAAGAGTAACCACAGTAATTATACAAACACAAAACATCAACACACAGGGAAGTAAAACTGCAATTAAAGTAACGTTGTTAGGCGCGTGCTGGTGACACAGGCAGAAATAGAGGCACGGTGGTCTTTTTCTTTCAGAAAAATATTGTGATCATTAAGAGCCTGTTTTGCTTTGGAGCAGCTGCTTCAGATGACTTTGGTTTAATTTTAGGAAGAGTTGTAGGTTATATGAAAATGAGCGAAAGCACTGTGTTGAGACTGAATAGATTACTGATTAGATGGATAGTGTTTTACTTCTCAGGAAAGAGTTTACTCTCAATTGCTGCTCGTTCCTTTAATCATCAGATCAGTCAGCTGTACTGTTGAGTGGCCTGTGCCAGCAGAGGATCACGATGAAAAGTTTGCACAGCGACACACTAAAACACTCCTTCACTCTTTAACTCCCCTCATGTCCTTCCTGTCCCCGCAGCTGTTTGTCATCGACAACGGAGCTGACGACTGGCGCATCGCCATGACGATGGAGAGGGTGTTGCTGATCGCACTGGAGCTGCTGGTTTCTGCGGTGCACCCAGTGCCAGGGGACTTTAAGTTTCAGTGGCGGGCGCGGCTGGCCTTCTCGTACGCCCCGTCGCAGGCCGAGGCCGACCTGGACATGGTGCTGAGTGTGCCCATGTTCCTGCGCCTCTACCTCATCGCCAGAGTCATGCTTCTTCACAGCAAACTCTTCACTGACGCCTCCTCCAGGAGTATAGGTGCCCTAAATAAGGTCAGAAGTGTTTCGTGTTTGCAGGTGTGTGTATGTGCAGTATGCGTCCAAAGAGTGTGGTTGTCAAAGCTTTGTCCAGAAAGAGGTGAGGGGGTTGTAAAGGTATTAAGGTCAAGAGCTCACTCCTCAGAATTAAGTCTGTGTCCGCCTTGTCCTTTTTCATTCCTGGCCTCTATCTCTCCAACTATCTCAAGTCCTTCCTGCCTCTCCGTCCTAGTCACCCTGTTCTTTTTCATCTACCAGTTCAAATCCCTCTCTCCTTTTGTTATCGCCGTACATGGAGTCTTAGATGTAAGCTTTGGTGGATCTTTCATAATACAATATGAGATGGGAGCGTGAAATGAGAACAAGATATTGCGTACGACTCAAATGGGGCATGAAAAGAAAGGACTCAAATGAGATTGCAATACGAGTGCAGGGAAACGTGTACAAGCCATGCAATAAATGATTGGTGCCATGTTCGTAATGACTTTAAACGATAAACATTATTGTAGAATAAGGAAGTGCGGATGTAGCGTGTGGTGGAAATATGCAAACTACGAAAGGGAGGAGGTCGGGGAGAGATGGAGTAGATTTTAGATGGGTAATTTAGTAGCGAGTATATCTGCGATGGCACTTTCCTGACCCTCGGGCTGCAGGGATGGGGAGAGGAGGTGAAGCTGCCATTGAAGTGCAGCTCCAGCACGACAACTCATATATCAGATGCTTAACCCTTCCAGGGCTCAACGTTGCTCTCGGATCATCCATCTGCCAGAAGTTGATGACAAATGAGCCACGGATAAAAACTACACTGAAAAAGGCCAATTACTCAAAGACACTGTGTAGCTTGACCCAAGTCAGAGGGCGAGCCCCGATCTTGACTCCAATTACAGTGGAGATTCTCAGAGTGCTGCCGCTATCAAAAGCTGCTCAGACGACTAATTAGTTAAACATCAAGTGTGTATGGGAAACGGTGTACGGGATGAGGATTCAGAGCTGTGCTACACTAACCCATAAAAAAATGTGTGTGACAGTGTCATTCATCAGCTCTGCTATGTGTCCGTGTGCATGTGTGTATTACAGGTGCATTTTAACACTCGGTTTGTAATGAAAACCCTCATGACCATCTGCCCCGGGACGGTGCTGCTGGTCTTCAGCATCTCTCTGTGGATCATTGCTGCCTGGACCGTACGAGTGTGCGAGAGGTCAGTAACAAAGCTGGCTCGCCTTTGTGCGCGCGTGTGTTTGTGCATGAGACAGAGTGACGGACTGTGATTGGATGAGGCATTCAACTGAGCAATTAGATTCAATTGGCAGGAAATATAATCTGGGACATGTGTGCAACATAATCCATCTTTAGACTTCAGTTTATGAGGCTTTCTCACCAGTTGTACACTTAATTTGATCCAGGCGATGGAGTTGTTACTTCATTTGTCCATTTTGTCTCATAAATCTACAATATAATAAGTGTCCTGAAAGACAATACTGTATTTTCGCCACCACATTCAGCACTTAGAAGGACGTTAACATTTAATCATTTGCCAAGAAGTATTCTCCTGCGACACATTTGTAACTGGTGTATAAAGCCACGATGAATGATTGATACCACAGCTGAAAATCACAGTACAGTACATGATATATAAATAAAGTTTTTAACTGTTTATACATGTGCGCATAGGCATATTCACAGGCGCGTTAAAAACTGTTTATGACTGTGTTCAGAGTTGGGATGCCAATGGTAATGGTTAGTTGGTTAACAGAGAATATGTTTGACCAGTTACACATGTCGGTCTTTAGTTTAATTTTGTTACTCTTTAGTTTACTGCACTGCGCAACACCCGAGTCTGGTGGGAGCTAACGCTAGCCAGAGGTGCTGCTCAAGGCAATTACCACTTGTCCCGACCCGACAGCATTGCTGTGAAAACATTGTGTCCACTCTTTAGTCTCCCCCCAGGTCTCACTGTTAAGGAAGCTGCTTAGTTTTGAGTCGCAAACCCCTTTTAGCACTGTTAACTTTAGTTATTGCGAGTTGTTTCAGCACAGCTAGTGGTGCTAACATGGTTAACAGTGCTAAAGAGGTTTTGCAGCTCAAAATGAAGCCACTTGCTCACCAGAGCTACTTTGGAGGAGACCAGAGGGTTAGCACTAGTGTTACCAGGTCCCAAGGAACAGTGCTCAGCCTTGCACCCAATTTTTCCCAGTGGCCACTCATGGTATTGCAACAAAAAGCATTTTCCCCATAGCCCACCATTATAACAGAGACATCTGTATAGCTGTTGACGACCTTAAACTGCTAACAAGGTCAACTATGACTGTCTGTTATAAATTTTTGATCCATGGTTTCTTATCTGTAAACCTTTCCTTGAGCTGAGAGAAGCCATTTTTAAATTGTGATAACATCACAATGTAAAGTCCATGAGCCAAGCAGGAACTCGTGGGTGGAGCCAGTGGGAGAAACACTAATGTGCATATTCAGTGGGCCACATATCATGGAACTAAAACCAAAGGCTAGAAACCTTTTTTGGTATATGTGCTAGGCAAGCAACGTCATTGGAATGAATAGGCATCATCTTGGCATCCAGTATCTAGCTATTATTATAAATCTATGAGTATTGTTAGCTAAATTAGCTATCAGCTCGGCCAAGGCTAAGGTTAGCTATCCAGTGAAGACAGGAGAATGGGCAAGTCACTACATGTTAACGCTGCTAACCGGCTGTCTGTTAGCAAAGCCATCAGTAAATAAAAGGTTGGACATTCACATCACAAACCAATACAATGTCACCCTCTCTAATGGAAAGTGCCTTGAAATGTGGTGAGAAAGCTAACACTGAGTCAATGGAGTGCCTTTTTGACCTTGGAAATCATAGTTTGACAGAAACTGCATGAGCATAAAGACTGGAAACAAGGGGAAACAGCTAGCCTAACTCTGACTAATGGTCACAAAATCCATCTACCAACGCTAGCTGTTGGCGGACAAATATGAATGATATCAATATTCTCATCAAAGTCTTGGCAAGAAAGCTATTAAGCTTATTTTCCAAAATGCTGAAACTTTGCTTTAACTTAAGTTTTACTTATAATAATTGTCATTGAAAGTGAAGAAATATTTATACCAGGAAATAAATACTTCATGAATAAAGTTAGTAAATACACATAAACAAACACTTCATTTCTCATAATCACAACTCCTGTATATTATATTATTAATCATTCATTAATCATTTATACACCAGTTACAACTGCTTCACGGTTAGAGTTATAGTTGTTGACAAATACATTCATAAATACTTGAAATATCCTAATATCCTATGCAGTACACAGCTATATGATACTGCCTTAGAAACTGTCTATTAATTGTTTATTTACTGCTTGTAAATGCTAAATAGGGAGTGTTCTTTTGACATTTTGCAGAGCAATTTTAATAGTTTTTCTGAGGTTCATGCCCTAAAAGTTTTTCTGTACACACAGATAGAAGAATTTTAATGTACTTAAATACTTAAAACACCTGTTTTACACCTTAAAACAGCTGTACTATGGTTGTGCAGACTGGTGATTTGTTTAAAATTTGTTTTTTGAATCCAGCAGACAGACGCTCAAATATAAAAATAGCTAGTGACATACTGTAACCGTCTCATTTTTACTGAGAAACTGTAAATCAAATTGTCCGCTCACATTCACAGACTGATAATCTGATTGTATGAATTTTGTAATGCTATCAATGTAACATCAAATGGAAAGCAAAAAGTTTCCATCCCCTTCAATGAGTTTAAATGCTTCGGGACTTAATCAAGGAAATATGGGAAAATGTCAGTTGGTTAATAAGCTTGATTAGATGCATCACTGACCGGCTGCTGGGAAGCCATTGTTTGTTCTACATCCAAGTTTAATTGGCATTTCCTCCTCTCTCAAACCAAATTATTGAAGGAAAAAAACACGGAAAACTCAATTAAACTGCTTCAAACAAGGTGCAAATTTGAGAATTCGGAGAATGTATCCCTTTAGGACAGAGAATAGAGAGCTCAGTACAATTATGTCTATTGCCAACGTCCAAGGCTAAAGCTTACGTGTTTCTGTGAAATAGTTTTTGAGAAAACAACTTTGTTTCAGATATGCACTAGGTGTGGTTGCTATGGCAACAGTGTTGTGCATAGGGCAGGAATAATGGCGGCAAGAGCTGTTGTTTATGTGTTGTGTTCTGTGTCAGGCAAAAAAAAGATGAGGTCACATGTTTGAGGTGTGACGCCCACATTTGCAGACAGGATCAGTGAGCCAGTTACTTTTTTATATATATATATATGTGTATATATACATATATATATACATATATATGTATATGTATATCTTCCTCTATTGACTGACTTTATCCTCTGAACACGAACGATGTCTCTTTTTTAGGTATCACGATGCCCAGGATGTGACCAGTAACTTCCTGGGAGCCATGTGGCTTATCTCCATCACCTTTTTGTCCATCGGCTATGGAGACATGGTTCCTCACACCTACTGTGGCAAAGGAGTCTGTCTGCTCACAGGAATCATGGTCAGTACATTCCCTCCCTCTCCTTTTATCTGCCTCGCTCGCCCTCCCCTCGGTGCTGTCCTTGCCTCGTTCAAAGGTCAACAGATTAGAGAGCATGCTGTCATTTGCGAGAGAAATTCTGCCATTTGTGTAATTTGGGCAATCCTCCTTGAATTAGCCTGCATCTGTGCCTCTGTGTGTTTTGGGTGTGTAGGCATGCAAACAAGAGCACGTTAGGGGTTTGTGTGTGCATGCGTTTGTGTGTGTGTGTTTGTGTGTTATTCCCATGTCTGTCCTCATTGCATAATGAAGGTCCCACCTTTCAGTGTGCCATGTCCTCCCACTCTCTCTGTTTTTCTCTCTCTCTGTCTTTCATTTTCTTTCTCTACCACGACCTACCTCTCTCCCTCGTTTTGTCTCTCTCTCTGTCTATTTATCCCTCTGTCGCTCTTCTCCTCTCTGTCCGTCTCTCCTTCCCTGAGGCCATGTGTTTATTTCTATCCACCGTCCATCTGTTAGTATCAGTGTTTAAGCTGCCGACTGCTCCTCTATTTCATCACTTCACAGGTGTTCTCCCCTCCTCAAACTATTCATTTCTTTCTTCCTCTCTTACTTTCTTTCTTTCTATCCTTGTCTCATTTCCTGCCTCTGCTTTTGTCTTATCGGACAAGTTTTTGGAAATTAGTCCAATTGGTCAGCTCATTTAGAAAATTAAATACAGACACTACTCATCGTTTTCCATGCTATGACTTTAACATAGACTGTTCTGAATAACTGGGCGAAATTAGTGTCGTCTCAAATGCAAGAATATTTGATTTTTTTAATAGCTCTACAGCTAAATGTCAAGTAAATTCAAATTAAATGTGCTAACAAGTGTGGTGGCTTTTGCTGATTCTCTATAAGGTCAGGAAAGAAGAAATAAGACTCAAAATATGATCATAATAATAAAAGAGATGAAAGTCACTGCACAGCGTGTGCTCACCTGAGACGGGGATAATGTAGTTTCTTTAAATAAATTATGCAATGATATTACTTTTCTGAATTACAGACTTATGTAATGCTTTAAGTACTACATTGTCAGTGTGTTTCTCAAAATGGCATCGCTACAAAAAAAGATGAGGAAGCTGCATGAGACATTTGAAATGTCACTTTCATTAACTAGATAATGCCATGGATGCCACTTTTGTCCTTTTTATGTTTTTAAAAAGAAGGATATCATTGCGCATAAGTTTTAATAATGCCAGCAGTGTAGTTAAGCTTGTTAAAATAAATGAAAAATAAAGGCAATGTGCTCAAACAAAGGAAGAACATTACTTAACATTTGAAAAAGGATCCCTAAACACTCCTCAAATCAGTCAAGTTCCACGGTAAAATGTGATAATGTAACCTACTGGTGCAGTGATTATAAAACAAGCAGTAGAGCCTCTGAATTTTTCGTCTTCATTGAGATTTTAAGAAATAAGATTTTTATGTAATTTTCTTACCATCATCACATCAGTTTTCTGTATTCAACATGCCTTGTCTTTTTAAACTGCTGAGTGTATTTTGTTAAAGTGCTCCTGAAGTCAAGCAGCAACCACCATGGCTGAGCATTGAAGGCAGTGTTGGAGTGCCTTAAGATGCAGTTTGAGGACTGCTCGATGATGGTTTAAGAAAAATCAAGAGAGCGAATCAGAAAGCCCTTAATATAACTCTAAAAATCAAAAGTCTATCAATATTTTCCAGAAGTTAGTTGCTTCACTTGATGTAATTAGTAGTGCCACTTTAATAAATGATTACACCATTAGTCCCTGTAGTGTAAGTGTGTAGCACTGGCTGGATCATCTACTAGGGTCACGTAGATGATTTTGGTGTCTATGGGCCCTATCTTACACCTGGTTTCAGAACAATGGGATTGTCATTTTCAACATCCATGTTTAGGTCTTAAAATGAGGTGTGGTCAGGCGCATTGATGGCGTATTGCGACAGTATTTTGAGGCAGCAGAAAATGATTGTGCCTTTGACCAACAAAAACCTGATCTACAGTGATCTACAGCTGGTTACACTCACAGGGACGAGTGGATGGGTTGCTATGCTACTTGCCGCTGGGTGAAATAAGAAATTATTAATGAGGAAAATATTAATTACATTCTCTAAAATGTGAACATAGCAGAGCTGCAGAGCTGCTGTCAGACTCCCCATTAAGAAGGACGCTGTACCCATTTATGCACGAGCAGCAGCATAACTTCATTGATGATTTCAGAAACTAAAAGTTTATATCTACAGTTTTTAGTTTTGCTGCTTAATTGCTCCACAGTATTTTTCTGCAGTGACATTACTGCTCTTACTTCATTACTGTCAGTATAAACGATGGTTTCTCCAGTATGCTGAATGCGCCATGTAAATAGCAGTGTGCCAGGTGCAGGTGCATCTGGCTTTTAAAGGGAATGGTAGATGACACTCTGATGGGTTGAATTCATGTTACAGCCAAAACACACCTATGATTAATTAAGGGACAATAAATAACCCTTTTCCCCCTTGCGCCTTATTCTGAGTCCAGATTCTGCACTATTTAACATGCAAAAGTGGAGTTAGACACGTCCTAAATGCACTTGTGCCCCCAAAAAACCTCACTGTGTCTGTCAAACTGTTTACCAGCTCACCTTTTACTGTATAGTACTCTAAAAGTGTGAATAAACACACTCATGCACAAAGACAAAGACACACACTCACACACATACACACAACAGACCCCCATTTGCCGGGTGAATCATCCAATCTGTGTTTTAGAGTACAACCCTTACTGTAATGTTAACACACACTCACAGAGACACAAAACAGGGGGTGGATACAGAACGTCCCAAGCCCACTGTTACAGACTGCATCCTCCACATAACACTGACACAGAGCTTGACATACACTCTTCGTGTGACTCCCACACACACACTCTCCTCTGCTGTCACACAAACACACTCTCACTACTCTCTCCAGAGTGTTCGGAGTGGTTTATTTTCGTTGATCACTAGAGAAGGAATTGAGGATGCAGGTAGAAGGCGAGGCTTGCAGTGTGATGGGTGAGGGAGAGAGCAGGCGCAGCAGGCCGTGGGAAAGCAGAGCGTGGAAGTGAAGTGAAGAGAAGATTTTTTAAAAGGGGGAAAAGGTCGACAGATAGAGAACAGGATGTGATGTTTTTTTTCTGGCTTGAGAATTATTATAATGAGTCTCTATAGGAGAAATCCTTGCCGTTGTTACTATGACAACAGATGAAAGCCAACAGTGTTGGAATATACCACTGCCCCGAGGCTACCTGGGGGTGTGCCAGGTGTTAGTGTGTGTGTTTGTGTGTCGCTGTGGGTGGATGGTGGTAGACTGCCACAGCATGTTGTTGTTCTTATATACAGCAAAAAGATGGATGTTGAATGTGGATCTAAATTACAAGTCATATCGGATGATCCAGTCCACGTGTGTTTGTATGTAATTTACATACTTATCCACATCCCCAAATACACCAACTGTAACGTAGTTGTATGTGGATAGAAGTGTTAATACATTTGTCAACAGCTACAGTATAATTCCTGGTGGATTAAAGGGCCCAGACACACCAAACCCACAGCAAAGAACTCATTGCAACGAAGACCAACTGTTGCGTCACATCACGTCACTTGTGTAAGTTGCGCTTAACACATCGTGAAGACTACAGCCAACGTCCAAGTAGCACATACTCTCCACCTGTGTAAGGGCAAATAACTCTCGATACCAGAGGGTCATCTAACAAGGGCCAACAAGTGCCAACAGCGTGGGACACACCACAAAACTAGGGCGACAGACACTCACAAACGGCCCGACGTTGACCAATGGCTGACCATCTGCTTGGTGTGTCAGAGCCCTAAGGGTTAATGTACAGCGAGTGAGTCATTATTGCGATATAAACCCTGAAAGGGTGATTTATTTATTGCTGTACATTATCCCACTTATAACTTATATTTTGACCCTAAATATGAATGTAAAAATGATGTTATTGATTCAAAAGTGATTTTGTTGCCTCCACTTACAGCCTGTGATCAGATGTGCGTCCATAGGATAGCGTCAAGAGTAAAGATGTATGACGTGACAGCTCCCTAAAAGTGAAGCCAAATCATCGGGTCGATCAGCCCGTGGTGGCTTCCTGCAGTACAGGTCATAAACCCTGCCCCCTTCATGTTAGTGGATAGGACATGGGCCAGACTAAAAACTACACTACAAAGTACACATCAAATCAGATTTTCTCAAGGATTGTTTCTGGGTTTCTGTCATTTTAGGAAGTTCTTTCAAGGTTTTTTTTTTTTTTTTTTTTGATAAGTTTGATTGCAACTAGTTATTTTATGATATAAAAAGGGGGTGTGGCGTCACAATTGACGGCTGCGTGTGCCAGTCGCTATACTTACGATCAATAGCCTTGCTCGTGACTGGTGGTACAGCAGGATCTTGATACCATGGAGATAATTGACATCACCAGCGCAAGATGGCAGTGGCCATATCAGAGATATTTTGCCTTCATTTTTGTACAGTGGGAGGAAGTGGAGCTGTGTCGTCCATCTTTATTTGCAGTCAGTGTACCATTGCAAGGATATATTATTCATAGCAGTGGTCCGCTATTCAGAAATGTCAGACTGTCGAATGCCGTTATCTACCAATCAGAATTGAGTGTTCAACAAAGCCATGTAATTAAAACAGAAAATGACAATGACAATGACAATAGAGTAAAACGTGATTTTAGTTATCTAAATTATGTCTTCAAAGGAGACATTTTGATTGTTGACAAGCGCTGTGCATTAACAACACTTAATAATTGCCTCATCTCTGTATAAAATGACATCATGGTGTGTTAAAAAACCATCAATGAAGTGTTTGTGTACTACTTAAAAATGCCAAATTAAGGGGGGGTAATTTAAGGTTACAGTATGTAAGTCATAGCGGGTGTAGCAGCATCTAGTAATACATAAATTTCTCCTGGTAAGAATTCCTTCAGTGTTTGTTTGTCAGGAGGTTTTTACCAGGAACAGAATTATCCGCAGCGGTCTGTTCCTCTCCAAATCAAACGGACCCGGTGATTACATCTGATACAAACACTAAATAAAGCAGGTTCACATTAAAAAAAAAAACATTTTCCGATACTGCTTGTTGCAAAGCGCATGCTAACTACGGTGGCTAATGTGAAAATGGGAATATGCAGAATTCCTGTGGCCCTATCTAGAGCCAGTGTTTGGTTTGTCCGTACTGGGCTACTGTAGAAACACAGAGGTACAATATGGCAATCGCTGTAGACAAGGATGCACTTCCTATGTAGATATAAACGGCTCATTCTAAGGTAACAAAAATGTAATGATTTTCAGGTGACTACACACTAACAAAAACATAATATTATATTTAATTTCTGCCAACCTATCCCCCTAAATCCTACACACTGGATCTTTAATGTAAAGTGTTACCATATGAATCTCTGTTTGTGTCTGTCTTTCATTTGCGACTACCTCCTGATACACTGTAGTTCTGGAAGGGTCATCAGGTTAAAGAGATGCAGAGTAGTTGCCATTACAAACCTATTTTGTGCTTTTGTCTGCCTCTAAGTGCTTGTTTTGTGCACTCCAATTGAGCAAATTAAATGTCACATTTTTGATGTAGCAAACATCTTCCCCTCTTTCGTCTGCGAGTTCCTGCTGACCTGTTTGGGAAACCATTTTCCACTGCACGAACCTTGAAGAGATGCAGTTGTTACCTGGAGTGGGTGGATGTTGCACAGGAGCACAGATGGGTGATTCCCCTCTTTTCTGACAGCGATGTAGACGGCTGCTGCTGTAGCCGAGGAGGCGAGGGAAACACCCGGGCGTATGAAACAAATCACAGCAGCGCAGCCATCATCAGCCGTGTCACTCTGTGGAGATTGCACAGGGAACCCTGCTGAAATCAAATGGATGCGGGCGTATACACAAACAAACTCTCATACACTCGCTCGCACGCACTCACCAGCACACGCACGCACATACACACATATCCTGCCATGGCAAATCAATCAGCACCCTGCTGTTTTTGACCGAGAGGACAATTTTGAAAGCATACACAGTTGGGTACATGCACAATATACTGCAGTTGTACATACTGTACCATAGCAATTCATCAAAGGCTGTTTTCCCTAAAGCACAGACATGTATGAACACTCGAAGGGTTTTCCATCGGCACTCATCATATTTTATTCATAGTTTCTGAATAAACACAAATAGAGTGGATGAGTGTATAGACGTGGGCACTAATGCCTGTTTGTTTGCGTTACATTTTACTGAACCCAGCCAAAGTTATTTTTGGCAAACCTGTCTTATCGTTCGAGAGTGTGCACGATGAAGTCCTGGCTATTTCCTACACGCTTCAAAATGTTGCATGCTCCCTCGCTCCCGCTCTCAAACTCCTCTCCTTATATATATCTCTTTTATTCTCTCCTGTCCTTTCTCCACACACACTCTCAAGCAGGAAGGAAGAGCACTCATACATTTTCATTAAACACTCTTAATCTTAATGCGTTACTTATCAGGAGATATGTGACCTCATTAACATTGCCTTCTTCTCCATCTTTCTCTCCTCCTATTCTGTACACACACCCTCGCCTGCTGCATTCAACCCTCCATCCAGCCGCCCTCTGTGTTTCCTCCCTTCCTTCCCCATTTATATTTACTCATAGCTCTTCACTCTCTTTATCTTTTCCTACCTTTTTTTTTTTTTTTCCCTCTCGGTGCCTGCCCCTTCAGAGGAACCTGTGAGCACTAAACAGCCCCACTCAAAACAGTGTCTAATCTGGAAGTTAATTAAGTCTGTCTTCCTCCCTGTGTTCCTGCTCCTCTTCTCCTCTCAAGCATGCCTTGCTGGTTGAGAGACTGCTGTCAGTCTCTCCCACATGAATTCACCGTTATGTCCCATGTGGGTCGAGCTGGAATACAGACAAACCGGTCCAAGTTACATACTTTTACACTTCCTGCAGGCCTCGAGCCTCTTGTGACAGGAGAAGACTGACACCACGTAATTCAAACTGACAGCACCCAATTAAATGAAATTAGGTGGTGTCAATCTTTGATGTGTTTTTTTTTTTTTTTTTAACTCTATTAGGGAGATGTTTTTTTTTCAGCTCCATATAGAGGCGATATAGAAGGGATCTCACACCAGATGGATTGGGAGTTAAAATAGACTTGGCTTGCCGCTCAACATGAGGAAATGTGGATCTGGAACAGCGCTATCCCTCTTAATCCTCTCCTCTCTCCCATTCACTTCTCCTTCTGTCGTGCAGCTCCCTTCCTCATATTTGTCCTCGTTCCCTTCAATCATCTGGGCTAATTCCCCGGCCAAAAGCCACCGATTTACCAATTCCTCCTCTTTACTGACTGACTCAGTGCTCTGTTTTCTCCTCCTCCTCCTCCTCCTCCTCCTCCTCCCTCCCTCCCTCCCTCTCTCTCCTCTCTCTCAGGGTGCAGGCTGTACAGCTCTGGTGGTTGCCGTGGTAGCCAGGAAGCTGGAGCTGACCAAGGCCGAGAAACACGTACACAACTTCATGATGGACACACAGCTCACCAAGAGGGTGTGTAGGCTTGTGTGGAGTGAATGAGTGTGTCTTGCAGAAAATATAGCAAAACTATCATGTGTAAAAGAAAGCACACGTTCTCTGAGTGGGACTCTAACACAACTGTATTTATAAAAGTATAGTTTTTATCTGTAATCTTCCATATGGGCAAATTTACTATATTTTCAGAGTTCTTTAGGATTGAAGACAAGGGGTGTGAGAGCCCGGCTAAACGGCTTGTCCTTTCACTGCCCCTCCTTCACCCTCCCCAACTACTACATCACACTATCACCCTGTATTGTTGTGACAGAGTGCCATGTTATTTGAGTGAGTGAAGGCAATAAAAGGTCATCTCTTTCTCACTCTCTCTGTTCTGCTCCCTCACTTACCGTCTCCCTCCATCTTCCCGATCTTTTACCTCCCACATGGCCGTCCCTCCACCCTACCTCCTCCCCTCTCCGCTGACATTTGTCTCGCTTACAGTAAATCCCTTTTCGCTCTCTCCCTCTGTCTTTCTATCTGTCACCTTCGCTCCTCTCCCTCCTTTTGTCCTTGCCCCCTCCCTGCCTCCTTCCCTCCATCTCTCACGCCCTCCCTCCTTTGGTCCTTTTCAATTTTTCATACAGTTGAAAGACCCAAGTTTTAAAAATAGCTCCCATATCAAATATGTAGGGTACATTATGGCAGCAGGGTATCTGGGTGACAGAACGTGGTTGGGTTATCAATAATTGCAGTGTGGATAAAATATCGACACAGACGCTGGAGAGACTCCCCGCTGGAGCCTGGCTCTCACCTCACCTTCCTGCAGGTTCTGGCCATGTCAACCAGAATGTGTTTTCACAAAGTGTTTAACACCTTCAGGGTGTGTGTGTGTATGTGTGTGTGTGTGTGTCAGCAGACCATCTAAAGCAGCAGTTCCCAACCTTTTACCCCAATATATATTTGGGGGCAGCCGTGGTTCAGGAGGTATAGCGGTCATCTGCCAATCAGAAGGACAGTGAGTACATAGTGGTCTTGGAGGGTTTTTTGCTATTTTTATCAATGCTAGCAATGGTGGGTCAGTCTACGGGTCAGTCAATCCAACCCTTTGGTCCACACTGAAATATCTCAGCAGCTATTGGATATATTTGTAGTTCCCAGAAGATGAATCCTGATGGTTTGGTGATGGGTTTCCCTCTAGATCTGTCAACAAGTGGACATATTTGGCTTTTAGTTGAATACCTTGACTACTCATGGATATGCTGACATGAAATTAGCTTTGGCTGTACCTAGTATTTTGAGCTTAACAGCAAGCTAAGTTGGTGGGCATTGTAAGCGTTATGCCTAATTGACATCTTGGATGTATAAAGAGAACTAGTCACAGAAAGAGGGCACTGGGCTTGTAGGTCACATGATGCCAGTGGGTCAAATAAGACCTTTTCCGATAGACATCCATTGTGAAAGAGACATAATAGTTTTTAGGTACTTCCTTGAATAACCACTTAAATAGCTCTTATTTAAATCATCCATCCATTTCCTGTAATTGCTTGTCTTCTTAAGGATTGTGGGGGGGCTACAGCCAATCCCACCTAACACTGGGCAAGAGGCGAGGTACACCCTGTACAGGACGCCAGACTATCACAAGGCTGACACATAGAAACAGACAACCGTTGACGCTAACATTCACACACCAATTAACCTCACCTGCATGTCTTTGGACTGTGGGAGGAAGCCAGAGAACATGGAAAATAAACCCACGCTAACACGGGGTGAACATGTGAAGTCAGCAGAGGAGGGTCCAAAACTGGGTTCAAATCTGGAACCTTCTGTGAGACGACAGTCCTAACCACTGCACCATCGCGCAGCCCTAATGTGAATCATTATGTCCTAAAAGTTGTAAAATTCGTGTGAGTGAGCCCTAGACCAAGGGGTTAGAGGAAACACTAGTGCGCCTGCTCTATGGGCCCCAGGAAATGGAAGATCCAGGTAATTTCATACCTGCGAGTCCAACTTTTTTTTGGCTTCATGCGCCACGGAGCAACTTTTATAGGAATGAACGGGGCCCTGTCTCCATCACTGTATCCAGTTTTATTTATACATCCATGCTTGACATCAGCATATTAGCATAGTCATTGTTAGCATATTAGCATGTTTGTGTTAGCGTTTAACGCTTGCGTTGCTGTAGACTGTTGTTTCAGTAGGTTTAATCAAGTTTGCGTTCATGCTACTCATACAAATGAAAACTTTTTACGAATGACAGTTGGAGATCTTAATTAATTTATTTGCGGCTTTTACTAACTATACCAGCTTCCTAACTATGCTTTGTAGCAGCTCATGGTATTCAGGTGTAACAGTACAACAGACTCAAGTTGGTTGGAGGCATGTCCTGTGGAGTTGTGTTACCGTAGCTGGTTGTTGTGACTGTAAATATACTAAAGAAGAGCCTCAGGCTAATTTGTAATCCATTTCTAGGTTTATTTTGCTGCTGAACACGTACAATATATGGATATATTTTAAATCAAGTCATAATTAGTTTTCCAAATTTCTACAATCTTTCTAAGTACCCCCTGGCAACTGTAATCTCATGCTTCTTTAATCTTTAATTTTTAAATAAAAATTACAGATGGGTGACAAAGTGAAGGAAAAAACTAAATTGTCTTAGAATAGAGTCAGACCACCATGAGCCTCAAAAACAGCTGAAGTGCTCTGTCTGTGGAGCTCTAATGAAGGGATGAACACCAGTAATTCACAAGACAGTCCCTCATTTATAAATATACAATCTTTATTTAAACTCTTTGAGATCAAGATCTTTTTTGTTACAGAGACATGAGTACAACAGTTAGGAGGAAAAACAAACACAGCCAGACTTAACAAAGGACATATAGCATCAGTCACAAATATCACTAGATAGATTGAAGATGACAGCTTATATCCTGTCATTTGGTGTCTTACATGTTGGTCAAGATCTTAGGTGTTCAGCTGGGTTTAGATCTGGTGACTGTGAAAGCTGTAGCCTTTTATTCACCTCATTTTCATATTAACCAAACCATTCATGACGTTTCTCCATACACATGTGCTGGCTTGGTTTGACATCAGCAGGGATTTGCGTCTCCATTTCAACAGGCTCCCCAGCTGAAAGTATGCCTTTAAGTGATAACGCGCTTATCTTGAGTCATTAAGGTTTAAAAGCAGCGGACTGATCCACGGCTAAAGGTCCCCCGTTATTTTGCAGCAAGTATTTTACCATCACATACTGTAGCATGGCAGATAAAAGAAGTTAACCTGTTGGAGGTGAGGTGGTTGCAGAGGTGCAGTGAAAGCCTGCTGTCTGCAGCTCTTTATCATACATCTCACTGTGACTGAAGTATAGCTTCCAACAAAGTTCCGCTAATTCTGTGGTAAAGAGATTTCATGTCCTGTAGATTCTGAACAATAAAGGTACCCTGTTTTTTTTTTCATGTAAAAGTTTTTATTGTGCAGCAGCTAGGACTGCCCCCTAATAGCTGACCAGAAAGGTCATTCGTCAGCAAGATTTCATTGGTTGCTTACTCTCAGAAAAAAAACAAACAAACGAAAAAAAAACAAAAACATATGACTGGACCATGTGGGAATTTAATTTGAAAGGACAGAAACAGGAAGAGGCCATGTTCAGCAGTCAGACAGGAGTCACGTTACAAACCAATCACAGCCGACAGATATCTTTCCCTTCTTCTGTAAATATTCAGTCTGATAAATACGGAAAAGTTGATCATGTTAGTGCAGGGCTACCCAGAGCTTTACATCTGTCCCACGGACGATAGGCCTACACACTTATAAACAGCTCCTGGAAGAAGATCAGCTCTGCACTCAAGTGTGGGATCATTTTGAGAAGGTGAAGGACGAACCCAAGGTGATATGTAAACTTATCTTCATTGGTCGACTACAAACATGACGTATCATCTGAAACATGGAAGTAGCTACATGCCCATTAGCCCACAGCGTCATTAGCAGGCGGCTCGCTCAGTGTGTGACGTGCACTTGTAGATAAAATATAGGCCTATATTAATGAAGGTTCATTAGTACGGTTTGTATTTCTCTGTAATGTAGCACAGTGTTAACAATGTTACTGATAATATTCTTTCTCACACCTTGATCTCAAACCAGCAAATTGGTGTAGCCTGGTTTCACTCAGCGCAGCCAAATGTGCCAGTGGAAAAGCCCTATCAGTGAGCCCTGGTGCACAGAAGCATCTGCATGTGATGTGTCCACTCTCTTGTTCAGGTTTTCCCTTTAATTTGTCCCCCGTCTGTATATTCTTTGTAATTTTTTTAATGAAGTCGAGTGCCGTTCATTACATACATACAGATCAAAGTGATGTCTATCACCCCCTAGATAAGGGAGAAGATCATGCCATACATTTTGAAAAGAGCGTCGTCTTCAATAAAGTGAAGCACTATCTTAACAAAGGCTGTCATCAAGTAAGGGAGGCGCCAAACAGGATCTTCATTCAACACAATGCAGCGTGCTGCTTGGTGACATTTCCTTCAAAGGGTCTCCGGTTTATGCGGTGGTAATTGTCTCATGCCCTCTATTACTGAGAGAGCAATGATTGAAGCTGTTGTATGCACATTGATTTACATGGCTGGGGCCATTCTCTGCCATATCATCGTAACAACAGAATACATTCACTCAAGGCTTTATAATGAATAATGCAGCGATAGACTTTACATCCTGCTGTCATCGTATGTGCACGCACACACACAAATAGACACAAAAGCACACCCACTGGCTTTCTACATCAGTGAAATGGCGTTTCCTTCCCTTTGAAGGATTATCAAGAATGTCAATTAAATGCCAATCAGCATCGCTCTTAGCCAGTGGACTGTGTTGCTGGTAGTGTCTGTGTTTGATGTCGTTGTCTTTATCTTTTACATGTGTGTTGTGTAAGAAAAAAAGTCTTGGGTGTGGTTGCACAGAGCGGGAGCCCTAAAACTGCAGGCAAACTAACTTCCTTAGACATCTGTGTACCGCACGGATCATTTTTAGTTCAAATGTGTGCAGTATTTTTTGACACTCTCTGACACATACTTCAAAATATTTTCACTTTCCATCATTTGCGTGTTCTTTGCTTTCATCCTCAGATCAGATTTTTAGATGCGGCTGACAAGACGGAAATCTTGAAATCTTGTGTGGTGCAGATTGGGTGCAGAGGACCTGATAACCTTATCAAGGAGGATGATGTGCTTTAAAAACATCCTTTAAAGTTCAGTGCGCAGGGTTAATTTTCATGCAGTGTTCAGTGAAGTGTTTCTCTCCCTTTGATAGGATTATTACAGATGTTAATTACATAACAGTTAACACAGCCCCTAAGTCGCCCATGTATGTGTGTGGTTGTTAGGTTTGATGTCAGGACTGTGTTGTCTTGATGCAGAGCGTTAAAGGTGTGTTTGTAAAAGGCTGGCACTCGGCTTGCAGCTCTGTACTGTGTTTTCACACTGAGGTATTGGTTAATTTAAAGCGCTGCTGAAAGTCCATCTGGTCAGAACATCTCCCTGAATGTCCACAGAGTGCTCTCGACACTGAAAAAGCAGGACACACTTACTGTAGGCGCTAAGTCAGTGGAGTGGAGTGGCGCGTCCTTCCTTTTGATAGCTTCACCATGTCAATTAAATGCCATTCATTGAAGCAATAAGCCAATTGAGCATGTGAATATGACTGTTTCTGAGGTCAGTGCTTTTACTTCAAGCTTATTGAAGTCATGTTGCAAAGCTGAAAATTTTATCTTTCTATAGATTTGCACTGCGACTGTGTATTCTGCCTCCACTCTGGCCGATTGGTTAAATCAGAGCACTCTTAGCAGTCCCTGTGGCATATTCAGAGCTTCGCCCTCTCTGAATATTCAAAGTGCACTCTGGGCTCCGGCCAAGGAGGAGGTGCTGCAATGCCTTCCAATGTTTACACCACTAGCCAAATGGGAGCAATCTAACCCCCGAAGATTTTCTCTGCTTAGCTAGCTTTCACTCCACACAGTAAAAATAACTCCCCTTTCCGACAGCCTTTTAATTCACACGCAAGCCAGATGGATCAGTATTAGTGCGGACGTATTGTGGCATCGACAGAAAATTAACTTGACATCCAGTGAATGCATTTACACATCCCTCTGATGTTTTCACTTTTTACCAATTGAACCTGAGTGCACTCTTCTTTTTAATGGAGCGCTGTCTGGATCTGACCTCATTCAGGGGACACACAACGTATAAAAGAAGCCAATTATTATTTTTATGATTTCATTGATTTGTTTGAGCTACCGTCCTTTAGTTTGTGTGCATTTATAGATCTATAATAGTGTGTGTTTGTGTGTGTCTTGTGTCTTCCCTGTGTCATCATTCCTGTGGGGGGAAGGTCGGAGCAGGTAAAGCCACATGTCGCTGTGGCACATGGATGAGGTGGGAGGTTGTTGCCAAGGTAATTGGTTTGTGTGTTTATGTTTTCGGCTCTCCTAGAGAACAGCATCGCATCTCAAGCACCACGGCACCTAATTAGTAAATGCATTCTTAGGTCATCAAGACTCTCCTGGGTTGGAAGGGTCAGGTGCCTCGGCTTTCCCTCTGATCTTAAAAAATCATCTTCATCGCTACAGAAAATAAAGAGAAAACAATCCTGGATTTTTTCCTTTTCCCCAGCCCAGTTCTTTTTTTTTTACCATCTGATGTCTAAATATTTGAGAAAAAAACCCTACTGTTTTTAATTATTTCTGTGGGATTTCTAAAAATATTTCTTTTTGTACTGATTGACTTATACTCCATAATGTCATCAACCACCCAACATGCTGAGGTGTGGGAACCCCTTGTTTTAACAGATTTCTCATGTACCTGCCATAAGGTGTGCCATGCAGGGGAGCAACCAGAACAGATCTTTGACCCAAACCAGCCATATGGTCCCAACATGGTTGCCCAAGTACATGCCATATGGTCCAGGAATAGCTGCCGCTGCTGTCGTTTGGCTTCTCATGGAGTATTCTTAGCGGCTCATGTTGAGTCTTTTATTTTTGTAAATGGACTCATTTCCTACTTTAACTCCCAGGAGGAGAGGGAAAGAAAAAATAAAGAGGGAGTGGTGGGGGGAATACCTGTAAGACGCAAACAGTGTGGTATTATTAGTCCCTGTCGTTTGCATGCAGAGCAGTCCCCGGTTTTTAAATGAAGGGTGAATCTTTGGCATCATCTAATTAAATGCCCTGAAGCAGTGCAACAGGCTCCCTCTGCACTGCTGGACAGATTTTGGAAGTTTGTGTGAGAACTTCAACAGTGAGCCGGCCGGACGGACACAAGATGCCATCGTTCATCATATTTCACTCCCCCTGCAGTGATTAATCAACTGATAAATGGGATTTGACATATCAGTTTACCAACGGGCCTGTAGATATCAGGGGTTTTATATGTGCTCCTCGGTAACCTGGCCCATGATTAAAACTGGAGATAAGACATAATCCAGGCAAATTAACTTTTTGTTTACAATCACTGACATTCGTTTGCAAATATCCTCTCCAACAGTGTGAGCCGTGGTGATTTTAAATTTTACGTTACGCTATCTAAATCCTCATAAAGACTCTCGCAGATATTTCAAAATTCATCACTTTGTAGAATATCTTTTTAGGAAGAACAGGATCCGCTTGAACCTGTCAGGATTGGAAATTGCCATGGTCCTGGCCGAACCTCTCAAGAGAATAATCTCAGAGATTTATGCCCTACTGTAGTACTCTGATTCTTCATCTTATGATTCCCTGAAGCCGAACAGGATCTGGAGGTTACACTTAGTTCTGCAGATTGGACCAAGATTTGCAATAGAATCTTGTCAAAATGTACTTCAACTTCTATACAGGAACAAAACTTAAAATGTTGGTGCGGTGGTCTGCTCTGCAGGTCCTCACGATTGGCATGTGACTATCACAGATAACGGCTACTCTCGCTGTGGAGAAAGTGACTCATTATCTCAATCATAAATCGTCCAAATCATTCTTTGGAAACCCTTTCATTCCTTCCTGCAGAGACTCTGACTTGCTTGTCCCTGGAAGGCAATGACTAATTGTTTTATCTGCAAGTGCTATTGATTGATTTATTCGCAGACAATTTATTTGTTAATATTTTTTATCTTTTTCTTTTTTTCCTCTTTCAATTTAATTTTTATATATTGGAGTGCCTGTTGTTGGTTTGGGGTGGGATTTTTTGTGTGTATGTATCAATCAGCAACCTCCAGGGCTGAAAAATGGAGCCAACGTCTTAGTGCCAAAAACTGCAGTACCTCTAATGGCCACTTGAAGCTGGCTCCGAAAGTGAGTCAATTCCCATAGACCTCCATGTTAAAATGCCCAACTTTACAGCAGAAATAAACATGTTTACAACCTGGCAGAAAAAACTGTTTTGGTCTCTATAGCTACTATCAATATTCATGACAGCTGTACGGGGGCTGAATTTTTATATAACTTGTATACTTATAACTTATAACGTATATACATTTTATTAAGGCTTAAAGTTACACATATTTAAGAGCGGGGCAGCTTGAGTGACAGGCTGTCTGTAAGGCGTCACTACACTCTTTGAGTTAAATCCACCCCTTGCTCCTCTATAGCCCCAACCTCTTGTCCAAATATGGTCATTCCTGACTACAAGAAAAAACTCAAGGCTTCAAAACAGGAGCCGTCGTCCATTATTTTATACAGTCCATGGTATATATATTTATTACGTGTATATATATACATCTACGTTTCTTTTGTTGATGCTGAAGGTTGCGTTTTGTTACAATCAAAAATCAATTTAAAAAACACTATTTGAAAAAATGCATTGCGACCGTGAAGATATCAGCAGTGATGTTGGTGTATGGTGCCAAAGCCTGACTAACAACATGTCTTCATTTTGATGATGCCTCTTTAGGAACTTTGCAGCTCTGTCAGTGCCTGTCCTTCCTACACAGATGGGAGTTCTGTAATCCTATTGATACACACTGGGGGATGAGGCTCAGAGGGAGAAACACGGGATGGCAGGCTTTACCTTTCTCCAGCCCTAGATTTACATCCAAATCCCATTGGTCATGGCGTGTGAACTGAACACATTATATAATTTTTATTTGGTGGGTTTATTCACGAGATTTACATATTACGTATCAGTGGGCAAGCTGCATAAAAGTAAGAATTAATAAGTTTGTAATGCTTACTGTCAGAAAGAGTGATTGGTAACATGAGTAGTTAGCTGCATGACTCCATCACCTGGAGGGGTTTTATATATCATCTATAGTATGTTGGATTAGCTCTTTTAGATTTGACTTCCTCCGTGTCATTGAAAACACATCTGCAAGGCCCAGGGCCTCCTACTCTCTTCATCTGTGGCCAATAGTGTGTGTTTGTCTGCATGTGTTTACGTGTAGGCGTGTATGTGTGTGAGCAGTCCTTGACTGCAGTGGATAGGTGCTGATTAGCCAAGCTGCCGGGGTCTTTTGTGCTCCTCAGACGGGGGTATAATTGTTCTTTGTTCAGTGCTCAGCATCTCTTTGAAGTCTCTCATTCAATTTATGTCCTTACAGATTCTCTCTCCCTTCTCTATGTTATCCACCCGCGCTTTTTTTTTTTTTTTTTTTTTTTTTTGCTGGGTGTCAGACCCCTGGGTTGTAATTACATAGCAACCTATAGAGATGTATCGTACAGGAAAGATAGTTGAGCATGTATGGATTTAAATTAATGTGACAGAATCATGATCCTTGTCCACAGAAATCAACGTGAAGCCATTTCATGAAATCACAGCAATCACATGTTCAGATGGTACATATTAAAAACAACTGAAGCCCATGTCCAGTAAACCGTAGAAAATTGGCCACTTTGCTATTAACACTGGGTGGCTATCAGGCTTTCCATGAGTGAGCATCATTACAAAGGCTATTCCTCTAATATGTCTCATCTGCAGGGACGAGCACCGTCTTTGACAGCTAGTTTAAGAGCAGCAACTCATACTGCCATTGTTTCTTTCAGTTGCTGTCATAATTAAATGGAAGATCACTGCTTCTAATGAACTGTGGTTGTACTCTAGTGAATTACTTCCAACCATCCGAGATAATGCAGCCCCTTAGAGTTAGTCTAACATATAATGTGGCATATAGACAGACCAAGAGAAGAGAGAAGTGTGTGTGAGGGAGAGACTCCTGTTGGTTCTCATTGCCAAATCTCCCTAAGGAGAGAGCTGTTTATGCGCGCATGAAAAGCATTGGCAAGCAAGCCGGTGTGTAGAGAGAGACAGAGAGAATGAGGGCAGCCTCTAAGAAGAGAACGATGGTTTAGGGTTTTTTTTCTTTGCTGGGAGACAATGGAGAATGGAGGGAAAAAGAGAAAGACACCAGGGCTGGGTAAACCTGTTGCCTGCTTCAGTTGCCAAGGGCTACCTGTTGCTAACAACGTGTGCGTATGTGTGTTTATTGTCTGCGAGCAGATAAAGAACGCAGCGGCTAACGTGCTGAGGGAAACCTGGCTCATCTACAAACACACCAAGCTGATGAAGAAGATCGACCACTCCAGAGTCCGCAAACACCAGCGGAAGTTCCTCCAGGCTATACATCAGTGAGACACCACACCTTACACCCACACGCTGAAAAAAAAACACACATGCACACAAGCACATGCACACAACAGTGCTGCTGATGAAGCCTTTGAAATCAGCTGTACTTTCTATCCACCCACAAGTTGAATCAACGCTGATAATCAGATAAATGCATGAATCCTTGCACACACACACACACACACACTCACACAAAGATGCACACAGACACACAAAATGAATCATCATCTGCTAAAGGGCAGGTTCACTCCAGGCAAATACAGTTGTGGGACTGGATAATGAGTGTATTGTGTACTCTACTTAGGAGTGTTGTTGGCGATACAAAGACATATAGCAGAACTTAAAGGAGCAGTGTGTAAGATATAGTGACATATAGTGGTGACGATAGCAGATTGCGACCAACTGAAGCTTCTCCCCGTTAGAATACCTTCAGTGTTCATTGTTCAGGAGGTTTTTCCCCTGAGCCAAATTATCCACAGAGGTCTCTTCCGCTCCTAAACAAACGTACCAGGTAATTAAAACACTGAATAAAGCAATTTCACATTACAAATCAGTGTTTCTCCTACGTTGTTCGGCATATCGCAGATACGCTGCTAGCCCAGCGCCTGCTAATGACTGCTCACCTATTTTCTGTGATTACAAAATGTGTGCTCACCTTATTCCTGATTCAGACATTCTGGAGGTTTTTACCATGACCCATATTATCCACAGAGGTCTCTGCCGCTCCAAAATAAACAGACCCAGTGATTTAAACTGGTAAAAGAGCCAAATTATACACAGAGGTTTCTTCCTCCCTATAACAAATGGACCAGGTGATTAAAACATGTAAAAACACAGAATAAAGCAGTCTCACGTTAAAAAATCAGTGTTTTTATGACACTCTCTTTGTAGCAAATAGCCCTATCTAGGGCCAGTGTTTGGTTTGTATGTTCTCTGCTACTGTAGAAACATGGCAATGCAACATGGCGATCTCTGTAGACGAGGACTCGCTCCCTATATAGATATAAACAGCTCATTCTAAGATAACAAAAACACAACAATTAGTATTTTCAAGTGACTATACTCTAAAGAAAACATACTTATTGTATTATATTCCATTTCAGCCTATATATCCCCCTAAATCCTACACACTGGACCTTTATTAAAGGTCTGTGTTGTTAACTATTCTGTCTCCAACAACCATCCCAGTGTTTATGCACTTAAAAAATATCCCCCTAAATCCCACACACTGGACATCTAACAGTGCATTGTAATTCAGCTTCGCCATACCATTGTTTGCTTATATTTGCATGGCCACAGGGGTGGTTGTCTTGTTAAAGGTTGTTTTACTCAAAGATTTTTGTTTATCCTCTGTCTAGCATCACAATTAAGCAGCCCTTGAATGCCGCTCACTCCTTTGATCTCAAATGCTTCGGTCTAGGCTTGTGAACATTAAACAAGTGCCTGCAAAAGCCAGAGTCAAGAGACCTAAGACTCTTTTTAATTGTGACACGAAAGGGCTAATCCTGAAGCATGTGGACTGTGGCTGAGATGAGGCTGACTCTGCGAACACAGTAACAGGGTGATTTTATGGGGATAGAGTACATTTTCTGGTTCAGTCCTGTTAACAGAGAGACACGTTCATCTGGAGGTGCGGCTTTGTGAAATCAGTCTGTGCTTCATTATCATGGAGGAAGCCACAGGGTTTATTTTATGAAAACACAGATTAGACCTTTAGTTATTATATTGTGTTTGTGAGAGTCACCAAGTCTTATTTTTAATTGGACTGAAGAAATTAAGAAATTTATTTTATCTATTAGCACTCCATTTCATTGATTTCCCTTTAGGCCTGATTCCCCTTAAGGCTTGTTAATATCAAAGGACTCATAATAAGCTAATCTTTAGGTAAATACTATGTTAGATGCTTTAATATTCAAAAAACACATAATTTTTTCACATACTGTCTGCTTGAATATACCTGTATTCACCCTTTATGAAACGCTCTGTTTTTGCATCCATCCTGAAAAAGCCCAGTCTGCTCTTAATTGGTCATCTTTTCTGGTTCTTCCACATCTGAGCTCTAGTCTAGTCTGGTTTACAGGCAAAGATTTCTACATTTGGACTGTGTGCATTTGTCTCTTTGGATGGAAATTTGACATTTTACAATATGATTCATTTAAAACTACCCTGTTTATGTACTCTAGAGATTGAAGTCCCCATGATATTAAAAATATGTTTCCCAAGTGTGTTAGTTGATATTTATATCTTGTTTTATGCCAAATATATGTCAAAAAATCTGTATCAGAGCGATTCTAAGTGTTAATTCGTAGGCAGCTGGACTTGCTTGAGTTTCTTTAACCTCTCATCCAAGAGGCTTCTTCAGTTCTAACATCAGTTACCGTGACCTGGATGACTGAGAATCTTCACCAACAGTATCAGAGTATTTTTACAACAAAATCACTGTGTTTTCACGGTCTGTTAAACATTTCATATATTTGATGATCCTGCACTCAGGGGAATTAATGAAAGTTCATCCAATCAAATGAGAATTTAGGTGTCTAGCTAGCCACATCAGTCATATAAATCCGCACTTCACTGTTTTGTGGGCTGTAGTGGCTAACAGAACAACATGGAAAGCATCTGTTTAGATATTCAAAACAATGTGGCAGAAGTATAATTCATTCATCTCTCTCTCCTCCTCTGCAGGTGAGGGAGGTGTGTGTGGAGCCAAAAGTCAGCTTAGCAGCGGACTCTGCTGTAGCTGCGTATCACGCTAAACTCTAAGCCTGCCCACTTTTTAGTGGTCCAATCAAATACAAATAATTTGTCTTAAATCCCTCCTGTAACTGTACGCCACTCAAATAGAGTGATGCAGGGATGAGGTTTATTTGTAGGCCAACAGGAATGTTAACATCGCACTGATTCCCTCAACAAAAAGCCTATGGAATTTGTCCATTGGATTTTTAAATATTGCAGAAAATAAGTTTATTACTGACACTTTTTTTCAGCAAGATAATCTTCACAAATGAACACCACTTTTATGATTTTTAAAGCTTAAATGCAATCGTCAGAAGTAAAAAGCTAACTTTAGGCAACAAACAATATACATCATGGTCGCATGATTTCAACGTCGCTGCCACAGCAAAACTGTAAACTGTCAGCGTGATGTTTCTCTGTGGTCTCACGGAGCCACTTTTTAAAGTCACCTAAAGGCTTTAAAATTCACATGTGGGGTATTTACCAGTGTATTTCATGTCATAGAAGAAAACTGGAAGGCTCGTAAACTAGGGTTGACCACAGACCTTATTTCAAGCATCCAACCAAAAATACTTTCTAAAAAGCCACTGACAAGGGGACAAGGGCAGTGCCAAAAGGCTAACTAATTTCCGGGTTTTAGGACTCATTCCTGCGCCACCCTATAATCAGTGTCTTTTGGAAATATGTCATAGTACAGAAGCTAAAGACGCTCCAACTTCAGTTTCACAGGGACTTTAATGCCTCATTCTTATTTCAATATTAAATGTATGTATATTTTCACCAGCATTACAAAATTAGAGCATTTCAGAGCACATTGTGTTCGTGCCTTCAAATCCAGCGACGCACTGCAGGTAGAAATGAAGCTGAATTAGGCAAGGTGACCGCTTCACAGTGTTGTTGTCTGGACCCGGAGGGATTAGCTCTCTGGACCGACCACTGTGTATTTATTGGGTTCCCATTTTGTGTGTGTGTGTGTGTGTGTATCTGTTTGCAGATTACGCAGTGTGAAAATGGAGCAGAGGAAACTCAGTGATCAGGCCAACACACTAGTAGACCTCTCAAAGGTGAGTCACACACACACACACACACACACACAGGTGACACACACACACATATCTGTTCTCTTCATTTATGTAGGACATCCACTTCACAGACACATTACCATCGGACAGGTTGGTAACTCGAACCTAACATGCCTTTGCCCCCCAAAAATATACCACAACATTCCTCCGTTTCAATGATGACCTGCCGTTTCTGTGGCTTTGTGTCTCCTAGCAACCGGAACAAGTGTTAAAACAGGGATGACTGAGTGAGAGAGAGCGAGGAGGAAATGAGAGGAGGGAGGGGAGTGCTCATGTTTTTCTGTTACTGTGTGGGTGTCTGAGTGAGAATGTGAGCGCACATGTGTGAGTGTGTGTTTGTGTGTGTGTGTGTGTGATTGTGAAAGAGAGAGAGAAATAAAGGAGAGGGATCGAGTGAATAAGCAGGAAAAAAAAGATTGCACGCGGGTGTGTGTGTTTGTGTCTTTCCAAGGAGCAATGCCTTTAGCACCAAATATTTTGCAATTATGCCATCTCAGTGACTCCATCTCAATTGGCCACTTGTGCGTTTACCATGGTTACGGAGGCCAGGATGTGCAAGGCAGGGACACTCTGCTGCCTCCCTTTCATTCTCCCTCTCTTCTCTCTTATTCTCTCTTTCTTCACAGTGTTATAACGCCCACATAGAGACTTCCCTCCAGCCTCTTCTACACTCGAGTTTCTACTCCCTCTTGGACATTTTATGCTTGCTGTCTTACTCACTCCTCCCCAGCCTCAGGCTTGCCCTCTTTGCACTTTTACTACACTCTCTAACCCCTCTCGCCGTCTCTTTCCGTCCAAATGAATCTTCTTCAAACAAGCTTTAATAAAACAACCCTGATAATACTCCTGTTTACGCATTTGCAATCTGTCTCCTTTCTTCAAAGTACTCTGTGTGCACTGACTCATCTGCCACTCTCCTCTCACAGATGCAGAGTGTCATGTATGAGCTCATGTCAGAGCTCAACGACCGCAGCGAGGACTTGGAGCGCCAGATGCTATCCCTGGAGCAGCGGGTGGAGCAGCTCACCGCCGGCTTCAACACCCTGCCTGCCCACCTCTCGGCCACCCTCAGCGCGCAGCACGCCGCCCTGGTCCACTTGCTTCGGGAGAGGGATGCGAGGGACGGTAGAGGAGGTGGTGGTGGAGGAGGGGGAGGTGCTGTGGTCCCACTGTCTCCAGCTGCGTCTTTAGCCACTGCTTCAGCTTCAATTTCTCCAGTCCAGGTCGCATCTCCAGCACCACCCCCATCCCAAGTCCCCACATTGGCCTTGGAGTCCCCTCTTTCGCCCCCACCTTTGAGCCCAGAGGGGAGCCTGGAGGCTAGTCCCAACCCCAACACCTGCACTTCTAGCTGCTGAAGACAGCTGTGAGGACCAGGACAGGACATATGTGGTGGGAAAACAGGGAGAGAGGAGGGGGAGAGGGGGGGGATGTGCCAGTCCTCTCAGTTCAGACTATAGGAGAGGAACAAGGAGGGAGGAGGAGAGAGATGGGAGGTGATCCTCTGAAACTAACGCTCCATGAGGGAGGGATGAAGACGGGACTATGAGGAGAAATAATAGGATTAAGATGGAGGGCCGGTATGAATGATGAGACATGTTAGGGACTTTGGGGCGCCTTCCTTGACGAGGGAAGGAGAAGAAAAATGGAGAAAAAATGGAGACTCTAAAATGTGTAAGGGGAGGGAGAATGTCAAGAGGGTGAGAAATGGAGGTAGAGAGGATGAGGAGGGGGAAGGAGAGAGGAGGAGAAATAACGAGGAATAATTATATGAACTCAGAGCTCCTAAATGGAATCCACTCCAATTACTGAAAAAGGGCCTTTTATTCTCTCTCTGTCTCTCTCTATCTCTCTCTCTCTTTCTTCTTTTCTCCCCCTCTTTCCTTCCCTCTCTCCCAATCTTTCTCTCCCTTCATCAGGAATTAATGACCATGACTTTTTATCCTTATGATGTATTTTCTATCTGAATGCTAATTGTGTGTTAACGAGCATCCCTTTAACAGAAGGTTCGATCAATACGACCATGATATTAAAAAAAAAAAAAAACTAGTGGCATGCACTGCACACACACAGACACACAAACACACACACACACACAAAAACGTATACCGACGCATCCTCCACGCAATACAAGTTAACTCAGCACAAACATAAATACACAATCTTTCACAATGCAGGCCCTATTTAGACTCACACAAAGAAACTGTGTGCAGTAGCCCACAAGATAATACTTAAGCCTATACTGCCAAGCACTCAATGCACTGTCAATCTCCACAGAGCACTGCCAAGCAATGTAGACACACTGTAAAAAATGTTCATCCAAACGACTTATCTTTTGTGGGTGTGAGCTAATGCAGTAGTTTAGACTTACAATGCATAGTTGTGACATTTTGACTACTCAGCTGGGAGAATCGTAACCCTTCACTGCACTTCACTACAGATGTAGTCGAAATAAGTTGGTACGACACAGAGGAACATGAGTCACCGCAGCATCTGTTTGTGACGAGGAAGACAGTCGCAGATGATAGAATAACCGCGACACAACTGCAACAGGACTTTATTACTGCATTTCTTGGATTAGATGGAGCTGGACTGATGTTTAAGTGCTGTGCTGAAGTGAGACTTTGAAGAGTTTGATTATGTTTGAGTTCTGTGAATGTTTCAGAAAATGGATCATTAATATTTGTATCAAGTGCATTAACGCTGGGATGGCTGTTGGAAGAAAGACTAGATTATGGCAAAAAACCTTAAGTAAAGGTTCAGTGTGTAGGATTTGGGGGAATATATAGGCACAAGTGAAATATTTTATAATAAGTATGTTTTCTTTGGTGTATAATCACTAGAGCTTAGATCGCCCCCACCCGAGCCCGTGCATGTTCTGTCCAAGCCCGTTAACTGTTATTATGAGCCCGAGCCCGGTTTAAACCCGACATTTTTTTTAAGGATACAAACGTGGACATTGAAGGCTGACTCTCGTCTTTCTTTCCATGGCAAGCCTTCGTCATGTGCCTCTTAAGTGTCGAGGTCCCCGTCTTTTTGCTGTCATATACCAGCATCGCGCTGCACTTGGTACACTCGACGAAGCCGACACACACATTGTCACCGTCAACAACTCACGTGCGCAGCCAGCGGCGCCATCAAGGGGGCAGGTGTGATGAGTAGTAGTTGGTTCCATAGCCTAGGTCTATTATGAGGAGCCCCACCTGTCCAAGCCCAAGGATAGTGGCGGGAAATTACAGCCGGGTCAGGTTTGGGCAGAGAATCTAAACTCTAGTAATCACCTGAAAAAAGCACTGTTATGTTTTCTTACCTTAGAATGAGCCGTCTATATCTACATAGGGAGGAGGGCCTTGTCCACAGAGTCGGCCATGTTTCTACAATAGCCCAGAACGGACAAACCAGACACTGGCGTTAGATAGGGCGAGTCACGTTTCCATGTTTTTGCATTGGCCACCATAGTTTAGCAGTCCCTACATGATAAGAGCATTGCAAACACTACATTTTTAACATGAAAGCGCTCTATTCAGTGTTTTAAATCATCAAGTCTGTTTGTTGTGGAGAGGATGAGCTTCTGTAGATAATTTGGATCTTAAGGTATCAGAAAAAAATGGTGAGCGCACATAAGGAGGTGCTGAGCTAGCGGCCCTTCTCCATGCCAGGCATCATCAGAGAAACACTGATTTGTAACGTGAAACTGCTTTTTTCAGTGCTTTTACCAGTTTAGATCACCTGGTCAGTTTGTTTTGGAGAGGAGGAGATCTCTGCGAGTAATTCGGTTCCGAGTAAAAATGTCCAGAAGGAATTCCAATTGGGAGATGTTTCAGCTAGTTGCAATCTGCAATCCTCACTGCTAGATGCCACTAAATCCCCCTAAATCTTACATAATGTTCCTTTAAACTGGCATTTCAATCTGGTTGCTCTCAAAGGAACACTGACTGTACGAGACAGAGCTCTGCACAAACTTAGCATCTGGTGAGTGTTCTGCAGACAGGTAAAATAACAGTCAAAACATTATCCATCAATAATAAATGATCTGCTTATTCTTTCACCCGTCTGAAGTCAGTGGAGTCAGATCGACTGGGATGCTGTAGTATCTGTTGTTTTGCTTTCATTCTCTGAAAATATTACTTCCTATTAATTACTAAAATATTGATTTTTACATTGGTAATTTAATTGACTATAAAAAGAATCCAACAATTGTTTAGCTGTGTGTTTCTAAGTTGATGTGATTAATATTTTTTCACAGTGTACGGTTGTGTCTGTGTCCCTTCACGAAGGGGAGAAGACCTTACTTACTGCCATTCTTTTTCGAGCTTGCAGTCCCAAAACAACGCACTGTTATCATGAATGTATTCTGTGTAAAGAAATACACTCAAACACTCTTTGCTTGTTCAATCACTTAAACTGCCATGCAGACACAGGAACAGACACCTACACGCACGCACACACAAATATACACACACCTCGACAACCAAAGTGCTCTCTCTTAAATGGACTTCAATAAGAGGCAGGGAACGCTGCTGTCACTGGGGAAAAAAGATAGCAGAAGGCGTTGCAGATATCTTGACAATATTTCTGAGGGAATAACTGTGAAAATCTGGGCATGGACTTGTTACAGTGCTGTACATGGACTGCTCTTCACTGCTTTAAAACAGATCAAGGTGGACTACGGATGAACACAAGGGAACACAAATAAACCTTTTAAAGGATAAATGGCCATGAAGGAACAGCTGTTCATGAAATAAATAAAACATAGAAAGAGAGACTGAGGTTTATCTGAGTGGAATTATAATGGTGTAATGGGAAAACAGACAAGCCTACCCTTGCATTGGAGACAATACTGTCTTATAGCGACACGCTGTGGCCGGAATACTGAATTACATACGCTTGGAATATTGTATAGTATGCTGTTAACGAAATCTAGCTTTGTATTGCTTAGTCTTTTCTACCATTATGATTAAACGCAGTTATAGCTGATATCTAATATTACTAAACTATAGTATTCTTCTCATTCGTCATGACAATTATGATATATGTATTAACAATACGTTAAATAATTATGAACAAGGGAAGTGCCGTTTGAGGTTGAAATTATTTTGTAATTTTATTTTATCAGAGAGAATTAATAAAGTATATATCTATAACATCACAGCTTCCATGTTTTCTGTGTCTCTGTTTTTCGTTTTATTTTATTGTTTGTATTATTTTTGCTTCCAGTGCGGTGCTTCAGGAAAATAAAGCATGCCTTCATTGGACGAATTACCGCGGTGCAGATGAGATATATTTAATCCAGTATACCCAATCTGTATATACTGGAACGCACTGATTTTAGAGTTGCTACAGGCAATTTTACTTATTTTGTGAGTCCACGGGCGTATTTATATCATATATCTCATTCTAAAAAATATTTCTCTCTCTGATTGTGTCCAATGCATGTTATAAAGCACAATATGTTGAGTTTTTTCTGTTTGTGACGAAAAGAAAATGAAAGAGTCGTATTTTTGCTACGATGTGAAGAATACCCACAGTCTTGGGTTGCCATGGATTCAGGAGTTCCCAGGTTACGTCCCTGGCTCTGAAGTAGGTGCTCTTCCTCTCGCGATATTTGGAGAACACGGGCAGCAACTTGTTAACGGTTGATGAGTTAGCTTAACTTTAGCTAATTTTAATGTCGGTTGTGTTTTTCAAATAAGATATTGGAGTTTTGAGCCAGCTTGGTTATAAATTCGTTAATTTTTATACTTAGCTACACCTGTACTTAGTTTATACTGGAAAATTTACCTGCCACAAGGTAAATTAATAATTTTTGCTAATCCTGAGTGACGTTGAGGAAGTGACAAGCTAAAAACAAGCAATAACTATCTTCTTTGAGGTGACTTGAGCCAACAACTCGGTAATTAGTATGAAAATAATTTTCAGAGTTGCAGCTGAGAAGAAAACTGCTATTAAAGGGTGAGTAACAGCCACAAACTACGTGTTAGCTAAGTTTACTTACCCAGGGTGAGGTTATAGATAAAGTCAGTAAATAAAAAATAGAAAAAATCCCTCAATAGGAATTGGTTATTTGTTTTGGATGTGGCTCACACTGAAGGAAAGGGCACACAGTAAACAATATAATCATTGAATTGGCATTAAAATGTAATGGGTGAGAAAAAAAAGATAAATATGGCTTTGCAAGAGGTAGCACAGTGCACATATGAGCAGGTGTAAAATACTTCAGTGTTGTCAAAGGAAGTTCATGGGGAAAAACTGAATGTGTTTTTTGTTGTGTGTGGTTCTGTGCTTGTGTTAAGCCATGTGTGTAGCTTTAGGAGATCATCCAGACCTGAGGCAGCCTCTATGTCCACGACTCTCTGCCTTCATCAGTCCTCCACCTGCAACCACCGTGTCCTAGTTTCTGCTCTGTCACTGCCCCCTATGCTGGCACCTACATGATATGACCATGGGACTGTGGTGAGGGGACATGGAGACATGTTGGGCATGTGGGTGGTCAGTGAGTGCACATTTGTGTTTGGTTTTACCTTTGTCAAATTGGGGAGCAATTTCACATGTAGTTGAACAGTGATCACTGTGCTGGTGAAATAATTAAGAGTCAAAATAGGTGTGAAAATCAAAAACATGCAGCATACAGCATATTGCTAAAACTTTATTAGACTAAGAGTCAGGAAGTCTAATCAAATACTACTTGTGGCAGAAATAGGGATTAAAAAATACATATACTACAACAGCTGATTTGGCTATACAGAACTGATTTTCAATTAATTCTTTGCTTAACTTATTATGTCTGAAACGCCTGTGGCAACAACCTTCCAGGTCATTTAAATTCAGTCATGCTGCAAGATAGACTGTTTTCCATTTTCTGTAATTCAGATTGTGGTTGGAAGTGTTTCTTGCCAGAAACACTTCCAGAGAGATGCATTTTACAACACAAGAAGCATTTGTTTTAGGTTCTGCATATGTTTGTCATTTGCCCTCATTGTTATTGGGTGTAATCCTTTGTTAGGTTTATAATCTTACCCAAGCAGGCCTAGCAAAGTGTGGGTTTGGAGGGAAGTTTTAGCAGTAAAAATGCTCACAAAAGACAGCCATATAATAGTTCTCTTGTCTTTGACTTTTTGTGTTTATTTAAACAAATTTCACTGGGTCTTCATTTATCATCAGGGTAGTAAAGACCACAAAAGTGCTCACTGGCCATTCCTTATTGTGTAAATTAATGAGTTGCATTCAGTATATTGAGAACCTATCAGCAGATTACCTACCTTATTTTCAGGTTTTCTTACTGATAGTTGGCAGATGAGTCAGAGCTATTTGAATTGAACACCTTCCCGCTGGTTCACATCGGTGTTTGTCTCAAAAGTGACACACTAATCTTCTCAGGTCTTATCATGTGGAAGTCAATCTACATGAGCATGAAGGCAGTCACAGCATTTAACACAATCTCAGCTTGAACGGAAGAAATTGATTTTTGATTTTTTTTAAAAAAATTTTCATTAAACAGACATCATCATCTAAACCCAGCTTGTTGTGTGTTTAGCCCAGGGTGAAAATAAAACAGAGTAAAGGATGTGTGAACGCCAGGCAGCCTGAGGCAGTGCTCTGCCCAGGGCACAGTACATACCCAGATGTGATGAGCTTGTTATCTGTTATTTAGTGGCTGGTGCTTTACTGCTCCTGGTGTGTTCATCGACTCTCTCGTGCTATTTTCCTGATTATGTTCTGTAATTTTAAGGCCAAGGTAATGTCCACATATTGCCTTCTTTTTCAACACTATTCTCTGCTTCTCTTTTTTCCCACCTGTCTTTCAGTCCCTTTTTTTTCAGGAAACACATTTAGTGCCTCAGAAATGCTGTTTCAAGAGAGGATAGCCAAGGACCTAGAGGAAATGGAAATTGGGATAGCTTTTTACTTGTATACCAGCCAGATTTAGCCCAACGAATGAGAAAGTTATGACTGCAAGAACATTTCATTATTCAACAAAAAGCAAAAGCAAGGAATGGCCAGAATGTAACACCAGAAAGAAGACATTTTAATAAATGTACAAAAAGATGCATTGGTAGAATTAACAAAGCCTGCGTTTTGCAGGTTTTAAGCCATTTATTACATTTATACACCGCACTTATTGCAGCTGGATACTTTCCAAAGTGAAGTACTTGTACTTTAGAAATTGGTATCTGTAGCTCAGCAGGTAAAGTGGGTTGTCCACTAATCACAAGGTACGCATGTCAGTTCCAGGCTCCTGTCCACATGACGAGTAAGAACCCTAATTGTTCACGATAATTAGGCCCTGGCTTGTGCGTTGCCACAGGCGAGTGTAAATGGGTGAATGAGATCGTAATATCAATGCAGTCAATTTAGAAAATCCCACCTGACTTTGACTAAGCGCATTAGATATTGTGTGTTCTATGGTGTAAATGTAATTACACTAATCATTTTCCTTACATGGCTTTTTATACTCTCCTTCCCTCTGACTGCCCGTATGTGACCTTTGGTTTTAGGGGTTACCAGTCATCTGTCAAGCAACAACAACCAGACAACTTTAATGACATCATCAGAGCGAATCAAGACACAGCCACCCTGACAGCTGTCTGGAGAAGTTTGCACTGCCTGTTTCACATCCCAGTATCCATACCAGTGCTCAACTTCTATTTGTTATGTTGTGCTCTCATGACCTACAGATATTCCTTAGGGAACACAGTCTTCTTGCCCAAGGGTTGGCCCATCATCCCAACCTTATTAAAGTGAATTTATGATTTGAGTTCTAATCCTCTCCCTTATCTCTAAAAAATGAAGTCCCTCACAAAATAGATTTTTTTTGCTAAACGCCTGCGCCTGAGGACAGTTTGACCATGTAATTTCTGAGGAAATACACAGCTTGCATGCATGCAGTCACACAAAGCATACAGCCACATAAAAGTCTATTTTCCTCTTGTATCTTTTTCAGCAGGCCTGGTTGATTCTGCTGAACTCCCGCTGCTCTGTCTGCATGGTGGAGTCATGCGGCCTCATTACACCCAAAAACAGAGACCTAACCCCAGCCTGTATTGGCCGGGATGGCTCATGTGTTTTCGTGCGCGTAGCTTTGTCAGTGGACGAGGAGGCAGGCAGGTGGATGCTGGAGGTCGGCCACCATTATTGCCTGCCTGTACTCGTCCACAATCATATGGTTCACCTGTCAACTGTAATGTTTTCATTATGACACAAATGTCACCAGGTTCTGTCAGCAGGAGACTGTTTCCATCGCAACAGTGTCTTTTATCTCTAACTTCTCTTTGTGCTGACAGCAGAGATGAGTGGTGTACTGGATGCTTCTGCCACCAAAACATAATGTTGTGGAGATGTGTAGCTGTATAACATTGCTACAGGGGACAGCACACACATGTATGCAAACATACACAGGGTGCCTGAAGGTCCTAAAAAAGTGTTTAAATGTCTTAAATTCAATTTAATAGGCCTTAAAAGTCGTAAAAGAGTCTTAGATTCGAATTTGTGAGGTCTTTATTGCCACAAACACTGTATCTAATTTCATTTATCCAGCTTTTAATTTCTTTTTGTCAAAATGAGTCAAGCTCTTCTGTGTGAAAGTCCACTTTATTTGATATTACACATTTTTATAATCTAATACTGTACTTAACCTGAGAGCAAAATGTAGCTTAACCTGAATTACTCTGATAACCGTATCCTTACATTAAACCTACCTCTGCATGGGACCACATGCACACTAGATTTATCTTAGAAAGTTCTTAAAAAGCATTACATTTAAGCATCTGATACCTGTAGACACCCAGACACACACTACTGCTCACTCTCCCTCCCTTTTCATAACAGTGAAATCCCTCTGATGACCCCACCAGTCACAGTCCACCAGAAAGTGGAGATCTGTGAACCCCTCAGTCTGTCTTATATCCTGGTGTTTCCCTGGCAACCAGAGGGACAGATCTACCAACACATACAGGTCTGTACATGCGTGCATGCATGAAGGTGTGTATTTATGTACATGTGATGAGAGGGATTTGAGGCAGCATTGCATGCAGAAAGACTGTGTTTGTCGTGCATTTGTGAGTGTTTATGAATGTGCCTAAATATGAGCAGGTAGAAATTGGGACACAGCATTATAAGCTGGTCAGAGAGTGACAGTGATGTTGCCGTGGTGATGATGAAAGGAGAAATAATAGCCCTAAAGAAGCTGGGCCAGACTGCGATTCACATATCAGATACACTTAACTCTCAACGCACCACCATATGAGAGGTGAGTGCACACGCACACACAAAATGAGAGAAATTAAATGTTCATACAAAAAAAACACCCAAATATTAAACTTTTGTGTCATGTTGACACCTGCCCTGTCTACCCTTCTCCATCCTGCTAATCCCCTTTTTGTGACTCTGTCAGTCTCCATCTGTCAAATAGATGCCCTCTGACATTCTCTGCCCTTAGCCAGTCACATGACCCTGGTCCTCCCTGCACACCTGTCCATCAGATAGATAGGTACCCATGGGGGGATTGGTATGCAACACAATCACAAAGGCATTTTATCGCATAATCACCATAAATGTACACATACCAGTATCACTGACATCATTCCCTCTTTTAGTCCCAGACTGGATTCTATAAACCTGCCTGTGTTTGCTAGTCTGTGATCTGCTTTCTGCCAAAGCTTCATTGGATTTGTTTGCCTCTTTGGACTGCCATCATGTTGCCAAACTGTAAGCCTTGTTATGAAGCACAGTTACAAGCAAAGTGCCTTCAGTTGAGTTTGCTTCTACTTTGTGTCCCCCTGAAAGTCCTCTTTCCTGTTGTTCCATACGTGAACAGTGACACCTGAGCTGCGTTCCAGTGCTCGACTATTTGGTATGCCAGAAAAAGTTTTAGCATGTCCCAGCAATTCGTATGACAAATGTAGTATGCCAAAAATACCAGGATGTCCTGCTGCATGCGATCACATTTTGCAGTATGAAAGCTAGTATGCTTTTTGGGCTATTCTGACCCACAGTCATCTTCATCACATTGACTGAATGGTAAACAGATGACAGATAATTTGAAACTTCATATAACTTGAAAATTAAAACTGCATACACTGCAAAGTAACAACAGCAGAGCTCTCCGGTTTGACCTCTGTCTCTGGCAAGCTCAGGGAATGGCATTTTGTTATATCTCCAAGGTAACATTAAGTGATAATGTTAAGATCTGTTGCGCTCCAAATCACATACTTCTTCTTAAAATTTTGCACCAAGGAGTGTGACAGATATATGAGCAAGAGGGTCAAAGGTCAAGGTGCAATTTGATGACAAAGTAGTATGTCGGAGTTGAATGCATAAACCATGCATCAATGTATACTTTTGTAAGTTTCAGTGTGTACTGAAAGTAAAGAGAAAGATTATGCGATTTGGAAAGCAGAGCATGAGTGTGTCTGAAATCGCATACTAACGCACTAAATACTGCGTACTTAGTTCGTGTGTACTACATACTGCTTACTGATTTGATGATCAAGTATGCCATTACCAGCGGACTGTTCACACTGAATACTAAACTCAACCAATGCATCTCATGACTGAGCTACTGTTGAATGAAAATTGTTTATTACAAATATAAGTCAACATTACCTCTCACACTCAGTTTAATATATTATTTTAGTGCAAGTTATTAAATATTTTTTCTACAGGGCATTATATATGTGAGCGCCTACATTTTTCATATTTGTGCATGCTCCGTTGCTGACTGGTGCCAGAACCATCTAACTTGCATTCTACCAATGCACAGTCTGAAGGGACGCAGTGCATTTTGGGGCGGTTGAGTATGTATAGTAAGCTCATGCTGTATACTCAGAAATACTTGCTAATCTAATATACATTCGGGCATTTCTCATGTACACAAAATGCACATATTATGCAGTTGAAATGCACTACAAACTTAATTTTACATAGTACTTCGTTTGTCATACTTACTTAGTGTGTATATTATGATAGTATGTGATTTTGAACATAGCCTGTTATTTTTTAGTTATATATCTTTCTTTTCTTCTCTCGTCTGTCCACGTCTTTGTTGAGTTTAGGTAATGTGCCAGTTCCTTTTTCGGCGGGACATTGGCTCTTCTCCACATCCATTGTCAGGCCTCTTTTCTCAGTCAGCACCACCTCTCTTTTCTTTTTTTAACAACTCGGAGGCCACAGACTGCTTTCTGATGAACCTCTCCATGTCAGCATTTGGCCTCCTGGTGTTATAATTGTATTCTAAGTAGGGATAAATAGTGTGTGTACTCTAACACATACACAATCATGGAAGTAATGTTGACATTCCATTAGCGATACTGGATAAAGATATTAATGTGTGCGCGGTCGGTTGGCAAAACAGATCAGATTACAGGCTCTTAAATGTCTACCTGATCCATTCAAGCTTTAAGTTAGTGTGCAGTCAGCTTCCTGGGCATTAGAATCTAACCACACCCTCACTGTTCTACAGTCCTTTAATTTTTTTGAAATCAATAAATGTTTTATGTCATTTTTATGCCAGGACCCAAGAAGTTTGGCTTGCGCCCAAACAGGAGTAATGCAGTAAAGCAGACTGTGCATAATATTTCCAGCCTGGCAGTTTAATGAAAGGGGATCATCATTGCTGGAAAAAAAAATATACAGATTTGCTATTCATATGGTCCCCAGGGAGCTGGCTGCTGTATGAGAGTAAGTTTAGTGTCCTTTTTTATCACATGCCTACTCAGTATGCATAAATGTTTGTAAACCTTGTTGATCATGGTTCAGGTTGCTGTGCAGGTAGAAGCAGTAGGTCCAGGACAAACCCGTCACCATCACCACAGAAATGGACCGGTACAATATGAGCTCCATGGCAACTCAGGCCGCCCACACTCCCCTCAGGCTGCGTGCCGGGCGACGTGCCTGTATGTGTGTGAGAGAGAAGGAGTAAGAGAGCAGAGGTTGTTAATTGATCTATTTTTCAGGCTGTTCAGTTGAATCGGGATGAAGGGATAGACGTTGGGGTTTTTAATGATGCCACAGGGGAGTTGTGCTCTGCTTCCTCCCCTCACAGGACTTCTGCTGTTGCCACTTGTGCTGACATAACTCGGTTACCTGTTACTCCTCTGCATATTATGCTCACAGCCGGGCCCCGGTGCCACTCACGCGTTTAATTACCAATTCACTCTTTCTTTTTCTCTCTCTTTCGCTCTAGGTTTCTGTGTCTGAGGCGCTGCCCTCTGTCAGAGTGTCATGCCTCATTGTTTATGAAGCAGGGCTCAAGTTGTGGCCTCTGCCCTCTTGGAGGAGGATGTAGACAAGCCGAAGGCGGAGACAGTCAGCCAATTAGAGTCTAGGAACGGTCAGCACCATGCCAACAGTGCTGCTCGTCTGGCTCTCAGCATCCAGGTGGGACTCTGGTTCAAGTCAAATGAGATATTTTTAGCATCATAGCCCTACTCAACAGTTATCTCTTGACATCAGCACTCTGGGAGCATTTTTAAATTATATCTGTGTGTGTCCAGCCGCAGCCATCAAAGGAGGGGAGGAGGCTGAAAGTGAGCTGTAGCTATCCTGCTTCTTTGTCTTACCCCCCTCCTCTTTCTCCTCCTCCATCCAGCCCGAGCCGTGCCCTGAGTCCCAGTATCCCACAAGCACAGCAAGTTTCTTCATTTAGTTTTATTTCTTCTGCTCTGTTCTGTCTTGCCTCCCTGCCGCAAGAGCTATACCTTATTCTGCTTATCACACTTGTGCACTCAAAGACAGATGCCTAGTCTTGCACGCACACACACACACGCACACACACACACACACACACACACACACACACACACACACAGGATTACACTAGAATTTCTTATTCATTTGAACCTTGTACTATCACCCCCCCACTCCCCCCCTTTCTCTACCTCCTTCCATCCCTGCCCAGCTACTTGCCTGAAAAGTGATGTGGGTTTCCATAGCAACCGTCTGTGTCTGTACCAGAGGGGAGTTTCCTTACACGGACTAGAAAGGATGCCGGGGAGTCACAAAAACACACACACACACGCATGCGTTTGTGAAACTGTTGATTAGCAATCAGCGTGTCCTTCACACTGACTCTTTCCTTTTAATGAGCTCAGAGAAAGCTGTTGATTGGGTGATTCCAACAGGAATAGGCCTGAGTGTTGTACAAATTGGACATTCAAATCAAACTGATGTTGTGGCTCATGATGTAATGTGGAAAAAATTATAGAACCACTGAAGTGCCATCAATGATAACAGTGATGTTTCCGGATTGTAGGTTACAAATAATTTTGTATTGCTTTACTATTTTTATCAACAATTCTATAGCTTGATATTATCATGTATAACAAATTAGGTTATTTGTGTTGCATTTCTGCATTTCTGTGTAGAGTTTGTGTCTGTGTCTATTTGCTGCTGTGGTGCAGCTCTCACTTTCCACAGGAATGTAGGTCAGGTGGACGGGAGACTGTAAATTGCCTATTGTCGTGAGTGTTTTTGTGTGTTCCCTGTCTTCCACCAAATGCATGCACAGATTAGATCCTAGGTTGCTATGACCCTGGGTAGGAGTGAATGGGAATAGACAATGGACGAATACAATGAATGGATGGATGGGTAAATGAAAGGAGCTAAATGGAAGTTTTGTATATGGCATACAGCAGCACGGGCATTTAGATTCATCATTTTCACATTTCTGCAAGCCCTGTCTATGTCCTTTTGAAACACATCCTTTATGAATTATTGCTCAAATAGAAAATGTATTTGTTTTTTGTGTGAACTACCAGTTGAAATATGTATGAGTATGCTCATCAAATGCATTTTTCTGACTGCAGAACTTTTCTGACAGGGGAAAATAATCCATTCGCTGCCTGTGCAAACACACTCAGTAACAACTTGGCTAAGCAAAATAACTGAGTGTCATCTGGCTAGTGATTATATATTTACATTTTCTGAGCCTCTCTCCCATGCAGACTATTGACAGCAGCCCTAACACATTATCTGTCTCATCCATTAGGAGCGAGACTGCAATTAGCCAACACAAAGAAGTGTGCTCAAACATTCTCAGGTTGGAGCAGCCTGTGTTTACATCTTCTCTCTGCCACCCTGTTTTTCTCCTTCCAACTCATTTCCCTCGATCGCGCTATTCACCGCTTTGCATAATGATCTGAACAAATATTTTGGTACTTTTACCGCCGAAATGAGCCGCACTATAAATTATTTATTCCTATGTCCATCCTCAGCCTCCTTTTGTAGCTCTCTCCTCTGCTTTCTCCACAGTGTCATGTAGGCAGAATGTAGAGCTGCAGTTAGCAGGGTTTGACCGGAGGGGGGTGCAGTTTGACAACCTCCCCTGCATTCTCAGTGACTCCTCAAACTCCTCTTCATCTCCCTAAATGTTCTTTCACACATGGCGCTGGCAGACACGCTCACAGCGCGCAGACTATTTAAGCTACATGGTCAGAATAATTAATGCAGGAAATGATCACAGACACAGGAATGATTAATTTCAAGCTGTGACCAACTGACATGACTGATTGTCTCTACCAGGTCGCCGGGCTTTTAATACTCGCGGCCATTCAGGGATAGCATCCATCACAGTGACCCTCACTCCTGCGGAGGTCTGTGTAGAGTGTGCATGTGTGCCTGTCTGTTTCTGTGTGCGTGCATGCAAGCTGGTGTGTGTGTGTGTGTGTGTGTGTGCATGCATGCAGTATGTGTGCATAGCACGGTTGTCTGTGTGTCTTTTTAAGCATATGTTTACTCATTTATCAGCTTTATGACTGTAGAGCTCGGGGGCCACTACTCTGCCTCTGTGAGATGGCGAAAGTTATGCAGCAGACGCACCCTAAACCTTTACAACCACCCTGATGTAACTCACGAGGGACACACACTTACACTCCTATTTCATCATATTTACCTCCTGTTACCTAGACAGAGAAGACGTCAAACCTATCCAACCAAAATGTCTCTCTTTTGTTGTCTCTTTTGTTCGTTAGTCTCTCTCTCTGTGTAACACAATGTGAGTGTAGTCTAAATTGTTTTTCACTGTTATTTTGTGCAGCAGAAAGATTCCTGTTTGCCACGGCTTACGGTAAACAGGATCCTTTCATGTAGCCAAGGCAGTTCAGGATAATTGGAAGTGGGGAAAAATGGGGAGATAATGCCTGAGTTTGCCTGCTGATTTCGCAACAGATCAACCAGTCATCAAAGTCATTACTGATACAATAAGCAATTAAAGTGAGCGTGCTGCAAATGGTGTTTTTACTATCCAGTTGCCACCTGCTTTTTGGCATTAATCATTTTTATAATGTTGTTTTTAATCTAAAAATTAAATACCAGTAGATTTCATGTGCGTGTGTCAGTGTGTGCGTGTGTATGTATGTTCAAATTCAAAACAACTTTATTAATCCCACTAGGGGCAATTAGTTACTGGCAGTGTGTACACAGAGAAACAACAATATAGAAACAAATACACCACAGAGCTAAAATGTGGAATAATGTGTGTGTGTGTGTGTGTGTGTGTGTGTGTGTGTGTGTGTGTGTGTGTGTGTGTATTAGTGTGTATTAGTGTGGCATATAGGTGATAGAGATGGAGGATTACATGTCAGCAGGCATCTGCTAAGGGGTCACTGACACTCACCTCTCACCTTTACCATTGGATGTACTTTAAACAATGGGGGGGGGGTAAATTTTACACAGAAATCAAGAGTCTGTTTTTTACAACCACTGTGTGTTGTTGTCTTGTGTACCAGAGATGCCATCTGCCCTGTGCGCCGCGCTCTGTGTCAGTATGTGACAGGACACGGCTTGTCACTGCGCACCCCCGGGGGATTCTGACAACTGGCCCAGACACTGCCTCTTGCTCTGCTGGAGGTCGTTGCCATGGAGACGTGGGGTCAGCCAGACCCTGCTCATCAGTGTTCAGGTCAGTTAATTGTGCACTGGATGCTAATTATGTGTAATGACTCTGTCCTTTGCGAAGGAGAAACTCAAACAAACAAAATGCTCTGTGCGTGTGTGTGTGTGTGTGTGCGAGAGTGTGTGTGTTGAACTGTAGGTCTCTCCAGTGTGGTTTGTGCGTCTATTCAGGCCAAGTCAACCTGTCTTCCCTTTTGTCGTAGGGTGCCCTTCTGTGACAACCTTGTGCAATAGCTCCACACTCACAACACACACACACACACACACACACACTCTTCCTCGCCCCCCACCCTCTCCTGTACACTTTTGTAATTGCTACACAGTTTCTGCTTCTTTTTCATTCTGTCTTTCTCCCCAATTGTCTTTCATATCACTTTTCCATTCTACAACTTTTGCTTTGCCAGATTTAAAGCTGGGATGAGAATGCAAACCGCTCAGATCAATACTATAAAAACTCATCTGGCCATGCCTCAGAATGATTTCTCTGCCCTTCGCTATCGATCCCCCTGTCCCGTCCTCCTCTCTGCCTCCCACTCAGAGATGACCTGGCACGGATGACTTCAGCTTTCATCTATCGGTGTCCAGGACAAAGAGTTTTAGCAGTGCTAGTTGACCCCACAAACACATCCCTTGGTGACCATACTCCCCTGCATGTCCTTCCTGCTATGTCCGCCTCTCCGTATCCATTCAGATGGGGAATGTGCTGTGCGTAAGTACCACACAAACAGGAGAGCATACAGCAAACCAAATTTGTTGCTCAGAGCAGATGGGTGTTTAATTAGGTGTTTCAGGGCAGCCCTAGAGCATCTTGGGACAGGGATGGTCTATTACAGGCTAAGTAAGAACAGCTAATTTTTGGATAAAGGAACAGACAGTCTATGGGAGTGTGTCATGTGTCTTCAGCCTAAAAGTTGAGACCTTCACTACCCCCATCCTTTCATCTCTAAAGACTGACTCCTCGACCAAACGGCCTTGCACGACTTCATTCCCAACACCAACTGGAAATACTTGGAAAAACACAAACACCAGTCACTGCTTATCTCCTCACAGACACAGACATCATATATTGTGAGGTACAGAATACCCAGCAATCTTACCAATATGGATCGTTTGTCTTCCTATTGCTCTTAATATGTGTTGATCAGTTTCACTCACCCTACAAGCAAAGCTACAAGGAGGCTGCACCCTGAGACGCTGCACTGTAGCACCCCCTACCTACAACTTCACACTTTACAGTCAGTACTGAAAGTATCAACACACTGTGATCACAACATCAATTACAAACATTAAATAGCTTTTTATAATCCTGGGCTATGAAGGGTTTCACTGTACAAAGTGTATTTTGTGTACTCTCAGGAGGGGTCAGCTGCTCTCCAGTGAGTCTCATGTCTCTCTTTCAGCCTCTTTGTGGGGTCAGTCCCATTTCTGTGGCAGCTGCTCCAGGTGTCGAGCTCTACCTGCCGACGTGCCACTGTTTTGTGCCACCCTGGCCCTAACTGGCCCTCTGCTTGGGTTTGAGCTTACTCTGATGGATGCCAAGGAATTGCTCTCATCCCTGAAGGTGTGTTAAATACAAGCATACAAAGATATAAACACAGTGAGCCTTGGAGTGTATTTAAAGTCTTTTGCGTACCTAAAATAAAATGCTCTGGCTTAGTATGAAATCTGTGCATCTGCAGCCTTGATGTGAAGTAGTTCTGTTCACTTAGAAAACAAGCTGTTTCGATTGCTGCCATTATCTGTCGTCACCTTATTTTGAAAAGGAAAAATACTCAACTTAGTATTGACTCATTATTCCCACCGCCGTAGCCTGAATAATCTGCTGTCTGAGCTCTGATATTGTGAGGAGAGCTCCTCAGTAGCGCTGTCTGTAATCAGGAATGTCGGGCCCTTGAGAAGGTTCAGTGAATGGGCCTTCACCAGAACTCCTTTACTCATATCAACACATATGCATGCTCTCTCCCTCGTACTTGAGATAAGTAAATATCTCAGGCCATGTGGCTGGCCGCCCGCACTTTTGCCATGGTTGTGTACTAAAAACAAATGACTAATATTATTTCAGGAGAGATTATTTTCATTATAAAACAGGCTACATTTTACCAACGCAACAATTTTTTGTTGTTTCAATAAGTGATGGTGAATATTTTGGTTCAACATTAAATATGCTTATCATTGCTTATATTAAATTGAACATGTGTATGTGGGCCTGAGAAAAGGTTCCCCTTTTGCTCCCCTCACTGGACAGGTGTCAGTCCTAATTCTGTCTTTCATGAGATAGAATCTGTTTGAAAAATAAACTGGATTAGGATACTGTGAAACTGGGTTTCTGCAGCATTCACCAAGTTACGTTCAAGGCTTTTAAGAACCTTAATAGCACATAAAATACAATTTATTACCTGTTTCACAGTCACGCTGGCTGGTGTGATGATAAACCAGTAGGGACCTTATGACCTGGAATTATTTATTATATCACATTTTTTTCCAGTACCTCCCAACAGTGTAAATCAATAATTCCTAATGATATAATTAATTAAATTGGTGTGACATGTATCCGGATAAGCTGCAAAAATGAAGGAAATTGATGAACCAATTAAAAATGATGAATGCACTCTAGTTTTCGCAAAAATCTTCATTTGCCCAGTATGAGGCGATGAGCTGCCTAGCTGTTGTCGCTGGCAGCAATGAGTTTTTGCTAAAGGTCTGTCACAACACTTCTAGTTTGTAACATCTCCAGACAGCCTATCGAATTTAAAAAAGCATTTTATGACTAACATTACTGTCTAGAGCAAATGAGAAAATAATTTAGAAGATTGAAGAGTTTTTAATAACTTCTAAGGCTTTTTTTTCCTCAGGAAACTGAATTAAATCTTAACTTTTCAGATCCCCTGCTGTAAAAACAAATCATACTAGAGGTGTCGATATAATTATGTTGTTTTAATCCATTAGGCCATGTTCAGTTTAAAGTGTGAGTGAGAACTATGGAGTAAATTGTGTTGTTTAAAAAGGCAGTGGTAAAACGTGTGATGAAATGAATGACTATGGCATGTTCATCCTTTATTAGTCACTTAGTAACCAGAAGGCACAACAGCATCATTATTTCTCATTATTTATTTGTAAGCTGTGTCCAATATACAAGCAAGACATAAGAAAAATGTCACCATAGCAACAGGAAAGTTATCATTCACTCCCTGTGCTGAATTAATTTCTTTATTCACTGTACAATTCAATGCAGTCACACACAGACTGTGCAACTGGCCCACAAGCCAACCAAAGCTGTGAGTAAACTGCAGGACACAAATGATTTCAGCTGATGTATTTCCAACCAAGCTAGTGCGATTGTTTCTGCAACTTCACAAGAATTCATCTCACACTATCATTTTCACAGGAAGCTTGCAAGCACATGTAAATTCACAGCCACTTGTAATGACATTTAGTGTCACATCACTGTGTTCTGTGTCCTACAAGCATCAGGAAACAGAAGCAGAGCCAGCGATGACTTTCCCTGAATTGACGCTCACTCAGAGTGAGAGCGGGCCCTGGACCAACACCACTGGCTTTGGAGCAGGTACTGATGACATCACTGTCTGTGGTAAATAAAATGTTGACTTCACTGTGGCATTAACTTGGCCTCTGGCGACGTATTTAGTGTCTGGATTTATTGCCAGCTGTAACACACATCCATCATCATCCAATTATGCAGAGTGCAGCTTTAACATTGTAATGCTGTAGTTAAGGGCAGTTTCTTGGATGTAATTTGCAATTTCAGCCACAGTGTGTCTCCTTTCCTAGAACTGATCTAGTGTTGTAGAAGGAGATTTGCATAAATCCATAGTGCCGAGCAACTGGTGGACAATGAAAGGCTCATAGTACTTACTCACCTTCCTATAAATGTTTGTGCTTAAACTCCAAGGCCACACATCTGCACACTTAACGGACTCAGAGTCCTCTTTACCAGCACATTTTTAAGGGGTCCTGAGCTGACAAGTGTCTCTTACTGAACAAATGACATCTAAGAACCTTCATGAGGCAAAAAGAACAAACTGGATGACAAACATGCAAGATTATTTTACCAAAACACAACCTAAGTTTATTAAGTGAAAGGAATCAATGGATATGTGCTGTTGGTGGAATCTCAACGACACTAAGCATTTCTCTGTGCATATTCTGTAGAGAGACTTATTATATTACATGATTTGTATTCCCGCTCTCCATTTCCTCCTTGCTGCATCAGCTCCATGGCAGTGTTACTTGACGTCCATCAAGTGCTGTTCATTCCTCTCAACCGTGTCCAGCCACATCTGATCAACCTAGTGCTGTTTCCTCCTGAAGGAGCATCCTGAGGAAAGATGGAAAGAGTGATTAAATTTAGGGTTAAAATCAACAAAAACGGCAATATAAAAAATGTGTTATGTTTAGTTTGTGTTGATTAATTTGTGGAGCAGATGATTGTATTGTTAATACTTTATCCACCCTGTTTTATCAATGAGGAGAGACAGCATGTTAGAAATAAATCTCTGTATAACGCAACACAATCAAGGTTGCAACTAAAAATTATTTGCATTACTGATTAATCTGTCTAGTACGTTGTCTATTAATTCATGGTTTGGCCTGAAAAACACTGAAGAATGATGCATGAAACCAGAGAATTTTGTTGTCTAAGAAGCTGGAACCAGATTTTTTTTTTCCTCGAGTGACCCACAAGAATAACTGTTAATAGCTAATAGTGTTAACCGGGGGTAACCGGAGGGTGGGCGCTACGCTTCCATGACAACGCCTTCCCGATATCAGCAGTAATTGCAATAAGAGCGCTGTGCAAAGCAGCAGAGGTGAGCTAGCTTTCTGTTATATTAATGCTCTAAATGTCAACAAGGTTTAGTGACGTGCTTAATGAACTGGCAACTGAATGTGCGTGTGTGTCCTTCACATTTATATCAAGAAATTTAGGTGGACATAATGCATCAATAACGGGGGGAGGGGATTAACCAGTACAAAGCCAGTCTATAATTGGGATGGTGTATAAACTGACTCACTGACGAGGATGTAACAGATAAGAGAACACTAAAACTCATGTTGCGATCTGCCTTTTCAAAGACTGAATCACCTCCAAACAAGTGGTTCTAGTGCCAAGGGTTGCAGCTGCACCCATAGTAACTCAAAGCAGAGCGCACTGAGAAGCGCTTGGTTACCACGGCAGCAGAGCACAGGACAGAGTGGGTGGGACGGTTAAAGCGTCAGTAAAAACAAACCTTGACCTTAAACTCAACCACTTCACGAACATCCTGTCCACAGAATCAGCGTTTCTTTACTGTACACCGAGCGGTGAAGCAATTTGTGTCCATCTTTTATCAGAAATGACATATGAGCCACTCTGAAATTATTTACTGCTGTACGTGCTGAAAGACAGGTAAACAACTGAATGAAGAAGTATTTGTGCTTGCAGTTGACGGTGCAGAAATGGATCAATGATGATGAATTTCTGTCACAACCACAAGAGTCACTGTATGCCTTAGTTGACACCCTGTTCATGAAGAGCACAATGAAAGGGCAACACAAAGGCAAATACGTAGGTGTCACTAAAAGGTGGAGTGCACAGCTTACCCAACAGGCCCAACAAAATACAGAGTTCTGGAACTTTTGCTGCCTAAAACTTTACGCTCAGGCCAAAAAAAAGTAACACAAAATGAACCTGGGGCTTTTGGTACCCTGGGGCAAGTTGCTTAATTTGGTGGATAATCCATCCTTTTCGATACACGTCATGTGTCGCAAGTAGATATGATGCATTAGCCTGGCAGGCTAAATCTCAGTGATGGGTGACAAAGCAGAATTATAGTTTTGGGTCTTAGGAGACAGTTCATCCAAAAATCAAAAAGGCAGATTTTCCCTCTTACCTGTTGTGCTATTAATCAGTCTCAATTATTTTGGTGTTAGTTGCTGAGTGTTGGAGATGCAGCCGTAGAGTTGTCTGCCTTCTCTTGAATATAATGTAGCTCGATGGCACTCAGCTTTTGGTGCTCAGAGTGCCAAAAAAAAAAACCTTTGAAAAACTCAACTGCACTGCCTCTTTCCAGAAATCATGACCCGGTGAGTCAAGATAATCCACAGACCTGGTTGTGAGCAGTTTCACTTGGGAACCATTTTCTGTCTACCAAACTACACCCACCAACTGCATCATCTCAGAGAAGAAACCATGCATCTACCGCCAGCTCACATGACAGTCCAGCCGAAGAGGACGCTATTAATATTTATATCTTGCGCTATCATGAGCACAAGCCTCTCGTACACGAGTAGATGCACACTTCCTTCTGTGTGGTGATATAGTTACCAGGTGTAGCTCTGTAGAAAGTAAATAGTTCCTACATGAAGCTGCTCACAACAAGGTCTGTGGATTATCTTGAGTAACCGGGTCATGATTTCTGGAAAGCGACATTGTTGTTGAGTTTTTCAAAAAAAAAATTCTTTTGGCGCTTTGAGCACCAAAAGCTGAGTGCCGTCTAGTTCCATTATATTTGGCAGACATCTCTGCAGCCAATATCTCCAACACTTGGTAACTCACTCCAATACAATCCAGATTGATAAATAGCACTAGAGATAAGAACAAAAAATACTTTTTTTTTAAATTTATTTTGGGGTGAACTGTCTAGTATTTGTCAGGTTTAACGAGGTTGGGTCTTACAGACATGGGTACAGACTGTATTCAGGTCTCAGTTTTAAGTCTCTGTAGAGATGTAGTGTTCATATGCCTTTGTCATGTGCTATTCAATTAGTGTTTTTCAAAAACCCACAAGTATAAATATTGAATTATCTATTATTAAAACATGCCTAACACTCGCACTCGCGAATAGAGTAGAACCTTCCATGCTGTCGCCTGACATCTACAGCATGTATCTGTATGCATTTTTAAAGCTTTGTACGTGTCATGTGACATGTATATTTAACAGGTAGACGGTTGTTCCACTTTGCACGGTGCTTACCTTCTGTAAGGCGAGCTTTCCCTCCTGTAGGCTGGCAGAGCACCGTGGAACAACCGACACACAGCACTACAGTCTGAGCATGACTGAAAACTGTGGTGATCTTGTAGCAACCTGCAGACAACACACAGACACAAATCAGCGTTACACTGAGAACAGCCAGCTGTTAAAATAACTATTGCATAATCAAAGGTCCTCGATTCCTTACGTGTTCTTGCAGCTGTTTGTTTAAAGGAGTCACTTGAAACTCATTTAACAGACAGTCACAAGTGTTATTGTATGCCTTATTTGACACCCCAATCACTAAGGGAACAATGAAAGGGCAACACATAAAGGCAAATATATTAAAAAATATTTTTGTAAGTAATGTAGCTAGGGGAGATCTGTTTCATCTCATTAAATAAATAAAATTATCAAAATAACAACTGAGAATAAGCAATTAAGTTGAAAGTCCAGTATCAAGTCTTTAAATTGAAATACCAATAGAGTAGAGTAATAGAGTAGTCCTGGTTGTAACAGGGTGTCTTCAGGTATCAGACAGTCACATTTAATGCTTTTTAAGACCCGTTCAAGACACCTTTTAACCAAATTTAGGACAGATTTTTGGACAAATCATGTTTTACTTATTTAAACATTGCAGGCAAGTATTATACATGTATAAAATATATAAATTACAGATTTGTAACATCAGAAATGTGGACTTTTACACAGAAAGGCTTCAGAAATATAGAAATAGATAAGTGGAATTACACAAAATGTGTGTCATAGTTAAGACTATTTAATGACTTTTAAGGCCTTATTGTTGTAACACTGAATTTAAGACATTTATAGACTTTTTAAGGACCTGTGGACACCCTGTGTAACCTCTATTTGTGTTTGTGCCCAAAATTTTCTCCATTACTTCATACTCCAGTATATTAACTTGGAGGTAAATTTCCCTCAAATAAGTCTGAAGTCTCAATACCTTAATATGAAGTTGTATTTAGGCATGATACTTGTGTACTTTGAGCATTAATTTCCCTCCATTATCTAAATGATCAGTGAGGGTTTGGCCATGCTGCCACGTGAACAAACTGACCTGGACATTTGACATCCATAAAATAGGAGTTAGGACTCTGAACAAGTCGTTTCTTCTTGTGACTCCTCTTCTCCTCCTCGGAGCTCGGGTGCAACAGATCCTTTGCAAGCTGGAAGGAAATCAAACATAACAGCTCTGATAAGAGTTGTCAACTTTACATGACGATAACAGGACGCAAAGGTCGGGATCATTTTACAGCTTCCAAAAGGAGGAAACACGATGAAATGAAAGTAAAAGTACTAAAACGAAATGGACAAAATGTTTCTGAGCTGTACAGTGATTGTACTCAGAGAATGTGCAACGATATCTTTGAAAATTGAGTTCAAACCCTGCGAAAAACTCAACATGTGACTGGTGTACAGACAGAGAGCCCGCGTGGGCTGCTTTGTTGCACACGTGTTTCGCCATATTGCGCCCATTTTCCCGTCCTCACGTTTACATAACAGCAATGTAAAAACATTGTTGGCAAGAAAACTAAATACAGTGTTACACAGTGATAAATTATCCCCGTCAAAACACTTTTTTACCGACTGATGGCTACTATGAAAGCCGTGGTGGTACTTACAGGCATGTCTGCGTGTTGCGAGCTTCACCGGAAAATCACACTGATGACGCACCGGAAACCTTTGGCTGAAGGGCAGAGCAAAGCTACTCAAGATTTTATTATATTTAAATTTTAATAATGGGGGCTTTCGTTTCACTACCTGTTAGCTAAGATAAAATAATTAATGAAAACAAAACAGAAAAAGTATTTAGGATTTTAATTTGAATGCCTGAATTTTATATATATTTTTTTTAATTTTAATTTGAAAACAATTTATTTTACGGAATTTCACGTAATATGTAACTGTTAATCTCCCAGAACAGTGTTAATTATGTGTCCAGATACTACAACAACAAAATTAATTTATTGTTTGACTACCAATATGAGTTTAATTCAGGTGTTCATTGCCTTTAATCCATAAAGTATATGTTGAGCTCCATATAGTCACTGTAGGTTGCCTATTATAAGTCATGCTTAACATGACTTGGCATGAGATGCTTAAGTTTCATGCTTAGCAGTAAAGCCTAGCCATTACAAATTGTTTAAGTAATGCAGCATGTGATGTGTTTAAAAAAAATAAATAAATAAAATAAAAAATAATTCTATGAATTAATTTTGCAAAGATATATGGGGAAAAATTTCTAAAGTTTCACTCTAACATTACTTCCGGGGGCATAGCACACCATATTCAACAACCTTGCAGTCAATCATGGTGAAAAGTAAACTGAGATAACATTCTGAGTTAAATAATGTTAGGTTATAACACTTGTAAAACTGACGCATAAGCTCGTAATTGCTATATATTTTGATATGGGGTGTTATTGTGAATCAGAATTTTTAAAAATGATGCTCATATTCATCTTCTTTTTTTTTTAATGTGAGTTTGACACTGTCCCACTTTGCCAATAGCACACTGTTTAAGTGGGACAGTGTGTCACTGGCAAAGTGGGACAGCCATTCAAATCATTCTAAAGGCTAGTTCACATTATGACATAATGGGGGATTTGAGTTCAGCTAGGAATTTGAGTTAAGCTAGATAGCGAGATATTTCAAAAAGTATTTCCTTCACAACTAAGTAGTGAACATTTTCACACATTGCCTCAAAAAACAAACAAAGCCTGTCACAAAGAAAAATGAAAGAAGACAGAGGGTAGATGGCCTGGGACATTTGTGATTTTTGCAAAGCCAGATGGTGATGAAAATGATCCCAAGCAGACTGAGGACTGGATCATGTGTACTGTTTGTTCAGTGAGATGTGTAGAGGAGAATGGCCTTATTGAAGAAAGGGAGGCATTCACTTGCACTGGCTATATTAATATGTAGATTAACCTACTGTACAGAAAGTAAAATCAAATTGTTGTTGTTTGTATTATTATTGTGTTTTAATCAGGCCTACACTTTAATATTCACTCGGCCTACACTTAGGTAACAAAGTTACAGTAAAGGTGTCCCACCTTTAGAGCAGCACCTGGTCAATGTGGTTTTGACAAACACGTCAGTCATCCTGTCTTTAATTTTTCCTCATCTTTTCTGTATAGTAGAGCTCTTGAACTGTTGAGAATTGTATCATATGAAGGTCCAAGACAGGGGTGTCGAACATATGGCCTGGGGGCCAGAACCGGCCCGCTAAAGGGTCCAATCCGACCCACCAGATGACCTTGCACACCTAACAGTGATGCACTTGTGAACGCTAAGGCGGAATTTATACTTTTGTGTCAAATTAATGCTGTAACATCAGGCTACGGCATAGGTCACGGCATAAGCTCTACGTCAACGAAGAGCCAACGCTGTACCGTAGGCCGTAGCCTGATGGGCACCTCCCTAGAAATGTAACTACGCAACGCAGACCTCCTGTCCATTTTTGTAAGCTGAAGCCATTTCCCTCAGTGGAAACAAAGCTTTTATTTACTTCAGTTTCACTGATAACAAACAATAAATTGTGAAGACAATAGAGCCTCCCCGAAAAATAGCATTATGGGTTTTGTGTGTGATTTATCCTTAAGGAATTTATACTTCAGGATTTATCCTGGCTTCATAAAAGCAGAGGTAATATCCGCTCATCGCTAGGCTAATTGATATGATGTAAAATGCCATAGGCTTGTGTTAGTATCGTTAGCATGTTGCATTTGTTGACAGTTGTTTTGTTGGTGAACCTTGTGAGTTGTAATGGAGCTGAATTTTGTACCGTTACCTTTTTAAAATGTTGCTGCTGTCCCTGGCTTCATATGAGTAGAGGAAAAGTTCACTAGCTGCTAGGCTAATTTATACAATGTAGAATGCCATAGGCTTGTGCTAATAACATTAGCATGTTGTATTTGTGGGGTAAATGTGTCCAGATGAAGACAAATGCTTTGTCTGTGAATGCTGCAAGTTATAGTTAAGCTGATTTGTGTACTTGTGTTTGAAATTGTCTCTATTAAGCCATGTTTAATGTGTGTTTCGAATCATTTAACTTTACAGCACTTCACAGAAACCCCGCTGCCATCTAATATTTTGGAGGCGTACCTGCAGAGTGACAGAGACACACCAAGTATAAATCCTGCTTAAGAGGTACCAGGTTTCAGGAGCAAGTTAAACACTGAGTAGCTGTCTTAATTCGTTCTCTGCATCAGAGGCTTTTCCACCCTGACCAGTATACAGGTATTTTCTTTCACTTTAGTTTGGTGTGGTGATGTCAGGATTCAGACACAGGAGAGGAAATGTGTGGGAAAATGCACATGTAGTGACAGTGAGTAGTAGACTGAGTGAATGTGGAAAAACTGACATCACAGGCTGTTTGTCATCTGGTTTATAAATGGATTAGCGTTTTTAAAATGTACTACTTTAAACAAAAAAGGGAAAAATGTAAAGTGTTTGTTATTTTTAGGATAATGTGCAATGGTTTTACTGGTCTGGCCCCCTGCATGTGGCACATAAACTAAGATGAGTTTGACACCCCTGGTTGAAGACATTTAGATCATAATTAAAAATGATGCAGATGGTAGATATCAGAAAGTAAGTGTTCACCTGATTTGAAATATGATTAATTTAAACTTTTTTTAAAAAAAAAAAAAAAAAAAGCTCTGACTTCCGGCAATTGATATCACGTGACTATCCTTATATGGCCCTGGCAACGCTCAGGTCTCCTCAGGTGTAGTGCCATTCTCTGATCAAATGGCGCCGTCTTGTGTCCATCCTGAGCACCTGCAGGTCTGAGCCGTTACTCCCATGAAGCACTCCCACACTACGTAGTCTCAGCGGATCCGGGATCTGGGCCAACCAAGCTTTTTTTTTTGGAAGGCAGAAAAAACACGTAGCCACCCCGGTGCGTGTGTAAACGGAGTTAAATGGACTTTTGGGTGAAAGCAAAATGAATCTTATCTAGATTTGGCGTTGAGGACCGGTCGACAGTAGACGGTTAAACTTTGGATGGAGTTTATTTCCTCAGCCAGCGCAGTCCAAACAGCACAGAGGCACTGAGGGGGATCGGAATTTACCGGTGACAAGTCTGGGAGGGAAAAAAAAGGCAAAGAGGAACCACTCGTTACATGGAGTTTTAAAAATCCTGCTTCATTTAAATCACTATACAACAAAGATTCCTGAAGAGTGGAGTCGGATGAAAAGTGCGTCCAGAAAGGGACAACTCCAACTTTTCCCATTTCAGCCCTAACTTTGTGGAAACAGCTCCGACCATGGCGAAAAAGTATGATTTCCTTTTCAAATTGTTACTCATCGGGGACAGCGGAGTGGGCAAAACATGTCTGATCATTCGTTTTGCTGAGGACAATTTCAACTCCACGTACATTTCCACCATCGGTACGTGTAATGTTAAAGGGTGTTCTGCACAAGCTTATGACTGGCCTCTGTGACACTTAGGACATGAGTAAGACGAATGTTTGCTGAATGCTGACTTATTATTCTTTCTCTATTTGCTGCACAAACTGGTTTCCCAGACTGCGTTCATGCCCGAACTCGTCCGTGCGCTCTCATTTTTTCATTCTGTCTCTTATCTGTTTGTCTGATTTCCTCCTGTTGCATGTTTTCCTCTCGTTGGGTGCCATCTCTTCCCTGACCCTCTCCCCCATCTCTCCCTCTGATCTCATTCCTCTCACTTGGCTCTCAGAAGGTCCACCCACCCTCATTCCTATCTCTTTTACCATCTCGACGTTCCCAGAAGAATGGTTGGCTTTCTGGCATGCAGTTTTTTTTCACAGGACAGCCCCCCCTCCTCTGCCCCTCACTGTCTGTCTGTCTGTCTGTCTGTCTGTCAGCTTGTCCATCCAGCAGGGAAAAAACAAAGTCAGTGTGTCCTGCAAGGCTGTAGTCTTTCCTGTATGTGTGTTTGTGGATGGGAGTGCACTGAGGGGTCAAAATCACCATGGATTTGTCTCCACCCTGTGTGAGGTTGACCTATATATTTTGTTATGTGTGTGTGTGTATTTAGTTCATAACTGAGGTATTTAACTCATTCCCTGTCCACCCATCCTCCTCTCTGCTCTCCCCAGGCATCGACTTTAAAGTAAAAACCATTGAAGTGGATGGAAAGAAAGTGAAACTACAAGTCTGGTAAGAGATGACGGTTGCTTCTCTGGAAATGCTTTGGTGTCTTTTTTCTTCCTCTGGCTCATTTTCCTGTGAGGAAAAGAGGAACCTCCCTCCTGTTCTCCAAATCTGGACTTTATGACAGGGTTTATTGTCCAAGTATCCATCACACATGGCCCGCCACAGAGAGCCACTTCATGTCACACGAGGGTGTGGGAAACGGCAACGTAAATTTAGCTTGCCATAGCAGTGTAAATACACATTAAAGCCACAGTTGGTAACTTTTATGAAGCTAACATTGGAAGTGTCACTATAATCTGAAAGAAGTACATCCTCCTCCCCTCTTACTGCCTCCAGTGGCATTTGCTAGAATCAGACTGTGGCAGCAGCAACCAATCAGAGCCAAGGAGTCTCTGAAGCAGCTGTCAATCATGTCAATTGCGCCATGAACTGCGGTCAAACTGTCAACTAGGCAGCACTGATTAAATAGGAATTAAGATTCTGTTATTGCATTGCCAAATTCTCACCTCAAATATTTTCAAAAACATTTTTTAGTTTAGCTGTAAAATGACTAAATTGGTGCAGCTGGTGGGCGCCGCTTGGTACTCCGTTTAACTGTATCCAACATGGCGGCTAGGTCACAAACGTTCTCATTTTACAGCCAAACAGTACACTAAAATATGTTTCATTTGAGTCGAGAAAGTGGCAATACAGTATCATGATTGAATCTTGATTCATATATGATTGTCGCTGCCTAGTTTGACAGTTTGACCACAGTTCACAAGCAGTGATTGACAGCTGTGAAATACTACAAGGCAATAGAGACTAGGGCTGAACTGAATAATTCGATTACTAAAAAGCCTTGAGGCATCCTCCTTAAATCCAGTACAAATATACAGTGCATTGTGTTTCGCGTGGACATTTGTTTCTGTCACACAACGCACTTGTTACTTTTGCTGTTGATCGCCTGCACAGCTGTACTGTGGATGTAGCGTGGTTGGCAAAACAGTGAAGAAGAAGGGACAAGAAAAGAGCGAAAGACACGCCAAAGAAAACAACAAAGTGTCAAGGGTTTGAGATCATTACAAGTTAAAACAAAATGAAAACAGTTATGTGTGTTTTGGAAAACAGAGTTAGCAAACCACAATAGCACGCTACATCATCTAAGTAGAAAACATTCAATGTTTGCATCAAGTTCGCCAAACAGATCCGACACAAGGTAACGTCAACGTCGCGTTCAAGTGCATTTAATTGTAATCAGTAATTGTTAGCTGAGAATCATAATGCACGTAAAGAACGTACGTGTATTATGTCTTTATAATGGCTGATTAAAAACGGAAATCAATGTGGTGGCTAACGTTAGCTGGTGATGTATCATGTGTATTAGCCAAGTTTTGCTAGAGAGCAGCAACATATGAATATAAAATGCTGGAGTCAGTTTGTGAAAGCCTTAGCTCCATTCATATTATTATGTTAGACACATACACACTAAGACACGCGCACCCCTTACTCACTCATTCACCCACTCCCTAGTCTTGCTCACCAGACCTTTCTCAAGAAAAGAAAGGTCTGGCTGGGTCGACTCTCACTTTAAGATAGGAGAAAAAAACGCCCCGGCTGCTTGTATTTCTTTCAACCAATCACAATTGTTCTGGGCGGTGCCACAGCAACGGTGCGCTTGCAAAAATATTGCCAGGGGGGAAACAGGTTTTGGTGTAACACGCCCACAAAAATATCACCTACAGGACGCGAACCATGGCAGAAAAACGGCTGCATCCCCACAAGATCAAACACCGCAAAAGTTAGTAAAGGACGTGTTGAAAACTGCTACACAACCGGAGGTGGTAGGGTGGGACTTCAGCGGGTGGCTCGTTCCGCCCAATGAGAGGCTGATCTATGCAGCGAACTTCCGCCCACTCAGACTACCCACTCCCTGACACATGCACCCCCCCAATAACACTCAAACACACACACACACACACAGTAGAAAATGCTTCGGACAGCTTTGTGCAGGGGATTCCACAATGTTCAACTGAGCAAGAACAAATTTGTCACTCATTTATCTCATTTTAGGGACTTTTATTATTTTCTCTTTTATATATGACTATTGCCCTTAAATAAAACTAAAGTAATTTAATGAAAACACGCAGTATTTCTTATCCGTTTAATCACCAGAATAATCGATAGAATACTCGATTACTAAAAGAATCGATAGCTGCATCCCGAATAGAATGTACTGACAGTTTCAGCAACTATGAAAACAAGTTATTTTTTAATAAAAGTTACCAGCTGTAGCTTTAAATTCATCGTTCTGCAAGTTCTTGCATGATTTGCATGCACCAGTGCACATTTTTCCTCCTTTGATTGCGTGTGCTTTGTGCAGGGACACAGCAGGACAGGAGAGGTTCAAGACCATTACGACAGCCTACTACAGAGGAGCCATGGTGAGCACAGTGCGCCTGCAGAACAAGCAGACTGGATAATCACAGCTGACATCACCGTCCCTTTGTGCTCGCTCCGCACCTTTGACTTACTCCTTAAATCCTCTCTCTTTGTCTCCCTGTGTCAGGGCATCATCCTGGTGTACGACATCACAGACGACAAGTCCTTCGAAAACATCCAGAACTGGATGAAGAGCATTAAAGAAGTGAGACGGTTTCCGCAGCCTGGAAATACTTAACATAGTGCTGAGTCAGTTGGAAACATATTATAGTCATGAGTACGGGCGTTTAGTCACTGCAACAACAAGGCAGGGTCATTGCACAACTGGTGATTTTAAAGGGTCAGTTCACCCAAATCACATGAATGGCAAATTTCCTCTCTTTCCCCTAATTTTCATTTGAACTTCTTTCTACGGAAGAAGTGGGGTCATATGAGGTACTTCTCCTGACACGGTGTATTACACACAGTAGATGTCTGTCACCACACCCCCACTTTGGAGAAGCAGGCTGGAGTCAGGCTTGGAAGCTAAGCAGTTTACTGCTGTGTAGGGGTCAGCAACAATACATAATTTAACCACGTAAAAAAATCGATATCAATTTAAGTTTACACTATATTTAGAATATTTTTACTGCTTTACTTTACCGTCAGACAGTGATTTCTTACAGGAAAATTAAGCTGTTATACAACCCTCTTCAAAGCCAGACATTGCTTAATAAAGAAGCTGCTGATCTATCACTGCCTCAATCAGTTTGTTAGTTTGTGTTATTGAGTGACTTTGATGTTTAAAACGTTAGTTCAGATTCACCAAAGTCACACAATAACACAAGCTAACTAACTGATTGAGGCAGTGGCAGACCAGCTCAGTGGGCCAGAATTGTTTTTGTGGCTTTGACGAGAACATATATGGGGAACTGAAGCTGTTACCGTCTTCTCCATGGGAATGTGCTGTCTGACAGAAAGGTAAAATGATGAAAATGTGCTTAATATAATGTGACCTTAAACTATTATTGTTTTTTTTTTAGGTGGTTAAAATATGTTTTGCTGCTGCCCCCCATCCACAGCAGTAAATTGCCTAGCTTCTTTGTTGGCACGCTTACTGCTTCCACGAACTGGGAGTGCACTGACAGAGACTTACTGTATGTAAGACATTGTCTCTTTGAGGCTACAACTAACCATTATTTTCATCATTGATTAATCTGCCTCTTATCACTTTGTCTATAAAATGTCATAAAATGATGAAAGATCTCCAGTATAAATTCCCAGAACCCAAATATATTTAGTTTACAGTGATATAAAACATAGAACAGAAGCAAAAACTCACAGTGGAGAAGCTGGAAGCAGAAAACAGCTCACAATTTTGTTTGAAAAATTGGTCAGATGTTCAGATGATTATCAAAAAGCCTGCAGATTAACATTCTATTAGTTGGTTAATAAGTCAATCAGCCCTTTAAAAACAGCCCCAATTAAACCACATTAAAGTTTGTGCGATATCACGAGGAACTAGGACATATTTTCTTTTTTAACGTATTATTGTTCAGCTTTATTTTAGAAGTTTTAGAGGAGATTTCTCAACAGAGATGAAAACAAAGAATCTCGCACACTGTCTGCCAATCAAACTTTCTTTATTTTTTCAAAGTATGTTTTGGGCAGTATTGGCTTTAAGCAATATTGGGCAGTTGAGTAGTGACATGGAAAAAGAAGACAGGTGTTGTGATTACATTATATGGTTCGGTCTTAACCACTATTCTACCAGAACTCACATAGTCACTTTGTTAAGGATATTTTGATCAGATAGAATAAGAGTATGAGTAACCATCAGTGTGTGTGATTCTTTGGTTGTTTCTCATTAAACAGCTTTTGATTGTACTCAAAACACTAAATGGTGTGCACAAACTTGGTCAAACTTGTCATCTAGAGGCAAATATTTCAAAAATCTTAGTAGATCAATGTTCAATCTCCGAACCCATCAGCTATCAGCCTGACGACTTTTGTGACATCTGGTGTGGAGAGTCGATTTATCTTGTACTGGTCATTTTTGGCTAATCTCTATAAACAGATATCTGCATACAAATACAAACAATTTTTTTCATAAAGCTAAATCCATAAATTGCATTCTGGCCTGTGCATTCTGCCTCTCCACAGGGACTCTTAACCTGCCGCTCAGACGGGATTGGTCAGTACTACTTGGACTACAAACAAGAACCACACCCTTCTGATAACAAAATCTTGTCCTGCTGCCCACAGATTCTGCATACATATGCAGATAGCTGTTTACAGACATAAATCAAATCTAAACTCACTGCAAGGCTGGGTTAATTACTCCTTTAGCTGGAGGGCTGTTAAAGGTCCAGTGTGTAGGATTTAGTGGCGTCTAGCAGCAAGGTTGCAGAACTCAAACTTCTCCATGTGCCAAACGTGTAGGAGAACTACAGTGGCTGACGCAAAAATGCAAATGGACCTATTTAAAGCGAGTTTTTTGGTTTGTCTGTTTTGGGCTATCGTAGAAACAACATGGCGAATTCTGTGGAAGAGGACCAGCTCCATGTGTGAATATTAAAGTCCCATTTTAAGGAAACAAAAATGGATGATTGAAAACCAATGAAAACATAGTTATGAATAAAATATACCATGTCTGCCAGTAGATTCCACTAAATACACACTGGACCTTTAAATTAAACTTTTGTCCCCATGTTTTCTATTTTATTTGGACATAATATAAAGTAAATTTGAACGCTGTCACTCAGTGAATTCTCTCTATGTAGCCAAATACCTGCAGTCTCAGCAAAACAAACAAAAGATGCACTTGTATCCACCTTAGATCTTCGTTAAATGGTAGAGACTCAGTGTCAGAACTCACTTGCCCAAACTTGATTCTGTGAACCTTTTTCTTTAAGATGATATCCTGGGCTTAAAAACAGAGACAGTTTCTCTGTAGAGCAGCTGCTGTTAAATGCAACTTATTCTGGTTGATCACATCAGACTTGATGTAAAGATGTCTGCTTTGCTTCACTTTGATCTCTTCTTTAATACACCCTTAGCTAAGCATACTTTCTTGCAGATAAGAACTCAGCCTGCCCTAATCAATTAACTGCATTCCCTCTCTCCCAGAACGCATCAGCCGGGGTCAGTCGGATGTTACTAGGTAATAAGTGCGACATTGAAGCAAAGCGGAAAGTATCCAAGGAGACGGGAGAAAAGGTGAGAAACTGAACTGATCCCTGTGTGTTGTAATATTTTCTTTACTGTTACATTAAAGTGTTGTCGTAGACAGAGGAGTAGTAGTCAAAGGTTTTTTTGTGAAGAAGTGATAATAGAGAGGGAGTGATTGTTTGAGGAAGGGATTGAGTGTGTCACGCATGTTTTTGATGTATTCGCTTTGCATGTACTTAAGATAAGAAGCAGGAAGTGATTGTTAGCCATATCCTGACCTGCTGTAATCTGCTCTGTGTCTGTTGTTGACAGCTGGCAAAAGATCATGGGATCAGGTTCTTTGAGACCAGTGCAAAGTCCAGCATCAACGTGGAGGAGGTGAGCCAGAATGTAACCATTGATTTAAAAAGCAGTCTCTCCATGCGTCATTAAAGTTTATCTTACGAGTGTGTTTTGTTACAATGTGTTTATATGACACAAATGCTGCAGACTTAACTTTTGTTTATGTGTCTTTTAGTCTTTTCTGTCTTTGGCAAGCGACATACTACAGAAATCCAGCAAGAAACCAGTAAGTTACGCCAAACCATATCACACTGAAGCTTTAGTTCTTCCCTGAATATATACAGACTTTATTTAATACAAAATATATCTGTAATTTCCTCTCCTTCTGTGTTTCTGTGTTTGATAGGGCCCCACAGGTCGAGAGGTGAAAATCACAAGCAGCACAGAGAAAAAAACCTCCAAATGTGTTCTTCTCTAGATATGACCCAGGCCAACACACACAAGGAAGCGACATACAAATTTAAGAGCATATCAGTGTTAGTGGGGAGAAATTCAGTACAGCAGGGTTTCTGTCTCCATCTGGTGGGCTCACACATGAAATACACACAGGTGCCAAAAGTTTTTACACCGAAACTACTTTTATACTTTTGTTACCCAAAAGCTGACTTTGCCAGAAAAAAATGAGCTGAAATTTTGTAGAAGTGATTGTGCCTATATTTCCCATTGAACACATCTTCTGCCACATCTCCTGTGATAGTGTTATTGTCATTCAAGAAAATGCTGCAAAGTGGCAGTCAGGGTGTGACTATAGAGAGATTACTGACACAGCATTTCACCAACCACTTCCCACCATGTTTAGTTGAGCTGTACATTTCTGTTTCTGCCTTGTATTTCCAAGCCATTTCAGCAGAATGTTGGTATTGTACGTTTCTTCAGACCATGGATATGTCACATTTGTATGTTGTTATATTGCAGATTCGTTCCAGCAAGGCTGCGGGTCATGTTTTGGCACAAAAACCACGTGGTTATGGTTAGGAAACAATCGTGTTTTGGCTTAAAATACGCGGTTTTGGTGGCTGCAAAGCTGCTGGAATCACAGTGATGTTGAAATGAAACTGTTTCTAGTGGCATAATCTCAGCCAGAAAGGCAGCCATATCTCAGTAAAAAAAATAACCGCTTTTGGGGGCAATATTCCAACTGGAAACGCAGCGATTACTTAGGAAAAAAACATCTACTTTTTCGTAGCACTTTTCCAACAGGTACCGCAGGGATCTCCATAAAAAACAACCACTTCTTATGGCACTGTCCCGACTTGAAATGCAGTGATATCTCGATAAAATCCAAACGTTTTTCTTATACTATCCCGGCTTGAAACATAGCGATGTCTCAGTAAAAAAAATAACTGCTTTTGAAGGCAATATTCTGACTGGAAACGCGGCGATTTCTTAGGAAAAAACAACTGTTTTCCATCTTCCAACAGGTGCCACAAGGATCTCTCCATAAAAAACAACCACTTCTTATGACACTTTTCTTGGTACTATCCCGGCTTGAAACATAGCGATGTCTCAATGAAATACAAATACTTTTTGTGGCACTATACCTGGTGGAGGAATGAGGCTGTCTTGCTAAAAATGACCCATGATTGGTGGCTAAAAAGCCACTGGAATACGCAGCAATGACTCGCTAAAAAACAACAGTTTTTATTGTTTGTTGGTTTCAAACAGTGGTCTTCAGTGGTCTGCAGCTTGGCAGGCATCTTGCATAGGTGCCATGCCATCCACCATCACCCCCACCTTTCGATGACAAAGTCAGCTCATATACAACATAACATAGGAAATGTACAAATCTAAGGTATCCATGGTATGCAGACATGTACCATGCCAACATTTTCACCTGGCGACTGGGCTGTGTTTTTCTCTGGCTTATCACCACATTATCATTCCTAAAACAGCACTGCTTAATGTATATAAAGGACTTTAACTGTGTGTTTTTGGGGTAGCTATGTAAACAAATGACAGCTTAATACAACCATTTCATTCATTTCTTATATGTGAGCACATAGTGGCCTTTAAGAGCTCAGTGGCAGAGGAAAGGTTTTAAAGAGGAAGGAGGAAAGTGTTTTGATTAGCACACAGTAGGCTTCTGGTCGGGCGTCTCATAGATTCTGTTAGATGGTGTAAATGCTGGACAGAATTGATAAATCGATTAATAAGTCATAAAACTTATTAGGTTACCAATGCACTTTCACTTTTGTCATGTTGTTTTCTATGATATTACATCAACAGCACAGGCAAGTTGACATCCCAATCCCCTATCCCCTATCCCCTATCCCCAATCCCCGTTCCTTATCCCCACAAAGACTGAACATTAGGCTTTTAAATGTTATATTTCATTATGATTACAATGTGTTTACCCTTCAAGAGCTAATGAAATGGTTCAGTATTTTAATGCATTTAACAGAATCAACAGGAGCAGATGCCATTTAATATTAAAAGAGCCTGAAACTATAGGAGAGGAAATTTTTCGGGTTACATAATATGAGAAGCTGAAACCGTGCTCTTGACATTTATGAATTAAACATGTTGATGTTTGGAGTTGAATCTGAGACAAACACTGGTGGTAAACAAGCTTGGTTTTAACAGATGGCTCGAGGAGAGTGGACGATAGGAACAGAGATAAGTGCAATATGAGAAGATGAGTGGAGAGATGAAAGAATGATGGATAAAGCAAGTGAATGGACAGGATGTGGGGGAAGCAGCTGCGCTCACATGTCCCTCATTTTGAATTGATTTAGTGGGTCTTGCCTTTTATGTGAAGTGCCTGGTTAATCTCTTACTAAACACTACCACACATTAGCTACATCTGAAAAGACAGTCTCCCTGCTCAGGCAACTTCAGATCATTCACAATGACTCTGATTATGGGTGCTCATCTGATCTGGACAGACATACTGTATTTTCTGTATCTACTTTCTATGCATTACTTTCACATTCAGTGTCTTTTAGACCTGCCACAAGACTTTGTATGTAGTTTACAGACCTGCCGCTTGCTGAATAAAAATGCTAAAGAGTAAACATGATGAGTGTGTATTTTGAAACTGTATGTTGGCACAGTTACATAATCAGAATATGCTTGGGTTGTCTGCACAATAGCTTGCTCATGAATTTTGTAACCGTTTGAAGTCAATTCACGTAAATGTTATTTATATAGGAGGAAATGGAAACCAGAACATTATTAGATAGCTAAATTGCAAACATATGAAGAATATGGGACTAAAAAGACACATTTTGTATTGCGAGAAGAGTAGGTTTAATAATGCAGCATGACGGGCACATATGGGTCGTAAATGGACAAATAAAATGGGCCCCATATGGGATTGTCCACAGGTATACCATTGGCCCTAAGCCAGTTGCCCACATGGCTGAGCCCACACCCACTTCATACCCAGGTAACCCTAGCATAACCTAAGTGGGGCCCACTTGATTAAACCAAACCATGTAGGCCACTGGCATGGAACCCATGGACGATCTTATTTAAGGCCCATTTCTTTAGCCCCTTTAGTACCCACATGGGCCCCACATACAAATGTCAGCTGGGAAGCTATGGCTTCAGACTGCAACTTTCTGGTCCTTGCTATGATCTGTTTTACAAATGTACTCATTATTTTATTTACAGTTTTAAAGGTCCAGTGTGTACGATCTGGGGGGTCTAGTGGCATCTTGTGGTGAGGACTGCAGACTGCAGCCATTTAAAACTTCTCTCAGTGAGAATCTCTTCAGTGTTTATTGGTCACGAGGTTTTTGCTGGGAGCAGAAACACTGAATAAAACAATATGACATTACAAATCAGTGTTTTTCAGATGCTGTACGGCTCGTTGGAGGCAGGCCATTAGCCCAGCACCTGCTAATGTGTGCTCACTTTTTCTCTCTGATTACTTAAGATCGTTGGTGAGGTTTTTTTACTGTCTCATTTATAAACATTGCGTACGCACAAAACAAGCCCTGAAAGAGGCGTACACCACTTCCCACGCAAGAGTTGTGATGTATAACAACAGACTTGGTGGGAGAAACTTTAAACCTGCTTACAAACATTTTGGAGATAGGAAACTGGCGATGCAGATGGTGAGGTGGAAACCTGATAGCAGAAACTGCTGAATGCTTTTTGGTGCACATTATTTTTGGCTTTTGTCCATACGTACATTTTTAGTATGGATTGTATGCATTGTTTTATAAATTAGACCCCAGGTGATTTAAACCAGTAAAAACAGAATAAAACTGTTTCATGTGGAGAAATATATATATATATATATATATATCTATATTAATTTAATTAGATTTATTAATTAAAAAAAATAATAATACATTTTAATTAATTTAATTTATTAAATTAAATAAATCTGTTTTTCAGATGCTCCCCATAGCTGAGGGACTACTAACTAAAAAAAAAAAGAAAAAACTAAAAAAAAATGCAAATGGCCCTATTTAGAGCCAGTGTTTGGTTTGTCCCTTCTGGGCTACCGTAGAACATGGCAGACTCCGTGGATGTGGACCCACTCCCCATGTAGATATTAATGACTCATTCCAAGGCAATGGAAACAGGATGGGTCTTATTTTCAGATGATTATACACTAAAGAAAACATCTTACCATATTATGTTTCCTTTCTGCCAATATATACCCTAAATCCTACACACTGGACCTTTAAATATATTTTTTTAGAATTTAAACAAATAAAAAATTTAGAAAATAATATTAAACTAGTTATAATAATAGCTTTAGTTTCACATGAGGAGGCAGAGCAGATAAGACAGAAAATAGTGGTAGTGGTGTAAGCCGGGGATAAGTGAGATGGGATTTCAATTCAAATTCAAATAGGCAGTTCACATAAGAGCAGAAGGCGACTTTGTGTCTCAAGGACACTGACAGGAAATATATCTGTTGACAGACACGCTGTTAAAACCGGCCTAAACTAGACCAGGCACCTCTATGGGACACTCACTGACTCCACTAGGACCCCCATTGCCTTCTTTTTAACCACAGTCCTCCCAAAACAGCGGTCATTACCATGATAGTGTTTTTTTTTTCACCCCATCGCTGCAGCAGGAGCCTGTCGCTAAGCAACCGCCCCTCCTTCCCAGCATCAGCACCACGACGGTGTGCGCGCGCTCTGCCGCATCTTCAAGTTGCCTGCACGTCCTGCGTGCCTTGTCATCACGCAGGGCAGGTTTCGGTTTGCAAACACGATACATTCCTTCTCCAGTGCCGGAGCTGTGCCGAGGAGCAGAGGAGGAGACGTGAGAGCAGCAGAGGGAGGGGCCACCTCAACCAAGAATCACTCATAACTCACTTGGATGGATTTAAGCATGTCATCCCGGACATAGGTAGACTACGGGCTATGTTGTGTTCATGTGACGTGTGGTGGGAGGCAGTGAGGTAAACGTCCGGATACACACACACACACACACACACACACACACACACACACACACACAAACACACGGGCTGAACGGGATGCCCGCGTGACTGCAGGGAGGAAAGAGGCGGCGGAGGAGGAGAAGGAGGAGGAGGAAGGGGGGTCTAGGTGCGTGTGTGGACCACCGCAAAACCCCCGAGGTGGAGTTGTCAAAGATCAAAACCTGTACGGAGAAATTAATTCCAGCCCGGCTGCTATTTTTGGTGCAGTTTGAAAATCGATGGAGGATATTTATTTCCTGTCCACGTCGAGGTAATTAGTCTCGCTTCCCGAACGCACCGATGTGATCTTGGGGCTTTGATCTCCACACCGTCTTCTTTCTTTTTGCCGTGACAGCATGAGGACCTAACATAAGGTCGCGGGAGGGGAGCGCACATGTTCGGATGTTGCTCCTCCTGATTGGACACACGGACTGACCGGCTCGTGTCATCTCTGCTGGGGGTGAAACAGCGAGCTGCTTTTCTTTGGGATGCTTTAAAATCTGCGGCCTGCTCTGGTCTCCAGTTACCGCAATGCCACTGGCGAGAGGAGGGAGAGGTGGAAGGCAGAGGATGGAGAGGAGGGAGCAGCATAAAGCAAATGAGTTTATCAGTGATGTGTAGATTGCAGCATATAAATAGTGTGGTTGTGTTTTAATCAGAGAATGGTATAGGCTGTATAGGTGATAGTGGCCTGTGAAGTGCATGGGATGAAACAGACACTGTATTGACTGAAGCTATCTTAGTATCATGGCTGAAACGTCATATGAGGTGAGTACGGTGGCTGCGAGTGTGTAGTGGCTGCTCAATTCTCAACTTTCTGCTGACAAAGTTCTTGGACTCACTCACCGGACTATAGTGCGCACCATGGGGCATTGCGCAGAACCTATGGCACCTGCCAGTGGAGAGCTTGGTGCATAACTGTGACAGAGTGGAGCTCTGAAGCCAGCATTTATGTCTCTCCCTCTTCTCCACGCCCGCACGTCTACCCACACAGCTGAACTTTATTTGATGAGCCCAGTGTAAGCGTGAAAGCTCTCCCAGCCTCCTCCGCACACACCGACGAGCCTGACATGCCTTCGCCATCGGACTCCAGCAGCGTGGCTTCGGCCTCGGGGTCTCGGGGCTGGTCGGACAGCCGCAGGGGCATGTCGGGCCGGGGGCCTGGTGGGGCACGGTTACTCCTGTACCTGGGGCTTTGCCACCTGGGCCTTGGAGCCATGGTTCTGGCCTTCTCCTTCACCAGCATGGCCTTCACCTCCTCAGCCCGTGTGAGGCAGTCCTGTCCATTCTGGGCTGGCTTCTTTGTAAGTGTGAATCTGACTGAGAACATATAGTATTAAAAATATAATGGGAAAGATGTTCTGATGCATGTGGTGTGTGTTTGCAGGTGGTGGCATCAGGGATAGTTGGAATAATCTCATGGAGGAGACCTCTGACGCTGGTGGTATGTATGTTTCTACATGATAAAAGGAGCATTCAAGTCTCTCGGCTGTAGGTGTAAAACCATGTGTCACTGAGGGTAAAGAGGATCACAGGAGCCTAAAAAACCTCAGGTGTTGCTCCAGGATATGCACCATGAAGCATAAAATAAACAGGTGGCCCTCAGCCAGAAGTCCTTGAGGGGTCCCTAGAAAAATGGGGAATAGTTTAAATGTTTAGTCTGTAGGATTTAGTGGCGTCAGGCAGTGAGGTTGCAGAACTGAAACTTCTCCTGTGTGCCAAGCTTCGCTGATGCAGAAACAAAAATGGCACTATCGAGAGCCAGTGTTTGATTTGTCCATTCTGGGCTATTGTTGAAACTCTGTAGGAGAAGACCCTCTCCATGAATTGACAGCTCATTGTGAGGTAATAAAACACAACTTTCTTTTTAATTTTCAGGAGATTCTAAACTATTAAAAACATAGTTATGAATATGATATTCTATTACCGCCAACAGATGCCCCTAAATGCTACACATGAGACTGTTAATTCATGATAGAAGTGAACCCTTTGTGATTAAGAGTCATTAAAATAACTGTTCTGATCATAGGTTTCATCTCCTCCACAGTTATCTCCTCAACTGAAGCTGACAACAATAAAATTCTACTCCTAATCATATCTAAATACCAAATTCTGTTCAGATCCCTGAAGCAAAATATTATCAAATGGGGGTCAGTGACCTAACATATATAAATTTGGACATGAAAAAGGTAGAGAACCACTGATATAAACTGACGTGACAGGTTGACAAAACTATCCCACCATACATTCCCTTTAGTGGCTGCTCTTCAGCAGATTTTATGTCTTGGAATTGAACGTAGTCAAATATCCGTCTTACCTGAGCACTTTAGGGACTTCACATCCTGTTGTCTTAAAAGACGAGGTTCAAAGTTTATTCATAACTGTAGGAGCAGCAGTTGAAAAATGAAAGAGCCTTTAAGTGGGTCCTGCACTTTAAAGGGCTCCTATGTTAAGGCATAGCTGTAAAATGTTTTCATATTTTTACATGAAAAATACTGTTTTACTTTGAGCCTTGATTTTGCATATTCATGTATTTAATTCAATAAAATTACACTCAAACTAAGACACCCACGGCTAATTTGAGGTTAGTCAATTTGGAAATGACATGGAGGGCAAAAAGTGTGCATCCAAAAACCAATCCAAGTTCTTCACTGATGAGCGGACCCAAAGAAAACCTGCAGATTTTTTTTTTCTATTTGTTTTTTTTTTTTTTTTTACATTTTACAGCGCTGATCCAGAATAAAAATCTTCAGCATTTGGCAGAATGTTTTGTTTTTATTTTTGGTTGTAATGTGATAACCCATCTTCATTTAAAACTCCAGTGTGTAGGATTTAAGGGGCATCTATCGGCAGACATGGTATATAATATTCACAACTTCCTCCAGTGTATAATCACCTAAAAAATAAAATCATTGTGATTTCATTCACTTAGATTGCGCTGTTTGTATCTACATACAGAGCAGGTCCTCTTCCACGGAATCTTACATGTTGTTCTACAGTAGCCCAGAATGGACAAATCAAACACTGCTCTAGACAGGACCATTCACTTTTTCACGTCGGCCACCAGTTCCTCTGCATGCTTGGCACACGGGAGACGTTTTAGTTCCGCAACCTCACTGCTAGATGCCACTAAACCAACCCTACACATTTAAGATAACTTTTGTTTTGTTCAATCTGCGGAAAATCTGCTGAGGCGTAACTTCTGTGCACAGATTTTGTGTGGGCCTGCTGATTAGCTGGCTGAAGTTCTGTTTATTAGTGAAGTCACCTGGCATAGCCTTTGGTTGGAAGAATAAAACTGCACGCTCTCAGCCCTCTGTGGCACGAGTTTTGACACCTTGCGTCAAATCAAAACACGACTCTGTGTCTCCCCCCCCCCCCCCCCGCAGGTGTCACTGTTCATGTTGCTGTCTGCGGTGTGTGTGATCCTCAGCCTGGCCGGCTCCATGCTCTCCTGTCAGAACGCGCAGATGGTCAAGTCTATGCTCACCTGCCAGGTACACAACATTATACAAGTGTTGTCTTGTGCCTCGTGCAGAAATGCCCTTCCAGCCAGAAGCATGGGTAACGTGTCAGGGATAACTGGAAATATGTTTTTAGTGTGTGGTCCAGTACTTCACGCTAAAACTCTGTGTATGGGAATGTGTGTAGGTGGAGAATGGTGTGTGCGTGTGCTGCGCGCCCACTCACTCCTGCTCCATCACAGAAGAGGAGACCCTGGTGCTCTACCTGAATGCTGACTGTCACTCAGTCAGGCATCAGCTGAAGGTGGGTAGGATGTGTCTCTGTCACTTTATCATAGCTTCACAGTTTCTCAAGTATATCTTAGAATAATAGACAGGTGCCCACATGCTCACTGAAACACCTTTTCCTTGCTGTAATACTGCCTCAGTATTCATACACAATATTAAGATATAAAGCGATTGGGGAGACAGCACAGTCCTTGTTTTATGCAAAAATCAAGACAAGTCAAGTTTTTACAAAATACAGACTTCCCTCTTTTTATTACTAGCCTTCCTCTGAAGTTCAGTGGGGAAATACAAAGTCAAACTATCCTATAAATGTGACATATTCTTACCAATAAAATGCCTCTATGTTGTCAGATGTTGATTTTCTGAATGCATATCTCTCTAAAGGACCTTCTGTTCAGTGCATGCGGTCTCAGCATTCTCTCCACCATCATCTGTACTCTGTCCACTGTGACGTGCAGCATCCACATATTCTCCCTGGACCTCGTGCACCTGGTGAGTACAGACACAGCACATTTCACATTTACCAGACTGGCTTTTTTTTCCCCCATAAATGACAAGTGCTCAGCAATAAACCACACAGCTGCACATTTGAGAACAGATTTTGTACAAATGCTGCAGTTAGTTAAATCCTTTGTATGATGGCGATGTGTTTCCCACTCTCCCCGCCCAGCTGGCCCCGCATCGCTCTCGTTCAGTCAACCCAGAATGCACCACTCCTCAGGACGCCTTCCTGACCAACATCATGGACTTTGAGGAGTTTGTCCCACCCATCCCTCCGCCCCCGTACTATCCTCCTGAGTACACCTGCAGCTCTGAAACAGACGCTCAGAGGTACCACACCTAATACGTATTATTACACATCACTTGTGCACAGTGAGTAATAATCATACACGCAATTACAATACAAAGAAAATGATTTATATTTGTGTTACCGCCCAGCATCACTTACAATGGCTCCATGGAGAGCCCTGTTCCTCTCTACCCCACCGACTGCCCTCCTCCGTATGAGGCTGTGATGGGACAAAGAGCTGCAAGCCAGGTGAGGATGTGTGTGTGTGTACCTGTGTGTGTTTTATGTGTGATGTCCTATGCTGATCCTTGTCTACTTTGACTGTCAAGGCAACAGTGTTTGATCCCCATGGCACTGAGCTGTCTGGAGAGAGAGGGACTTCAACTGCCTTCAGTGGAGAAGGTGAGAAGAGCTTTTAAATGTCAGCAATGTGCTGAAAGGAGGGGATTTGGGGGTGCTCTGGGGTCCTGGATCAGGATCAGGGAGTGTGTATTTTAAAGTGGGAATAGGCAAGTTTTATTGCTTTAACTTATCAGTATGAAGTATATAGAATAATGACTCAGTGTTAAGATTGGGTCGCAGCTGGGAGAAATTTTCCTCAAGGGCTTTCTACCCGATGGGATCTCTTTAAGGTTAGAGCAAAAGTCGTGATTTGGGTTAAAATGAATAGATTTCTGTCAGGGAGAACAAAGATTTCTCCCATGTGCGATTGGTTCCCTATAATCCTCGCTTTCACGATGCAATTCTGTTTGCCACTGGGAACAACCTCCAGGGAAAATGAAGCCTCCATTTATGGCTCAAAGGAAGTGCATCAACCATTGCAGAACCTAAACAGGAAGAAGATAGCACTTTTGTTTTCCACAACTATCAGTAGCTATCCCCAATTACCAAAGAGTATCAGTGCAAGTTTTTTTGCATGTGCAATCCCCGGTAGTTAAAACGGCAGACGGTGGAACAAATGAGGTAACTGTGGTAAACAAAATTCAGTGTGTCCTGTGTTGCTGTTGGTTACTAGCCTCCTGGGAAAATAGAAAGCAATTCAGTTGTTTTTGTGACAGCAGCATTTTTTGTCTAACCTTTATTTAAAAAGACACATTGATATTATTAATAATAAAGGCTTACCTACTTTTCTTCATTAGTGTCCATGGACAGTGGATCTCTGCTGATGTCAGAGATTGTGGACATCCCTGATGATTCCTCCCCCTCTGAGGACTCCTGTCTGATGGAGGTCGGGCTGAGGACTCAGGGGGACAGGGGCAACAGGAACGCTGGCGAGGGGGGAGACGGAGGAGACAGTGGGGAGTACATCAGCTTTCGTGGTCCCCCGTCTCAGACGCCAGAGAGTCCTCTGGCAGGAGGACCGAGAGCCAGGCGCTTCATCAGAGGAGAGCGGTCCAACTCGTGCTCTTCGCCCAGCACGGCAACCACCACATACAGGTGAGGACAAGTTCAGTTTAATAATGTCAAAGCTGTACAGTCAGTGGTGTTATTTTGTGCTCTCCTGTTTTGTCCCGCAGGTCTCCAGTATTGCGTCGCCAGGCCATGCTTGCTAGTAGCTGTTCCCAGCTGGAAGCAATAGGGAAATCCACATCTCCGCAGCAGTCCTCTGTCCCAGAGTTTCGAGTTCGCCCCTCCATTCCCTCACACCAAGGAGCTGCCCCATTCTCCTCTGCTCCTCCCATTTCGTTGTCCCCAGCTGCCAGTGAGCAGAGTGGTGGTCAGGGTAATGGGCCACCCCTCCCAGGCCAACCATTGTACCTTCGACGAAGGGCTGGTAAAGGTGAGAAGGATGGAGAGGGTGTGAGGAGGGGTAGTGAAGGACTCCTGCGTCTTGTGAGGTCACACAGTGAGCCAGGCCTCGGCTCTTCGACTGATACAGGTAAGTCCCACACGAAAAAGGAGTACATCACCTACATTACTGTTTCAGTGTCTATAACCTGTCCTTGTATCTCCTCCTCTGTAGTTGACTTTGGCTCTGGAGGCAGCAAAGTATCTATGGACACAGGTAAGAGCTTATATCTGCACGGCTTTAGGATGTGATATTTTGGTGGCTCAGTGATCTAAAGCACAAAATATCTGGCTTTGTTGCATGTCATCACTCTCTCTTCCTCTCTGTCTCTTTTGACATTCAACTGCCAGATTATAGACAAAAAAGCCCAAAAGGAAATACCTCCAAATTGTTTAGATGAGACACAATTCAGCCCATTTGCACCTAATGGCCGCCATTTATCTCTTACAAACAAGTGCAGATTGAAACACCGGAGGAGACGTACAAATCTGTCCCTGTGCGCATGTGATTTATGAAAATCCACTGTACTTCCACAACATCTAAATTAGCAGTGATTTGATTACAGATTGATAAATTAGATTCTGCTTTGCAAACAATAATGTGCCTCACTAGCTCCTCATTTACATGTCACACATCCTGATTTATGAATGCTGCGATTCTTGTCCTGTGAAAAAGCTCACGTAGCAAAGTAATGGGATATGTCATGGGACATAGCAAATGAGCTGCAGTGGTTACTGGGCTTCACTGCAGGAAGTCCACAATATTGTGCTGCAGGGATGGAAGTTGGTGTCACATTGGTTCCTTCGTCAAAAAGCAAATTGGATTTTTATATTAGATTTTGCAGAAAATACAGAAAATATGATCTGTGGCAAACAAAAGTTTATGATACTTACATGTTTTGTTCAGCAAGATTATCTATATGATCCCCGCTTTTCAATTTTTTTAAGCATAAATGCAATCATCAGAGATATAAAGCTAACATAAGGTGATAATCAAACTACACTACAGTCGTATGACTTCAGTGTTGCTACCACAATGAGGCTGTTAAGCCATGTGTGGCGTGATGATGTTCTGCAGTCTCATTTAGCCATTTGTTAGCAATCGCCTTTTATAAGATATGTAAAAGCTGAAAATGTGAAAGTCTCTTGAGCTTGTGCTAACCACAGACCTTATGTCAAGCATCTAACCAAAATTCCATTAAAAACCCCTCTGACTCTGAGACGAGGGAGCCAGGAGTGCATAAATGCTAACTCATGTCCGGGTGTTAGGACTCATTCCTTCAGCACTTTCTATGAACCTGCATCTTTGAGAGTTCAAGTAGCTCATTGTACCTCTACCTTTTACAGAAGATTTATAATATTGACTTTTACATTTCAACACAATCATATGCTTGCATTGTTTCTCACAGAGCATGAGGACAGTCTGGCATATTTTATTATAGACAGTAAATCCAATACTCTGTGCTAAACTACAGTTTCCAAAAAGAATCTCACAGCTGACAGAGAGAGACCCAGAATGTTTGTGTATTCTGAGCTGTTTCTTGATGACTTAAGTATGAGGTCTTGTGGTGCCAACCTGATGTCAGAAAGGTAGTGATCCTGCTGTTAAATGTCAGTGACCTTCTCATTTCCCCTTTTTAAAAATGCAGTCAGGGAGTTTATTTTGCATTGTAACCTTTTTTTTAGTAGTTTATTCAGTATTGTGTTTGGTTTGGCTCTCACTGAGGTTCAATTCAGCTATATCATAATAAAGTTTATTTATATAGCACTCATCAAAACCAGCATTACAAAGTGCTTTACACATAAAACACAACAATAAAATACAGAGTTTATGTTTGGCTTACCAGGCAAGCAGACGGGAAAAAGAGGAGTAAACTAAAGAATGATGATTTAAAAACATAATTAAAACACCAAGGAAAGATGTAAAAACAATAGGTGAGTTATAACTAAAATAGAGCAGAGGTCAGAGGTGCAATGTCTCGAGTACAATGCAGTGTAACACAGTAGTTAAGAATAAAACCTGAAATGTGAAGGCAAAATACAGGAAAGCCTTTTGATAAAGGTAAGTCTTTATAAATAATTCAAAAGGAGATACTGACGCAGCGAGCAGGAGTTCCTCAGGCGGGTCTTTCCACAGCTGGAGAGCCCTGAAGGCAAACACTCAGCTCCCTTCAGTCTTAAAGCGTGAGGTGGGAACAGTTAGCAGGTTCGTGCCTGAGGATCAGAGGGTAACGTGACGGTAGTTCTGATATATATTCTAGGGCCAGGCCGTGAAGGGCTTTGAAAGTAGTTAAATCAATCCCAAAACAAATGAGCAGCCAGTGTAAAGTCATTAAAATTAGATCAATGTGTTCTCTTTTTCTGTTTAAAGAAGCTTGATTTTGAGCTTCTGTATCTAAAATCTGTTTCTGACTCCATCTCTTACAGGTCCGTCCTCTGAGGCATGTCTGCTGCCCCGCACCTCTTTACCTCCTGCCACAGCTCTACCAAGGAAAGGCAGCGTGAAATCAGCAGCCACAGGGTTGCAGGTCCCCTCCAAACCTCCCCCCACCTCTCCACTGCGTTTACCTAAAGACTGTCACCGTTCCCTAGGAGACCTTAAGGTTCGTCTTAAAATAGCTGATACAGAAGCAGCAAATATCTGAAAATACAAAAGCAAAAGCTGGACTGATGTTTGACTTTCTTATTTCATCATCTTGACTGATTCTTCAGGTGACTCGGGGTCTGGTGGCTCGCTTCCTGCAGCGCTCCAAACGCAACCTGTCACCCTCTTCCGAGCATGCTGGGAGCACAGGGCAGGGGCCTAAGAGGAGGAGTGGAGTTGAGGGCGCTGCCACCAACCACCTGCCCTTGGAGCAAGTATGACACCACTTCTGATTTAACACCACCATGTCAGAATAATTCAGTGTTCCTGCGAATAAATCCACCTGCTTTTTGTCTTAAATTTGTGCTTGGAAAAACTCCCCTCCAGGTGTTGCTGACCCCTTGGAACGCCAGCCGAGGACACCCCGCCCATCACCCTCATCGCCGTGGACACCACCACTCCCATAGTGACAGTCGACACAACAGGCACCACGGCGGTCGGGTGCCAGAGGGGATCCACCTGCGCAGTTGTGGGGATTTAAGTTCCTCATCCTCATTGTCACTACGTCGATTAGTGACACCTCATCCACCGCATGGGTCATCAGGCGCTCTCTACTCAGAGTCTGTGCTGTGAGGAGGGGAGGAATAAGGGAGGGATGGAGGAGGTTGACAAGGTTGTGAGGAAGACGGGGATAGGAGGCTGATTAAAAGGAGAGTCTGAGGCAGTGCAGTGGAGATATCTATCGTCCCTCCTTTTCCTCTTTGTCACCTGCGTTTCCTGAAGCCAACTGTGCAAATGGCCTTATTCAGTGGTGCTCTTTATCACTCTGAACATCAGCCCAGAGCTCACGCTTCTCCACTCTTCAACATCAGTGAAACAGTCACTAGATGCTTATTTCTGGTGGTTCGAACATAAGAAAAAAAAATCGGAGACAAACAACCAGAAGCATCTTTTTCCCTCTCTCAAAACTCATCTGAACACATATCTTCCTCAAGACTGGAGACCGATCTCAACTGGCATTCATGCTACAACAACCACTTACTCACATGTACATTCAGTCTAATTATAATAATGATTATGGGTTGCAATATGCTTCTGGCCCTTTTGTACATTGCTATTCATCCGCAGGATCGCTCAGGTGAAGTGATCACAGAAACCCTTATTTTGTCTTCCATTTATAAAAGAAAAAAGCATCTCAATAAACATAGCTAGCTGAGTCCAATGTAAGATAAACAGATGAGGCTGCACACGGAAAAACCCTTAACTGAGTTGCTGATTTTGTCTTCTTTTTTTTTCTTTTTTTTCAATTCAGATTCCCACTTTCTCCACGTTTTTCCACCTCCACACTGGCCTTCAAAAAAGAAAAGGCAGCCAGCATTTTTAACACTGACATTAATGCACGCCACAGACACATGCTCAGCCTTTGAAACGTATTCCCTGTGGGTGGCCCCTGGACACGGTGGTTTGATTTGCATATGTGCATGTTTTGCTACAGCCTTCCAAATACAACAGGAACCTTGTGCATTCAATCCTGACCGTCTGTGTAACTAAATAACATGTCCTCAGAATGTCTTTATCTGCATGTTTTTGACAATGCTTCTTACTTTTTTTCCTCTTGCACCCGAGACCTATGATAGTAGCCATTTGAAATGTGTTTGTGTTTATAGGTAGCTGAAGGGGAAGGTCGAAGATGCGCAGTGCTCCCAAAGTTTTATGCCAGATGGCTCCAAACATGCCTCTGCATCCTAATTTGAGTTTGAGGTTTTGAACATGTTTCAAGTGCACTGGCTTCAGCAGCCAGATCCTGTACGATAAGAGGTGTAAATTGCACTGTGACTCTGATGACGAGAAGAGTCTTTTGCAATAAATGTACAGAAAAATTTGTCATGAGGTTGGGCTCCACACAATGTGTTGGAATGGTTCTTTTGCAGGGGGTTGTGGATGGGTGGTAAATAAAAAACAAAAAAGACTTGATGGATCTGGCAGCTCTGGATACTGGGTTTTGAAGTATATAAATATTTGTGTCAGATTGGAGTTTTATTCTTTGGAAAGTCTTTTTGGTGTGCTCACTAAGTGATGATATTGACTCCATATCAGTAAAGGCACATTTTGGATACAGTCATATGTATGTACCTAATTTTAATAATGTACACGCATACACACTTTGCCTGCACACAAACACAGGCACACCCATACACTCCCTTATTAAGGCACTGAGCTGTATTTCTACCTCCTGTCTTGCATAAAACATTATTTATTTGAAGAAATGTATATCTGTATGGCAGGCTTAACAGAATAGAGCCTTGAAATCTGAATAATAAATGTAACTAAATATGACACCTAATCCAGATTTTAAATGCAGTGTCAATGGCAAAACTTTCAATGCAAGATATGTATTTGAAAATATGAAATAAATGATAGGCATCAAATAAAAATACCCATGTTGATGTTTTGTACATATTATAAAGGGAAAAATAATATTCAAGTTTTTTTTATTTATTATTATTTTTAATTAAATTTAATCTAATTAAATAAAATGGTATTTTATTTATTTTTTAAAATTTTATTATTTCTTTTTTCTCTTTTTTTTTTTTTTTTTTTAATCTCGCTTCTCTACTTTAAGTAACACAAGGCTCACCACCTGGCAAATCCAATTCTCACTCATCTCCCCACTCCACCTAAACACCACCTCTTCTCAAACCCTATTGGCCAGCCAGTGTGAAAGCCCATCCTGGTTCGATGGCACCGGCCAATCAAATCGCTCAATGTCAAATGGAGCCTTCCGAAGTCCACGCCCATATGCACCACCCGCGATGGCGCTTGGGAAATTCAGTTCTACTGCTTTGTATTAAAACCGACGGCGTCGTGACAGCGAACTACAACCCGCACATCCTGGTTTGAGGAGACGTTCACAGACTTCAGTTTGACAGCAAGACGAATAAACAGAAGATTAACTATTTTGCTGTATCACACCGAACTGTTTGGGATAAGAGGACAGTGTTATTATGGTATGTAAAGGCGTGTGTATGAACAAAAAGATAATTTTATTCGGTTTGATATGGCTAACTTTGTAAACAGGCAGGATGCTGGATGACAATGTAAGCTAACGTCAGCTAACGCTTCTTCTCACGATAAGGAACTAGCTAATCATAGTTATCTTGACCTAATCCCTGCTCTTGTTTACTGCTCTCACTGGGCTAACAGACCATGGTGCTAACTGGCTTAGCAGTTTACCTAAACCGCATAAATGTAACGTTATGTGGTTTATAAAAGTAACGTTAGCTAGGTAGTGTTACGGTCCGGCAAGTTTGAGTCCAGCTTGTTAACAGTAGCTGAGGAGGGCATTTGGACGGTTGAGAATGAGACGCCTGCTGAGCTTGGTCGTTGATGCCCGTAAAGTAATCCGGACCATGTGGTACGCTGTCTCCCCGCACAAGCTAAAAACTACATATGTCCTGCTGTGCACCTCCTCTTTCCAGGGGGACAGCATTTGCAACGGGACGCAGAGCAGCAAAAAGGCGTTGCTGTCAGATCCTCGGCTGTTTGACGCCCAGTTTGACGAGCTGGTGATGGAGCTCTCAGAGCGGGACCTTACCGATCCAGCGTTGGCTGATGCTCTGAACAGGTTAAAAGAGGTGTGTGTGTGTATGTGTACTGTGTGTCTACTGAGTTACATCTGACAAGTGCTCAAGTGTTACTTCACGTGGTTCCTCCCATCTGCGTCCTTCTTAGGTGTTGGTGTACAATTCACCTGGAGGTAAGAGGAACCGAGGTCTGTCTGTGATTGGCTCACTGAGGGAGCTTCTGCCACCCACTCAGCTCACACAGGACACCGTGCGGCGGGCTCTGGTGGTTGGATGGTGCATTGAGTTGGTAAGGACGTGTGATATGTTAAAAGAAGAAACTGCATTGTTGCACATAAACTAATAAAACCACACATCAGTTAGCCACACCTGTCCACTGGGTGACAAGTTTCGTTATTACAGAAGGCACCCTGATAATGTCAGTGCTGGAGGGAGGTTTCATGTCAATTACTTAAAAAAAAAAGTACTAATATCACACTGTAAAAATACTCCATTACAAGTAAAAGTCCACCATTGGAAATGTTACTTGACTAGAAGCATGTTAGTGTAATCAGGAGAATGTACTTAAAGTATTAAAAGGAAAAGTAATGTTCTCAGGAAAAATGTCCCCTTTGATTATTATACTTACAGATATTAAGTCTAGATTATTGTTGCTCTTGCAATAAACCTAAAAGCAGAATTTTACTTGAGTTGGTTGAGGTGGAGCCTGTTTTAAACTATAAAAAGATTATTTTCATTACAGGTTAATCTGCTGATTATTTTCTCCATTAGTCAATTAACGGGTTTCTTCTGTAAAAAATAGGGAGAACAGCCGTCAAGGTCAAAGTGACACCTTCACAATGTTTGTCTTGTCCAACCAGTCGTCCACACCTCAATATTATTACAGATGCATTAAATTTTTTTTTTTTAAAAAAAAAAAAAAAAAAAAAAAGCATCAATGGAACCATGAACTGAGGTGAACCTGATGACGCTGAACGTGAAACGCGTTGTTCCCTCAAATAAGACAGAGTAAAGTCTATGTCAGTGTGCAGAGGATTTGTTTGTCAACCTGATTGCACACATTCCTGCTGCCTACCAGCACCTGACTACCTGTGGCTGTGCAAGAAGATTTCATTGATTCCAGGAACCATGAAAAGATCAGAATAGCTGCTTAATTTTCTGTCAATAAACTAATTGTCGCAGCTAATCTTATAAACTAGATAGTTTAATATATAACAAAACATTATATTTTCTAAACTCTCAAAGTGTTTTGTATGTAAAAAAAAAAAAAAAAAACAACTGTAAAGCAGATGGTAACTAAAGTTATCAAACATATAGGGAAGTAAAAAGTAGTGCACCAAAGCCATGAATAGTCCCCATCAAATGCCAATTTTTCCTGTATGAGTAATGCCTACCATACACAAGCAGACTTTGAAAATACATTTAAAAGACTCAAGTCAGACTTAAATCTCACATCTAAAGGAAATGTGAGTTTTTTGTCTCAGTCTATGAGATTTTACAAATGCTGGCTCACTATTTGCAAGACAAAACCAGATTCCTTTTGAAATTATTTCCCACCCTGCTCCTGGTGGAGAAACTACCCCAAACTCCCTTTAAGAAATATGGCATATTAACAATTCCTTACCTGTCCACAAAAACACATAACTCCAGAAGCACAAGATAAATCGCGTCATATGTCGACAGTATTCTTGTCAATTTGGCATCAATATAATCCATAAAGATAAACTGTGTTTGTGCACCTCCTGTAGTAAGACGAGACCGTGGGAATGAGAATGGTACCATTTCAAAAATGAATATTTCTCACTTAAATAAATGCTGGTTGGTGGATAAGAATCACGCCCAAAAGAATTGAGACTTGTTCACGCCTCACTCCATGCTTACTGTCTATGAAGTTAAAATCATTGAACTTTAGTAATTGCACAAATCAAGACTAAAAACTTATGATAATATTAAGCATGTTTGATTTCGTCTGAAGGTTAAGGTGAGAAAAAGACTGACTTAAGACAGCTCAGACTGAGTTCTACAACCACCTCACACCAAACGATTGAGGTCAGGGAGCGTGCAGCAACTCAACGAAAACGCTCATGATTTCATTCCAATATTAGAAATTTGTATGCAACAGTAAAATTTTAAGTAGATAACGTTTGGATATATGTTTGTGATCCTTTTTTATAATGCCAGTAAGAACAAATGATTTTGAGATCAAGTGCCAGGGACAGGGCTGAAATTTCACAAAGCACTGAAAAACAGACTGATGCATTAGTTTTCAGGGGTTGTTGACAAGACAAGAAATAAAGAATAATGTCAACCATATGCTTTAAAACTGAGCCTATTGTGCTCTAATACCTGTGTGTGCTTTTGTGTAATAATTCATGGTCAGACCTTCATAATTGTAAAGATGTTTTTGCACGAAAGGTGATATGAACAGAGCGGGGACTCAGTAGTTTATTATACCTCAATCCAATAAATTCACACCATTCTTAACCATATTATTTGTTTAAGATTTTCTTTAGGCCCGGCTACACAGCATTGAGGTCGGCCTTTAGAAAAGCTTTAGCTGTTACATGCTGCCCAGTGTGTCACTAAAACTCCAGCTAACAAGCACAGACTCAGACTGACTGTTGTAATGACACGTTGCAAGGGTGTTACGTTCTCTCATTAAGTGTCACGACTGCTTCCAGCTTCAGGCCTTTTTCCTCGTGGCAGATGATATCATGGATGCATCTGTGACTCGGAGAGGACAGCCCTGCTGGTACAAGAAGGTCAGACTTGATATAGTACAGAAAACATAGAGACTAAAATGCCTTTTTTTTTTAGTGTGATCATTTGGTTTCCACAATTAATGGTGTGCCCAGTTTCTGAGGTGAATCTTCTCTGTTTGTTTTTAAGGATGGGATAGGTCTCGATGCCATCAATGACTCATTTCTCCTAGAGGGCTCCATCTACAGGCTGCTTCGCAGACACTGCAGGGATCAACCGTACTACGTCCACCTACTGGAGCTATTTACTGAGGTACTATACGTCCTGATTGATTACACAAACACACACATTACCACAGGTTTCTTACTGTATCTCTTGTTTGTTTCAGACAACTTTCCAGACTGAGCTGGGCCAAGCTCTGGACCTCATGACGGCTCCTCCCGGTCAGATTGACCTGAACAGATTCACCATGGAGAGGTAGCAAAGTGAAACCTGTGAAGAGAATTTGCACAGTAGTATGTTGTTCCCCAAATGTGTGTTAATTATTTCTCTGCTTGTCTTTCAGGTATAAAGCTATTGTAAAATACAAGACTGCCTTTTACTCTTTCTACCTCCCGGTGGCAGCTGCAATGTACATTGTGAGTGTGTCTTCATTCTACACAAGTGTCAGAAGGGAATAAACAAAGTAATGTCGTACTCATAACTACTGTGCTTTACTTTTGCAGGCAGGAATTGAGAGTGAAGAGGAACACAATAATGCCAAACATATCTTACTTGAGATGGGAGAGTTCTTTCAAATACAGGTAATTACTTGTCTACGTCTTCTTGCTTTCACGTCACATATTGAACAATGTGCTGCAGACTGCACAGTCAGTAACCACCCATTGTGCATCACTTGCAGGATGACTACTTAGACTGTTACGGAGACCCTGCTGTCACAGGAAAGATCGGTACAGACATCCAGGATAACAAATGCAGCTGGCTGGTGGTGAAGGCCCTGCAAAACATGACTGCTGAGCAGAGAACAGAACTGGAGGTGGGACTTTGGATAACAGCCCTTTCCGTTTGAACACTCACAAATATGCACTGATATTTTGACTGTAAACGTTGTATGCAGGGACTTTGTCGCTTGTATACAGTCAGATTAAGAGAATAGCTCACCTGCAAAATGACCATTTCTTTATCAATAGCTCAGCAGGTGTTATGTGGAATTCGTGATGAAAATTTTGTTTTTCTCGCACGTCTTCATGGTGAACAGAGAATCCAGAAAAGGCGAACATTCTTCATGAATTGAAACAAACGGGGACCACATTTAACAACAGTTAAACCATAGCAAATATCTGCTCAAACATCTGACACATCTTGTGCAGTACAATCCAAGTCTCATTTGTTAAGCTGTATTCTCAGTACTTCTCAAACACATGCATTTTCACTAAATCATTAGAATATAAAACTTGTCTGCCTACGAGCAGAGTCCCTTTGTAACAACTGGTGAACCAGTTGAGAGTGTACTCAAACAGTGGAGGCAAACAAATCCAATAGGGCAGAGGCAGACTCAACAGGCTTAATCCAAAAAAAAAACAAACAAGAAAAGGACACGAGTGCATGCCCAGACATGTTTGTACCAATGTGTTTTAAATCATTATATTTGAGTGAAAATGCATGTGTTCAGGAAGCACTAAGCATATGGCTGGTTATGAGACTTGGATTATACTGCACGAGTTGTGTGAAAATTTGGAAATGGATGCTTTGATATAGTTTTGCTCTTGTTAAACGTGATTCTCCTTTACTGCAATACACGAAGAATGTTAGCCTTTGTTTGATTCTCCATTCACTGTTGATTTTTCCTCACGAATTCAAGGTAACAAAGGATGCGTAACTGATCTACAAAGGGTCATTTTTTGGACGAAGTATTCCTTTAAATTTAAAAAAAAAAAAGTGTGGAATAACAATATAACATATTCCATTTATTTTATTTACTGTTTACGTCACAAATGCATTTGAGAGCATGCATAAATATTTAACACAATAACAGAGCATGCAGCAGGTTAAATACAATGCATACCACAGTTACATCTCAGTGCTGTACATTTACATTTGAGCAACGACTCACTGACGGATCATCTCATTTAAAGTAACTGACCTTTTTAAAATTGAATCAAGTGTAACCAAGGCAATGGATTACAAGGAATGTTTATACCACCATAAGAAACTGGTTATTGTACAACATGGTAAAGCAAAAGTGGGGTATTTTTAAAGGAAAGAAATGCAGAAACATATGACAAGTGTCACTTTTTACAGATGGTTTATGCTTTTTCAAAAGTCTATATTAAGCTAAAACGTCATTCAACAATAGATTTTTTTATTGTAATCATTTGTTTAAATAGTCATAGTATGTTTTTAGTGTCCTGGGGCCGTATTCACAAAGCTTCCTAGTGCCAAGAGTTGCTCCTAGTGATGAAATTATAAGAACATTTTTAGAATTATGATGTTCTCTCAGAATTTCCCCTTAAAGTTAGGACTAGTGCTGTGTATCAAATCGCGTACTTCTGTACTTACACTTAATATTTTGAGTACATAGTGCATTCACAGAGGACGTCGCTGCATTAAATACATTAAATACTGCATTAAATGTGTTTTTTGCACTAAGCACCACTATACTGTTGTCGGATGTAAGCCAGCAGAATGTTTATTGGGTTAATTTAGCAGTCTGTAATGATTTGGTACCGCAAACGATAACGTGAATGCTAATGCTAGCTAATTGTGGTCGTAATTTCCGGTGAGTGCACAAGTTTGGTTTGAGACAATGCTACCCTGTCGAAATTCGCGCGCTACGCCAATGACTACATAGGGCACACAGCATACTACATAGAAGTGTACTACCGGAAGTATGTGATTTGAGATAGGCATTATTCACAAAGCATCTTAGCCCTTAAAAGAGCTCCTAAGGTGAACAACTCTGAGGAGCAGGGAGGACGACTTTTAAGAGGCTTAAGAGTTTCTTAATCAGAGGAGAAAATGGTGGAAAGACAAAGAGGAAGGAGAAATATTCTCCAAATGCTGGATGACAGTGAGTAAATGAAATGCTACAGATTAGATTGTGCAGGGATAATATATGTGGTTGATGTCATTAGGGGTATGCACACATTTCCCATGCTACTACGCCAGAGACAAAATGAAAACAGCAAAACAGCAGTGATGACTTTGGTCTGTCTCAACCTTCCATCAGCAGAGTGATCACATTGGCAATGACAATGCTTTCACAGTCAGCAGTTCATTTCATCTCCACTGGGTGTCCACACCTTTCAGACTCGCAATGTCTGTGAAAACCAATCACATCTGTTAAGGGAAGGTGTCACACCTAGCAACGGGGTCAACCACACCTCCTCACTAGGGGAAAAGTTTGTCCTTTCCTTGCTCAGAGTTGCTCGGAGATCTGTACTAAATCGTTCCTGAGCTAGGACTCCTTAGTAAAAATTTTAGTTCTCAGAATGACTGTGAATATGTCCCCTGATCCTTTAACTCCTACATGTATGTTTCAACCTCTGATCCCACTGTTTTTAGAAGTTGCATGCTAGAATGTTAGCAAAATTTAATTTCATCCTCATTTCCTCCTCAGGCATGTTATGGGCGCCATGATGATGCCTGTGTGGAAAAGGTCAAAGAGCTTTACAGCACCCTGCAAATGCCAACACTGTACCACAGGTATGAGGAAGAGAGCTACCAGCGGCTACAGAAACTCATCGCTTGTCACGCTCAGAACCTTCCTCACTCGGTCTTCCTCAACTTTGCTAAGAAAATCTACAAGAGGAACAAGTGAGAGGAAACGGTGGTCATAAACAGCGTCAGGTGCATCAGACTGGATCCCGTTTGGCTTTCCTCATGATGCACAGCTCAGCTCCTCTCCCTGTAAGATGGGTTTGCCGAGTACAAGGCTCTGACTCCAAACAGGCATGACCTCAACAGCATTTGGAAATCCTGCTGGTAGTTTCTTAACATTGCAATGAGTTGTAGATATTTGGTTGTGAATGTCGTCAAGCACCTCTTTTCCTCCACACTACCTGTTTATTGAAACCAGTGCGTAGTGTAAATCATCTCCAGCGGTTTCTCCACTGAAGAATCCCGTGGATGTAAGAGACACTGAAATGAGTCGCACGTGGATCTGGTCTAGCTTTCATATTGGTTTGCCCTGAGGAGTGCACGGCAGCATAAAGACACAGATAGTTAATTTATAGGAATAGATGTATTAGTTGATGGGGATCGAACATGTATGACAGTAGATGTACAGAGGACAGAGGGTCCAGCTTAATTAACTTTGTAATTCAAATATTTTTATATTGCTGCTGTAAAGTCTGCACTGGTCTGAATGTAATTACTTTTAATAAATAATGTATGAATTTCATTTCTTTTCTCTTTACTCCTTATTTCTTAATAAATGTTAATAAAAACAGACAACAATTCACTGGTTTAAATAGACCAAACAATCAACTATTTTGATCATTGTCATTTTTAAAACAAGAAATGACAACATTTCTACTTCCCTCCTTTCAGATGTGAGGATTAGATGCTTCTGTTTGTTTTATATGATAGTGAATTGAGCCTTTAGGGCATTTTTGACTATTCTGGGACTTCCAGTTTCAGGATTACCACTTTGAACACGCAGCTTTGCAAGCTTCCAATTAATAAACGCTGGAAGAAGTTGAACTACAGCAAAGCTACCCTCACAAGAATTCAAAATTGTTCAACTAAAGCTACTTCAAAAGAGCTGTTAAATATATAAAATATCCCACTATTTATTGGGAAATACAAGGAATGTCAGTTTTGGTTTTGTATACAATGTTCTCCAGACACCTGCCTTCAGACACTAGATTCCAGGTGGGGGTATTACACTAAGCTAATTACTTAGTTAGCAAGGTAGCTTCCTATGTAGCATACAACATCTCTTCTGAACATCAGTTAATAAATAATACAAGAAATAATAATCAATACTTGTGAAAGGGGGTTCAATTACAGTGCCACAAGAAATGCCAAATCAAAGTAGTGTAACTTCTTGAATCGCCATGCAAATATGAATATAGGTGAGCTCCCAGCAAGCTACTGCAAAATGTAGTTAAACTACTAGTTTAATTAAATGTAGTTAACTACTCCGCAACACTGGTGATCATGGGTGGATTATGAGACAACAGGTCCCTGGGCACAGACATGTAAAAGGCCCCACCACCTCTCCAACACAGGACTGGAAACACACACACAGACTTCGTGGTGACTTTGCTTTTTTTTTTTTTTTTGCCGATGTCATCTTGTGTCTCATCGTAGTCATTTTGAGTCCGTTTTTCATTGATGTGCCCGTTTTTGTTGTTCTATTGTCTCTCTGAGGTTGGTTTTTGGGCAGTTTTGTGTCCTTAAGGTAATTCTGTGTCTCTCTGTAGTCATTTTGTGTCTCACTGAGGTATTTTTGTGGGTTTTTGAGGTTATTTTGTGTCTTTTTTCGTGTCCCTCTAGTCATTTGTGGTTGTTTGCCCCTTTTTTGTGATTGTTTTGTGTCTCTTTGAGGTCATTTTTGTAGTTTTTTTAGGTAATCTTGTGTCTTGTTTGGTCATTTTCTTTTTTTGTGATCAAATGTTTATTAGGATTTGAAGGACATCAGTACATTCACCAGCACATAAATAAAATAAATATATAGACACATATGCATACACACATACATATACAAAGATATGCACACATATATACACATACATACACCCAATAATAATAATAATAATAATGATAATAATAATAAAATAAAATAAAAATAAATAAATAAATAATAGAAATACAAGTAATAAGTAATTAAATAAGAAAAACTGCCACAGAAACAAAGTGCCACTGATGTATAACCTAATTAGAACTATCAAAATGTTAGATGCCATCCACAATCTGCAAAGTACACAAAAAAAACAAACAAAAAAAAAAAAACAACAACAGGGAACATCAACCAAAGAAAACAGGACCAGAGGGGAAGGGGGGAGGCTCACACCAAAAGGCCTTTGAGAGCCTCCACTGTTCGAGCCCAGCACATTGTCACCTCCTCCCTTGCCCCCCTCTTTGCAGTTCCTTTGCACTCCTTTGTTGTCTTCTGTGTACCTTCTGGACTGGTACATGTGAATTTGAGTGACATTTTGCAGGTGAAGGCCAGGGGCTCCCAGACACCTGGGGCCCATGGGCCTGTACCTGATAGGCCTGTTCAGTAATCCATCCATGATGGCGACATTGCATACAATTGTAAAGAATTAAAAGATACATTAAGAATATAGTCGCCTGATTAATTCATAGCAATAATTAGTAGAAGCACGTGAGGTTTGTAGCTTATTAAGTAATTCCCTTGGAGACAGACTAAATCCATGGATCAGCTGCAGATAGGATGGTTTAAGAGGAATTAGGGGAAATGAGTCTCTTCTCTCAAAACTAATTCTCTGAAGGAGGTGAAGTTGAAAATGACTCAAGATGAGCTGGATGTGATGATAAGGCGAGTAAGGGGTGTGGTTTGGTCGGGTTGGGGGGGGGAGATGGGGCGAGGGTTTGTTGGATGCTCGCGAGAAGACAGATGCTGAGGCTGTTAACGTCGGGGAGAGAGATTCACATTCACACGGACTGGGATGTGAAAGAGCCCGACGAGATGGAGACCTTCATCCATCTTTACAGGAATCTGATCGTGAGTCGAGTCCTGATTTATTATCTTATTTTATATGTCTGTTTTTTATAAATCTGTTCTCAGTTGAAGCTGCAGGGTCCCGTCGGGTACGCAAAACCTCCTATTCCCGCACGGAGTCTGCGTAGATGAAGAAACATGCAATCACGCTTTTAACAGTGATGTTTATTAAACAGTCTGCAGGTTATATGTTTTATTTATAATCGGGTCAAACTAGGGTGTACATGTGTGTAATATGTGAGCTATAATAGGGGCGGATGGGCCTGTATATCAGGGCGATGCGGTTGGAGGTACCCCCTCCTCCCTCTCCTCCTCCTCCTCCATCCTCCCTGTCTCCATCAGCTCTGTGGGATCAATAAATGCAGGGTAAAGACTGCACAGGATGGGTTAAATTACATCTGATGATATGCTGCTTTCTGTTGTCTTACTCCAAGGCTCTGTTGGCTTTATTGGTCATTCCGACGAAGGCCCAGTGTAAGCAAGCAGCTGGGTGATTTATATTCCTCAGTGATGTGAAGGACACTGTGCAGGAATATATGAGAAATAGCCTTCGGAAAATGGGCTTTAAAAAGGCAGACTCGGCGTTGCTCAGTGCTGCTGCCTGATTATTTCATGCTCCAGTTAGATGTTGAGTCGTTGCTCTAGGTACAGGTTTTTTTGTGTTTTTTGTAATGTAATGGCATTTCTTTTGATCTAAATCTTCCTGCCTGCTTGTGAGGATGGACTGGCACAGATGGACTGGCACTTGGCTACTGTAAACTCATGAATATCAGTGCTCAGTGAAGCCGAACATGACTGATGATGACTGACAGTTATTAAGATATAAATTAGCTGACAATTATTACCATGGGGATCATTTTGTGTGATATGTGTGTGGGTGTGTGTTTGAATTTGAATAGAAAGCATCTAAAAAAAACAAGGAAATGATACAGGAGATGAGAGACACCTTGCAGAACACCTCCTGTTTTGTATGTCAGGTTATTGGTTCAACCAAAAAAAGGCAGCTCAGCGTTTCCCAAAGAAAAAATACTGTATTGTTCAACAAAAGATGGGCTGCAACTAGCTATTTTTATCATCATCAGCTGATCTGCTGATTATTTTCTAGATTAATCAATTGAGCATTTCTCTAAGATGTCAAACATAGGTGTAGATTTCGGGGGGGTAGCAGAGGACTTGTATTTTGACTAAATTAAAGACATTTCCATCATAAATTGATGCAGAAAAGGTGCAAATTGGTGCATAAAAATTCACCAGAATGCAGGAAATTAAGTGTTTGATGCTCAAAATCCCCCTCCAGTATGTGTCGTCGCCCCCCAGTGTTGACAGAAAACCTACACCCTTGATGTCAGAAAAAAAGTTAAACATGAGCGTCACAGTTTCTCAAGGTGTCATCTTCAAATGTCTGGCCAACAGTCAATCAAAAACCCAAAGATATTCAGTTTGCTATCGTTAAAGACAATAAAAACAAGCAAATCTTCACATGTGAGAGGCTGGAGTCTGTTAATATATTTGACATTTTGCAATTATCAATAATGAGTCAATTTTATGAATTGACTAATTCAGCTTGAATTATTCTCCTTCAGTGGTGATGCTTGATAATATGCTTTTTTTAACAGGACTGTGTGTGTTCATATCACTGCTGTGTTCTCCCAGAACTCGGGCTGTGATAATTATAAAGCAGAAACCCCAAAAGCAATTGAGTTTTAATGAATAGTCCAGATGATGGGTTTAACTTCAAAGACTTAGCCTAACAGGAAAACATGTGTAGAAGCGAGAAAACGGTCTTTGCGGAGCAGAATGTTGCTTGTAGTCCTTATTCACTGTGTGTCTCCTTTGATGTTACAGGATCTTGGGAGTCAAGCCAAGATGTGACCGTCACGGCGCGTCATAGTTTGGATCTGTCCTGCCTTTACAACACTTGTTTCTATAGCAACAGAAATATCAGAGCATCCTTAAAAGCCTCATTCCCACAATGCAGTCCTCTAGCTGCTCCTCTCAGCCCCCAAAGCCGCGGCGCTTTGACGCCAGCAGGCGGGCCAATACAGTAGCTGGACCAAAGTCTCATGGCCCCGGTTTCCAGAGGGAGGATAAAAACATGAACACAATCACCACGTCCTCCCCACGCCGGGCTACTAAAGGCCCCGCTGCACCCACCAGGACCAGGGTGGGCGTGCAACCCCGAGCGCCAGTAAGTCAGTCCAGGTTTGGCTCACAAAAACAGGGTCCCACCATCTCCAAATCTGCTAAGCCCAAACCCAAGAGTGCTCGTGCATCAGCTGCAACCAAAATCGCACCAGCAGCCGCTCCACCTCCGCTTCCCTCTGTTCTCCCTCTTGACCCAAACTGCAACGAGCCGAGCCTCCCGTGTCTGTGCTGCGATGGCCGCTCCCCGCAGGACAACAACAGTATGTTTAATCATAACCACAACAACAACAACACCATCTCTATCAGACAGCAACTGCAGCTACCGCCTCCTCCGGCCCCGTTGCCCCAGAGGCAGGATGGGAAAGGGGCCAAGGAGCAGCCTCAGCCTCCCTCCCAAGCAAAGGCCCAGCTGGAAGCCTCCGCCCGTCCTGCTGCCAGTCTGGAAAATGAAGGCAAGAATGCAGACAAAAGTGCTGATCTAGACAACAAGAAAAATGTAAAAGTAGAGGACGAAGACGACGAGGAAGAGAGCAGTGGAGATATTGACATTGATGATGATGAAGAGGAGGCTGAAAATGATGATGACGACGACGATGATGATGACACCCTGGTCCCCTCATGCTGTGACTGTCCCCCCTCCCTCCTGGAGTTCTCGCTCTCCTCTTCTACCTCCTCATCCTCCACTTCCATCAGCTCCTGCTCTGATCTGGAGTCTGACTGTGCAGATCAATCCGCCTCCATCTGCTCTTCCCACGACCAAGACAATCTATCTGTCGCTCTGTCCCCCAAAGAATGCTCTCTCCCACAAGCCCCTGAATGCCAGCCTCCTGCGCGTTCGCCCCCATCCATCCCTCTTAGCCGCATTCCCTTCGTCTTAACATCGCATTCCCCGATTTCCCCTTGCTCCCCAGATGAGGGCTACCCCTCCGCCCTGGACTCCCCTTCTCCTGACTATTTGGGAGTCAAAGGTGATTCTGAGGTCACAAAACTTGGTTTGCTTGACTTCCTAGAATCGGTTGGGGAGTTTGGGAAAATGGAGCGCTTCAGCCAGGTGATCCAAGTGGCTCGTTGGGATCTGGAGGGGGAACAGCACTGGGATGTTCTGAGGGATTGGCTCGATCACCTGGATCGCTTGGAGAAGGTGAACAGGGAGGTCAAACTGGCCTACATAGCCAGACTCCATGAGAAGGGATTTGATCTTGGAGATCTGGAAGAGCAGGATCTCTCTGATGTCATGGACGAAATGGGCAACATCGACATTCCATGGAAGTTGTATAAAAGTGGCAGAGGAGCGATGGGAGACTCTCAGGAGTTCTCAGATCCAGGGGTCGACCTCACGGCTCCGTCAGACTGCGAGGATCCTCTGGCTCCAGATTCCCTCACCCCTTCTCCTGTTGAGCCGCCACCTAGACCCCCCAAACCTCCAGCGCGTCATGCCAGCGTCAGCTCTGACCTCCACACCTACATCAATATCAGCAGGGAGACCACCTCCATGGCCGTCTCCACCTCTCCTACACTGTCTACCTTCTCCCCAAACTCCACATCCCCAACATTCACCACTTTTAGATGTGAGAAACCCCTACCTCCATCTCCACCCTCTATTCCTCCTCTCCCCACCTCTAAACCAGTCCCTTACCTCACCCTTTACACCACCCCTTCTCCACCCCCAGCTATCCCCACCCCAACTCCTCCCATCCCTCCTCCTCGGAAGCGCCATCTTGCCAGGAAGGAGGCCCAGCGGCTCGCTGCTCTTCAAGCCGCCGAACAGGAAAAGACCCCCCTTTCCCTTCCTCCTCCCACCACACGTCCTCCACCTCTGCCTCCTCCGCCAGTTATTTCAATCTCCTCCTCAACTCCACCTGCCATACCACCTCCACCTGCCCTGCCTCCTCCCCCGTCCTTCCATGCTTTAGATGTAGAGATTCGGAAGCTGTTGATGCTCGCTGGATTGACCCAAGCTGAGCTCCTCAAACTCAGCCCAGAGCTCGGTGTTTGTGTTGGAGGGTTGGAGGACGAGGGAGATGGAGATCATGTCACCTCGTCCAGGTCTGTGGAGCCACACGAGTTCAGACTAAAAGAGAGGGAGGAGAAGGAGTTTGACGGATGGAGCAGTAGAGGCAAGTTGGATGGAGATTGTAGAGCAGATATTGCTGAAGAGGGCAAAAAGAAAGAAGAGAGCACACAGAGAACCACCTCGTTCACTGAGATGGCGAGGAGAAGGAAGAGGAACAGCGGTCTGACCTCCGACCCTTACTACAGCACTGGTTTTAGCAATACACATGAAACTAAAGCAAAGAATATGAGCTTTGAGTCTTTCCAGTATCCCTCCGAGGTACCGGATTCCCCTCCCCCTCCTCCTCCCCCGCCTCGCCCCTTACCACCAATCCCCCCATCTGTGCCCCCCCACAAAGTCAGCACTCTCCAGGCTAACTCTGCACAGCCTGAGCGATTTGACTGGCTCATAGCATTCACACCTGACTGTGATAACCCACCGCAACCCCCACCGCAGCCTCCACCGCTGGCAATGAGAAAATCTCACGTGGAAACTCAAAAGAAGTCCAGCTCGTCAGGGTCAACTCCGGGGTCAGCTCCAAAGGTCACGACTTTTAAAGAGCTGCGCTACCGCAACAAGAACGCCTCGCCCCAGACAAAGGTGATCACCGACCCAGACCCTGACCCCACAGTTATCACCCCAGATCCAGATATACTGTACAACCTGAGGTGGAGAAGAGAGAAGCAAGGCGGCGACGGCAACCAATGGGAGTACACCTCTCAGGCTCAGGCCTTCTTCATGCAGCCACCCCCAGCCCTCACCTCAATGGCTGCTCTGAAGGAAATGCTCCAGAGAGCTGACGAGGAGGGGAGACAACCGGAGCTGTGCCCATCCCAGAAGATTGGCTGCTCGGTCAGTGACAGCAGCCTGTGGACCATGGGCAGAGAGTGGGAGGGTGAAGAAGTCAAGAGGGAGGAAAAGGAAGGGAAAGAGGAAGAGGAGGAAGAGGTGGAGGTGGAGGTGAGAGGACGAGCCGATGGAGAAAGGACTTTTGAAACAAGAACTTCAGGTGAGTATGATTTATTATGATGATGCTAATGATAATAAAGGAGGCAGCTAAGTTTAATGACATACTGTAGGGAAGGGGTCTGTGTGTGTGAGCACGTATTTAGTGTGTGGGAGAAAATAAACACTTCAAAGTAGCTCAGTGTAATTTGGACGACACAACAAATCTGGGCTGGGCAGACTGTGGAGAGAAGGAAATGGAGACAAACAGTTCACCGTCTCAGTGATGCACAAATAACACCCTTCGACGATACAATAGAGACAAACAGAAAACCAAGGGTTGACTCATTTATGGAAATGATATATATGGATAGCAAGCAAAGAGATGGAGGATGAGCATGAGTCACGGAGAGAGACATGATGCGTGATATGATGGATAAATGATGACGAGGGATAAGCAGAGGGTGATTGCAGACGAACAAGAAAGTGGAAGCTGCAGAAAGAACACGAGCAAGAGTGAGAGATGGAGGGATAAAGACAGTGAGGGGAGTGAAGGTAATATGAGGAGAAAGAGGAGGTTGGAAACTTTCCAGCGAGTCTTTCCTGCACTGGTTATCAAAGTGTGATGTCATCACTGCCTTATTCAATTATTCATCCACTCTTCAGGCCAACGGGAGGGGGATAATGGAGTGCCCACTGAGCTCACCATCTTAATCTACCTTCTTTCTACCTTTAACTTCTCTTTTCTTTCTATCTGTTCATCCTAAAATCTTTTTCTGTTCCTCCTCTTCTGCCTCTTTACTGGTGTTAAATCCCATCAACTTGGGATGTTTATATGCTTTCCTCCTGCTGTCTATGCTGTCTTTCCGCTCCCCCCACCCTCGCTCCCTAGAGTGGCACAGCTAGCTAAGATCAAGTTACTTATCTCATATAGTGCTGCAGCAGGCTACGTAGACAGTAAGGGTGAGATTGTCACAGGGTTTTATGTTGGATTTAACCCCCTGAAACCTGGAGCGACATCACTTTTCTTGTGCTGCTTTCAGACACATTTCGCAAGTACTTAAACCTTTGAACCCTGAGCAAATTGGTGCTATTTAAAAAAAAAAAAAGAATGAACTTTATTTTTTTTTAAAACAAATGTTCTTTTTTCTTTCTTTTTTTTCTTTTTTTTTTTACTCATTTCTCGCAAATTTTTCGGGTCATTTCTGCTTTTGTTGCTCGTTGCTTTCATTCCATGTTTTTGAAAGAAATCAAGCCAATTTGTGCAGCTTTCAAAGGGTTTAATCACTCGGATTTTCCGCCAGGCGGCCTCTAATTTCATTGGTAAAACTAGCTCTCTGATTGTATAATTACTTTGGCATTATTTAATGATTTAACCTTTAATTTTTTAGTATAAAAGTCAATGAATTACTGTGAGCATAGGCGTAGATTCCAATATTTAGAACGTGCATTTGTCCCTCCTCCCTCAATAAAAACGTGAAAGTAGTACACTATAAATTGATGCAGAAAAGGCTCAAATTAGGGTATAGAAATATACCAGAATGCAGAAATTAAAGATATACTATGCAGGAGTTTTCTAAAAGTAGAAGTTATCCCTCTCAATCATCACTTAAGACCCACTGGAGTCTGTGGTGGTGCATTTTTCTGCAGAGACTCTGCCCTCTGCCTGTATTTTCTTATTTTCTTCTCATTTTCTGAGGTGATGACGTTTATGGGTGGGCGTGTACCCCCATAGGGCTCAGGTGAGGTTGGGGCTTTATAAAAAGGTAGCAACCAGACACCAGCATAAGGCATGTCAGAAACACAGCGCCAAAAAAGGCAAATATATGCAAGAGTGAATCTGGGGTTGGCTTTTACTTTCACATTTGCCACATTTGCTGGTGAGCATGCTCACAAACAGTAGCTGCATAGTATACCTTTAAAGGTCTGATGCTCAGACACTCCCGTTTCTTTTTCTTTGCCCCCCCCCCCAAACCACTGTTGAAACAAAACCTACGCCCTTACTAATGAGTTACATGCTGCAGAAGTGCCCCCTTTCAAACCAATGCAACAATCCAGAAATAGGTGTGTACACCTTTAAGAGGCTAAGGGGCGGGTCTTAGCACATGGACCAATCAATGTGAGCTTGTGCCAGAAAAATAGGAAGTATCATGTGTTGGTTACAGTTCAAAGACAGCTCAAGTCTTACCAAGGTATGGTGTTGCTTTCTAGCTCATTTTATAGCCTGTAGCGTAGCAGTCTGTCACAGGTAACTGAGTGTAATACTGGAAACTGTTGTTGCCACAGTCTGTGACTCTAAAACAGAGGCAGACACGGTGATTGAGCAGGAACGGACAGAACTCTGCTGTCTGTTGACTGACTCAGCATTACACTGTATGCTGTACCGCTGGAGAGGGGAGGGGGGGTGGGGACGGGAGCTGGAGAGGAGTAGAAAACTAAAGGCAGAGAGGAAAGAGAAGGTGATCCAGAGGTGATGATGGCACGCAATGCAGTAAAGTTCAAAAGCACACTGTGCTGTGTTGCACTCAGTGTTCATATCTCTCAATACAGGCATGAAATGAAAGTGAAACCAGATGCCGTGAAGAAAACCAACACTGAAATATGATGAATCTTTGCGATTGATGGTGGCATTTTAATTATGGTGTCACTGGTGAATGAGTGCTTGATTGACAGGTTGAGTATTTGGACTGTGCAGCTGTGAGACTGCTCACCAGTTATTCTTTTACGGCCGCAGTATAATTTCCTGTTGTGTCAAACCCTCCTAAATGACAGACTGTGGTTATTGCTCTTCATAACTCAACTCCATTGACTCCCATGCACTGTCAGTGTGGAACTGTCAATCAACTGTTTAAATACCGCATTACCGCATGATGTTACATGATGACGATTTCTGCTGGAATACACTCATGAATGTGCATTTTTCTCTCTCAACAGACACTAACATTTTCTGCATCTCTCTCTCCTTCCCATCTCTCTGCCACATGTTTTTGCTTTAATCCTTGTTTTCTTCACCTCTCCATCCCATTCTGTTGTTTCCATTGTTTGTCCATGGCTCCGCTTCGCTCCCTCATATCGCTTTGCTTGTGCGCCTGCCCTCTCCGTCCTGACCCCTGCAACTTTTGTGGCACCTCTCCAACAAGCAGTTTCCTCCCCCCCACTGTCCCTCGCCCAGCCCTCCCAACCCTACTTCCTCCACGCTGCCCTCCCTCCTCCCTACCGCCCAGGCTACTGTAACTCCCAGCCCGTTGCAGATCCCAGACCCCACAGCCATGTAGGCAGGGAGTCCACAGACGGACGATGTAGCACACCTGCTGCCAGCTCAGCTTCTATCCACAGAGATGATTCCAGCACTGAGATAAGCTCCGGCTTTAACTATGAATCTCTGGCTGATTTTGGTGTAGACTCTCCTTGTGATTTTGGGAATAACACACACTTTGCATCTGACTCTATCTGTAATTTTGATTCCCTCTACTGCAGCGACTCAGAGACACACACCAAGTCACCTGTTAGTGGCCCCACAGAGGCTCCAGGCTGCACCACCCCGTATAAGAACATAGATGTCATGATGACATGTTCAAACAGTGCGAAGGATTCATTGTACTCAGAGAAGCACTCGCACGCAGACCACAACAGCAACAAGGCCAGGACATATAAAGAGCTTCCCCCTCTCCCCACATATTACCTGTACCACCCTAAAAACTGCCCGCTACACAGGGGTGCCCCTCCTCGCCTCTCCCCTATCGGAGCCCTCTCCCCTCCCCAGCGCTCTGGAGCGCCCCCTCCAGGCGCCTCAGGCTCCTCCCTCAGCTCCCCGCTTTTCCCCCGCTCTCACACCTTGCCTGCCCTTGCTGCTCCCCTCTACTATCCAAACCTCTACCCTCCTATACCGCCCAGGGCGCCCCCCCTACCCCCAAAACTCTACCAGGCTCCTCCGCAGTCACGCGTGGCGAGTAAGATTTCTCTCTCTCTTCTCTCTCTACTCTCTCTCTTTGTCTGACATCTGGCTTGCATGTCTGTCTGTCGTACTGTCTCTTTCTGTCTTTGTGCTCTGCCCTGGATATGGTGGCCGTCACACTTCTGTCACTTTTTTATAACTCGTGGGATCTGCAGGTTTGAAAGAACGGGGTAACCATAGCTGTTTTATGTATCAGACAGCGGCTCTCTGTAGGTCATCTGATACGTCTTATCTACACTGTCCTTTCAAATCTGCAAAGGGCCTTCAGAGGGGTGACAGCTGTTCCTGTCAGAGGGTGGCCAGAGTCAGTCTCATCACTCTCTTTCTCTTCGTCTTCCTGTCTGTCTGTCTGTCTTTGTGTCGGCCTCGTCTGGTCTGTCTCCATGTTGTTTTTGCACGGTGTGTTGAAATGGACACATGCATTTCATGCCAGGCACAAGCCAAGTAGCTCGTCGATGATGTTTTGTGTAAATAATTTTTATTTAGCCCTTTTTATCTTGTGTGCACATGTAGGGCAGTTTCAGAGTAATTAAGGTCCACTGCATCCTGTTCATTAAATGAATGTGTGTATTTATATAACCAGGTTATATAAATCCTTTTATGTGAACATCACACTGGACACAACACCTGCCCTTAGCACATGTGTGTAATTGTATCTGACCTGGCTGATGTGGTAGCTTTTACAACTGTTTCACCCCCCCCCCAGCTCTGCAGTTTCTCCTGTGTATGCTTAAGTTTGTATGAGTGTGTGTTTGAGTGTGAGTCTAGATTAATGCATGGGATCCTGTTTATCCCTGATGCATACAGAAAGTTGTCCTCCTCACAGATCCAGATGTTGAACGCTCACCACAGTAAACAGATATTTACAGGATGCCCTCCTCACACACTGTTTGATGTCAGTAGTACCATCTGCTTCTATCTGCCTACTCCAGTGCTTCTCATTGCTTAATTGCTCCTACTAATAACACTAATATTTTAGTTATGGTATTTCTGTCCGTGGTGATTCATTTTGCTTCTGGTGAATTTGTTTTTTTGGGTTTTTTTTAAGACCACTATTGTAAGTAATAGCTCTTTCCCTGTCGCTGTCAGCTGTTCGCAGTGTCTCATTCGCTGGCTCTGTACAGAGGACAGAGACGTCCTGGATGGGCGAAGATGTGAAGCATCCAATGAGAGGTCTGGGCCTGTCCTCTCTGTGCCTGCAGGAAAAAAAAGGTGTGTGTCTCAGCTGTGTGTGTTCACTGGGGGTGTCGATCGGTAAATGATCAATAATCCAGTATTATCAATGCAAAGTGAAAACATCAATACAGATTGTCATCTTAAAAGAAACAGTGTGTAGGATTTAGGGGTATTTAGGCACATAGTGGTGAGCATTGCAGATTTCAACCCGCTGAAACTTCTCCCAGTTAGAATCCTTTCAGTGTTCATTGTTCAGGTGGTATTTACCGGGAGCCAGATTATCTGCAGAGGTCTCTTCCTCTCCAAAAGAAACAGACCGGGTGATTAAAGCAGGTGAAAACAGTGAACAAATCAGCTTTACATTACAAATCAGTCTTTCTGTGATGCTGCTCATCTTGAAGGGTCCGACTGCAATGTCCTACGCAAAAAACATGGGTGGCCTTACCTAGAATCAGCGTTTGGTTTGTCTGTCCTGGGCTACTGTAGAAACATGGTGGTGCAAAATGGTGCTCCCTATGTAGATATAAATGGCTCATTCTAAGGCACCGAAAACCTGATCGTTATTTTCAGGTGATTATACGCTAAAGAAAATATATTTATTATAATATATTCCATTTCCGCCAGTATATCCCCCTTAATCCTGCACATTGAAGACACGCCTTTATTGTTAAATTGCCATGGCATGTCTGTGTCACCATTTCAATCCAGCACACTTCCTTCCTAAACATCCAAACAATGCTAGCAAGCTGTTTTTTTCTACGATTGTTGTGGCTTAAAATGCCTGATTTCACTGCAGGGTTTCTAAAAAAATATGATGCATATTACAGTTTTTTTAGGCCTTTTTCTGCAGTGAAATCGCAGGATTGAAGTGAAAATTGCAGAAAATTGCCAAAAGAGTTTTGAGCTTTTTTTTTTATAATTCAATAAAAATCAAAGGCAACTTGTTTTGGGTGTAGAAAAACCCCACTGTTCTTAGTTTGTGATTTACACTACACCAACATTACCATTGATCATGCATATTGAATCTAACTCTGAATGTAACAGCATCTGTCATGGTAATTTGTCTTGCCTGTTGTCAACACGTTCAGCATTCTTCTTGTGTGTTTTCGTTTGTCTGTCAGTGTCATTTTTGCTCCACCACAGTGATGTACACAGTGCAAAACAGTTTATCCCCGCTTTCATGCTGAACATCAGGAAACTGCCTTGCACTGTCTTTAGCAGTAATACTTGCTGGTAAATGTCCGTCTTCACAACTAGAAACAAGGAAGTGCGTTTGGTGATGTTATGCAGGGGGACTGCTATGATAGGTGAAACTCACAGGATGATTATTACTCATATTTGTAGTAAAACTTGCAGCCATTTGACAAAATTTCAAGGTCAAGCAGAATTCACAGGGATTGGTGGGGATTCATTTGCAAGAATTGCTGCTATCACAAATTATGAAAATATCCCAGAGGGGCTGGCTGGTGGCCTAGCACTAAGCAGACAATGGTTTACAGCCAATAAAAAGACAAAAATGATGTCTCAAATTGACTGCAGGCCCCTGAATTGAATCAAAATCATATTGTGGCAGACTTTGTGATATCTGCAAATATCTTATCTCTGTCCAAAGACTCGACAAAATATCTTATCGTGATGAAGCGTGTGATAAACACCCCTAGTGTTCAGCTGTCTGGCTGTGTATTTCTGACCCTGATGTCTGTAGCTCTCACAGTTGAACTGAACACTGTTGTTCTTCCCTGCAGCTCTTGTCAGTGCGGTCAGTGTGGCAGTGGAAGCCATCTTGGCCCAGTTCAGCTCTTCCAGGACTGTAGTTCAGAAGGTTAGTCGTGGCTGAATTTACCAGTGGGATTTTGAATTTTGTCTTCTTCCTTTTACTATCCAGAAAAATCCTGAAAAAAATCTCATGTTGTTTTAAATGTATTGTTCATCTCTGAAAATGCTTTCCCTCCCTTCCTCTGTGTTCTGACTCTACATATTTTGTTGTGTCTCTCCTCAGTCTCTCTCAGTTAACAAGGTACTAGAATATACTAGAACAGATAACCCAATCTTGTAGTCGTAAGAATTTCTTTGTAAACTAACTCCAACCCCCCAAAATCATCTCTCATCACATCACACCGACCCTCGTCGCCCCTGTTTCTCTCCGACCTCCATTTATGTGCCCCATTTTCCCTTCCTCCCTCCCTCTTGAGTCATCCTTTCTGTTCTATTCCCCTGTCCCTCCCTATCACTGCACATCGTCCTCCTCTCCCTTCCTCTCCTCTCCCCGTCCTCAGGCCTTATCAGGAGACAGCACCATAAATCCATCTCTGGGCCGTCTGGTGCTGCAGTGCCTCTGCCCTGCCCTGCACAGCTTGCTGACCGACGGCTTGAAACCCCACCAGAGTGACCTGATTGCAGGCAGGAGGCCAAATTCCGCCTGGGGTCTGGTCCAAGCCTCAACTAGGCCAGGTAGCACACCGAGGATTGTCTGAAAATTAGCATTTATAGACTTGGATATTCATTTTTTTTCCCCCCCTGATTGATAATAATAAGCCTGGGACTTTGTCTGTCTCGTGTTTTCCCACACATCAGTCAATATGTGTTGATTTTAGTGTCTAAAGTGCTGAATTAAAGGAACAACAGGATGCAAGTATTGATTGGTATATGAGTGCCAAGTTTTACTGCAATTTTTTGCTCACCCTGTATGTTCCTCTGTTGATCCCTTCCTCTCCTCCTCTTTATATATATATTTTTTCTGCTCTTCCTCTTAATCCATTTTTCAAGGTCCTAAAACTCAAGCATTGTTCAACCTACAAGATCGTGTTGGAGAGCTGCCGCAGCTCAGACAGAGCAAACACAGGTTCAACGCTTTCCTCCTTGGCTTACTGAAGTGAGTACTGGCTCCTAATCCTCTCTGGTCTCCTCAAGCTCAAATCACTTGTTAAAAAAATATTTTTTTACTCTCACTTTATTAGAACACTTGCACTTATCCTCAGTTTTCCTCTCCTCTCTATTTTTTCTTCTAGCACCAAGTTCCTTGATTTCTGGCTGTCTCACCTTCAGTCTTGCAGTGGTAAGTTTCAATCACTTCCATCTCCTTCTTGTGGGCACGCATGCACGTACTCTAACTGTACTCTCTCTTCCTCTCAGATGTGCTGGAGACATATTACCGTCCCACCTCCTTTATGCGTCTGTCCCTGACCACCTGCCAGCCTCTGTTCGAGGAGCTGCTCCTCGTGCTGCAGCCTCTCAGCCTGCTGACCTTCAACCTCGACCTGCTCTTCCAGCACCACCACTTAGAGCCCGACAGTCACAGTCCAGAGATCCCCAGTCCACCCTGTCAGGATGCTGCATTCCCACATTCAACAGAGGGGGCCCAAGCCAAACTTACAGGCTGCAGATACATCGAAAGCCTGTCAGAGGTGGACTTTGGAAGCCGAGAACATCGGGCAGCCAAAGAGAAAACATCACCACTGGGTAATCCAAAGAACGTAGGATCAGGGGAGTCGACACACAGCAGCGCTGCACCCGTAAAGGCTTCGGTCACACTCGGGCAGACAAGTCCTCAGCTGCTGTGGGTGCAGGAGAAGGAAATCGGAGACTTGCCTCCTCCTGATGTTGAGGAGGACAGCCTCGCTCAGCAGGCGGGACAGGTGCTCACATCTGTGTGGTTGTTCAGTGTTTCTAGTCAAATTTGTTTTGTGTGATCCTGTAGGGCTGACTTTTTTTTTTTAAATTCACAGGTGATCCAGCAGGGATGGGGGGCTATGATGCGCTGGGGAGGCAGACTCAGTCAGAACCTGGCTGAGCTGAGCCTGAAGAAGGAGGAGATAAGGACAGATCTGCCGGGCCTCCAGGCCCAAGCAGGGAGTGATTTCGCTCCAGTCAGCGGTGGTGCTCAGGTTCCCTGGGGTCTGGGGCGGCTCTTCGGAGCCTCGAAAAGCCCCAACAGCCCACCAGGTCACACACCACCAACAAGGTTAGCCAATGAAGTGCTGATCCAGTATGAATCAAGATTCTGTTACTGCATTGCCAATTTCTCGCCTCAAATGTTTTCAGAAATATATTTCAGCTTAGTGTTTAACTATAATACGAGATTGTTTGTTACTAGCCGGCGGCCATTTGCGTTATGTCGCTGTGCAGCATAGTGCATCTACTGTACCTCTTAACCAAAAGTGAATATCACAGCCCGTTTCCACCAATTTCAAAAGTATTTGTGTCTTTCTACTGCATAGACAGCCTGATTTGAAAAAAAGACCATCTTTCCTGTGGTGAAATACGTCTTTAAGAAACCCTAAAGCCATTGTTGGACTTGACATCGTTCCCTGCATGGTTAAACTGCATGAACGGTAACATTCTGTGATCCCTCTCTGCCCACCTGTCCCACTCCCTTTCTCTGTTTATCCATTCCCCTCGTCCTCTTTGTGTCCGTCTCTGCAGGCGTCCCTCTCAGTGGCTGGCTCCTGGTGTCACCGCACTGACCCGAATGGTGAGCAGCAACTCCACCCCGGTAATAAGGAGGGCCCCGGAGCCCAAGGGAGAGAGTGAGCCAAAGTCAGAGAAAGACACCGATACACTGGAGATGAAGGACAAACCCAGACCACTCAGGTACAACAGACATGACGTGATAGGGATGGTTATGAATTTATGCATTTTGTCGGCCGAGGCACGATGAAATTGGGTGGGGAGGGATACATAAATCTTTTCCCTTCACTAATGCCAGATTTTACTTTTACTGACTTTAAAAATAACTCGTCCCTTAATATGACCACAGCTTAGGGGTTTGGCTCACTAATTCATTCACACATTTGCAAGATCACACCCTAATGTCTGTATTGACACATCTAATCTTCACTGTAATTTAAATACAGTTAGAGTACATTTTCAGGCTCAATAACACGTGGAGCACCTGTTAGGTGTTAATCCTCACTGGACAAAAGGCTCCTTCTGTTCGGGGATCAACATGTGGAAGTCCTTATCTGCAGGACTCAAACTGAAACAGCTTTTAGAAATAAGAAGCATGAAAATAAGAATTATTTAAAAATACAAAAAACATTGCATTACTCGACACTGTATACAAACGAGAAAGGAAAGTTTTAGAAATATAAAGATATGAGTATTATACTACAACGAACAACACTATATATATTGAAACAGAAAAATAACTAAGAAATATGTACATATGCATCATATGTTTAATGTACATGCAATGGTAGTGTAAGAACAATGAAAAGAATATTACACCAATTATTGTACAGTTAAGTCAGTATTGCACAGTTGAAAAATAATAAATCAATATGGGAATTAGAACTGCAGATGGGTTAATTAGGCCCTAGGGCCAGTTGTGTTTTGTCTTGTTGAGTTTTTTTTCCTTTATATACAGAATTATTGTTGAGTTTGTGTTTTGTTCTGTCGCTTGTGTATTTTTTATTGAGTTTAAAGGCCTGTCTAGGGACGAGCATTGCAAATTAACTTAGGCTATAAATGCTGTAGTGTGTGGCATTGTTTTATGGTACTGTAGGCCACACACTTGTCCTTATACAAATAAACACTAAATAAATACATGTTAGGCATTTTGAAATAGAAATTGATTGGCATGATGGGAAAACAATGTTTTAGTTTGCAAATTTCAAACAATAGAAACTATAATTTTAAGAAAAACGGAAAAAGCATATCTTCATCCATGGCCTGGGTGTGGCATTAAAAGAAAATCAATTTGGGGTAGAAATAAAAGCATATAAAGGAACAGTGTGTAGGATTTAGTGGCATCTAATGGTGAGGATTGCAGATTACAACCAGCTGAAACTTCTCCCATGTGCCAAGCGAGAACTCCCGGTTAGAATTCCTTCAGTGTTTATTGTTCAGGAGGTTTTTACTGGGAGACGAATTATCCGCATTGGTCTCTTCCTGTTGATTAAAACCTGTAAAAACACTGAATAAATCAGTTTTATATCAACACATTTTCCAATGCTGCTCATTGCTGAGGGGCTGCTGACTGTGGTTGCCAATGTGAAAACACCAATGGCCTTCCTAGAGCCAGTGATTGGGTTGGCTGTTCAGGGCTTCTGTAGAAACGTGGCGGTGCAACATGGTGGACTCATTGGTCATGGACCTGCTGCCTATGTAGATATAACGGCTCATTCTAAGGTAATAAAAACACAATTGTTCTTATTTTCAGGTGATTATACGCTAAAGAAAATATACTTATCATAGTATATATTATTCCTGCCTGTATATATCCCTAAATCCTACACACTGGACCTTTAAATATGAGCTAATGCAACCAGCTTTCCCTCCCCAGGATGTCTAGTTGTGTGTTTTTTCCTTTTAAAAACGACTTGTCTTCAGCAGTGGGCGTAGGAGACACCAGAGACGCTTCTGTTATCTTTTTTTGCCTTTGAAAGGCTATAATTGGTGACTCACAAGCGATGCCTGCATTGTGACTCACCCAGGATTCGGCTACATCGCATGTTGGCGATGACGTTATTGTTTGTGGTTGGTGTATGTGTAGACCATTTAGGGCTGAGGAGATCTCTGCTGTCTGTCCTCAGGTCAGTACGAACGCTGTGTGACCACTCTGGAACGGGCTTGGAGCTCAGCTTCTGCAAAGGGGAGGAACTGGTGGTGTTGGGGGGAGTCGATCAGGACTGGATTCGCTGTCGTCAGGGAGACAAAGAGGGGCTGGTACCTATTGGCTACACCTCCCTCATCATGTGACTTCGGCACCATAACTGCTGCACTCAATCAATAATAATAATTTAAAAAAATCAAAACAAATATATATATTTTAGGCGAGTGTTGAGAGGTTATGGTGAGGCTCCACTACTCTAAGAAGGGATATTTCACGCTCGCTCTGTTCAAGTTTGAGTTGACTGCATAACACCATCTGTTCTGCTTTACGTGCATCAGGAGCAGTCTGCAGCCCTCTCCCTTCATGAACATATGGGAGTTTTTCTCCCCATCACAATCCATCCAGTTTGGTAGCATTAAACTAATGGATGTTAGCAGCAGGAATGCAGCAGATGGTGTGAAATAATGAAGTCAAATTTGGACCGTTTCATACTGGAAGACCTTTGATCTCAGAGTGAAGTATCCCTTTTAAACATCCTTTTTCCCAATTTCTGCCTCCCTTGTCAGCTGCTGATCTGAAAATGATCACAGGGGAATTTCCGTGCGGTCGACCACTTGCGGATTCTGGTGCTTTTCAGATCAGCGGCTGCCTGTCGTGAGGAGGCGACAGCCTGGTAGCAGCCAAGCTGACATCTCTAGCTGTCAGCCGTGGAGAGTCGCGGCTCGCAGGTTGTCGAGGGGAGAAAGCGTGTGAGAGTAGTGGGGCTGTAGCTCCTGTTGCATACCGCGTAGTAATGTAGTGAACTGTAGCTGTGTAGATCTGTGTTCTATTGACCTTTCACCCCTATTGACCTCTCACGTTATCGCCTGGTTCATGTGTGTTTGACATGTTTCTGCTACTATATTTGACTGTATAAATATACATAAAAAAATCTATATATAGGTATATAAATTGAGATTGATATTACCAAGATAGATAGAAAGATAGATGAACAAGAGAAAGCAGATAGTAAAACACAAGCAGCAGCTTCATACTGTGGTCACATTGAGGATGATTAAAACTCTTTACATCTGCAACTTTACTCACACATTAAGTGGTTGTCATACATCCAAAAAAAAAGTGTTTGTTTTAAGTATGGAAACCGATATCTTTCCTCCTGTGTGCTTCATGTATTGCCATTGTCTTGACATCATATTCATAACATTATTAGATTTAGCCTCATACCTTAAACACTGTATGTTATGTGCCATGAATGCTTTGAATGAATGCCGGAAAATATCTATCTATACATCCCACGCAGTCGTAGAACATAATATCAGACAACAGCAATCTGTAGCTAATCTCTCCACTCGTCCAAAACCTCGCAGGGCCAACATGTGTCGGAGTAAACACCTCACAAAACTATGCTCAGCTCTTGTTCAAACACTATCTGACCTTCGATTTAATGCAGTGAGAAAATCCCAGTTGTATGTAATTCATAAACGCTACTGTAAAGTCTATAGGTCTGGTGGCCGGTCTTCACCTCGTACCTCAGCTTTTGTATTTATCTACCATGTTTGCTCATCATAATCATTGATATTAATGATAGTGGTAGTATTGGTGGAAGTGATATGTTGATTCTAATGTTGCTTTGTGTCATATATTCATTAGTTATTCTCTAGATTCTGTATTGATGACTATGCATATGGTTAAATGTACAACTGAAAGCCTTTTTTTAGTTTGTTTTAAAGTCACAGTTTTGCTTTGATGTTGACACCTGAAGCATAAACTAATTGCCTAACTGGTGAATATAAAAGTAGGGATGGGAATCGAGAACTGGTTTCAGATTGGAATCGTATTCCTCCTAGCTCGTTGCTTTTATTGATACCGGCATGTTTTTTTTGCACATTGCAAAACAGTGATGTCAAACTTGTGCATCCACGCTGCTGGAAACTTGCAACAGCGAGGTCCAAAGTGTGGCTTCATTTAAAAAAGAGATGACAACAGTGCTGTTTGTAACGTCAGTAAAATGATCATTTCAAGTTCTAGCGATATGCTGGAACATCCTCGCACACAAGATGGTCTTAGATTTCAGGAATGCCATGCATTTGATGCTACATGAGTGCCACTGCTTCCAAACCGAGCTGCATGTCCATTACAGAGGGTAAATATCCTCTGTTATAATAACATTAGCGCCACGCAGGGAGGCTTGGCAAATTTCCTCTTTGAAAAAGAAAGCACTTAAACAGCGGAGCGTTGTCCTTAATATTTTCCTGCCCAGGGTCTGCAGATGATAATTAGCGATGTGGCTAATTCTGGCTCAATAGTTGTGTTGCGCATGGCCCCTGTTAAATAAAAACTAAAAACTAAAACCAAGCAGCCACCCTAACTATAAGATAAAATAAAATAAAAATCATTTCCATTTTATAAAAAAGTAAAATACAACACTTATTACGCTACTGTCATGTGTGAAGTCTGGACTGATCACAAGAGGCCATTTTGGTCTGCAAAGATACATGACAGAGCTCATTGGCCTTCCAAAATTTGGATTGATGTTTTACTTCATGGACTGTCCTCGGTGAAAACTAAACATAGAAAGCTGGGGACACTTTCTTTCTGTTAGCAGCAGGCAGCATCCTCCAGGGCTGAAATACGAAGCGAAAACAGAAGTGCCAAAAAACTGCAGTTCCTCAAATGGCCACTTGAGGCTGGCTCTAAACTAAGTCAATCCCCATAGACCCCCGTGTTAAAACACCCAACTTTACAGCAGAAATAAACATGTTTGCAGCCTGGTATTAAAAACAGTTTTGGTCTCTAAAGATAATTTCAACATTCATGACAATTGTAAATTTTTCTTTAGCTCAACTGTTTATACTTTATCAAGGCTTAAAGTTACGCATGATCAAGGGCGTGGCTGCTTTGAGTGACAGGCTGTCTGCTGATAGTGTCCTTGGCTTCTCAGTCTGATCCACCCCTCGTTCCTCCACAGCTCCACCCTCTGGCTTCACAAAAACAAGATGGCGACGGCCAAACTGCCAGACTTAAGGCAGTCCACACACCAATGAGTGATGTCACCACATTTACCTCCATTATTTTAAACAGTCCTTGACTAAAACTAGCTTGAGTCAAGTGCATGCCTTTATTTCTACTCTGTTTCGACACCTTGTTCAGACTCAGATAATATAACACTTGCGTTGATGCTAAAAACCTGTGAAGGCCTCCTTTTTTCACACAGAAATCAATAAGGGAATCGATAAAGAATTGCACTGATAAGCAGAATTATTGATGGCATTGCTATCAGTAGAATCTTACCAGTTCCCATCCCTATACAAAAGAGCCGGATGTTAACTAGTCCTGAAAGGCTGACACCGAAGGACCTCTGTTTAATTCAGCAGGAACGTCTTGTTGCTTTTGATCTATCAGGGAAAGCTCTTCAAAGTTTCCTCGTATTATTGTGTCAATGCCATGTAGCATGACATTACCGTCACTATGGCAACAGTCCAGTAGCATTAAGTCAAACCAGTGCTCATAACTTGTAACTTATGATCACGATAAAACGCCATCAAACGGATGAAACCAATGTGCTTACAGGAAGTGATGAAGATAAAATATCAGTTGACACATTTTGTTTTTGTTTATTTGTGAGGTTATCGTATAAATGCATTTGTTTTCAAGCTGTTAATTTATTGGATGTACTATTTATTGATCTTGAGGTTTCTGAAAGGAATAGCTCTATCTGACCCATCTAGTGTCTCTCTATCTATCTGGGTTCTTTATGTGTGTGTGCGTGCGTGTGTGCGTGTGTGTGTTTGTGAGAGAGACTGTGCACATGGCAGCGTATGTGGCAGTGAAAGCAGAGATGAGTGTGAGCACATCAGCGTGTCTGCACATCCTGCACTTTCACTTATGTGTGTGTGTGTGTAAGTGTAACAATGAGATCTGTTCCTCCTCCTCCTCTTCCTCCTCCTCCTCCTCTTTCTCTCTCTGGTGTCATGTAGCCTGTAGACATCCCTATGTCCTACTATTGCATATAGTTCAGTGCCCCTCTAGTGTCAGTCACTGTCCACCTCCTGCATGTGCTTGTTTGTAAATACACCAAATAAAATGATCAGTATAAACCAAACCTGTGCCGCTCTTTGAGTCGTATTTTTGCTCTTAAAGTCATATTAGTCAGAGTTTATATGTTGAGCCATCGTGGGGGAAAAAGTAGGGGATACCCCACTGAGAAAATAGTCGCATAAATCACGTCCTGTTATTTGTTGCGATCTGAAATGTGACAGGAAACTACCTGCATGTGTCAGATTGCAAAGGAAGTAAAGACTCGGTAAAACACTCTAAATACCAAACTACTGATACACACTCCGTCCCTTTTATGTTCATGGAGGAGATTTCTATCACCTCTTTGTTCAGATCAAAAGATCCCAGGATGCCCTGGGATGTTGTGAAGGGCGTAAAGAGGAGAATAAATCTCCGGAGTGAGCTGCAGCCCTCCCCCATCTTGTAACCGTGTTCCTTTGATAGCGTCCTCCATTGTGGGTCATTATGGAGGACAACACAGTGTGAGATATACAATCTAACACCACTAGATAGCACTGTTAGCTCGAGCTGATTAAAATCGCTGCAGTAACCTCCCAAAACACACACACACACACACACAGCAAGAAGAAGGCCTTACAGCCATGGGCAGATTATGAGACAATGACCCCCTGGGCACAGATACGTAAAAGGCCTCACCACATCGTCTACATAGAAGTACTGGGCTTCTTTTTTGTTGTAGCAATTTAAGTCTTTTTTTGTGGCCATTTTGTGTTTATTTTAGGTTGTTTTGTCCTTTTTTGTAGTTATTTTGCTTCTCTGAGGTTATTTTGTGTCTCAATGAGATCATTTAGTGTTTTTTAGGTCATTTTGTGATGTTTTTTGGGTTGTTTTGCCTTTTTTTGTAGTTTTATTTGTGTCTCTTTGAGGTTATTTTGTGTCTTTTTGGTTGTTTTGCTCCTTTTTGTATTTATTTTGTGTCTCTTGAGGCCATTTTGTGTCCTCTTTGGTCATTGTGTGTCTCTTTGAGATCATTGAGATTTTTTTGTTAGGTATCTTTGTGTCTTTTTGGTCTTTTTTGTGTCTCTTTGAGGTCATTTCATGATGTTTTTAGGTAATTTTATGTGTAGTTGGTTGTTTTGTGTCCCCCGGTAGTCATTTTGTGTTTCTTTTTGGTTGCTTTGCTCCTTTTTGTAGTCATTTTGTGTCTCTTATTGGTTGTTTTGCCCCTTCTTTTAGTCTTTTTTTGTTTCTTTTGGGGATTGTTTTGCCCCTTTTTGTCATTTTGTGTCTCTTAGGGTCATTGTGTGTCTCCCTGTAGTCACTTTGTGTCTCTTTATGGTTGATTTGTCCCTTTTTGTAGTTGTTCTATGTCTATTTGAGGTCGTTTTGTGTCTTCTTTGGTGGTTTTGTGTTGTGATTTTGTACCTTTTTGGTTGTTTTTCCCCTTTTTGGAGTTATATTGTGTCTTCTTTAGTCGTTTTGTGTCATTTTATGGTTGATTTTTTCCTTTTTGTACATCTTTCATGTCTCTTTGAGGTCATTTTATGTCTTCATTGGTCGTTTTGTCTCTTTGAGGTCTTCTTTTAGGTAATTCTGTGTCTTTTGGTTGGTTTGCCTCTATTTGTAGTCCTTTTGTGTCTATTTGAGGTCATTTTGCGTCATCTTTGGTCGTTTTGCCCCTTTTGTTAGTTATTTTGTGTCTCTTTGCAGTTCCTTTGCATCTCTTTTGTTTTTGTGTCTCTTCCTGGTCAGTTCGTGTTGAGTGACATTCAGCAGGTGAAGGCACAGACACAGGCCCAGGTGGCCAAAGTGTCAGGGGCACCCCTGACACTTTGGCCACCTGGGCCTGTGCCACCTGGGCCTGTGCCCATTCAGTAACCCATCCATACTTACAACTGATACACCAAGAGTCTGCAGGGTTTAGTACTAGTAGACATAAAATGCTTTTATTATCATGGTTACAGAGGCAAAAAGTCTGAGCGGACATTCTATGGCATTGAGTTATAACTGCTTTTGATGTTTTGTTTTTCAGATGCACATTATCGGAGGCAACAGGCAAAGGTTACATGTCATGCAAACTAGATAAATAACTCTTTATGTGTACCTTTGCTATAAAGTTAATCATCCACTGGCAATAATGTAGTGCTCTTAGTTAAAAAAGGAAAGAGGAAAAATATACATACAGTATGTAAACAGTCAAAGAAATTGCACTTTCTTGGCTTGTTATTAGAAGCCACACTACTGAAAGAGAGCAGAAATTTAACACTGGAAAAACTAATTCACTGTCACTGATTGTCTGACCAATAAAAAAAACATACACTCAGCTAAAAAAAAAAAAAAAGACAAATCATGTCATTCTACAAAAAACTAATATACAATCATAGTCAATTTTAAGGACAAATGACTGATATATTGGTCAGCTGTATAACCTGTTAAAAACATGTTAGTAAAATGAAAGGTTTGATTATTATGTTGTATGTATAATCCCAATAGTATTGTCATGTATAATACTAATTTTACACGCTACTGCTGATAGAAGGAAAACAGGTCTTTCTCTCTCTCTCTCTATGTACATTCACATGAAACTAAAACTTATGGTTACTTCCACTAGGTGGATTAGCCCGATGCTCCTAGGATGAGAACAACCTACTATGCAACTGTACAGAAAAATGACCTCCGATCCTCAAATATTCACAACTAGAAAAAAAAAACATGACAAAGGAAGTCCTTATATAGTCCTTATCATAGGAGATATTGCTTTTAAAGACTGCATGAGTTCGCTTAGGTACGTACACAAGACAACATGGCACTTCTACAGAGCATTTGGGGCAAATCTCTCCTCTCTTCCCCCCTTGGACATTCTGATTGTCAATGCTCTGGAGCAAAAAAACATTCTCAAAGGCAGTCTGAAGTAAACAAAACACTTTTTTTACCCCTCTCCCTCCCTTCCCCAGGAAGCAATACTGAAAAATAGTCAACAATAAACATTCCTATCATGAATATATTTTGCCCATCTCTCTAGCAGACAGTGCTCAAGCTGTCCTTTTTTTTTTTTTTTTTCAAAAATAACTTCTTTCTTAAAACCTCATTAGAAATTCTCTTGCAGCGATGCCAAAATTCCTATCACTAAGCCCACCCCCTCCCCTGCCTATTCACTGGTACATAGCAGACACTGTCTTGGTAAAGCGAAGAAAAACCCTACCACTGTCTCCACAGCTTTCAACTGGTTCACTTCTCCTTGTGTCATTTCCCAAAGGTGCAATGTGACTTTGAAAGCTTAACGAGTAAATGAGGGTTCAATTTTGACCTACTTAGGGCCCAGGCTACATTTTTGTTCCCCCGGGCACCTCCTGAGCTCTTTGTCTCTTGGAAACTTCAGAGCCAAAATGCTGAGTACCATATATGTCCACTTTCAGTCTCCGACCAACGTCCGTCTTTCCCAGTTAAGGTGCCGAAGTAAGAGCAATCAAAGTGTATGCGTGTGTGTTTATAGTGTGTCCACTCATACATACAGTCTTTAGTGTGCTTGATCATCCAGCACTAGTGCAAATTCATTTCAGCTGGTCTGTTTCTTTCCTTTCTTTCTTTCATCCGGGACAGTCTGTCTCTGTTTCTCTCATCCCTTGCCGCTTGGACAAAAGATTTGTTGCCATGGTTTCATCCTTGGTGTGATGCCCTTCAGAGCGCTAGGTTCACCACACTCATCTGTCAGTGTGTGAGATGTCTTTCTTGCATTTTTTCAGCCGCTATGATTCTCCATTTCTCTCCTCCTTTTTCTCGCGTGTTCTCTGTGGCACTGCTACTGTTAATAGCAGTGTTGTGACATCAGTTCCTGTCCATCTGTCCAACGGTGGGCCTGGTCCCTCTCTCAGAGTGGTCCCACCTACGTAAAGGGAAGATACTATCAACAAGACAATGCATATACTGTCCATGTCCCTCCTGCTTCTCTATCTGATGCCTTACTCACCTCTCTCTGTTAGCTTATGAATGCTGCAGGGTCGAAAGTAAATCATTCAGCCGTTTCCTCCTCTGTTCTCTGCTGCAGACTTCTTCCTCCCCTCGTTTTTCTTCCTCTCCCTCCTCCTCGTGTCTGTTCTGGGTTTTGGTGGGCTGTGGTGAACAAGTATGCACAACTAATTGCAAAAGCAGATTTTTATCCTTGTGGGCATTTGAATTCTTAAAAGATTTTTTCTTGTACGTGGGCGGAGCTTCACTCACACAGGGGCTGGCAGTGAGCGAGCTGGAGGTGTCCTGACTCTGATGGTGGGGGTCACTGCTGATAACCGTCACCTCCACCCCCACTTGCTGATCTGAGGGTCAGAGGTCAAACAGTATTCTGTATGTTAGTGAAGGCGCAGGAGGAGGTTAAGACAACAGCATTCATTTTACAGATATATCTGTAATTACGCCCTTGTTCCCCCTTGATTCCTATCTGCAATCAGTCAGGGAGTCTTTGATGGAAACTGTGTGGTTTCACTGCTAATGGGGAAAGTTGATGTCTGCTGGGTTCTTGGACACCAGCGGTGGATGACAGAAACGGGGAAACATTTCTGCAGGCTGAAATTCTGTGGTTGGAAAACCACTTTGCTTGCGCTGCTGAGTATGATATGGAGAGACAAGCCAAATATGAGGACGGCAGGCTGTAAGCAGAGCACACACACGCACACATACATGCACACAGAAAGTAAAAGACACAACACGGGACACCAGAAGAAATCTATACAGATGCCGAAATAAAAATGTATAGAGTTCGACCACATACACGTATGCATACACGAACACCTACAGAAACAAAAACTAACACACACACTTGCTTCATGGACCTGACTTGATGTGGCTGTCGTCCCCATTGGCTCCATCACAGGACAGGCGTCGTGAGTCCCTCTCCTCTGCCTCTGCGTCTCTCTCTCGCTCCCTCTCTATCCTCAGTCGGATCTGTCTGTCTCGCACAAGCTCCCAGTTCCTCACGAGGAAAACGTGGTGTTTCACCACAAAGCTCCTGGCCCGGCACACAGGGAGAAACATTAGCTCGCTGACATTAGTTCAGTAACAGAGCTTCAAGTACTTTATCTTGACACGCTGAGTTGTTTCCGTACCTCTCACTGCCGGTCAAAGGCTCCATGTCGAGGTGAGGAAACAGGCTGGTGATGTCACTAGCACTCTCCTCCTTTGAAGTGAAATGTAATGCGTGTAAGTTTTTACACTTATTAAAGCTGCATTCTTCGCTGGAATGAAACAACGTGAAGCCACATGAACTCACCGCTGATTGATGAGAGGATACAGTCCTTTCCTTCAGCCGGCCTGAGTGACACAGAGAGACAGACACAGAGTTAGACGCTGACGGAGAGCATTGATCTGATCCATCAATTAAACCTGGAGATAAGATGTCCAACAATGGCGACTCACAGTAACGTCGCTTCCTCTTCAGGGGGACAGCAGGCTGCTTTTGAAGCTGCGACAACACAACATGAGAATTACATGTACATTAAGACTCTCTACAAACCTCTTTGTAATACTCTTTTATCTAGAGATGTTCCAATACCATTTTTTCCTTCACAATACCGATTCCAATACTTGAACTTCCGTATTCGCCGATGCCAAGTGCTGATTCCATACTGTTCCTTGTATGTGAAAATATAACTCTTGTTGTATGGCATGGCTCAGGTTAAACCCCAAACTAGTGGGACTTTCCAGTTCCAAATAGCTGACATATTGCTAACAGCAAACGTTACACTATTTATCAGAAATCAATTCTTCTTCGGTGCTCTAAAACAGTAGTAGCCATTGGCTACACAGTGCAGCTCTTTGCGTAGGCCACTGTATTAGAACAAAAAATTGATTTCCAGGTAAACTGCTGTGTGAAACTACTTTATATTTAATTGACAAATTTTATGGTTTCGAATCGATGCACAGACTTGCATACTCGCAGATACGAAATCCAGCATTTTAGGCAGTACAGAGGCATTTCCAGTACTGGTATCAGTGTAGGAACAACTCTACATCCAAAGATGCTTCAACTTGAATGTTTTGCTTCTTGATTCTGTGTTAGGGGAAATGACTGTATATAAAGATGGAAGGTATGACTACTCCCCAAAAGTGAAGCCAAAATATCTCAATTACCCCCTAGTGGCTGGCTGCAGTATAGGTCATAAACCCCGCCCCCTCCATGTTAGAGGAGTCAAATACATTTTTCCCAAAGATAGTTTCTGTCATTATAGGTAAATCTTTTAATGCGGATATACTTTCAGGCCAGATGAGATATGTAATCCCTCCAGCGTGTCTTTGTTCTAACTCCTACCAGTGGGACGTGTCTGGAACACCTCTAACGGGAGGCGCCCAGGAGGCATCCTGATCAGATGCCCGAACCACCTCAACTGACCCCTTTTGAAGCAAAGGACCAGCGGCTCTACTCTGAGCTCCCTCTGGATGTCAGAGCTCCTCCCCCATCTCTAAGGCTGAGCCCAGCCACCCACGAAGGAAACTCATGTCAGCTGCTTGTATCCATGAGCCGTGATCTCATTCTTTCGGTCACCACCCAGAGCTCATGACCGTAGGTGAGGACTGAGGGTATGGGGACACCGGTATGGGGTTTTTCTCAATAGTCTGAGTTGAGTTCATTATTTGATGCCGTGGCTCCACCTCCTGATTGCTTCTGTGCAGACTGTCTCAAATCATGTCACCAGTGCAAGATGGCGGCACATGTATCCAGGATACTTTGGCTTCATTTTTGTACAGTGAGAGGAAGTGGAGACCATAAATGTACAATAAGAATTAGATACCAGACCCAAAGATAGCACCTATTGAGTCAAGTGGAACTACTTGCATTGCGCATACGTCATAAAAAGTTTCTAGCTTCCAGGTTTATGTCCACAGTATTTGGCACACTGAATATGCGCAGTGGTGTTTCTCCTGCTGGCCCCGCCCGCGAGTTACTTCTTGGCTCATAGACTTTACATTGAGGAAAGTTTCACAAATGTAAAACCTCAATAGATCAAAAATTCATAATAGAAAAAGCCATAATTGACCTTGTTTGCAGTACGAGGTGTCCTGTCAACAGTTTTACAGACGACTCTTTTGTAATAGTAGTCTATGGAAAAAATGCCTTCTGAGCTGCAGGTGATTTTCTTGCCGCAATACTGCAAGAGGCCACTGAGAAAAATTGGAGGCAAAGCTGAGCTGCTTTCCTGGGGGCTTAGTGGAGATGCATTGACCATCTTTATATACAGTCTATGGTTATGGGGCTCTACTGTACCTGATTGTTCTGCCACAGCCACATAACATCATAGGGTAACTGGAAATGAATCCGCTTCAGCCTAAGATACTTCCCTGGAGGACACAAAGGGAGTTTGGATGAGCTATCACAGCTACAACAAACTACAGCAGTGTTTGAATGTTCTGAAATACTCACCAACGTGTATGGGAGCAGGTAAAAGGCTGTATTCATGCTCCCCTGGTGTGTATTCCATACTCTCTCTGCACAGCTGCTGGACTTGGGAGGGCGGGCTAAGAAAGACACACATTTTAAACATAAAAACCTGCTAACAAAAAAATCCCAAAAGTTACAGTTGTTTGTTAATGACTTCAGTCGACTCACTCTGTAGTTTTGTAATCATCAGAGTAAAGACCCGCCCTCAGAAACTTCTTCCTGGGAGGACCGTCTGCTCTCTCCTCTCTTTGGATGGTCACTGGTTGGGATGGAGCCTGCTCGACATCTGGTTGGCTAAAACACTCAGGGGGCGTGTCACACTCGGGTTTGTCCTCAGCAACACTAAAAGGAAAGCATGAAGAGAGAGAGATAGAATGATAGAGAGGAAAAAGAGAAAGAGAGAAAAGGCACTGGTTTAGCACACAGTGCTGAAAACAGTGGGTTAATATAGCAGTAGTGAGTGGTTGTATTGAATTTTCAAGTCAACCAGCTCATAATACAGTTGTGAGTGTTTACCTCTGATGACAAGGAGAGTCACCATGTTTTCTCTTCCGTCCTCTCTTCCTCTTGGCCTGCAGCTCCAGCTCTGTCACCTGCTGCACCGAGTCGCCTCCTTTATCTCTCTCTGGCCCTCTTTCGTCTTTCCTCCCTCCCAGTTCTCTCCCATCTCTGCTGTGTCCTGGCAAGAGGTCGGGTGATGACATGGAGGGAGCTGCAGATGAGTGCGTGGGGGAGGATGCAGTGGAGGGCAGTGGGTGCTTTCTGGGCCGCCCTGGCCTTCTTTTGTTTTTCCCCGCCACACCGTCTGGCGTTGGCACACTTTTCTGCTGCCCCCGGCTTCTTGAGTCACCTTGTAAACCTGCAGTCGTTGAAATGGAAAGAGGGAGGGAGGGGTTGAGGCAGAGGAGGGGTGTAAGTGGCAGAGAGGAAATGAGACAGATGTGGATCAGTGATTGAGCCAGCAGGAGGTGTGAGGTGAGGCCAGTCTAGGCTGAGTCATGCGGATGGGACACCGATTAGGTGAGTCACAACATTTCCTCTGACCAGTTCACTTCTGGGAAATGCATTAACAAGTAATTTATGTACACACATATGCAGCCACAAAAAAACACAAGAACTGACGCTGTGCAGAATGTGAAATATGAACATGCACACGTATGCACAAAAAACTGTTTTTGCACATTCAGCTAATGTGGAACACAAGCTCAAAAGGCTGAGTAGATACAGAAAGGGAGAAAATATGTGCATGAGTGTGCCCGTGCTAGCGTGCTGCACTGCAAAACACATGTGTGTTTAGTTAGATGATGAACTGATGTCAAATGTATTCCACTTCTCTCAAAAACAACATTTTCCCTTCACAGGCTCTCTTTGCCCCCATTCTGACCTCCATGCTGTTCCTTCATCAATCGCTCCTGAGGTCATCTATCTTTTTGTTCCATTTTCCACAGTCCCTGACAAGACTGACCACTCTTTCCTTATTGGATTTTTCCAAGTCAAATAGGCCCTGTTGGCCAGCAGTGAGGGATAGGCCAGGCTTTAAATAGCCAATCTGGTGGTTAACTAATGACTGTGTTCACTGGGTAGCCCCGGGCTGCAACAGCGTGTGGTTCGCTGCAGGCCGGGGAAGATTTCAAAGATTTTCTGGAAGATTCCCATCAAGATGCTGCCCTCCTGCTATAACACTTTTTAAAAATTCCGACAGAGAGTGGTTGCTGAGTGGTTGTGTTTATGTGTGTGTTAGGCACGTCCCCTGCACAGCAGAGAGGGAGTCTGAAATTGGCTATAAAAAGAACGGAGTCTGATTTCCTCTCAAACACCCTCCAGGCTTTGATGTGTGGCTCAACAACACCTGAGAAAAAGCAATGCTGTCACTATACTGGGCAAACTATTGGTGCCGCAATCTCATCTCCACATTGGGCAAATATAAAAATCTGTCATACTGTGCAAGTGAAAAGAGCCTCTTGGCATAAAACCTATTCACTCAGCTGGCTGTCATGTTTTAGGTGCTGTTGTTGTATTTCAATGATAAGCACAGTTGATGTTAGATTTTCCATATAACCTAAATTACTGTCAGGGTTCTAGTTATGCATATTTTCTGCCAGTAAGAGAATTCAACTGTGCATTCACACAACTCAAGAAGCAATGGAGCTTTTAGCAGCATTCATCAGCACAGTTTCCAGCCAGAGAAATACTACCATTGCAGTATCTGTACCAGCTTTAGCACTAATGCTAACATGACCTCATACTGAGACATCAGACAGAAGCACAGCGCTCTATTCATTCACACATTCACTGATCAAACCATTCATGCGTCCTCACCTGCTTCTCTCCTCTCAGTCCACGCTGGCTCATCTCTCCTCCATGACCTGTCTCCACTTCCTGGATTCCTACCAGCCAATCCACTCCTCAGACCCCTCCCCCCTGTTGCCATGGCAGCGGATGTGAACAGGTTGGTGTGCGTCGGAGACGGGGACGTTCTGTACAGGTGCGAGTCGTCCTCGCCGTCTTCGTCCTCTCCGTCTGATGCAATCTGCCTGCCTGTGTGCTGCTCCCCGGTGAAGCCTCTCCAGCTGGGAGTTGAATTTCCAAATCCTGTGCCTCCCAGGCCCCCGAATTTTGACCAGCTCTGGCCCAGGCCGCCCCAGCTTCCTCCAAACGAAGACAGGTGAGAGGAGCCCAGCCCCAGGGAGGTGAGAGATGAGTGTTTGTACCTCTCTGCTGAAGATGACGATGATGTGGCAGCAGCAGCAGCAGAGGAGAAGGAATCACTTCCATTCTCACATAACCAAGATGATTCTTTAGACAGCATACTCCCCATTCCTCTTGGCCCTTTCCTTCCTCCTTCTCCTTGCCCCAAAATGAACCCTGACCTTGGCTTTGAACTGGCCAACCCCTCCCTCTCCATTCCATCTTCCTCCTCATCCTCGTGTAACTCCTCCTCGTCATCCAAGTCCCGCTCGCAGTGCCTGTGACGGTGTTTATGCTTGTGTTTGTGTTCGCTCCTCCCACAGCCACAGGAGAGGCCAGACGTGAACCCTGAGCTGAGGTGTGGGCCTCCTCCACTGCCTCCTCCTATATCTCCATCGACCTCTCCCCCTAAAGCTCCCTCCCTCAGCAACCTGCTCCTCCGCCTGTGGAATCGGGCGGGGTTGAGGAGGAAGTGGGCATGATGGGGCTGATGGGGTGCATACTGGTGTGGAGAGGGAAGCGGGTAGGAGCTAGGGAGGTGGTGGTAAAGTGTCGTGGCCGGGGGATAGCTGCTGTAAAAGCCCATGTTTTCGATGGTCTCCTGGAACTTTGATGGGCAACCACATTGCCTGCGGTCTGGCTTCCTGTTGCAATGCACAGGCTGGCAGGGGTAGAAAGGTTGGGGGGAGAAGGAGGGATTAGCAGAGTAAGATGAAGGGTGAGGAGAGTAGAAGCCATTCAGATTGATCCTGAAGATGTTGGAGCGGAGAGAATGGGAGGAGGAGTGATGACGCCTTCCTCCAGCAGCATTCCCACTCCCATCAAAGCCCTGTCCAAGCCCCGTCCTGGCCCAGCTTCGCCGTCCGATATGGACCTCACTAAACTGACCAATCAGATCCTCTAGCTCAGCCAGAAACTCTGGATCCTGCATGTGCAGCTGCTGGTGCTTCTTCTTATGCTTATTTTTCTGTCTCTTCAGTGCATTGTGTCCAAGGCAAGAGTAATAGTCCGAATGAGTGCACTTGTTGTGTCCTGGGCAGGGGCATGGGCACATGCAAGTGCAGGAGGAGGAACAGTCATAATCCCTTCGCCTGTGCCTGTGTCTTTCTCTGTGCCGCTCCGCAGAAGTAGAGTTGCCGATGGGGTTTGTGTGTCTGGGCATGAGAGAGAGGGGTGAAGAAACAGGGGAGGGACGGTCCACAAGAGAGGAGGGGTGCCTTTGACTCCCCAGAGTCACTCCTGACCCCTGACCCAACCTGAGCATGCCTCGAACTCCCCTCATCTCCGCTCGTTCGGAAACGCTGTTGTTATCCGTTCCAATCCCACTATCGCTAGGCAGCGTCTCCTCGCTGTGTGACTCACTCCTGGGGGAGGGAGTGGCCTCTTTCAGATGGCCAGGAGAGCCGGGTGTGTGATGCAGCGGTGGGGTGGGACAGGAGAGCTTACATGAAGACTGGTGAAAGGGGAAGTGATGCCTTCCCTGGCATGGACAACTCTTCTTCACAAAGGGAGAGAGGGATGAGGAGGAGGGAGGACGAGGGGAGGTACAGGAGGATGATGGGGAAGGGAGGGAGAAGGTATGAGGAAAAAGTAGGGAGGATGTTGGCTCTGTGAGGCTGCCTTCACTATAGGGGCTCTGGGCCCCACTGGAGTGGGTGAGAGATGGGGAGGGAAATGGGTGGGAGGGAGGAGGCTGGGGTTGGTTAGATGAGAAGAGAGATGTTTCAGAGGGATTGGTAAACAGCGACGACTGAGTGGCGCTCTGGGAGTTGGAATTAGCTGTTTGGGCTTTAGGCTTGCGTCCTCGCCTCTTGCCCATATAGATGGTCCCTCTCTTGCTCACATTGATCTGAGGGCCCAGTTTACTCCCAAAGGGGGAGGACAGAGCTGAGAGTGTGGGTACTGTTGTAGCCTCTATCAATTTACACATTCTTAGAGAGGTCTCACCATCTGGTGCCTGGCCTTCCCTTCCCTCCTTTCCCACATACCCTGACAGCATTACCTTGTGAAGTCTCCTCTTCTTTCTTTTCTTCATCTCGTTAATCAGCCTCCTGATCTTTAGCTGCCGGTTCCCCTTCTCAGGAGGATGAAAATCTTTACCCCTGTCAGTGCGATTCAGTGCATCTCCACTCTGGTCCTCGGGGAGGGGTCGTTTGGGAGGACGGCCACGCTTCTTGGGGCTGGATTTAGACTGAGCAGCACACTGCAGTTTGGGACTTGGCTCCAGCACAGGGGCTTTTTGAACTCCGTCACACCCCAGAAGAGGCACCTCAGTTGGGACAGCGCTTGGAGAAAGTCTAGGGGGAGGTTCATCTAAGCTAGAGCTGTGGGATTTAGGGCGGCCCCTTTTTCGGGCAGGGGTTAGGGGGCATCTGGAAGCAGGGGGGCTAGGGTCTGATGTGGGGTGACTCTGCTTTGGGGATGGAGGTTTAGTTGCAGCAGAGAGAGGGGAGGAGCTGCTGGTTAAGGAGCTAGACGGAGCTGGGTGTGACTCATCAGTCTGCTGGATAGTGGCCTTGGCAGGGAGGGATGTCTTGGGGTTCTGGGGGAAACTTAGTAAAGGATTATGTTGGGAATCTGACGGGGCTTCCTGATTTTCCGCCCTCTGAGCCCGGTGCACCAGCTTGGTCCAGCTGGGCCGTCTGGCTTTACGTTTCTTGAGCGGGCGGCTGTCCTGCTCTTGGGGGGAAGAAGGGGGAGAGACGGGGGCACGGGCAGAGGGAGTGGGCAGGAAGGGAGGAGCAGAAGAAGAGGGGTGGCTTGGAGGCACAGTTGAATGTCTTGAGACGTCTTGTTCTTTTGATTTACTGGTGTCACCTGTTGCTGGCTCAGCTTGTTTAACTGGCTTGCAACTGTCATCCGTCTTTTCTATCTCATCTGCTCTGCCTGGATTCACTACTTTACAGGTTTTATCCAGTTTACCACCATCAGCTGTCTCACCACATTTATTATCCTCTGTTTTTTGTCTGTCCGGGCTAAGCTTGTCCCTCTTTGTCTCAGCCTTTCCTCTTTCAATCTTTAGTTCATCCCTCCATGTATCATCAGTCCTATGTCTCTCATCCTTTTCTTTTCCATGCCTTGATTTCCCATCCTTCCCTTTCTCCTTTTTCTTCTTCTTACCTTCCTCCTTTCTGCCCTCACTCTTTGCTCTTTCGGCCTCCAATCTGTCTCGCTTTGATTTTTTGTCTTTCCGTTTCTCCTTTTTTGCTTTCCTCTCTCTGTCTTTCTTTTTCTCTAAAGAGGGATCCTGATCTTGGGATTGGGCAGAGGAGACATCCACAGTGGGGGAGGACTGTGGTTTAGAGTTGACTGAAGGAGAGGAAGGAGAATCTGGCTTACTCTTACTGGACTGTTCTTTATGAGAGCTGGTGGAGGCTGGAGGTCTTGTAGAGGAGTCCATGGAGGAAGCAGAGGAGGAAGTGCTGTGTTTTCCAGCTTTGCTTTTCGACGCGGTGGAAGTGCCAAGGATGTCGCCGGAGCCTTTCCCATTGGACAGTCCCTTCTGTTTTGTTGTTTGCACCAAACCATTATGTTTCTTGGAGGTCTTGCCTTCGTTCCTGGTATCCGATGCAGACGGGGCTTGGATGCACGCAGCAGAAGGAGTAGTTGAAGCTGTCTGGTCTGTTGTGGGCGAGCAGGGTTTGTGTCCTGCAGAGACAGGCTGGCCATTGACACTAGGAGGCTTCTCTTTCTTCACTCTCTCTGATGAGCCATTTGAATTCACCTCTGTCTTATCGGCCAGTTTGATAGGAACCTGGGGAGTGCAAACAGGGAATCTCTGTCATAGACAACAATGGCTGTGACATCCATTAGTTTGCTGTTGACAATGACGAAGGACAATGGGGAAGAGACAACAACTCAAATGCTTTTGTTTTTGTCCGCCCATTAAAAGAGAGAGTGAGGACAAAATGACTCAATCAGGCAGAGAAAAGAGGGCATACTGAAGAGAAGGAGAGAGTGAGGTGATGGAAACAGGAATGGGGTTGACACAGAAAGGAGAAATACAAAGGCAGAGAAACAGAGAGGAAGGGAGTGGGACAGGGACAGAGGGGGAGTGAAAGATAAATGAGAGCAGGTAGAGGAAAGAGGGGATGTAAAAATAGAAGAGAGGGACAGATATAGAGAGCCAAGCAGAGACAGAAAGAGAGAGAGAAAGCTGCGCTATTGGTAGCTATAAATTGCCACTAATACAGATGAGAAGGCTTGACATTTCGTACTTGTCCTGTAATTTTGGTATGCTGCAGCTTGAGTGGCGTTTGTGCAGCTAAAGCAATAAGCTTTCCCTTGGGTGATTGTCATAGGGACTGATGGACCAATGTCTGTAATAGCTCCAAGTGGTTGCCGTGCTGTTGTCCTATTTATAGGTCTGTTTATTTAAATGGGCTGCTTAGGTTTCAGTATTGAGACAATGGCTTATTTGACCTTATTACAACTGAGCACAAAGCTGAGGGATTTTGCACCATATAAGTATGTCTGGCTGTTAACTGCAAGATGAGTAACAAAGCAGAGCTACAGCACATGTGTGCACACCTTCAGTCACTGTAACACTTAGTTTTTCCATTATAGGCTTGCAGATTTAATACTGGCAGCTGACATGAGTTAATCTGTGTGTGTGCACTCTAACTTACCTGTTTGGCTGACTTGGTCCCTTGGCTGGTAATGGCAGGGACTGAGGCTGTCGTGGAAGCTGTGGTAAATGTTGATGATGACGACACTGGCTGCGAAGATGATGATGATGATGATGATGACGATGCAAGTGGTGGTGAAGCAGCAGATGCAGTTAGTTTGGATGTGGTCTGGACAGCATCCAAGCCTGAGCGTTGATCTCTGGTTGCCTCGACTGGAGCAGAGCTGGTTTTGTTCTGCGGTCCTCCGTCTCCATCCCCCTTTACCAGCCCCCCCCTGCCTTGTCTCTGATAGGTCCTGATGGTGGGCTTGCAGACGTAGCTCTCCAAGATCTTGGGCGGTTTCTTGGTGCGCTTGGCCTGGAGTCCAATTCGGAGTCGCACATTCCCCTCGGGGCAGCTGGTCTCCCTGCCAGAGATCTGAAGCTGCTGCTCCCCTGCGCTTCCACAGCGCCCCTCGATGAGCAGCTCCAGCACTGCCCCCTTATCTCCCTCTCTCTTCTTCCCTGCTCCTCTTTTCTCCTCCTCCTTTTCCCCTACATCTCCATTCTCCCCCTCACCCCTCCTCTTTTTCTCTGCCACTTCAGAGTCTTCGGATGCAGAGGTGGGGTCCAGAGTTGTGGTTGGAGGGGTTCCCCCCTTCACTCTCTGGTCCATCAGAGAAGTCAGGGGGGAGAGGCGGGATGCTGTGGGGTTTCCAGTATAACACTGTTAAATAGGGGTGTTGAGGTCAAGGGCAAAAAGCAGAAAGCAGGTGTAGGTCAGGAGATCTCCAAAAGAATATCCTGTAATAGTCCAATCACAGCTGGGCTCCTTCATCCAGCGAAGGAAGGTCTCTCTTGTCCTTTTGGGCTTGAACTGAGATGGAGTCAGTTTGAGGCAGAGAGAGAGAAGGGAAGAAAAGACAGACAGAAAGATAGAGAGGCCAGTGATTAGTCATTTCAGTGAGCTCAGATGCTGAGTAGCAGCAGTACAGGAATTGAGGGGAAAGTCCCCGTCTTCTAGGCAGCTGTGGAGAGGTGCTAAAGTCTGTGTCCACAGAGATGATCTCATCATACAGAAAACCCAGGGGGCCAATCAGCGCCACCGATTCCCAGAATGTCGGCACTAACTGGAAGAAAGACCTACTCACATTCTTCAAAAAAACAGCCTCAGCTGGTTTTCGCTAACAATCTGTAAATAACGGCAGCTGTGAAAGACGGCTCCCTAAACCTCTACACTTTTACTTTTGCTCTAATCCTCACTCTGCCTCCTCTCCCCGGATCAATATATCAATCAATCAGCTCCTGACTAATTCAAACACTTGATCCAGTCTCCTCCCCTTCTCTCCCCACTGTCTTTGCGCCTTCTGTTCTCAGCTACTCCCACAAGCACTTCTCCTCCCACCCTTCCCTCTGCTGTACTTTCTTTTCTCTCCGAAACTCCCCTTTTCATGTTTGGCAGAAAGCTTTTGCATGCATTCTCTATTAGTCCCATCCACTCCCTCTCTCCCTCTCTCTGTAGACCACACAGTAAAATGGTCAACTCATACACTGTATCCATGTTAATCAGAACCATATTTCCTCCTCCACTTCGTTCTTTTCCTCCTCTCCAACCTAAATCCCTCCATTCACAGTCCGACCATTCCCCTCCTCCCCTTTCAGTAGTGGTAACAAAAATCCGTAGGAAAGGGTAAAACTTATTTTTGGAAAGGAGTGCAAATTCCTCCTCCCATTGCTTCCTCTAAGTCAAGTAAGCTTTTCATTGACCCCATTGTAAATTGACTTTTAATGTGACATTACAGCAAGTAACACACCCTAAAATAACATTCTCCTCGGCAGAAAAAAAAAACTTTCACTCTCGCTCACTCGCACTGCTCTCAGCCCAGTTTTTAACATATCGAGGGGAAGCAGCATCTTCTGTCACGCTTCCTTCATTATACTCTCTCTCTCATTAAGAGAGACGCTCATCCATTTTCTAATAAAACACACCCTGCCAAGCATTCTTGCAGCTCCTCTCCTGAGAGCCTCTTATGAAATAGCTCATCTGTCTCTCAACGCACTGAACTGCCCCCTTAGACTCACAAGAGCATCTCAGATAATGTTTTTATTTAAGAGCTCAGTGGGCTATCTCTCCTGCCTCTCGGTCCCTCCACACCCAAACTCTTTTCCTTGAATCATACGGAGCTCAAATCAACATCTGTTCCAGTAACTGCTGTTATGTAACAGTTTTGGAAAGCAAGGCCAAACCTCCTTATAATCAAATAAAATGAGCATAGGGATGGACAGTGGTCCTCTCAGACAACTGCAGCCGCTTTTATCATGACCTCTGCTCCAAAGGCCTGACCTGTGTGAAGAAGAGGGGAAGGTCGAGTCTCAGGCAGAGGTGGGACCAGTTCATTGTTTTGCAAGTCACAACTGAGTCTCAGGCTTTTGCACTGAAGTCCCAAGTCAAGACCGACAAATTCAAGGTCAAGTCCCAAGTCCCAAGTCCTAAACTTTTGGTTTCGAGTCCTAAACAAGTCATAATGCGCTCCTCACTAAATGTAATGTAATTTTAACAGCAGGGTAATAACATATTCATTTGCCAAAATTATGAATGCTTTGTATTTATTTATTAAAACAAGTTTGTTGGAAGTTTGTTGCCATTTGTTTTATTGTTAGCCATCAAGCAAACAAGATTACCTTTGGTATCATTTTTCTCAACTGGCGCTTATGATGCTGCGTTCCATTTGTACTAGGAAGTTGGAATCTCCCAGTAACCAGTCAGAAATTTCAACTGGAATGTCCCCTGAAGTCGGATTCCCAGCTCAGGAGGTCGGAAGAACCTCACCAACCCCAACCTCAAAATCCAATATGGCTGCTCTGTGCATCAACAGTAGTGAAAGCTGTAGTAACATACTGTTTACTAGCACTGCTGTCATGTTTGTGTCTCATTAAAACAGCCCTACACCCAGTAACGTCCAACTTCTATCTGTTGCTACGGTGTTGTATGCGCAAAGCACAGCGTTATGCCTTCTCATTAATTGGTATTGCTTTAACATCTTGGTTTTCCAACTTGTTGTGCTGGAGTACGATCAGCTTGGGTGTGACGTCATTTCTAGCTTTGACCTCCATCTTCTAAGGGAAATGGAACGCAGCATAATGCTAGTTTTTAATGGGTGCAACTCAACTGGATGCTATCGGATTGGCTCAAACAAAATGGATCCTAAGTGTCGAAATGCTGGGAATCAATAGCTTTAGTTTATTAAGGAAATTAAGGGAAATTGATTGATCCATGGCACGTTTTTGAAATATCATATTTTGTAGTCTTTGGACTTGGGGGAAGGTTTCAAGTCGAAAGGCTCAAGTCCAGGTGAAGTCATGAGTCATTGGTGTTGACGTCCAAGTCTAGTTGCAAGTGTTTTTTGATTTTGGCTAGCTTCTAAAGTCATCTAATTTGTGACTGGAGTCCAAGTCATGTGACTCGAGCCCAAGCCTCTGATGATATGACTTACAATCCTGTTGTGCAGAGTTACTATAAGAAGAGAATAAGAGTGGCAGGTTTTCAAACTTAAAAGGGCAAGCCCATTCAGCATCAGTCAAAGTGCATACTAATAGCTTTTTATACTCTCCAGAGCTATACCTCTCACACATAACTCAAAATTATTCCAACATTAGACCAGAAGCTATTTCCAGTGACAGGATGATGGGTGGACTTGACACTGCAGTCAGTGTGGGTTCCTCGGCAGCGCTGAGGCGACGATTAAATCATGATAATGGCCCACCATATTTCCAGCCATCATCACCATCCCATGACGGTGTTATTATCAATAACTACAACACCATTATCATCTGCCTGACAACAGCACAGAAGCCCCTGCTGGAAATTAGGGCTGCTGTGATGGCATCTTAAAAAACACTGAGCCGTGAAGCCTCCACTCCACATATACAAGGGAAGTTTCTCACGTGAGTCTCCCTCCTCCTCACACACACACTTTCTCCTAGTTAGTGTATTACAAGTGTGTTGGTCGTACATTGTGTACCCAGGTCGCAGCTGCGTAGGTTGACTGATGTTGCTACTGTAGATACAGTATGGGCAGTGGGGGTGTTACCGCACTGGAGCAACCTATCACTGGTTTACTGAAGACGTCAACAGGGGCTTCCTTCTCCATAATGACTTTGCGCACCTCTGAAAATCACTATCCGCCTGATGCTGTCGCACTTACAAATGATACACACATGCACGTGTTGTTGTTGTCGTCACTCCTATCTCCGTAATGAAATATAAAGCGCATTTGAGCGCCCTGAAAAAAACACGCACGAATAGAAACTCAACATGGAAGTGGGCTTGCTACGTAGCATCAAAAATGTGCTTGCTAGTGGTGTTTGTGATGTGGCTTAGTCCCCGAGCCACCTTTTTTCTCTGCTATCTGTCCTCTGCCAGCCCTTCTGCTGGTGTCAGCAACATTGAAATAAGAAATATCACCGTGCACGGAGAACACGGGGGGAAACATACTCAGCAACAAGGGATAAAATTAGCGCAAATCGGATGCACAAAATCCCCAGTAACCTCCAGTGCTGTGTGAGCTCGCTGATGATGACAGGCCTGCACACATTAATACAGACTGCCATGAAAATCTGTAATAAGGCTACGTAGGCTACTTACCCGAGAGCGCGTCCCGGAGCCAACTGCGTTTAGGCAGGAGGTTAAGGTGTTGCTGTCCTGCTCGCCCCTTCGCACCAACAGCAATCCGGAGCTTTTTGGTGCATTAGATGTTGCTTTGATTACATAACTAAGGCCAGCGGAGGTTAAAACACCTCCTAAAACCGAGTTTCAGTCTCATCGGAGCGCAGAGCCTACTGTGCAACAACATTGGCGCGGGTGTTTTCATAATCACACTAGTCGACAGATCTTCGTCGGCGCGTCTCCGCAGCTAGGTGGCGGACTGGTTACACTGGATCTTATTTTTGCTTTCCACTTCTCTCGGGGAAAGTTACATCTGCCGCCCGCCAGTAATAATGGCTCAGATTGTGCTCACACGAGCTGTTAACGTGTCAGGACGACGGGGCTGAAGGGCTGCAGCAGCGTGTGTGCGTATGTGTGTGTGCGTGTGTCTGTGTGTGTGGATGTGTGCGGGGTTACAGGCTGTGACAGTGCAGAGGGGTTGGTGGATGTGCGGGAATGCAATTGCGTGGCCATTTTCATGTGGCCAGAGGAGGAGATAAAACGGCGAACACAGCACAGGATCTCATTGCGGTTCATAATAGGCGATTGGGGAGGGCTATTTAGACGCTTAATAAAATGGCGACGACTTGTCTAAAGTAGGCTGCTGGTAGGAATTTGGGGGAGCAGCTCAAAAGTTGCGTCGCCGTAATGTAATAGGGGATTCAGTTTACACTAGTGGGAGAGGAGAGAAGGGCATGCTGGGGCTGAGCACTTATTAAAAAGTTAATATGTGAGAGCTGTTTATTATGAATCAGTTAAACAGGAAATATTGATCCAGAATACAAGCAGTGTTTTTCCACAGTCATGCAGCAGGAATACACAAAATCTGTACACAACCAAACATATTTCTAATATATACACAGTTTATATACATGTTTAGTAAAACAATAAAGTAATAATGGTAACAAAATAATAAATAATATTAAGAAACAACATTATTATCAGACTATTATTGTTCATTATTATTATTTGTTATATACTGTGTTATGTAGTAGTAGTAGCCATGGATGGATTACTGAAGGGGCCTACCGGGCACAGGCCCAGGGGCCCAAAGTGTCAAGGCCCCCCCTGGCCTTCACCTGCAAAATGCCACTCAAATGAACTCGTACTGACCAGGAAGAGGCACAAAAAGAAAACAAAGGCATGCAAAGGATCTGCAAAGAGACACAAGATAACTAAGAAAAGGGGCAAAACAAACAGACAGACATAAAACAACCAAAGATGACACAAAATGACCTCAAGAGGGACCCCTGGCCTTCACTTGCAAAATGTCAAATGTCAGAGAAGCGTCTACTGATGAGGAGACTCATAATGACCACAAAGAGATGCAAAGGAACTGCAAAGAGGTACACAATAACTACAAAACAAGCAAAACAACTACAACATGACTAGGAAGTGACACAATACAACCAAAAAAACACACAAAATTACCTTAAAGAAAAACAAAACCACACAAATATATATAATGCCTACAAACAGACACAAAACCACCACAAAATCTGTGTCTTGTTCCTGTGTAGGAAAGGTGGTGGGGCTCTTTGCATATCTGTGCCCAGGGCCCCATTGTCTCATAATCTGCCAGTTGAAGAAGTGAGAAACACTATTACTGTTGTTTTATTGTTTATAGGTCTATAGAGGGTCGCAAGGATGTATACAGGTTTCATTTCAACATTTCTGGGGACACATGAAACAGGTGGTCTGCAGGGTCCTTGGCCGGAAAATCTTGAGCATTAAACACTATTTCCTGCATTCTGGTGATTGTTTATACATCAACTTGTGCTTTTTTGCATCAATTTATGGTGTGGATTAAATTAAAAGTCCTCTGCTACTTTTGTGTTTTTACTGGAGCGGGGGCACGTCTTACAAATTGAGAGGGATGTATCCCCTGTATGCCCCTCGAAATCTACACCTGTGGAGGGCCAGATGAGCCCACTGTAACAAATATTAGCTTTTGGCCCTTATTGCCCCGTGTTCCTCCTGTTTATATCACTATATTTATATTTTTTGTGTTTATATTTTAGCCCTATATTTTACCTTGCACTATTTCATGGCTTGGGTTCAGATTTGGTTTTTACCTATGTGATTTTCTTTTTAATCAATATGAAAATGTTTGTATGATATTAATATATTTACAGATATTGAAGAGAGCCTGAGAGGCCTACTATTCCCATAGTCAACAACTGCTTCTCTGTTACTATTGAGTACATGACAACAATAAAGAACTTGAACTTGAACTCTGTAACCTCAAAATACCCATTTAGTGCACGTAACAAACTCATGACTTTCACCTGTACCCAGCAAACAGCCAGTACTGCTTTCTGAGGGTCTGCTGTATGTACAATAGTTATTAGTTAGTTGGGTGATTAATATCAAAAACACAAAGGACAATTTAACTGAGAATAAAGTTTTTTAAAACTAGATTTAGAGTCTCTCTACAAGACAGAGCCACAGGATGACGTAATAATTGGGACTTGTCATAAGGATGCTGCAGTGGTGCATACTGCAAAAATTGGAGGGCAGATTAGTAATTATTTAAATTACTACAGGGCCCTGGGCCACTGGGGCTGTTGCCCATTTTGCCTGATCGGTAATCCATCCTTGCCAACACATGGCCAGATCTCTTTAAGAGGCTCCAGATGACATGATTTTGGTCTCTATGGCTAACCCCAAACCATCACCTCCTGCCGCATGTGCTTTGTGTATAAGCCCTATCAGCTATGTTCCCATCAAGTACAGTGTGCATGTAGACCCTCTTTTTCCAGCATAGGCGGTGGTAGATTTACTGGAGACAGTTTTTTTAAATGATGTATTTTGTTTGAACACGACTTTAGTCAGAAATATGCACCAGGGGACTGTACATTTTTTGAGAGGATTATCACTTTCATGACAATGCCAAAAAAATCAAAAAAGCCTCTGCATTCACGGCTGTGATGAAATGATCAAAGTTTAAAGACTGAAGCATGCACAGCCTCTCGTTCTCATGCACAGTACAAACTAAACAAATTAAGGCCACATTAGGCCACCTTAGTTGATAATATACTTCAGTGGAGCATTTTTCTAAACCAATTTGCAGTTATTCAACATACATACAAACAATTGACATCCAGTGAACCGTGCTCTTTATAGAGGCCCTAGAGGTCAGAGGCTCCCTGCATGGGGCAACCTCCCCCTCTGCTTGCTTGTTAATCCAACCTTTGACATAGCCTACATCTCATATAAGCTATAGGCCACAGTATTTAAAAGCTATTTCCTGTTTTAGAGGATTTGGTAGTTTAAAATACAAAGAATTCATTTTCAACTAAGAATATTATGGAGCAATTTGAGGCTTGAGAAGCTAGTTGAAAGGTAGATGTGGAACATGTGTTTCTCATCATGAATACAGGAGGCTGCAACTTGTGTTTCATCTCCCTGGAAATCTTATAGAATTATAAAATTGAAAATACTGGTTTTAAAAAAGGCAAAATCTCTCATGCATCCTGTCAAGTGAGTCCTGTTTAATGTTTTAAAATAACAATCTCCTTCTCCGTAAACTCATTAATGTATGTAGCACCTCCACGGTGTATTTATATCTGCCATGAGCCGCACTGCATTAATTATTATTACAGGTGAAATGTGTCAAAGTCTGACAAACTCCATTTTCTTCAGTTGTTGTCGCCTGCCTCGCGCCACCTCATTGGCTGCGGAGAACTGTGACGGAGTTACGTCACTTCCTGCTGTGAGCTGCATCATGGCGGTGTCCGTGACAGATCTGGCACATTGACTTCGCCTGGAGGAGTGCAATTTACCCTCGTCTTAAACCGCTCCGGGGACATTTTTCTGTAAATGACCTGAACGGAAATTTTCATCACTGAATATTTAATAAACTAAATAGCAGGTAAACATATTTCTGAGTTTAAATAGCTCCGTGTTGCTAATGTTGCTTCTATATTAGGCTGCTGGGGAGCACAGCTAGCTAACAGTTAGCTAACTGTTTACGCAAGGTTACAGGACACCGGTGTGGCTTTGTACACATTACATACTTCACTAGCTTTTACCATCCCTAGGATAAGTTAAATTAATGTCGGCCTTCTTGTTTCAGATCATGGCGCTCCACAGACTGTCCTTCAGACTGCGGCAAACGGTAAGATCACTGTTAGCAACAGGTTTATCGAAGAAGCTGCAGATATATAACCTACACAGTATAGTTTAATGAACAAATAATACATGTCTAGATGTTTCTGACCTAGGCCAGCAGCTCTGGTTACAAAGTAAGGAAGCAAACGTCCATTGATGGTTGTTACGTTAAACCATAAACTGTACCAGGGTGTCTACAGGTCCTTAAACAGTCTTAAATGTCTTAAATTCAGTGTTACAACAATAAGGTGTTAAAGTTATTGAATAGTCTTAAATTTGAATATGTGAGGTCTTAACTACTACAAACGTTTTATCTAATTTCCTTGTGAAAATGAGTGAAGCCTTTCTATCTAAAAGTCCACATTTCTAATGTTACAAATCCTCAATAAACTATAATATTGTCATTTTACTTCATACTTAACTCACACTAATAACCACAAAACACTTAACTCTGCACAAGACCACATTTATACTACTTGCTTGCAATGCTTACCGGTGATGCTCAAGTAAGGAAAACATTGATTTGTCCAAAAAATTGTCCTAAATTTGGTTAAAAAGTGTTTTGAATGGGTCTTAAAAAGCATTAAATTTAACTGTCTGATACCTGAAGACACCCTGTGTACAGTTTATGTGTCAAACTGCCGCAAAACACAGATTTGTATTATATTTATAGGGTGTGCATTACATGTACATCAATGTACTAAATGTGTTTATTGGTAGTAGGTTAATGTACAATTCTAGCAATAGACTTACCAAAAATCAAACCAAAAGATTGATACACTTGAGTATTGTGATGTTATGTTTTGTGATTCTGTACCGATTCTGGAAAAACATTGTATTGATTTTCTAATTGTTGCAATTTTACTGTCTTAATTTGTTTACTTTGAGAATTATTCAAACACCTTTACGCTATTATTTGTTTTTAGATGATATAGGGAAATGTTTTTTCCTTTGCTGAGGTTGCTGAGAAACTAGGGCTATGATGTTGGATGTTACAGGGACAAGTGCAGATCCCACTGTTGTGATTGCATGAAAAAGTTTACATGTCATAGTGTATAATATGACAGTTTTCCTAAAATTAGAGCTTAAAAAATGGCATCATATTACTTTGCTTACAGTATCGCAACATATTGCAATATATTCATGAATCGGGATAGGTGTCATATGCCCAGACCATTTACTGAAGTTGCTCAAATAACTGCATGGGTAAGGTAGCTTACATAGGTTTACAGTATATATTTATCAAAATAATCTAATCTCTTCTGTTATTTATTTGAAAACTAAAAATGTTAAAAAGTAATATCCATCAAACCAATTTTGAGTTGTTATTAAGCACATATACAATCTAGATTAATACTGTTCATCACAGTGACAGAGCACAAAGTTGTCTGTGCATCCAGTTAAGATTCAGCATCCTTCCTTTGGTTGAAGACACTGGATGCTTCCATTCAGTCCCAGAAGAGGACAGAAAGGATCACCTGTGTGATAAGATAAGATAAGATAAGATAAGATAAAATAATCCTTTAATAGTTGCACAGGGGGTAAATTTGTATTGTTGCAGCAGCAAAGAGAATAGTGCAAAACAAAAAGCATCAGTAAAAAAACGCATATAAGTAAACTGAAGAACAAATCAGAATATGATAAATAAACAGGCTGAATGGCTGAATGCACATTATCGCATGAAGGAAGTATAGTTACTGCACAGTTTAAAATGAACTTTACTGATACCACTCCTGAGTGATGATTGATGATTGTAAGTTTTGGTATATGTGGACGACATGGAGTAGTGTTTGTTGTAAAGTCTGACAGCAGCAGGAAGGAAGGACCTGCATTATCTCTCCCGATCTGAGGTTGAAATACATTTTAGATTCTCTTTGATTTATTGCATTCTTCGAGTTAAGCTTTTTCCTTTTAATTGACCACGAGAAGTCTGATCAACATGACACATGAGTAAAGACTACAGTACATGTTTACATACTTGACTCAGGTTTTGTTTAATAAGTGTATAAAATGTTGTATAATTCTTTTGTTAGGTTTATATCTGACATATATATATATATATATACATGCTTTGACACGAATCAATACAGCATGATGTGGGTTTTTTTTTTTTTTATTATTATTTTTCTGTTTTTTCTTATTGTAGATTCTGTCTTGTAAACCCCTGTGAGCCAGGCACCTTTTGGATGTATATGACACTTAAATTAAAGTATTTGTTCTGCTAAACTGCAGGTAACACATGTAAGGTCCCTTCATACCAGTGGATGTGGGCAGCAGCAGGAAGCTGTGGCTGTAGAGTCAGAACATGAGCCCTTCTCAGTTTTCAGAACGCGGGAGAATGATCCGGTAAGCGAATCTGACTTAAGCAGTGCAAATGTAGGGGGGTAACACAGCACAGCTTCCTAGTAGCAGCCGATTTGTGTTTGTAGCAGCAGTTGTCTTTACATTTGTATGATTTCACCTGGCTCACTCTTTGTCTCTTTTCAGGCGTGCCAATCAGAGAATCATATCGGACAGTATTACACGCTGCCCTCCGCACACGTCCGCACTCTGTTCCCTCAAACCCTCCCTCGGCGCTATCAACAACAGGTACGTGTTATGCCTATAACTCCATGCACATTATTTTGACTCTTAGATAATATTTTGTGACTTATTTTAATGCCTACCATGAACAAGAATTGTCATGTCTGTATTTAGGTGAAGACGTTTAATGAAGCCTGTATGATGGTGAGGCAGCCAGCTCTAGAGGTCATCTCTTACCTGAAGAAAGCCGACTACAGCAAACCTCCTCTGCGGTATTTATTCTGTATCCTTTACAACACAGTCTCACACACACAGAGATGAGCACACTCTTCTTCTCTTGATGCCTCTGAATAAACGTGCTATTAACCTTATCGAGTTGTTCAGATGGGTTGAAGGGCAGTGGGAAGACAATGTCTCTCTGTCACACAGTCCACTTCTGCTACACACAAGGATGGCTGGTGCTGCATGTTCCTGATGGTGAGATAAACACAATCACACAAGTGTCTGACTGCTTTGACCATACAGAGAGTGTCAACAGTGACCCTCCTTCATCCTCTGTGTTTTTTCTAATACAGCTCACCTCTGGGTGAAGAACTGTAAGGAGCTGCTGCCCTCGTCCTATAACACAGCTCGCTTTGATCAGCCGTTACAAGCCGCTGAATGGTTACGCACTTTCAGAACCACCAATCAGCACTTCCTTTCAAAGGTAATGATTTTATGCAGTGTGTTATGAACATCAGATGATATTTATTTGCTCCAATATTACAATATAACCCCTGAGTATACACAATCGAAATCAATGCACGTGGAGTGTTGCAAAATTTGTCACATTATTAACAAGCATTAGTCATTATTAGACCTTAAATGAGCCTTGACTGCATTTTCACAGCGGTTTAGGCCTGATATACATTAAGTAATGAAACCGCTTTCAGGTGCCACCTGAATTTACCCACACGCACAGCTGTGGAAGGCAGAGTGTGAAGCACAGTGTCTTTGCATGGCACAGAAGCAATATAGCAGCATGATGTGGTTTTAGGGTTGCTATTTGAGGGAATCACATTTACATTCTAATGTAGCCAATTGAGGATGGAGCATCTTAAAGGGACAGTACACCCCCAAATCAAATGTACATATTTTTCCTCTTGCCTGTAGAGCTAGATTTTTTTTTGTTGCTTTCCAAATATCACCAGTCAAGATAATCCACAGACCTTGTTGTGAGCAGCTTCATGTAGGAACTATTTTCTTTCCTCCGAAATACACCCTCCAACCATATCAGTGAGCAGAAGGAAGTGTGCATCTGCTCATGGACAAGAGACTTGTGCTAAAGGCGTAAGGTTAGCTCGTTCAGTGATGCTAGTGAGCCAGCAGTAGATGCACATTTCCTTCTGTGCTGTGATACTGTTATCAGGTGTAGTTCGGTAGAAAGAAAATAGTTCCTACATGAATGTGCTCAAAACAAGGTCTGTGGATTATCTTGAGTGACCGAGTCATGATTTCTGGGAAGAGACATTGCTGTTGAGGTTTTCAGATGTATTTTTTTCGGTGGCTTGAGCACCACAAGCTGAGTGCCATCTAGTTCCATTACATTGGAGAGAAGGCAGACATCTCTACAGCTGGTACCTCCAACACTCGGCAGCTCGCACCAAAACAATCTAGTTTGATAACACTACAGGTGAGAGGAAGCATATGTATTTCTTATTTATGGCTGAACTGTCCCTATAAATACTCAGCCGGGCTTTGCCCATTAGCATCCAAAAAGGAATATGAATGGAAAAGTTCTGTTATGCAGCATCTTCATCAAAATACGGTCATATAGAATGTAGTGGGATTGAAATATGAATGTATGTAATTTGCATCATGGAACAAAGTGAAAGGTTTTTAGCTTTAAGTGAATGGTGCATGGTAACATAAATCAATCAATAAAACAGTCTTTGATGCTGTACCCTCAGTGAAACTGTGCCATTTCTCTCCCAGATAAAGACAAAGCAGCGCTATGTGTGGACAAAGAGGGAGTTCACTGAGGAGGGATGTCTACTTGGAGAGCTGGTGGATCAGGTGAGCTTTCTCACTGACTTCTCTGGCTCTGAGTATTTATTTACGTTTATTGGAGATGTGGTTTATCCCGCCCTCTCAGACATTTTCATCAGTTTGTTGTATTTTCTATCTGTTACCTATTCTTTCCACCTTCTGCCCTGCTGATTTCCCCACAGGGGGTCATTAAAGTTTCATCTTTCACCTTGCCTGTGCTTTGTGGTGATCAATAGCCAATGAACTGAGCACGGGTATGGATCAGCACAATATTTTTGTACCACACTCACTGACAGAGGTGGTAAAAAGAGCGGTAGATTTATGCTCAGCCTGTGAATTTTTCCACCTCTTCTAATCAGTCATCTTGCTCCGTATCATTTGTTCTAGAGACAATAGTGCTACCCTGTTTTGTCTAACTTGTCGTACAAACAAATTTCTGGTCACTGCTGGTGTTACTGTGAGCCCGTCGTAGGCTGTAATTAGATCTGATATTAATAGCCAGCCTTCTGACAGCACATTATTAGACAAAAGAAATCAAATCAGTGTCAAGCCTCCTGCTGAGACATCTGTATTGAACTGATGGATTTTTTCAGGCTTAAAACTAAAGAAATGGTGCGTGAAATTACTGTTTGCTCCGACACTTGAACATAACTCAGCTGCTCAGATTTTGACCTACAAAGTTATGTGTTGTTACGATTTATTAAGTCGTCCACTGATTTAGCACTGCAGTCCTTTGACATTGCCGCAGTCATGATGAGCAGTTTTAAAAAATAAAGAGATCATAATTGATGCAACAGAAGCAAATTTGTCATCTTTTTGGTGCCTACATTACCCACAATGCAACTCACTTTAGTCAGACATTCAGGTGTGTTATGCTGGCAACAGCCTCTATATATTATACTACTTTTTCCACATATGCTGTGGTCTCACATAACCAGACTTATCTCCACAGTGCTGTGTCAGTGCTAGAGAAAGCTCTGGAGGGACATATTATCATCATCATCAGATGTTGGCGATTGAGCAGAGAAGAAATTGTAATAAAGTTGTCAAATGGTAGTAAAGGTGCATTGGTGAATGCAATAGGCCAGTAACAGTTAAGATGAGTAATCCAGAGCTTCACTGACTATCCCTATAACAATTTGGCCACAATTTAGCACACCGACCAAACACAGTGCAGCCATATGCACGGTCTCCACCTACAGTAGTTTTGTTTCCCCATAAATGGCAAACACGTCACAGTTTTACTAAATATACAAAAAATACTGAAAACCAGCCAATGGTTTAAAATGTCTGCTAAGATTTGAGGAGGCGAGCACCGTCTTTAAAATGGCTAATTCTCCACTAAAAAACACCACAAAAACCAGGAACACATGGTTTTCGACTGTGATTCAACTTTGGAACACTGGTGAGGTTAGCATCACTGAAGTATGCCGCTGCCAGGGTAATAAGATGTGGCAAATCAACTCCAACTGGCTGTGCGAGAGTCCTGTGAGACGGACTCTGGGCTTTCTTAAGGTGCACTTACAAGTTGTTTTATTTGTTGCGCATCTTTACAACAATTAACCGATCGTCAAAGCAGGCATGCCTCATTGCACGGTCCACATCTTTTGTCAAAACTTGCCGTCTTCAGTGTGTAGGCTGCTAGTTTCCCGTAATGAAGTGGATTTTGAAGTCGGTAACATACAGATTGCGGAAGAGGGGTAAAATACTGGCCTAAAATGCGAGCCAGTGGCAGGCTCATAGCCATAGTCTGTTTCCACTGAATCAGTTCATGTGCAGTAGTACGCTCCAGGACCTGTAAACAGACTTGGATGTGTAAAATCGATAGAGTTGCCCTTAAATTGCTTCTAATTTCCCTTCAAAAGACATCGTCATCAGGAGTCTGATGTTGTTTCTTCTGCCGCAGGGTATAGCTCGTGTGAAGAGCAGCAGTGATGTGGTGGGGGCGGTGATGAAGGAGCTGAGGCTGCAGAGCGGGCAGCCAGAGTCAGTCTTCCGCTTGGCCGTGGCTGTGGATGGCGTCAACGCCCTGTGGGGAAGATCCACCATCAAGAAGGAGGATAAGAGCCCCGTGAGGAAACACATCTTACAATCCTGTCACGCCTCATGCTTGTCTTCATGCTTCTCTCTCAGTTTCCACTGACAGGAAGTCTTCCGTGTCTCTCTTTCTTACCGTCATCAGGTGGATCCAGAGGAGCTCACTTTGATTTATAACCTGAGGAAGCTGATGGCGAACGACTGGGTGAGAAGAACGCACTCAAGGCGATGACCAGAGTTGCATGAGAATATTATTTCTTTTTCCATTAACATTCACTCTCTTGGTCTCAGACTGGCGCCATCATCACCACTCTGTCTCAGACGGGGTCTCTCTTCACTTCAAAATCTGCCTACTTGCCTCAAGAGCTGCTGGGAGAGGTCAGAGATCATTTTATTGTACTTTGTAATCTGTAGCACTTGTCCTCAAGCTCTGACAGCAGATTAGTCTTTCCTTCTCTTTTCTAACTTGGGTTGTTAGTTGGGAAATGCAAACCTGGCCTCGAGACTCCAATCCTCAAGACTCATGCAGAAGTTGTTTTTCAAATTTAAGTGAAATGATACACACAAGACATAATGGATATGTTTTGTTGTTGCTTTGTGACGAACGTCGCTACTTTTTGTTGGAAGTGGTCCTGAACAGAAACAAATTATTGTCAAATCCTGGACCTGTTTCCAGAGTAAACCATGTGGTTGTGTTGTTGCAGTGGTTCACAATATTATTTATATATCGGTCGTATTTATCCAATGTCTGCATGTCATAAGATCAATTTCCTAATGGAGCAATAAATCCATCATTGTCACCAGCCTCCTATGTTTATACTGCACCAACGATCGAACTGTAAAAGTCAAAGCAGGGTCATAAACATTCTTGTCTCGCCAAATTAAAAAAATGTTGATTTTATAATTGTGTAATATTAATCATTTAGACTTCTGTTTTGATCACTCACCAGTTGGACTTAAGTTTAACTTGTCTTGTTTTTAACAGGTTGATTAATTTTTAAAAATATGCAGTATATTAATATATTTGTGTATAATGCAAAAAAGATGCATTGCATTTAAATCATAACAGTATTAATGTCTCTATTTGTGTGAATATTGTAACAGGGCGTGTGGTGCATTATATATGATGATATGTAGTCTGCATTGTGTTAAGAGTTAGTAATTTATTTCATCTAAATTATGCATATCTTGTTTTTGATATTTTCTTCTCTGATAATGCTAAACAGAATGACTCTGCATTTAATACACCTCACAAAGACATTTGTTGTGCAGTATGTTGACTTCCTGTCTTTGTTTTGCTCATCAGAAGGGGTTCGACAGCATGGACCCGTTCATCCCGGTGTCGGTGCCCAACTACAGCGAGAAGGAGTTTGAGAGCTGTTACCTCTACTATTTGGACCGCCACTGGCTGCAGCACCCGCAGAGTGAGTGATGATACTGTGGATGCTTTTTTTTTGTTTTGTTTTGTTTTTGTTTTTTGAAAGAAAGACATTTAAGTGATGCAGACAGAGTAACTTTAAACTCTTGCTTTCCCTCATCAGGTCGGACAGAGGAAGGGAAGAAAGAAATCATCTTTTTGAGCAACAGAAATCCAAAGATGTTGGACAGAATATGTGCCTCCTTGTGAAGTTACATAAAGACTTAAATCTCTCTCTCACACACACACACACACACACACACACACACACACACGCTCACTCACTCATACAAATATCAGTGTCCTACAACTACATAAACATACAAATATCAGTGTCTATAATATCTGTAAATTATGATGCATGTGTGTAACTTTGATAACAAAATGTCAAATAAAGTTAAAAAAATGGCTTTTTGTTTGAGGTAATTATTGCACATCAAGTCAAATCCACAATAAAGGGGGCATCAGGGGCTTAGTGGTTAGAGCAGGCGCCCTATGCACAAAGGCCCTGTCCTTGCTGCAGCGGCCTGGGCTCGACCCTGGCCTGTGGCCCTCCAGCAAGAAGAGGAAATGACCACAAAAAGAGATGCAAAGGAGCAGCAAAGACCTACAAACTAACTACAGAAAAGGGGCAAAAGAGACACAGAATTACATCAAAGAGATACAAAATGATTATAAACACACAAACCCACAAAAAGATGCCTAACAATGACAGAGATGCAAAACAACAAAAAGATGCAACACTACTATAAAGTCTGGGTGTCTCGCTCCTACAAAGGGAAGGTGGTTGGGCCTTATACAGTATGTGCCCAGCATGGATGGATAACTGAACGGGTCTACCAGGCACAGGCCCAGGGGTCAAATTATCAGGGCCCTCCCTTGGCATTTACCTAAATGTCACCCAAATGAACACATACATAGAAGGAAGACACAAAAAGCCAAGAAGGAGATGCAAAAGAAATGCAAGGAAGTGACAAAATAACTATAAAAGAGGTGCAACAAACAAAAAGAGACACAAAATGTCCAAAAGGTCACAAAATTTCTCACACTGTAAAACCACCACAGAAACACAAAAAAAACTACAAAAAGGACAAACCAACCAAAGAGAGACACAAAATGACTTCAAATAAACACAAAATGACCAAAAGAGACAAAATTGCCTTAAAAAGACCTCAGAGACACAAAACAACTACATAAAGTGGTCAAATGTCCAATAAGAGACACAAATTAACAACAAAAAAATGGTTAAAACAGCTAAAAAACCCACAAAATGATCTCCAAGACACACAGGGCGACCAAGGAGACACAAAATAACTACAAAATTTCAAAACATCCACAGAAAGACACAAAATGACTACAAAGAAGCACAAATGAACAGAAAAGACAGAATTACCACAAAATGACTTCAGAGAGACACAAAACAACTACAAAAAGGGATACAACAACCAAAGAGAAACACAAAATGACCACAAAAAAACCCTACAAAATGACAACAGAGACACAAAATAACTAGTAGACAATAAAACAACCAAGGAGAGACACAACATTAGGACATAAAAACAATCTACAAGGAGACACAAAATGACCAAAGTAGACAGAAATCCCAACAACAAGGAAGCAAAATCACCTCAAAGGCTGTGTGTTTCCAGCTCTGCGTAGCAGAGATGGTGGTACCTTTTGCATATCTGTGTCCAGGGGCCCATTGTCTCACAGTCTGGGATGGTATTATCTACCACTTAGGTGCACTTGAGATGGGAAACAGGGAGGAAAGGTGAAGCAGAAATGAAACAACCTTGTTTTGAACCCATATGTGAGACGTGATATGTTTTACTTTAACAAAGACTTTACAATGTGCATAGAGAAAACTGAGAACGTCATGGAAATAAATGTACAAGCCGTGTTACAGGCTTTTTTTTAAACGTCTAAAAACATGAACTCTGGATGACAGCACCATGAATTCCTTTATTCTCCGACTTCTTTGTGGTGCGGCGCCACCTGGCTGCGGCTCAGAGTGCTGCACGGCTGTTCACGTGACGCTTCACAAAGTCACATGACTGGCCTAAAGTCTCACGTATGATCGCTTAAACAGAGTGGGAAGAGGAAACGGTGGTATGGCACATTGGACAACACTGAGGTGACCGTCGACTGTGAACATCTTTAAAGTGAAGTCTCGTGAGATGCCAGAGTTTGTGTCAGGATCCTCTGAGGTGAGATAGTGTTGATAAAGTGCTCTGAATGACCTGACAATATAATGTGTGTGTGTCAGCTAAATGAATGGAGCAGGTGGGTCTTTGTTGACTTGTGTTTTACTGTTTGAAGTGCTGCCTGACACCTATCTGAACCAATATGCTCTTTGTTTGTAGATAAAATGGCGTTGTTGTTGCCATCACCTGTGCTTCTGGCTCTTGTTTTCCTCTCAGTAGAAGTGACACTCTGTACAGGTAACACAACACAGGTGCACCTGCATTTAAACTTCTGTCCACCAGCACAGACATAAAGTCACATATTTATGGTTTCTTCTCCTTCCAGGAAGTAATAAATGTGTCGCCAGAAACTTTGGCCATGACTCTGTAGTGTGTGAGTGTAACTCGACCCACTGTGACAGTGTTGGGCCAGTCACCTTGCCTCCACTGGGCCAGTACGCCTCCTACCTGAGCAGCATGGCCGGCAGCAGACTGGACGCGGGCCAGGGTCAGGTCCAGGTGAACAGCAGCGGGACAGGTGAGGGATGATGGGAGCTTCTGCTGGGATGTGTGAGGTGTTGGAGCAGGTGCAGAGCATCTCTTTTGTTTATACATACAAATGTATTATATCAGGATAAGAGCTGACCAGGAACAGTCACAAAAAGCCAACAAGGAGATGCAAACAAAGACAAAGAGACATAAAATAACCAAAACAGACAAAATGACCCCAAAGAGACACAAGATTTCTGAGGAAATTCCAGGTATTCCCTCAGATACTGAGGAATTTCTTCTCTTGCACCATCGAGAGCGCCCTGATGGGGAACATCACCGCCTGGTATGGAAGAGGGCTGCAAGGCCCTGCAGAGAGTGGTTCATTCAGCTGAACATACGATAGGTGCTTCTTTACCCTGCTGAAAGGATGTTCACACCAGGTGCTGCAAAAATAAGGTCAGGAGAATCATTAAGGATCCCAGCCACCCAGGTAGCTGCCTTTACTCCCTGCTGAGGTTAGGAGGAAGAGGCCAGCACTGAGAGGCTCAGGAGGAGCTTCTACCCTGACCCTGCCTTATCATAAACATTGAAATGTATTCATTACTACCACCACTACATATTGACAGAACTGACAGGACAGCTTTTATATTTCTTGAAAGCATATTTAATCATTTCACCTAAGAAATAAACTGATTGATTTAAAGATAGAACATTAAGGGGAGTGAGATTTATGTGTTTCTTTCAGGCCTCAAGTTGACTATCGTTCCGTACCAGAAGTACCAGAAGATCAGGGGTTTCGGTGGAGCTATGACAGACGCAGCAGCCATTAACATCCTGTCACTTTCTGCCGGTGCACAGGACCAGCTGCTGCGACAGTACTTCTCCCCTGAAGGTACGCTCAGTAAAAACAACCACCTGAAAATACCCACTGTCTGTGCAACAGTATGGTGATGTGTCAGGAAAGCATACTGTGACGATAACATCCAGGAATAACGTATACATTTATTATTCATGTCTCTATATTTTTCATGTAAAAACACATAGCAACCAGTGTTTTTCTACATAGCAACAGTGGTCGTGCTCTGACACAATGAAAAATACATTTCACACGTTCTGTTAGCGGTGTCTGTATGTGTAGGTTAGCTTGTTTCCCACATCAACAGAATCGACGTTACCCAGCATCATTCATACCAGTTGTATTAGGGCTTGGTTGCATGGTTTAAAGGTCAAGCATGTGGAGTTAAGGGTGATATTTTGGCAGAAATAATATAATAAATATGTTTTCTTTAGTGTATAATCACCTCAAAATAAAGATTGTTGTGTTTTCGTTACTTTAGAATGAGCCATTTATATCTACATGTTGCACTGCCACGTTTCTACAGTAGCCCAGACCAGACAAGCCAAACACGGCTCTACTTAGGGCCATTTGCGTTTTTGTGTTGGCCACCGTAGTTCTTAGCCCCTCCATCACAAGAGCATTGGACAAGGTGATTCAAACCACTAAAAACACTAAACAAAGCAGTTTAACATGAAAGAAAATAGTGTTTTTCTGTTTGTTTTGGAGAGGAAGAGACCTTCGCAGATAATCCGGCTCCCATTAAAAACATCCTGATTGTCTGGATCTTCAGTTACTATCACTGATTTGTAACGTAATACTGGTTTATTCAGCATTTTTAACGGTTTTAATAACCTGGTCCATTGGTTTTGTAGAGGAAGAGACATCTGTAGATAAATCAGCTCCCAGTAAAAACGTCCTGTACAATGAATACTAAAGGAAATCTAACTGGGAGAAGTGGAAGAGAAGGATTGCAATCTGCAGTCCTCACCACTAGATGCCGCTAAATCCCTCCTTAAGCTTACTCACCTGACCTTTAAAACATTATCTTTATAAGAATATTTTCAATTTCCAAACATGTAATAAATGATTTTTAACAGTCTTTGTAGTTGTTATCAGATATCAGGACATTTAAGTATTTAATTTATTAATGTACAGTATTTGGCAAGACGTAGATCATGTTAATACATCTTTGTTTTACTATACTGTCATTCTTTGTTCAGTTATAGTCACTGAAAAATACATTAATAAACCCTTTATGAATTGACTGTACACTGCTCATAACTGCTAAAGAAAAGGGAAATTTGTTCAAAAAAATCCATACACCGATCAGCCACAACATTAAAAACCACTGACAGGTGAAGTGTGTAACATTAATCATCTCATTACACTCCAAAATTCTGTTAGAAAACCTTGGGTCCTGGCATTTATGTGGAAGCTACTTGACATGCGCCACCCACCTAAACACCGTGACAGACCAAGTAAACCCCCTCATGGCAATGGCACTCCCTGATGGCAGTTGCAGGACAATACCACACTGTAAAAACAGCTCAGGAATGGTCTGAGGAGCGCGACAAAGAGCTTAAGGTGTTTACCAGGCCTACAAATTCCCCAGATCCCAATACGATTGAGCATCCGTGGGACATGCTGGTATTTTGCGTCACACCCTATATGTTTAGCCTATGTACTTAAAGGATCCACAGCCGACGCCCTGGTGCCAGACACCACAGGACACCCCCATGATCCTGCTGCCATGCCTCGACATGACAGAGGCTCCACCCTGGATCAGACTTGGCTCTGATAAGGCATCAACACGGGATGCTTGATCAGATTGCGATCTGGGGAATATGGAGGCCAGGTTGACGCCTTGAGCACTTTGTCACGTTCTAAGGGTCAGTTCTGAGCAGCGTGGCATGTTGCATTGTCCTGCTGGGAGGGCCACTGCCATGAGGAGGTGTGCTCGGTCTGTAACGGTGTCTAGGTGGGTGGTGTGTGTCAAGTGGCATCCACATGAACCCCAAGGTTTCCCAGCAGATCATTGCATCGTAACAAGATGATCAGTGTTATTCACTGACTGTACATTATCCCTACATATTGAATCATCACCCAGCCTCAGTCGTTATTGATGTTGTGTCTCTGGCAGGTATTGGCTACAGCGTTGTGCGTGTGCCCATGGCCAGCTGTGACTTCTCCACCCGTCTGTACACGTATGCTGACACACCTGGAGACTACAACCTGGACAACTTCACCCTGGCTCCTGAGGACATCAACATGAAGGTATCTCTCTTCGCCTGTTCTCACACATACACACATCCATCCCTCAGTTACTTTAATCTTACCTCCTCTTCTTCCTCTCAGATCCCTCTCCTGCAGCGTGCTCAGGCCTTGTCTCCTCGCCCCCTGTCTCTGCTGGCCAGCGCCTGGAGCGCCCCCGTCTGGATGAAAACTAACGGTGCTCTTATAGGAAAGGGCTCCCTGAAGGGTCAGCCTGGGGGCAAGGAGCATAAAACCTGGGCTCAATACTATATCAGGTGACATGTTGGGCTTTACCTTAATGCACTGTCACATGTTGAGGGAAACTTACCCTGATGGACGTTTTATTTTTTCTTTTCATCCCTCTCAGGTTCCTTGAGGAATACGCTAAATATAACTTGACCTTCTGGGCTTTGACCACAGGGAATGAGCCCTCTGCAGGACAGATGACAAACTACAGGTCTGTTCTCACATTATAAATGCATAGTTAACCATCTTTGTGGCTGCTTAATTTCACAACAGACTGAGAAGTATTTTACTGCAGTTTCCAGGCTCTTGGCTTCACTCCTGAGGAGCAGAGGGACTGGGTGGCTCTGGACCTCGGCCCTGCCCTGCACGCTTCTTCACACCCACGCACACACGTTCTCATCCTGGATGACAACCGTCTGCTGCTGCCTCACTGGGCTAAAGTGGTGAGTCCAAGGATGGAGAGGTAGTGGGGAAAGTCATGTTATACCCAGAGCTACACTGGGCATGAAGGCACAAAATTAGTTTGAACTTGAATCAGTAATAATAAACATTTTTTATATTGCACCTTTCATACAAGAAGTGCTTTAAGAGCAGCAGAGGCACTGAATGCTTCACATGATAATAATTGGCAGATCAAGAAATGAAGAGTATAGCGCCAAATAAAACAACAACAAAATCTCATAACATGATGAAGATATAATATATGATACAAGATACTGTGTATTCAACACAGTAAAGAAGATATCAGGTAAGATAAAAGTGATGAGGTGTTGGGGGGGAGTTTAAAAAAAAAAAAAAAAAAGTCTAGTTAGCCACCATTCAGTCTGTAGTAGCAGCCGCAGGAATAAAAGACTTTTCCATCTTCCAATCTCACGTCTTTATTCTCTGGAGAAAATAGTGTGAAGCTACCAAAGTATCAGACAGGAACAAACTTAATGAAAGGCGTTTCTGTGTTGTGTAGCAGCTGAGATAGGCTCAGGCTCCTAAACCATGAAGAGTTAGGGACTGAAGAAGAACAGATTTCTGCAGGGTTCACCAAGTTCAATTTAATACTTCTTTAGACTTTTCATCACCACATAGACGGCAGTTGAATACGTGTTTCGCAGCCATACTGAGCAAAGTATGAAAGTATGATGGGAAACCAGTCGAGACAATTTGGCTTGAAGTTGTTTATTGTCTGGCTGTAGTAGGCCGGTACAATCTAGTACCACTAAGATTCAGTGCTGGTGCGCAGTACAGATTAGTGGACAGCAGCAGCCTGTGTAAACCAGTTTGGTAAAATTGAAAAGACATTCACAGATTCAAACATTTGGATCAGTAACTTAAAAGCGAAATGTTGTTAAATCACAAACGACCCCGCTTTCCACCTGTAGTAAGAAATACAACAAGCTACAAATTAATTTTCATCTAAACAAGGCATCCCCTTGAGCTGGAGAAATAACTTTGACGTACGTGTGCAGCCAGCTGTGAGATGAGTATGCAGGGACTGTCTAGAAAGTGCCACACCAAAAAGAGATACTATAAAAATATTTAATAATCTCACTCTTATAAAGTGTAGTGTCCTCAGAATCACTTCACTTATCAATGTTCTCCTCTTGGTTATAATACAACACTTAGCTTTGGTAAAAAAAAAAAAGGCTTTCACTGTGGAAATATTAAAATAATTCACTCTTACAAAGTGTCCCTAGATATCCAATTACTTCAGCCCTACATTTTTTTGATGTGCCCAGTGTTCTAGAGGATTTAACTAACACACTCCATTTTGAATGGATGAGATGTGCCCTGAAAGACAGGCTCCAACAGTGCAATAAAACCTGAAAACCCCTCATATCATACCTTGCAAGGTGGAGGGAGGTAGACCTGTGATGATGGGGATAACGGTCAGCTTGTTATCGTTCTCATTTTTTATTATTTTATGTTGATGTAATTGCACTTTATTTTTTTACTACCTTATTTAATCTTACCTTCGTGCCTGTTACAACAGTTGATCTGCTGTTGATCTCGGGGCATCATGCATGACTGTAATGTTCAGGAAAATGAGCCTTAGATGTAGATGTAGACTACTAGTGGAATCCATCTGCTCAGTAAAAGTTATTTAAAAATGTGCCCAGTGTTCTAAAAAAAAAAAAGAAAAAGATTTTAGATTCAGAGACTTGCAAATAGTTTAACTGTTGTGACTAAATATAGTTGTACTTTTCTGCTAATTTAAAACAGAACAAATTGTTATTTTGATGTTGAAATTTATGTCAACATTCACAAATTATTCTGTGGCAATTGATCCATTTTAATAAATCATTTGCTGTAACTAATGATATAATCAATTGTATTAATGCTGCCTGGACCCAGATGAGCAGCACACTATGTGGGGATGGATAAACTGATTAAAAAAGATACATTAATTTGTGTAATATCTCCAGATGCCTGCAACTGCATACAAAAACATGTTTGAACTGTCTACAGCAGGAAAGAGAAACTATTTCAGACTTCTGTGAATTAAATTTAAGATTTTTTATCAGCTAAAAAGACCTTACTATGCAGGATTTCCCTAAAAAAAAAAACAATTTATAGAGTCAAACAGAAGTAATTCCTCTCTATCATCACTTGAGAAACACTCTGTGTGTGGTGGTGTATTTTTCTGGAGACTCTGCCCTCTGCGTGTAATTTCTTATTTTCTTTTAGTTTCTGTGTTCAGGATGTTTATGGGCGTGTACCTCCACAGCGCTCAGGTGAGGTCAGAGCTTTATAAAAAGGTAGAGACGAGCTGCTAGACTGTAAGACTGTGAAAACTCAGCGGCCTCTGTGTTAGTCAGCAGATTTTTGAATTAAAATACAAAACTATTGAGAGTGTTTTAACTTCTCAACGCCTTGCCTGGTACGGTCACCTTAACTGTGCATCCAAGAATAAACTCTCTGGGATTGCAACTATGGCTAGTAAAAGCAAAAGCCCTTGATCCAACTCTTACCAGAAAGGACAAGGAAGAAAGCAAGGAGTTATCTTGGCAGATAGCTCCACCCTCTCTTGAGCCAGTTTGAGCTCTGGGAGGCGCTATAGAGTTCCTCTGGCGACTAAAATTGTATGTAAGAAGTCCTTTATCTCGAGTGCCATCAGTGTCCTTAACTCAACAAAGTGACTGATGAGTTTTAAACCACAGATGGACAATGAACTGATTTAATGTGTTTCAGTGTTTTGTAATGACTTTATATGCTTGTCTACCTCACTACTTGTTTGCTTTTTACCATGCTGTCTTTAATATTTGGTGAGCAGAAGACAAATTTCCACCCATGTTGGACTATAAAAATAGATTCTATTCTAAGCAGCAAGCATCCAAGAGACATAGCGCTTAAAAAAAACGCAAATGTAGCGAGTGAAACACCAAACCAGAGTGAATCTGAGGTCGATTTTCACTTTTACTTCTGCTGGCGAGTGTGTTTGCAAACAGCGGCTGACAGTCTTGCACAGGAGGCTACCATGAGTGCTTCTTTAAGAGTTCTCAGTACCTGCAGAAATCCCTAACAGGAGCCCTGTTTGGTTTTCACATGTATTTTATGTGGAAACCTTTTTCACCTTGTCCCTCCAGGTCCTAACTGATGTTCACGCAGGCAGATACATTCACGGTGTGGCAGTTCACTGGTATCTTGACAGCTTCGTCCCGGCTGAGATAAGCCTAGGAGTCACCCATCACCTCTACCCGGAGTATTACCTGTTTGGCACTGAGGCCTGCTCTGGCTGGAGCCCACTGGACAGAGGGGTGAAGCTGGGCAGCTGGGACAGGGCTGCGCAGTACGCACATGACATTATAGAGGTAAGATGACATTATCTTCTTGCGTGAGGCTTGTTCAGTCAGATCCACTGTGACAGATGTGAGAGTTGACAAGCTGTGAGCTGTTCCTGAAAGGTGAATCACCTCCCTCGATGCTGCAGTGCAGGTTTACGAGTTGCATGCTGCTGCACACACACTCTTCAGAGATTGCCCGCAGGCTGTCAAACAAGCTGGAACTGGTGTTTAGTTTCCTCACTCTCTCTCAAATGAAATTAGACTCCCTCCTTTCTATCTATTTTGCATGGGTGCATTCAGACTGGAGACATCTTGAGAATCAGGAGGGATTTGTTTATGTAGATGTGTTGTCCTTGTGACATTTTAACAAAACACCAGGCACCAGTCCATCGGATTCATTTAAACCAAACAACACCTCTCACTACAAAGTTACAAAGCACAGACTAGATACTAATCTGTGGGTGTTTTCTCCACGGCAGGACTTAAATCATTATGTGGTGGGCTGGACTGACTGGAACCTGGCCTTGGACCAGACTGGTGGGCCAAACTGGGTTAAAAACTTTGTGGACAGCCCTGTTATAGTGGATGCAAAGCGGGATGTCTTCTACAAGCAGCCACACTTCTATAGCATGGCTCACTTCAGGTAGCACACTGGCTCTCACATGATCTTTGTTCATAGTAGTGTTATTATAGTTTTCATTCATTTTTCATAAGTTTTTACTTTGTTTTTAATTTTTATTTTCAGTTCAGTTACTTTCCAGAGTGGATTTCCTCATTTCAGTTTAGTTTCTATTGTTTAAAAATGTTTGATTTTTAGTTTAGTTTGTATTAGTTTCAGTCTTACTTTTAGTTTTTATGCCTCTGCAACAGCCCTTAACTCAAGAATTCATACGCTAATTATGACAAAATTTCACACAAATGTCTTTAATATGATAGAATGATGAAGTGATGACATTTATATCCAAAAGGTCAAAGGTCAGCAGCAGTGTGACATCATAATGTTCTGCAAAAACACTTTTCTGGCCATCGCTCAGCGCCATAACTTCAGGAACAGAACAGGAGGCATTTGGTCAGATACTGAATTGGTGACACAACTCTTGGGTGCTCAACTTGAAACTGTGCTGACAGTAAAGAGCTTCTGTGATTTTATGAGTCTGGACAGTCGTGGATGTAAACTGCAACTTTACTGGTTGGGGGAGGGGTACAACCATGAGGCGGTAATTCTAGTTTTTTATTATAATATGGGTTTCTTTGTCAGACGCAAGCTCTAAAACGTTTGATTTAGTTTATCAGAATCCCGATTCGTTACTGCATTGCAGCAGCTATTCCGTCTTTGGTCCACAACAACTCTGCATTTGTGACTGTTTACAAAACAACTCACATACAACACAAGACAGCTCCTGGTAATACAATTATTAACATATATGTTTTTCCATGATTTCATTTGGTAAGTAACCGCCATTTCGGGGCTAAATTTTCCTTTTGATTACCAGATGACGCTCCATTATTGTAATATTAGTCCAAGTATTTACATAATACTGTACACTCACATTTATGTTTCCCTACACGCATTACATGTGCTTTAAAAGAAACAGTTCCCAGGGAAAACTGTATGTTTACCATGCATGAGGTTCATTACAGTGCATGAATCATATTATGTAGGTCACCTTTTCTTGTAGCCTCCTTTGGAAAACATGGAAATATGATTAGCATACTAACAGAAAACACAAGACACAACAAAGACAGACCCTTCACATCCTGAGACACATGGCACAGTCAAACCTACCATTGATATTAATTAATTAGGCTTTGACAACTATACTTTTGTCTGTTTTATGGATAATCTGAGTATTTGTCAAAAGGTGCAGCTTCAAAAGAATTTTAAATCTAGCTTTGTTGTTTTTCCTGTGTGATATGTTGCCAGAGTGACTTCCATTCATGCATATCTCTTTGCATTACTGTATGTTTGATTGAGTTTGTTCTTACTGTTGGTAATGTAAAGTTACCTATTGTAGCATGTCTTGTAGGGTAACCATGCCTATCTGAACGAAAAGATAACTTTTTCAATAGTCAGTTATATAATAAGTCAGTTAACTCACAGTCATGTAGACATCTCAGTCTCAATAAATATGCACTAATGCCTCCTCATGCTTGTTGACAAGGACCAACACTAAAGATATTTCCGGTATATTTTAATTTTATTTTGGGCAGTGTTGTAAGTGCACAATAGCGCGTAAGTAAGTTATTTTTCTAAAGTCTAGTTTTTTTAATTTTATTTTTGTTTACAATTTTTTTTCACAGCTAGTTTTAGTTTTAGTTAAAGGGGCGCTATGCGAAATTCAGATTGTGTGAGATCCCTGAACACGGTTCTCAACATGGAGGTAGCTGATGGTAGCTAGCAGCTAACAGTGCTGAACAACAGCAACAATGCTAACAGAGCTAACGGTGTTAACCAGAGGTGAACTGGAGGGTGGGCGCTACACCTCTGTGATGTCACCGTCCCCACATCATCAACAACTAAGGAATGCACGCAATGCAAAGGGATGGCGATGAGCTTGCCAGTGAGATACACACATGCACTAATATGCATGCATTGGGACTGGGTTATCACAACAAACGCACAGAAACTCAGATTACAACACATACACACAGATGTGGTGTGACTTCATTCTCTGCTCAGGACGCCATTACACCATCATATTGTTACATAGCAAATAGTGGATTGCTGCTATATTAATGCTCTGAATGTCACATACAGAACTTTTTAACTATAATAACTTTGGTTCAAACTAAATGCCAAGATGGCAGTATAAAAAAAATTCTAACAAATCACCTCTTTACACAGTAAGTTCCTGTGGGAGGGGTCTCAGAGAGTGGGTGTGTCCGCCAGCCAGGAGACGAAGCTGGACTATTCTGCCTTCATCAGAACAGACGGCTCAGTAGTGCTCATCGTACTCAACAGGTACGTATGTGAAAAAAGTTTTTATGTGCAAATGACAGGAAATTAAAGGAAAAATAACAATGTGTTTGTGTTTTGTAGGTCACCATCAGTGATTCAGTTTGAAGTCGGGGATCCTGCTGTGGGCTACATCTCCTCCACTGCCCCAGCTCATTCCTTGCTCACACTCGCTTGGAACACACGCTGATGATTAACGCTTCAGTTGGTAACTTTAATCATAATAACTTATTGTCATATTTGCTGAAATTGACCCTTCGCTAAGTCCCACCTTCTGACGCAGACTGGCCAATAATAACGTAGCATCAGGCCGGCTCAGACCAGGATCCGACAACAACACAGCTCCATTGACTGTAATGCAGTCGTTTCAGATTTCCTTCATGTTCAGGCTGGTTTTGTGGATTTGGAGCTAAATGTTGTGCCTGGGGCACGTCGTGTATTAATGATACTCGTTACCTGGAGAGGTTGGAAAAAGATATACGTTTCTTCCCTGTTCCAAAACCAAAATCAAACCCTGAAAAGTGTAGGGTTAGCTAGCTAGCTACTGAAGATATAGCCTACTGAATGTATACACATGCTGCTTTTGCTTTTTAATGATTATAACAGCGAAAAAAGACCGACCCTGCTGTACAGGAACCAGTGAAGTGATGACACACAGCTGGTTCAATATCAGCAAAGTTTCCCTTTATATTCATTGTCTTATGTGGCGATCAGCAGTGATGTGGTGGTTCACTTTTACACTGTGATCTGTAGCCTATAGTTCGGCTTTAGCTTCTAACTATCTTTGTCTTTTTAACCTGTTGTTGCTGCTGAGTCAGTTTGACATCCTGGATATATCTTTCAAACACAGACTGTAGACCCCTCTGTCTGCTTCTCTCTGGAATCACTCTTTCATTTCTCCAAAGATATGATAATATTTCATCAGGGAGAGCAGTTAGTTACAGTGTGGGCTCCACGCTTAGTCTGACAGCTTGATGGACCATCACAAAGGGGCGGGGCTTAGCGAAAGGCCAATTGTCACCTCGTACAATCAGTAGTGCATGAGACAGATAGTCTGGGATTAAAATACAAATGCCATTTGAAGCACTACAAGGAAGGTGAAAGGAACATGTACTACTGTCTGGTTGCAGTGGCAATTTCAGCAAATATGACAGTTATTTTTATAAAAGTTACTACCTACAGCTTTAATACAACTTCACATATATTTGTTCCACCTCCGCCGTGTCACAAATGTGTCCGTGCACATTTCAAAATGCCACAAAAACTAAGCACTTCACGTTGGAACATTCTCATTACTGAAGCGGTAATTACTTCAAGTGCTTTGTCGGTATCGAACCACTCACATGCACGTTTTCAAATTTAACAGGTGCAAGATTTTCTTTTTGTCCACAGCTTTAGTGATTTCAGCAGTCACTTAAATTAACCTCAGTAAACAAGAATAACCTCACCTCATTTGATTTGCATTTGTATGCACCAATCATCAGGAATCATACCTAAGAGGAATGAATGTATCACCTGTGCCGAAGTGTAACTGGTGCCTTGATTACCTGCTAATACAACGCTTTAAGTGTCCTCAACATCTCGTAAGAAATAATATAATGTACAGAAATTGTAAATGCCTTGCTGTTGCTGTTTAATTTTAAATAAAGCACATATTATTTTAAAATATCCCACGTTTCAAGTATCTTTGAGTGCAGGACATAATGACATTTATAATCAATGGAAATTCAACTGTGCCAGTTTTTTTGTCAATTTATTAATACATCATAGACATTTTTTCATATATATAATATACAGTTTGATAACCTGGTATTTCACATTTGTGTCTCCATTCTCATTGTTTTTTTCCTTTGCAAACCATAAGTTGTTGGACTAAAATTATTTACATCAAGAGTGATAAAAAATGTGAAACAAAAGACGGTCATAAACAGAGGAATAAGACGACAGAGGGATGCCATCTGTTTATAATATATACACCAGGAGGAGCATGTTTAAATCTAAAGTATTAGGTAATGGGACGAACTTTGTAGATTTTTTTATTTCATTCCCTTACTGGCATGACATTTAATTTTTATTCCCAATAGATGTAAGGAGCCCTCTTGCTTTCACTCAATGTCACAGCTTTCATTTTTCCATTTGTGGCCGTTAAACAGCGGCGACTCATCGTGATTCCTATATAAAATACTCTTTTATTGAAGTGCACCTCAGAGCGTGGATGCAATAATATGAACACCTTCACAATGCAAACCGATAAAACATCACCAGAATAAATAACCAGAGTTCAATCAAGATCTTCCTGACAAAATCTCTCAACAGAACATAACATTTATTGCAGGGCTGTCGGTGTTCATGTTGTTAGGTCCACACTCTGTAAATGCCAAGAGTTAAAGTAACCCCTATAGTATTCCCATGTGACGTACAGGGCTCAGTTGCAGGATTTCGCCAATTTTCCAATGGGTTAAGATGGTGTGGTATATGATATAAAGTCTGGCATTTCCCCACAATAGTGTATTCGCAGCAGTGCATTTTAAGAAAGATGGAAAAGGAGTTTGCTTGAGAGGTGGAAGTCGAGAAGACATGGGCTTGATCATCGTCATTCTAGGCTGGTTTGTTGTGAGGCAAGAAAAAAAAAGAAGATCTAGCAGACCTCGACTGACTGTTAAGACGTCTGTACGGGTATCTGTATACATGGTTGAGGAGAAAGGCATTAAAATAGAAAATAAAAATACAAAAGAAAAATATCAGACTGAGATGATAATGACTGCAACAGAGATGAAAAGAGGAGAGCGAGAAGCCCTTCGTCTTCTCAGTGTGTTGTTGGATGTAGGCGAGGAGAACCGAGGGATGACGGGTGGGTGTCTCAGAAGGACCATCTCTCCTGTGTGCGGGGGTCCATGGAGAGGGTGGGGGACTCTGACGGGGGCTGGCTGCTGCTGTCTTCTCCGTTCAAACTCTTCCTACACACTGGACACGTGTCATGCTGTGTGGTCACGGAAAAGAGCATTGATAACATTAGCTTTGGGCAGTTTTAACAAGCGGATTCTTTATTTTACTCGTATATTTACAGGATGCTCAGGCTGTTATTTGTCTGGTCAGTTAAATACAAAGACGGGCCAGAAGCTACAAATGTTTTCTCAAACGCCCTGAATCTTAAACAATCTTAAAATGCCTTCTCCTGGCCTAATATTCAGTTGCATGGCGTTGTTGTGGATCCTTGATTTGCACAAAGAGCAACTCTAGCATGGATTTTAATGTAGCAGATTTGTCTGTTAAACATTCACTCTGATCTCTACTCCAGCAGTAAAACAAAGATCAAAGTATTGAAGATTGGCAATGCTGCTTACGCGAAATTCCCACCCTACCTACATTATATAACTTAAAAATAACATCAGGCTATTTTTGCCTCTTTTTAGGTGGCAGGAGTGAAAATTAGTCATCCTCAACATTTGTTGTGTTATGGTCTCAGACTGAAAGAAAATTGGAGAATGATTAGACACAAAATTTATCCATCTCCTCAATTCTCAGAATCTATGTGGGGAGAAAAGTCAGTGTGCAATTATAGCTGAATATTGCCACGAGAGAAACAAGCTCTGTAGTAAATGTTTGAGTGAATACATCTGCAAAGAGTGTGTGTGTGTGTGTGTGTGTGTGTGTGTGTGTGTGTGTTCAAAGTCTCATTACAATCAGGATCAGCCATCCAGTGCTGCCAACAGCTGATAAGAGCGAGGCTATGATTCTAATCATTCCTAAAGTAGTTTGCTAGAGAGTTTAAGTGATTTAAATAATGTCTCTAGACCATGGTCCATTATAAATAAATAAAATAAGTAAATACAGTTTTGAAAAAAACACTAAATCTCTTTTTTGGTGTTTTCTTCCTATTATGATGGTAACATTTAAAAACATGGCACGAAATATCAACTAACACGTTACTCTATTTTAAAAACAAAAGTTTAAAAAGTATCAAAAAGTCTTCGTCAGTGTCTTCAAAAGTAACCTATAAGATCCATTTATTCTCTGCCAGCTCTTGGGTTAAAGTTTGGTTAAGTTAAGGGAACTAAAACTGGTTATATAATGTTTGTCAAAAGTTTTGGCCATGAAAAAAAAGACAAGACTGATAATAACTCACAGCTGTGCCCCATGTCGGGGAGCTAGAACCAGGAGTCTTCCCCTGCCTGGACCCTGCTAGATTTGGGTTTAGCCCTGAATGTTTGCAACGTCTGGCTCCACCAATGGTCACATATACATCAGCAAAATTCCCCACTTCTAATATTAAATGAATACTAGAGTATGGCAACGTAAGCATGGGTAAACTAATCCTGTATTTAGCATTTAACAATTGTAATTTAATTTAATTAATTGTAATTTCACGAAACAACCAAAATTAATGATGGATTTTTTGCACATATGTTTAAATTTCCCTTAGGTCTTAAAGGGACAGTTCACCCCAAAATCAAAAATAAATATTCTGCCTGTGCGAGTTGTCAAGTGTTGGAGATATCATCCTTAGAGATGTCTGCCTTCTCTCAAATATACTGGAATTAGGTGGCACTTGGCTTTCGAGTTTTGCCAATGTATTTTTTGGTGCTTTGAGCACCACAAGCAATGTCTCTTTCCAGAAATCATGACCTGGTCACTAAAGATAATCCGCAGACCTTGTTGTAAGCAGTTTCATGTAGGAACTATTTTCTCTCTATTGAACTACATCTGCCAACTGTCACTATGCAGAAGGAAGGAAGCATGCATCTACTCAGATGAGAGGCTCATGCTCCAGACACTGTGAAAACATTGATGGCATCCTTCTTGGCTGAGCTCTGATGTTAGCTAACTTAGTGGTGCTAGCAGGAGATTCACCCTTCTTTCTGCACAGTTATAGTTCAGTAGACAGACAAAAGTTCCTACATGAAACTGCTCACAACAAGGTCTGTAGATTATCTTGAGTAAGCGGGACATGATTTCTGGAAAGAGACATTGCTGTTGAGTTTTTCAAATATATTTTTGGCACTATCTAGTTCCATTATATTAAAGAGAAAGCAGACATCTCTACGGCTGATATCACCAACACTCAGCACACAGCAAAAAAAATCTAGATTGATAAACAGCACTGCAAGTAAGAGAAAAAAAATGTGTATTTTCTTATTTTAGGGTGAACTGTCCCTTTAATACCTGCATGAGCACTGTGAATATTTCACATACAAGTATCATATGTCATTAAATGATCTATTTTGTTATGACTCACCATTTCCAGCCATGGTACTATACAGTCTGAATGAAAGAAGTGGTTACAGGGTAGCTGTCTGACTGGCTCTCCCACTGCGAAGTCCTCTTTGCACACCGGACATTCCATACAGCAGTCTGCAGAGGAGAGGTGAGAGAAACGTTCAATCAGTACCTTTGTGGTTTCTGGTGATTTCTAGTGCCAATTATCAGTCGCTGGGTAATGACTTGCTGAATTTGTTAAGGGGGCGTGCAACAAATTAATAGTACCAAAACTGAGTTTGCATCAGAGAGTTCCTTAGCAGTAAAACAGTTTAACAGAACCAAGCATGGTTTACTAATTACTAAAAACAATTAGGCAAAGATAAAAGCCTGACACTGATTGTCATTCCTCCAAAGAAGTCAGCCATCAACTCAACAGCCCTGCAAAAGCTGAGCTGCAAAACTAACCAAAGTTATAGCTGAGTGATAAATAGGACAGCACACAAAGAAGAGGTAACCGAAAGGAACAAATCCACAAGAGAACTAGGAAAAACAAAAAGGGAGGAGAAAGACCGGCAAGCAGAAAGACGTCACCTCAAAGTAATTTATGGAAGACATTGTTGATACTCTCAAAGTTAATGGACATTTTGTCCCAAACAGGCAGTTTCAGTGGCTTCTCTTGGCAGGCTGCAACACATACAAACACAAGTGCCTTTTCTTGCTGTATCTGTAAGTGCTGCATGGACTTCTTAACAAATAAGCATGTATTTATAAAACAACAGATGTGTTATTATCAATTTTTCATGGTGGAGTGGAGATAGAGGATTACATAAGGACATGTCCCTGTGCATGCATATGTAGCCAGTAGTTATTAAGAACGAAGTGATTCCTTTGCATACAGACTTAACAGATTCACAAACAGCGGGTCCAACCCAAGTTGTACACTTAGATAATTGTTTAAATACAGTAATTGCTTACAGACGATCAGACTGAACGCTCCAGCCATGTCCATGAGCAATACTGCAATTTGTACTTCAGGGACAAGACAATAGAAACATGGTGAGACAAATGGGGGAACAGGGAGTTACTGACCTGCTTGTTCCTGAGAGATATTGACAGTTGGGAGAGAAGAGATCTTCTCTTTCTCTGCTGGAGGAGGCCCTGTGTTCTCCAACTGACCTAGTAACTACACAAACACACACATTTGTAAACTGCAGAGAAATTTAAAAAGTGACAGGGACATTAAGTTTGAGTTAAGTTCTATTACATGGTTAGTTTGGCATTTTTCAACCTGGACTTAATTTTTAAATGTTTTTTTTTGTGTGTCTTAATAATAGTAATTTTTGAAATTGGTCCAGTTTTAAGTGAGAAATCTGTGGGTGGCAGCTGCGAAACAGGCTGCAATTTATCAGTCAATTGGGACATGTTCACACCATCAGTTTACGTCAACTGAAAGTGTTTTTGCCACTGACAGGCTCAGATTATTGTTCTAAGTGTCTGACAACATCATGGAAAGGATCCCTACAGAGACAGAGCTTTTAGTTATGGAGTAAGATGCTTTTTCTTTAACATGAAACAGTCAGTCCCAAAACTGTTATTGCCAAAGCCACCAGACTCCATTTAAATAAACAGTAATTTTAGCATGCACAGAGCCAGCGTGTTTTCACTTCTAAGCAGGTGAATGACGGATTTATTTCAACCAAACCAGAGTTGATGATTATAAGAACAGTGGAAAGACTAACCAAGTGAGTGTGAGGTTTTTTTTTATTTCTGTTGACTTTAAATGAAGTGTTATTTACGATGATAAAATGAACGTTTATTTAAATAGAGTCTGGTGGCTTTGGCGATGTTGATTTTGGGGTTATTTCTAGTTAAATAAAAGGATCAAACTCTTTAACAAAAACGTCTAACTCTGTTAGGATTTCTTCCATAACGTTGTCAGACACTTACAATAACAATTTGAGTCTGGCAGTAGCAACTGATGGTGCAAACATGCCCTAAATGGCTACACAGCAGCCTGTCTCGATCAAGCTCAATACAAGACCAATATCAAAAATTGTTGTTCCCATTAGTCACTTAGACAAAAACATAACATAATAGAAATACAGTCCAGGTTGAAAAATACCAAACGTACATTTCAAGTTTGGTTTACCTGTGTTATCACAGCATCTAACCCTCCCTGTCCCCAGGCGTAATCGCCCGGGTTAGAGTGCAGCATCCCTGTCCTAAAAGAGAGACGGACATCACAAGTGGATCAGAAATAGCCCTTACACTGTGACGCTTGTGCTAAAAACTGTGACACTACTGTAACATCATCTTACCATGAGAGGGGAGGTGAGCCAGGGACGCCAGAGTTGGCAAAGAGGCCTGCGAGAAACTGTTGTACTATCCTGAGACACAGAGAGAAAATATACAGCTGTTAATGTCATCGCCAAAAATTAGAACAGTTAGGATTATAATAGCATAAATAGCACTGTCATCATTTTAAGTGTAAGTATGCAAGGCGGAGAGGAGAGCCAAGAGGATGGTAAGGAAAGCCGAAGCTGAACCAGTCAGTTACTCACCCCTCCACAGCAGGCGAGCGGTCTGGTCTACTGCTGCCTCTGGAGCGGTATCTCCTCTGGCTGTGCAGGCGAGGGGGACGTCCTGGTCCCCAGTGGTCCCCAGCTCCTAGTAGACCCCCCATGGGTCCCCCTAGACCTGCTGGGACTGACCCACCAATTGGTCCCCCTCCCAAACCCCCCAGGTCACTGAGACCCCCCAAGCGCCCTCCAGGGAGCCGAGGTTCTGAGTCAGGTGTGTCACCGTCTGTTGTAAATGGCCGCTCCAGTAACAGCAGGTGCCATAGCTACAGGGATGGTGGGATTTGACAGGGGAAGAGACAGGTGAGGGTTCAGAGAAAGAAAGTTTTAAACAAATAGTGGAGATTAAGAATAAAAGCAAACATGTGATGGCAAAATGAAGGATAGAGGTCAACAGAAAGATGAGTGGAGAAGAGGGCGGGGATAGAAGAAGACAAAGTTAATCAAAACATATAAAATGATAACAATCAATCCTCTTTGCCCACTTCCCCACCCTCCTCTCCCCAAAATCCCTCAGTTCATCTGGTACCTCTGCAAATTGTGTGGCTGTGTCATCTATCCCGTTAGCGCCACCCTCTAGGAGACTGAGGGAAACAGCGTGTAAGGGGACAAAAGACACATTATTAGCAACATCCACTGAACCCTATACACATGTTCAGGTTTAGTGCTAGCCTGGGACAGAACTGCACAGTAAGCCTATGAGCTTCTACAGTGCAACATGGAGGGCTCTTGTTTATAAGAAAACAAACCATGCATGGACCGCGGAACGCATCTGAACAAGGGGGGGCCATAATTTCAAGTCACGCGGAGGGGGTGGGGGGGCATATGCATTGAAACAGACAATATTACTGATGTATTAAATAACGTTGCGGAGCACTTTTTTTTATTCCGACGCCACACAGTCACATCTACAGTACACACATGAACACGAAGACATGCTTGCTCAGATTGACCCCTCTGATCCCACTCTAACATTCACACACAACAGGCCAAGCCTATTTATACATAAACGCACAGATGAAACTATAGCAAACAACAAAGTACATCCAGTCCACAACCACAACCAAAACTCATCTTGCTGCCTTGAATCTAAATCAACATCATATTCATTATCATCACAAGTCAGCACTCATATCAGACTGATGTGCAGAGCCGCACACACACACCCACCCAAAAACAAAACAAGCGCGGCTGCGCAGTTACTGAAAAGTAACCAGAACGCTGAATTTCTGACCATTACCGCCCACACCCGCAATGTATATGTCCACTCCCGCCCGCTCCTGCAAAACTCTGAGAATTTATGCCCGCACAATAATAGAGACGCATTGATTTTGTGTCTTCTCCCATCCCGCAGGAGAAAACACGTCATTTTATGGGCTATTAATAAAGAGATTCATGGGGTTGTTTGTCTTTTGAGCACTGGTCAGGAATAGCGCTCCTATTTCGTTGTTTTTATTTAGTTTTTAATGAAATAAAGGCTGTTTCATATTCTATTCTCCTCCTCTGTATTTATTTATTTATTATTTATTAAGGCAAGCCCGGCGCCAGGATGAAGTTACTGAGGGGGCGGTTAAAAATTACGAGGGGGCAAATCTTTATTATGCAACATAGGTTCACACAGTGAGTTATAAAGAGCGCGCAGACGTGCGTAATAGTCGCGCGTAATGACAGCTCGTCGCTGGTGAAACACAATAAACTGCACGTCTTCTTTCATGTTTGTCTCATGACAGATGGAGAAGACAGACAGACAGACAGACGGACAGGTGGAGCAAGCGGCAAATTGGTATGAAAGCTGGTTCAGGGCATATTCGTCCATTTATGAATAAATATGGAGTGGAAACGCTCATGCATGTGCACCAAGTTCCTGTGTTGACATCCTGTCGCTAGGCTACATCTTCTTCTTCTTCTTTTTTGTCTTCTTCTACTGTTTAATGGGGACCCGCGGGATCCGGTGACCCAATCCCAATGCAGTCCTCTATGTCAGAGTACAAAAGTCACCCGGGCCATGGTCCCCCTGGCCCCCCCAGTTCCGCGGTCTATGAAACCATGTACCTCCATTTGTTCCAGACTGCCACTAAAACACCTTCACATCTAATGTTGACAGGAGAAGTGAGGTAGATGTCTCTTACCTGGAGTCTTCTGTTACTTCCTCTATGAACCCAGAGTCACATCTTGGACAGATATACTCCTGGAAAGCATTACGACAAAGTCCGAGTCACAAGGGAGTCACACCGGTTAGAAGAAAATGCTCATTTGAATTTCCTTGATCTCAAGGTGACGTATTCAAATGTCTTCTTTTGTTTAACCAACACGCTTCAGGACTGAGATATTCATCTGACAATTGTAAGGCAGAGAGAGGCAGCAAATTCTCACACTGTAGAAGTCGAAACCAAAAAAATGCTTGGTATTTCTGCTTTAAAAACAACTGAAAACAATAACTGATGAGCAAAACAGTTCATTAATTTTAATTAATTTTCTGTTGAGCGACTAAAGATTGACAGACTCATTTTTTAAGCTCTATTTTAGTAGGATTTTTTTGGTTTGGATAATGATTTTGTTAGCCAAATTAATTATTACAAGAAATTATCAAAAGTACAAAATGCATGATTTTTGTTTCACGTGTATTTTACAATTTAGTTCGATGTAACGTACAAGAAATTAACAGTTTTACTTTTTCCAAATCATATTCACACACTGTAGTTACCATGTTGTGATATATTCTTTTATATTTTATTTCTTTGCCTTTGAAAATATTCATAAAGACATTACGCCGACTGGATTGGTCATCAACACAAGACTTTGTCAGTTTGTTTTGCTCTGATAATATCAGTCACATTTGTATAGCCTGTGTTTTATGAATGCAACCCAGGAGGTAGAGCTGGTCTGCCAACCACACCTAACTGTAAAGAGTGTGGACTGTTAAAGAAACCACTGCAACAGAATGAGGAAAACATTACTGCCAGTTTGTGCAGCTGGATCATGTGTAGTCCAGCTCAGTGTAATCCATGGTTTCTCCACTATGGGATTGAAGTGGGGTGTTTGTTTTATTAAATATACTGATTTAAAAAAAAGTAGGTCAAAAATACGCTGGCAGCTTTTGGAAACAGAGTACAAGTGAAGATCGTGCTCACATGACAATTAAAAGGATCTAAAACTATGGTCATATTAGAAATGGTTAAGAAACCCTGCAGTAAGCAAAAACTGTTTAAGTGAGTCATGTGTCATTGCCTCATAGATAGATGTCTGCTGTATAAATGGTGATATGACTGAGAGGTGGTCCTCGGGATATGCTGTAGTAGTGAGTGGGTGTTGCAGTCAGTTGGCTCAGTGAAGACATGCCACAAGATTGACTGTGCAAGCAGGCCAGTTTGGAGTCAGTGACACGGCAGGCTGGGAATTACCCTCGACCATACCATAAAAATAAGGATTCAGCTGACAACAGGTTAATTTGGTGGACTGACTTAAAGACACAATGACACATAGACAATGTAATTCACACACGGTCACCAGTTTATTAGGTACATTTTGCTCACCTCATTTATATCTATTAGGCTAGACTAAATATAAAACATCTCAGTATCAGGGCAGCAACTAAACCTTATTTTCATTTTCAGTTAGCAATAATTCTATCATTTAATGGACAAATTGTTTGATTAATATAATTATGGAATAGTAGAAATGCCCATCACAATATCCTAAAATACAAATTGATGTCTTAGAACAGCTTGATTGTCCGACAACCTAAAGATATTAACTTTACTGTCATAAAAGCTGATAAAAACAAACAAAAAAAATCACATTTGAGATGTAGGAACAAGCAAGATTTGGCATTTTTGCTTCATTGAGACTTAAGACTATCAGAATCATTAATGATGAATTTCTGGGACCAACTATCGATTAATCAAGTCAGTTTAACACACTATAAGTCAGCAAGGACTGGGCAATGTTGCCTATAAATATTGTGATATTTTTTGGCTATATCACGGTACACAATATATGTCTCAGTCTTTTATTATCGCTTTTACACTACGGCAAACTACTACAATACTCAGCTACTAAAATATCATGACCTTTTTTTACCATATATCTCAATATCTATATTGTGGTGAAATGGTCTGGTTGACTATTGATGCTTTCTTAAAATATTTACACAATCAGATTTTTGATAAATAGTGGATATAATAGGTGAGTAAAGGCAGATTAAGTTATAGAAATTAAGTCACTTCACTGTAATGCTGCCTTTAAAACCAGGAAAAGACAACACCTAAGATACTATGATATCCAAATCTAAGAATTTAATCTAGTCTCATATCATGATTCCGATATAATAGATATATATTGCCTGGCCATAACTAACAACAAAGATCAGCTTCCAAAATGATCAATACATTTAAATTTACACCTCTTAAAAGCATGAACCCTGAACCATGAACCCTGAACCATGAACCCTGTAACCTGTATTAGTCTGGATTAGCTTCAGCCAGGTGTACCTAACAAACTGGCGGCTGGGTGTAAATAGGAGACCCTTACTTATATCTAGCACGTAGAAAATCTATTTTTATTATGCTCCAAGGTTGGCAAAAGTTTGCCAAGATGTGGGTCATGTCAGCTACTGGATATCACATTAGTCTAAGCTTTAACTTTAAAACTGAAACTAAAAATGTTTACAGTCTGTTCTAGAAAAAAGTTTTATCAGAAACAAAGCTGAAAACGAAAGTAGCCTTGTATCTAACAAGTAAAGCTAATGCTGTCTATAGGATTAAATGACAAGGTAATAACACAGGACCTTCTTTTCTCAGCTGTTTGTGCTGTTTAGTGCAAAACACAATATCCCCGAGCTGTCAAACCAAGGCGTCAATAACAGCGCCTTGACTAAACTCTCTCAAACATGCAAGCCTCACTAAACGTGTCGATATTTGCATTTAATGCCTGATTTTAGACGAAGACATTTGCGAGTGTCACGAGTTTATTCAGAGAGTTAACAACAACAAACGCCGCTAACTGCTAACAGGCTAGCTAGTGTTTAGCTGTAGCAGGCAAGCGAAACAAACGGTATTTCGGTGAAAGGCTGACTTGTCAACGGCGCGTTTGATTCAAGAGAGCACAACAGATAGAGAAAGGAAACCGTCTGCCTTACCGGGAGTTTGGGGTTCACTTCTCCCTTACAACAGTGACAGAAAAATCGATGCGGTGGTACAGCCGCAGCCTCCGCCATCTTCGCCAGTCCAGCACAAACACTGACGTCGGTCCTCCACAAACTGAAGACAGCTGTCCGCCTCCAGCCCGGCGTGCACCGCGGCATCACAGCCCAGCAGCGGAAGTGTTCACTTGTTGTCACGAGAAGCCGCGTGTGTTTGGTCCATGGTCCTCTTTCAGTGGGATGCTCAAGACAGAAGATAGCCTCTCTTTAGAAACTGGCCCCTTGGAAAGGTTTGTGGAAAAGTAGTAAGGTCGCAGACTTCTCGCATGACGTAATGTTAAAGTGTAAACGTTAGCCGTTAGCTAGCTAGCATGCAAAGTTTGACCTGTCTACGCAGCACAACGTTCACTTGTAGCTTTGAATGCAACTGTCAAAATAAGTTTACCTGCTTTTTTATTCCTTTTATAGTCAAGATATATATTTCTGAACTGCTAACAATGGTCACTATATGTCTGTATGTGTACAACCCTTCTCTTTATATTGTCATATGACAAAATGCTGACATTTACAAACCTAATTCACTGCCAAGCACTAGTTTCTGTACACTTTATTTTAGCATTTTTGCATAAAATGCTGAAATAATGTACTAAATGCTAACTCAAGAATGTTAGTCACATTTTTATGATATTGGAAATGACCTACATCTATGTGTAACTCACTTCTTTAGCAGTTAAGTTCATGTTTCTTAGCCTCAAACAATTATCTCATTTATAGTTGATGCCTTAAAATGGAACACAACCTCAGTTAAGAGTTTACACACCATACAACTTCAATTAAAAGCCCAGGCTATTATGTGCTTAAATCACTCAAATCAACAGGCCTATATTTGGGACAGGCCTTTAATTCCTTTCACACAAAACTGTGTCAGCAAAGATCAAGAAATACAATCAAACTGTTAATTTAAACCAGTATGAATATTACTTGTGTAAAATTTAGGCTTCAGATAACATTTCTATTATGAATCATTCATTTGATCTAGCTTTGACAGACAGTGCAGAGAGTGAGTTACAGCACCCGGCATACTAACACAACACCACTTTATCCTGTTAAAACGATATTCACAACATGGATTAACTTTTTTCGATCTGAGGACCCTGATGGACTAAAGGAATATGAACAACTTACACGGTAATCAAGAAAAGGAAGGACACATGATTTGAAGTAGCCAAAAACTTAGTTTTGAAGAACAGGCGTTTATTTGTCGAAATGTGTAGCCACACCAGGCTGGTCAAAGGGATTGGGCATTTAGCTGGGACTAGGCTTTTAATTGAAGTTTTACGGTATGTTATTTCCGTGGCCTGGGAGAGTTCAAACAGTATTTGTGAACATGAGCTACTCTCTTTCAAAAGAGTAAAACCTAGACAGGTTTGCAAGTCGCATGCAGTTCATTCACAGTGGACCTTTAACCCACTTCTGGACTGCAACCCACCAAAAAAAAAATTCCCTCATGTGGTGGTAGTCACCATGAAAGAGTGCAACTTTCATTTCAATGGATAATACACCAGAAAAGCATGAGGGGGCTGTTTTTTTCACCATTTGTTTGCAATATCCAGTAATTAGATTCAGTTTATTTTTATTCTAATATGTATTTAATCATGCTGTCTCACTGAGATTAAGATCTCTTTTTTAAGAGAGACCTGAGAACAGTAAACATTCACAAGGACACAATCAGCAAAACAGAAACAGAAAAGGAACAACACAGCTACACAATAAACAAGCGCTTATAACAAACAATTACATGAATCATAAAAAACATCAGTCGAAAGGCTTAAAATGTCCAAGGGAATGTAAAATTCAAGATTCATAATTTCTAATCGGATATTTTTCATAAAGCAACATTTAGCAACCAGTGTTTTGCACACAGCAACAGTAGACCTCCTCCATTACAGCACATTTCACACATTGTGTAAAGCTCCTATAAAAGAGTCTAATTCTATCATACATTTTACATTTTGATAGTATTAGATCCTAATAATGCTTTAAATCAGTGCTTTATTAGAATCAGGTGTTCTGGAAAGGTCAAGCTAAGCATACCATATATACTGTATGTTAAAGGCACATAGACGCAGTGTTGTATTGGTTGTTGTGTTGATACAGTTGCATCTAGATGTGAGACTTTTCTCTGTCTGTGTGTTTGTCTGTGCAGATGACTGCTCAGGAGGCGCGTCTGTGTGGTCTCCTGCTGCGGGAGCACTTTGGAGAAGTGGTGGAGAAAGTGGGAATACACCTGCTCAGAAATGGAGCACAGAATTTAAGAACCATCCTTCATGAGACCGGCATCTCACTGGACCTGGTACCACTCCTAAACTTACTGTTTGACATGTTAATCTGTTTAAAACAGTATTACACATGATGTATTTAATGTTATACACACTGCTTCTCTGCATTTTGAAGCAGAGTTTAGCAGTCCCGCCTTTGTGGTTGTATCAGTGGACAGTCAAGCCATTCTAGGTGTAGTATGCAGTGCATTTACATACACTGGTTATTTCACACATGCAGCAGTACTACAGTAGTAGTGTTTTTGCATCATCTGTTTAAATGCAAAACCTGGTAGCCCTTTACATGACAGGCAGATTTGTGCTCCAGAAACCTGATTATATTAAAGGGACAGTACACCCATAAATCAAAAACACATATTTTTCCTCTTATCTGTCGTGTTCTTAAGCAGGCTCAGTTGTTTTGGTGTGAGTTGCCGAGTGCTGGAGATATTGCCGGTAGAGAGATTTGCCTTCTCTTGAATATAATGGAACTAGATGCCACTCAGCCGGTGGTGCTCAAAGCACCAAGACAATACATTTAAAAAAACTCAACAGCAATGTCTCTTTCCCGAAATCATGACCTTGTTACTCAGGATAATCTACAGACTTTGTCGTGAGCAGTTTCATGTAGGAACTATTTTCTTCCTGCCAAACTACATCTACCAACCGTATAAATGCGCAAAAGGAGGCGTGCATCTACTCATGGACAAGAGGCTCGTGCTTGTGACAGCATGAGATCTGAACATTAATGGCATCCTCCCTGGCTGAGCTGTAATGTTAGCTTGCTTAGTGGTGCTAAGTGAGCTAGCAGTAGACAAACGCTGTCTAGGAGGCAAGCTAGGAGTAGATCTATTACTCTGTCTGTGTGTTGACTTGGCTGTCAAGAGAAGGCAGACATCTCTGGCTGATATCTCCAACACTCAGCTCACACCAGAACTATCTAGACTGATATATAGCACTACAGGTAAGAAGACAAATGTGTATTTTTGATTGTGGGATGATCGATCCCTTAAACACCATGTGATAAGTGAAACAATGCCAGGGAGAATAAAAACATGACATCAGTTTTTTCTCTTTTTATGTAGTGCCAAAAAAAGTAGACGTCAGATTCTTTTAGTGCAGGAAAATCTGATCAACACTGCTTTTTACTGGGATTATTGGAGTAATAAGAGTAGCACGGTTCATGCTAATATGTAACTTACATTATACAAATACATTTTCTGCCTTAATTTGATTAATAATAAGCACCTCTTCTTTCCCCTTAATCTGTCTCACTGTAGGTAAAGAAGTCCCTGTGTGTGCTCGTGCAGCATGGCACCTGTGTGTTCAGCCCAGGCCGTAAAGGACCTGGGAGCCCCGCAGAGTATCGGTCCAGCTGTGATCGGATTCTTAGAATTCTGCGTTACCCGCGCTACATCTACACCGCTAAAACCTTGTACGGTGACACCGGAGAGCTAATCATAGAGGAGCTACTGCAGAGAGGTCACATGACCATGAGTAGCACAGTTAAGACAGTTGCGGACCGTCTCACACAAAACATGGAAGGTCAGTATCTCTGCGTCTCTATCGATCAGAGTTTAACAGCCTTAGTGGAAACCAGGCAGAATAGCAATCAAGCAAACATGCACCAAAACAAACTTATTTTAAACCCTTAATATCTATCTGGAGACAATTTCTGTTCCCTGTCATTTTAGAGGGTCGCAGCATGGAATATAGTGAGGTGTCTTCTGCCTTCTCCAAACTGGTTGAGACCCATTTTCTTCAGCGCTGCCCTCCACTGGCAGGAGCAGCAACAAAAGACAGTGCTACTCCAGGTACCCCTGCAACCCCGGCCACCTCTGGTACTCCTGCTGCCCCTGTTAGCACCGCCCCGCCCACACCTGAGAGCTTCCCTGACTGTTACAAGGTGCCTCATGTGACACTGACAGGGCGAGGCAAACGCCAACTCTCTGGTGAGGATGGCGAGGACCAAAGGAATGCAAAGAGGGCCAAAATGGATTTACAGGTTGGTATTTGGAACATGTTAGGTAACTTCCCTGTGCCTTTCATAAACTGTATTAACTTTGGTTTATCCTTCCATCTCTCTGTCTTTGTGTCTGTCTCTCATTCACTGTTGCTCAGACACACGGCGACGAGGGGATTTGCTGGCAGGTGAATTTTGAGAGGTTCCATCTCCACTTCAGAGACCAGGCCATCATCAGTGCTGTAGCCAACAAACTGGACCAGGTCAGCTTTGTATTATTTAAGGAACACATTTATTTGCTTTCTATCAGAGAATTAAAGGTATGTGAAGCAGGAATTGCTGGTTACTGCTTGTAAATAATATCACCAGCAAAAGTGAAAGTGAAAGCCAACCCCAGATTGGTGATTGCCCCAGGGTTTTTTTTTTTGGAGTGCTGTGTCTGCGTCTTCATAGCTTCCTCTTGTATGTGTACTGCTTATGGTTTGGCACTTCGTCACTTCCTTTTTATTAAGTCCCGATCTCAGCTGTGCGCTAAGCAAAATAAGGGGGAATAAGAACATTATAAATACATCACCACACACTTCTAGTGGGTAGAAATATCCCACATAGTGTACCTTTTTTAAAATGAGAAAAATGATACCACTCCCATACAGCCGCAGGACCTTAAAAGCTCTTAATGTCTTAAATACATATCGCTAATACTAATAAATAATACTAATATAAGGCCTTAAAAACTACTGAATTATCTCAAAATCAGATTCGATTTGAGTTGAAGATGGAACATGCTTTTCAACATTTGAAGCAAGATTACTGTATTAATTTTTGTTTTGTACAATTGTAGATCAAGACATTTGATCTGTCAGACAACTTTCGACAGGGCCTCAGACCTTAAGTAGCTTGTTAGGACTCTCGAAACCTTGTCCCAACAATCAGCCATGGCCTCCTCTAAACAGCTGCCTCGCACTCTGAAAACTAAAAGTATTGATGCCCACAAAGCAGGAGAATCTGTGGATAGACCTCAAAAGAGCAGTGAATGCAAGGCAGCCAAAGAATCTTACAGAACTAAAAAATATTTGCAAGGACGAATTGGCGAAAATGCTAGCTTAGCTTAGCATAAAGACCGGCAAAAGGGGGAAATGGGTAGCCTGGATCTGTACAAAAATAACTGTCTAATAACAATCTGCTTACCCAGACATTTTAAACAAGATGCATAAACTGTAAACCATCAGCTCATCTGAGGAGAAATGCCACAGTCTGCTTTACCTTCATGTTCCTACTTGTCTGTTGTCTATACTAACACTAATTATTATTATTTTGGTTGTTTACGATATTAACGATTGTCTTTCTAAATCGTGTCACCTTAATAACTCAGACTAGCAGTGAGATAGTGAGGACTATGCTGAGGATGAGTGAGGTGACGACCGCGCCCAATGCGTCCTGCACGAAGCCCCTCTCAGCCAACGAAATCTTCAGGTCCCTCCCAACCAGCTACAACATCTCCAGACCAATCTTAGACCAGTACCTCACGTTACTAGTGGATGACCCAGTATGACATCTACAAGGCATTTGTCACATTTTCCAACTTAATTTTTGTCCACAAGATGGTTTTTTTTTAAATGTATTTTTCATTTTCTAGATGGAGTTTGTGGGGAAGGCTGGTGAAAGTGGAGGAGGGATGTATGTCGTTAGTATCCTTTTCTAATTCTGAGTGTCCTGAGCATATTGTGAAGAATCAACGCACTGTTTTGTGTCATTTTACACATTGCTTTTCTTAACTCACCTCTCAGATTTGCACAGAGCGCTGGCTAATCTGGCTCGGGCCACGCTAGAGTCTGTAGTACAGGAGAGGTGAGTTTGTCTTTAGTTGTGTACGCATACGATTGTCATATCACCAGGAAATCATTACTTATTTAATCACTTCCAATCTGTCATCAGGTTTGGCTCCCGATCAGCGCGCATCTTCCGGCTGTTGCTAAGGAAACGTCACCTAGAGCAGAAGCAGGTGGAGGATTTTGCTATGATTCCAGCCAAAGAAGCTAAAGATATGCTCTACACGCTGCTGTCACAGAACCTGGTCCAGCTGCAGGTACGAGACACTCATGATTCTTCTCTTTGCGTCTCTGTGTTCTTAGATGATGGATTGCTGAATGTTAGGTTTTGGATGGATGAATGCTTTTTCCTTTCATTCGCACAAACACTTAGACACAACATGGAAGAGCTTAGAAAACCGTCCTCCCTCTTCACTGTTGCCACGAATGATTTGTAGCTTTGACAAAAATAAGAGGACATACTGTTCAGCGTGATGGATTTAAATATACAAAGCAAGTCTCTTCAAGCCAATTTTCTTAGTGTAATAACATGAGCAACTGCCCGGAACGTAGGAGTAATCCAAAAAATCCTGATCCAAAAACCTACTTTGAAAATTATTTGGCACACTTTTTGAAGATGCACTAAGTAAATGAGATATTTTTGAAACTAGATTTATGGAACGCCGTTGCCTAATCTTTTATTCTGTCTTTCTGTGGACACTGACGCAGGAATAATTTAATAAAAGTGACCACATGGCAGCTTCACTGACATACTGACAATTTAAATGGGCACACTTGGATGATTTGAGTCATCAGATTTGAGGGAGCAGCACTAGTTCTTATTCTTTAATCCACCTACTCATTAGCTCTGAACAGCCATGATGTTTTTTTATGCTTTAGGAAATCCCAAAGACTCCTGACTATGCTCCCTCTCGTACTTTCTATCTGTATACCGTCAACCAACTCCCAACTGCAAGAATGCTGCTTCAGAACTGCTACAAGGTAAAACACTGATCATACTGTAACCTTCAGAGCTCCGACCAATGGCATGCCTTTTTTGTCGTTAATGCTGGTTTTCCTTCCAGTAACATTCTGTCTCTGTGTATTTTTCTCTGTGCAGACAGTGGCCAACCTCATAGAGCGACGCTTGTTTGAGACCAAAGAGAGCAAGTGAGTTCATCATAACTGTCTGTCCCCAGATAATTTACCATGATCAACTCTGAAAGGTGTCTGGCTCACACACATTCTCTGTCACAGATCAGTAGTTGATTGGTTTTCTGCTTGACTGACAGGCGTCTGCTGGAGAAATCGCAGCGAATTGAGGCCATTCTGGCATCTCTGCAGGCCAGCGGGGCCGAGCCTGAGCAGCTGACAGAGGTCGAGGAGATGATCACTGCTCCTGAAAAGCAACAGCTGGAGGCCTTACGGCTTCATATCAACAAGTAAGAGCACAAAACAACAGTTCCCTTTTCTACAGGGCCCAGTTGTTCGGAAGTGATCTAATCGGATTGGATCAAATCTTGTAAACAGGTTGTTCAAAAGAGGGAAAAAAAGGATTTTATCCCCATAAAATAATTCCCCAATAGCTGTCAGTATCAAACAAAACTTGCCTAATTACAATGATACTCCTTTAAAAGCCAAGTGTGCCTGCACCTGGTGCGCTGCTATTGATGATGATGGATTTGGCAAACTGGACAAGTGCTTTCTGCTGAGAGTCATGCAGTAAGAGCAGTGATGTCACTGCAGCAAATTTTGTGGGACATTTAAGCAGCAAAACTAAAAACTGTTGTTATAAACTTGACCGAGAAAACAGAATGAAACTGTTAGCATCTAACATAATCAATAAAGTTATGCTGCTCCTCGTGCATAAATGGGTACAAGATCTCTCTAAATGAGAAATCTGGCAGCAGCTCTGTTCTCTGCTACGTTCACATTTTAGAAAATGTAATTACTATTTTCTTGATTAATATTGTATTTTTGCACCCACCTGCAACCCATCCACATGTCCATGTGTGTATCAAGCTCATTGAGAACTATCACGTCTTACTATCTGAATAATGTGGCCTTTACGTAGCAGGGAAATACACCACTATTCTTACGTAAGACCAGGTTGTTGTTGGTCAGTGGCGCAATGGCTTTTAGCTGCCTTAAAATGGCAAAACGCCAACAATAAAAAAAAAAGAGAAAATGACAACTACATCAGTCTGTAATTAGCAATGACACCTGCACTGTGGCTAACTTGTGCCAGACATAAGATAGGGCCCTTAAAGTGACCCCACTCTGGCTATTCTACCTGTCATTCTTTACATCGCTAGTAGCCTACATTGTATGTGCAGTTCAATTTAGAGCACTGGTTATCCAGATTTGGTGACTTTAAGAAGTTTGTATCTGGATTGCGGTGATTCTATTCAATGCTGCCAAGAAAAACTATCATAAAAATAAACTGGATTAGCTGGATTTTTTTGAACAACTGGGCCCAGGTGACATTATTGAATCACTTCTTTGGTCTGTTGGTATGTCTGTCTTTTTATTTACACTGTTGTTCTTTTTCCCCTCCAGGTTAGATTCAGCTGAGAACCAGGTCGATGAAACCATTTTTCTTTTAGAGTCCTACGTCAACTCCACTGCATCCACAAGTTGAGAGCAAGCATCACAACTCATAGAACTTTTGAAAACTTTTCCGTTACTCTTTGTGTATGAATTCTGTCAAGTGTGGCTGTTTTATAGTTTATATGACTGGATTTATTCCAGTTTGAATTGCAGTAAAATCTAAATAGATTATTTTGCTTGTTTTTATCTCAAGCATTGGCAAACAAATAAACAGAGCTCAAGAATACTTTTTTCAACAGTTTTTTAATTTCATTGAAGAACAAACACAAAACTGTGAGACAAACATACGACAGAGTGATTGTTTGAAATGTAAAACCAGGAAGGTGTCTGTATATTAAATAGAAGAATTGTGGTTTAATACACTTTGCGTGTTTCCTTAAAAACAGAAAAAGATTATTTACATAAGTGCTCCCGACCCTGGAAATAGTGGGTAGTGCATTTCAGTTGGACCCTCGTGGTGCTCTCTTTGGTCCTGGAGGTCCCTGTTGCGTCTGTGAGTCGAGTCCAAACTGTCTCTGTGCCTTGTAAGAGTTGGACTCAGCAAATGTGGTAGTCATCATGGTAAATGACTGTTGTCATGGCAGCAAAAGTTGGGCTCAGTCCTCATGGTTCTCATCCTCTCCTCTCTGTTTGCGTGCAAAGAATCCCATCTGACAAGAAATGAGATAGAGATTGATGCTCTGTCTACAACATGTTCATTTCCTGAATTAATGTGAGGTAACTGTGAAGTGAAAATACCTTCCATAGTACGAAAATGATGAGGGCCAGTAACAGCAAACCTCCAATGATGCTACCAATCAGAATCCACAGTGAGATGGGGATAGCTCGGCCCTTTAGCACCTCCAGTACAGTCTACAGAAAAATGGATGATGGGAGAGCTTAGAGAAAGTAAATGCCACTCCAAAATCTGCCCATTAAAATCCCACTACAGTCGTCTTACCTCTCTCCAGACTGTCTCCGTGCCCAGCGTGATGAGGTTAGTCTCCTGAGCGGCGACGTGATAAGTACCGATTATCCTCACTGACTTATATTTGGCCTACAGAAAGAGACACAAAGGTGATGACCACTGTGTTTGTCATAGGACAGAAAAATTGAGGCTGAACTGAGCATCTGTGCTCAGTAGTGTAACTCACTTTTCTGAAAAAATCGTCATGAACTCTGCGGCTGACACGAATGATGGCAGCCTGCCCTCTCAGGAGCTGCTGGACTTCACACACAATCTCAGTGCACCATGATCTGCTGCAGTTCTAAACAAATAGATGTGAACAAGCATGTTAAAGGAATCATTCACCCACAAGATGATTATTTGTACATCAGTTACTCACTGTGTGACATTGAATTTGTGAAGAGAACTTTTTCAAACTATCCATTTATAAACTCAATCACAACTCCTGCAGTATAATCCAAGTCTCTTTTATCCTTAGTATTAAATCTTTCAATTTAAAACCATCCATCCATTTTCATTTGCTTATCCGGGGCCAGGTCACGGGGGCAGCAGGGTGAGCAAAGCACTCCAGATGTCCCTTTCTATAGCAACGCTTTTCAACTCCTTCTGAGGGATCCCGAGGCATTCCCAGGCCAGATGAGATATATAATCCCTCCAGGGTGTTGTAGTTCTGCCCCAGAGCCTCCTAACAGGTGGACATGCCTGGAAAACCTCTAACATTCCTGATCAGATGCCTGAACCACCTCAACTGGCATCTGCCGAAAGGAAGAAGCCATGGCTCTTCTACAAGCTCCCTCCAAATGTCCGAGGTCTTCACCCTATCTCTAAGATATGGCCCTCTGAGCCACCCTACGAGAGAAACTCTTCGGCTGCTTGTATCCACAGTTTCATTCTTTCGGTCACTATCCAAAGCTCTTGACCGGAACGTAGATGTGCCGATAAAAAGAAAGCTTCGCCTTCTGGCTCAGCTCCCTCTTCTCAGTGATGGTCCTCTGCAACACCTTCATCACTGCTGATGCTGCACCAAACTACCTGTCTTTCTCATCCTTCATTTTACCCTCAGTTGTTAACGAGATCCCGAACCTGAACCTCTTCGCTTCGTTTTCTGGCAGAGAACCATGGCCTCAGACTTGGAGGTACCAACTGTCATCTGTTCAAAACACTTCTGCATAAATGGTCTCATGCATGCACAGGTGGCGCACCAAGGCAAGCATCTGCATTTAAACTGTGCCCAATTGAATGCACAAGCAGAATTCAAACACGTGTTTGCCCAGGCAAGCTACATGTATGTGAAAGTGTTTTTAAATAGATGTTTTGATAAAGTTTTGCTGTTGTTTAACGCACCCCCCTTTATGTCACTTAATTTCAGATTTCCCTTAATTTTTGGATTGTTTTTCACTGTGAAGGCATGCGAGAAAAACTGAATTCCCGAATTCATTGTAACACAGGAGGAGTAGTTGATATATATATATGATCATTCTGTGGGTGAAGTATTCCTTGAGCATTTATAGTCAAGTCAGTTTTATTATAAAGCACTAAAGCATAACAAAAGTTAAGGACACTTTGATATAGAGCAGGTCTAGACCATACTCTTGATATACATAAAAACTCAACAAATCAAACGAATTCCCACTAAGAGCCAGCAAAGTGACGACAGTGACAAGAGAAACTTCTTTTAAGAGGCAGAAACCTCGAGCAGAACCAGACTCTATGGTGGGCGGCCATCTGCTGCGACCGGCTGGATATACTGATGCTGCATAGTGTTCAGTCACTGCTGTGCTACCAGGGGCCTCACCAGTATGTCATTCTGCATCATGTCTTCGGGATGAAGGGAGCGCACATCTCTCTGTCTGGCCTTCAGCTGGGCCAGATCACTCAGCACGCTGCAGTTCACCCCTGTGGCCTAGGGGACAATTTAAATATGTCAAATATGATCTAAGAGAGAGACTCGCAACACTCACACTGCAGCACAACTCACGTTGTATGAAAAGACGTCGGTGACGGTCATGAAGACACTGTCTCCTGCAGCCACAGAGGGCAGATGCAGCCTCAGCTCCACATTACTCACAGAGTAACAGCCGAGGTTCTGCAGCTACAAACACACAAAACAGCTCTAATTTAGCCTCATCTTGTTTTTCAAGAGCAATGATGACTTCTCAGCTTTACAACTCAGAGCCATGGGTTGCATTAATGTTTGTAAAAAGCATGTGAGCTTTACCCTAAGGTGCGTGTAGAACTCTGGTCCTATTGCCTCCGACACTGTCCGAGTGGGGTGGACCTCATATCGGTTCAAATTAGAGTCACTGCACAGGAAAACGGGAAAAACACATTCTTACACAGATATTTAAAGCAGCTAAAATATCTGATTATTAAATAAAACATACAGTGCTGTGCACGTACCTGCTGACAAACAAGTCTGGTTCATACTGCACAAAACTCTGCAGCTGAACACTGTTGTCCCCCAAAGTATCTTCTCTTTCCACACTGTCACTGTAAGAGAACCAGAGGGTTACATAAACTCAGGAGCTTTTCACGGATATTTTCCTCTACGTTTTGGCTTCTCATCCAAACGCAGACAGAGTTTTAGGTCACTATAGCAGAGATTTTTTAAAATGCCCTCCAAGGTGCAGATTTTTCAAACTCCGACTACAATCTATCTATGTTGATATATAAAATGGAGTGTTTGGAAAATGATGACATCCTGAGGCCTGTACTACGAAGCCAGTTCAACTTACCCAGGATATCTTTTTGTACTTGGTTTGACTAAGTCTTAACATTGGCCATCTGGATAACTGGTACTACAAAGTTGGTTATCAACTAGTTCAGTCAGCTCTGGGTTTTCCTATCTGGTTAATTACAAGGGACATCATCAGAACCATGAATGAAGTAGAGTGCTTCATATGATATGAAATGAAATGGTACCAAAAGTGTCTTGGACTATGAGATAGTAAAATGTCAGTGGCGTGGGGTGTAAATGATACCTTGTGATCTTAAAACGGAAAATGCTAAAACACTGAAAATTCACCGTCAGACACAACATAAATTGTGAAAGTGATTCCAGACTGTTTCTGCTACTAAAGTAAAGGGTGGAAAAGTAGCCTCGTTAATGACTGATGAGGTCTACCTGACCCAAATGTGGCATTTATTATTACGGGCACCAATTAACAGTGTGTGGATTATTTTACAAATAAAATATTATTTGTTTTATCCTTGTTTTCATCACACAGGTGTCTCATGTTATTTTGAGCTGCAGTGATGGAATCAGAGGGTAAAATAACAAGACTGTCAGCTATCACTGCGGACTAACTTTGCATTAGTTAAAATCCTGCTAAAATCATGTGTTTAGTGTGTAAACGATGTGTGTTTGTTAGAAGCTTTGTTTTGAAACCAGTGGAAACAAAGTCCTGAGACAATGAAGTGATTTTTCTGACTTATAACAACATACAGGCTGCTCTTTTTTACCTGTCACTCCAGACTTTCATCCATGAATACTTTTTTCTTCAGTGATCTGATTGGTAAGAGGTCGGGGTGTTGACAGGCTGTGATCCAATACTCACTCCAGAGCTAGTTAGGTGTACAGCGCAAGTTGCCACAGTGATTTATCCCGGTAAAAAGAGAACCTGCTTAATAATACCAAAAACCCTGAGTTAACCTCTAATTTACCTTGCTAACTTCAAATTCTGCTTTGTAGCACAGGCCTCTGTCCACATTTCAAGCCTATCAATTGTCGCTTTGTGTAATGGGCTTGGTGTGATGACTACTTTACACTTTAACTTGGTACTGCTGCAGCACTTCATGGACTAACAGAGCCGTCTGCTGCACCCAGTTTGGACCACCAGAAACTGGGATGATTCACAGAATGAGATGGTTGTTGAAGAAAACTTTTGCATGTCCTGAGCTTTACTGGCGTTGTTGAGTTCTCCTGTATTTATGTGTAAGGGGAGGATCTCCAGTCATTGCTGTTTTGAGAAGGGTAACGTTACCCTTTGATTTTACTGTCTTCGAAACGAGAGGAGACTGCAGGTGGGCATTTAAACACGTTTTTGCATTGCAGTGTGTATGGAGGTATTTTGTAAAACTTTAGTCGTGTTGACAGAATTTTGGGTGAGAAAATATCTGTATTAAATATCTGCAAATGTGTTAAAAGAGCTTTAATATCTGGTTCTGCAAACAATCTTAAACCCTTCATGTTTATTGAGGTTTCCAGTGTTAGGAACAATAGAGCTACCTGGCAGCATGAAGCTTCATCTGGACTCGACTGTGCAGCGATGTGCAGCTGAACTCAAACTCCAACATGAAGTTAACCTGCAAACAACAGAAGAGAAGGGCCTGCTGAAGTGACACATTTCACCTGGAGGAAGTGAAGTATGAGTGGGCTGAGTCGAGAGAATGATGCAGCTATTTCCTCGGCATGGACGTACTTTTGACTGGGAGCGAAAGACTGGATAGCTGACGTTACATGAGTGGCTGTTGGCACTGAGTGCTGTACACTCGATCTTAAAGTGGGCATCCTCCTACATCGAAAGAAAAGCGAGAAACAGAAATTCTGCGTTAGTTTGTAGATCGGTGTTAACATGTACACGGGTGAGTTACATGTAGCAGTGTATGCGTGTGCCTTACTCTGATGCTGAGGCTGGAGAAGTGCAGGTTGCGTGAATAATGCAGCGTCAGGCTGGTGTTGTAGGCGTTTTCCAGTCTGTTCTCAAGCTGCACCTCCACCGCTAGACGCCTACGAGGGCTGCGAATCACATAAGGCTTCTGTCTGTGGAGGAAACAATGAAAACTCACTGAAACGGAACAACTGAGGAGATATCTGATCTTGTCATGTGGAAAGAAAAGAGACTAGAGGAATATCCAGAATCAGTACCTCGTCCCAGAGATGTCCATATGAGCCTGCAGCACCAGGTCTGTTGTGCACACATCGTCCTCACCGCAGTCTTTAAAGAACTGGATCTGCAGAGGTCAAAGTGGAGAGGTCAGTGTGTTTGATGGAGAACTGAGAGGGGAAATGTGGCGCAGTAGAGGAACTAGTAATGATAACCACTCACAGATTTCTTTACAGTTGTTGGCCAGCCTTCATCCAACACTGGACCGCTCTCTGTATTATTGATCTTAAACCGCAGCGAGAAGCTAATTGGACGGATGTAATCTGCTGTGTCCTGCAACAAAGATGAAATAAAGTCACTGTTTGTCCTGCTGCATGTGCATGAGGATGACTGTCATACTTGTGTGTACCAGTGCTCACATAGACGTGGAAGGGCAGCTTGTAGCAGAGAGTTTGTCCTGTGCGAACTCGTACTGCCAGCTGGGTCTGTCGGTGGGAGCTGTCGTCAAACAGCGCCCTCGCAGACAACTTCCTGTCATCCAACATGGCCGACACCCACAGATCTGAGGAGAGAGCAGGTAATTGGGACAGATGGTGAGTGTTGGAAAATCCCCATTCTAATTATTATGTGTGCCTGGCCAATTCACAGCACTTACAGTCCTCGTTATGAGGATTAGAGAGGGTAAAAAATAGAAGTGTTATACCGAAGCTGTTGCTGTGTGGTCCAGGGGAGCGGGAGACGGTGGTGAAGCAGGCAGTGGCATTGAGACAGGCTGAATCTCTGCCTCCCCTCTGGCAGGTCTTCTGGATGACGTTGATGGAGTGTGGCTGGAAGGACAGACTCACATTGATCTGGACTATGCTTCGAGAGCTGGGGACAGCAGGGACAGTGGATGATAAAACAGGGTTTCATTTTTAGCCATGTGACGCCACAGAAATATCAGAGTCTGGGCTGCAATCTGTACAAGAACCCTACTGTAATGCAAGGATTTATTATCAAATGAATGCAAATGAATCATACTTTTGAGGGTCTGAAGATGCTTGAAAAAAGTCATGAAACTTTCCACAAGCATTTGAACTTGTGGAAAAACTGATTTTTTTTAGGTTTCATGTTCAGGTGTGACAAAATGGTTTGATAGTGCCTCCTAAATGAATTTCAGTGGAGTAGCCATTGTGATAACGCATCATCCAAGCAGCAGCCTCCGGGGCTGAAAAGTGACGCCAACATAGAGGCGCAAAAAACTGCAGTTCCTTGAATGGCCACTTGAGGCTGACTCCAGAAGTGAGTCAATCCCCATAGACCCTCACGTTAAAATGCGTAACTTAACAGCAGAAATAAAGATGTTTACAGTCTGGTACAAAAAAAAAAACAGCTCTCGGTACAAAAAAAACCAGCTCTCCATAGCTAATTTCAACATTTTTGACAACCGTACAAGGGGTGCATTTTTTTATGCATCTCACCTGTTTACATTTTATTAAGGCTTAGAGCTATGCATATTTAAGGGTGTGGCTGCTTGAGTGACAGGTTGTCTGCAAGACGTAGCTACAGTCTATGAGTCCACAGCTCCACCCTCTTGTCCAAATTCGGTCACTTCAAGCTCCAAAAAACCAAGATGGCAATGGCTGGTTTCAAATCACGAGTCCATCAATTAATGGGTGACATCACGGTGGTTACATCTATTACTTTATACAGTCAGTGGTTTCACCTACATGTATAAAATTTGATAGGCATATGAAACACCCCAAGACTTAAAAAAAAAACAACTTTAGGAGCCATATCCTAAATCGAAACAGAAAGTCAGCCAATATTTTTGGCCATGTTCAGGTGCTGTACTTAACAAATTACTCCTAGAGAATGAATCAAATCGACTTCACATACTTTAGTCCAATCTTAAGACCTTAACGATGAAAAGTTGGTAGAATTTTGAGATTTCATGGAATGTCGTTGCCATTTTGTGCGTTTCACCATAAAAAGGAAGTCATAACTTAAGCATTCATGGTCCAGTCTGACCCAGAGAGTCCAAGCCAGAGGAGATCTATGTGACAATATGGAGTCATAGTCACTGCACTTTAACAAACTCCTCCAAGAGAATTAATCAGATTGACTTCAAATTCCATTAGTACAATCTTAAAGGGGAACATCACCCATTTTCAGAATTCATGTATTATTCCTGTGGTCTATGACAGTCCAGAAATATGAGTAAACATGAACAATTCTCTCCCAAATCCAAAAAATAGAGTGCTAAAACTTAAATTTGTGATGTCAGAATATAAAGTCTGGAGCATAGACAATAAACTGGGAAACATATTTGCAATCACCCAGGGTAATGTTCTGAGTATATGGACACATTTTTTTTGTTATATATATTTTCTGTTAATATAATAAAGCTAATTTAGGTTTTAAAAAGAAAACAAACATGTGGGTCCACAAAATCAGACTGTCATTCATTGTCTGTGGAGAAGCTCCAGATATTATACTCTTTAATATCACAAGTTTGAGACTAACTCCTCTGGTTTCTGGCTCGGGGAGAGAGTAGCCTATGGTCATAAATATTGATTAAATTTTCCTTTAAGTCCTTACAAATGGAAAATTGTTAAGATTTTGAGGTTTTGTGGAATGACGTTGGCATGGCGTGGCGACCATTCAGTGTGTTTTAACATAAAACAGTAAGCTGTAAATTGGATGCACATTGTCCAATCTGCCCAAAGTTTGTCATGCTTGCTAAGAGTCCAGGCCTGAGGACATCTACATGCCCATATAAGGTCAAAGTAACTGCACCAACTGTGGAAAACAGGAAGCAGGACTTGTGTGACAAACATTCAACTTACATGAAATTTACATTGTGTGGTCACTGCAACATAATTTTTGTTCAGTGGGTGTTCTGTACTGTAGCATGGTAGACATAGGAGTACAAATTTTGCACTACGTCATCTACAGCGCCACACACTCCACACGGGAAATAACACCTAATTCAGCATCCTGCCAGAACCCTGCATGTGAAGGACATTGTGGGGGCCTGTTCGTCACTGCTTGCATCTTTAATTTTGTAAAAGATTTGTTTGTTTTATGTGGAAACTCACTGGCCGTGTTGTCGAGCTTAATCATCTCCTAGAGCCTGCAGCTATAACATATGCAGTGCCCTTCCCTCCCTCCCCAACTCTGCCCCTACCCACCTGAGCAGTACAGCACTGCCCTGTGCTCCCACTGCCAAGTCTATTAGCTCATCTCCATCCAGGTCCAACCGAGCACTCACACTGCGGCCAAAATACTGCAGGGAGGGTGAAATTGATGATCCTGAAATTCGCTGAGAGGAGGAGAGAGGCAGAAACACAAACTCAGTTTGACTGAATCCTAAAATACACCAGTAATAATGTATTTGTACCCACATGACAAGTACCTGCTTGTAATTGTGGATGACGTAGATGCCATCTCCGTGGTAGACATAGATGGCGCCCCTGTGCTCATCCTCCAGCGGGGCTCCCACCAGCAGGTCAGTGAAGCCATCGTGGTTGAGGTCTGGAGCAGCTGCCAGTGCGTAACCAAACCTGGCATCCTGAGACTTGTCCTCTGACTTCAGTGTACCGTTAGATACAAACACCTCCTCCTGGGGGGAAAGAAAGAGGAGGGAAGAATGGTGAAAAACATGGAGGGATATAGGATTTAATAAATGTTGTGTATTATCACACTGATTGCATAAATGATCCATGAGGAGGACGATCAGTGCTGTCTTACCCCACTGAGGGTGTAGATGTAGACTCTCCCAGCCTCCTTATTTCCTGAGCCGAGGAACATTGGAGCTGCGACCAGAAGGACATCTGTGATGCCATCCTGGTCGATATCCAGCCCACAAACCTCACTGCCGTAGTAAGATCCAATCTACACACAGGGACATGCTCTTTCAGTTTACTGCCACTAGGTGGAGTCATTGCTTCAGTCTCTGAGAAATAACATTCCTGCTGTTTTCTGCTAAACAAGTAAATAAACAACAGCAGCTGCAGGGAGAGGAGAGAGCTTTACCTGTTCTCCATTGAGGGCCTGAACAATGTTGACATCACCCTCATTGCTGAGCTCAAACAGGATGACTTTGCCTTTGTGTTTGAATCGAGGAGCTCCAGCTACGTACAGTGTCTTCCAGTCACCGACTATCACAGATGACACTGTGTAACCTGGAAACACAAACAAATACACATCATCCAACACTGCAACCTAATCTATGGCCTTCAGTAAAGACTTAATGAGTCATGCTGGTGTTGCTGAATGTTTTGATCCCTTTCTACAATCCAGTACTGTCACCACTGTTGCTCACCATTTTGACCATTAGAATCAACTTGCATTGAAATGTGTTTGAGTTCAGTAATGTGTCACATCTTGTTGACCTTATATTTTTGTCATTTGCATCATGTTACACGGTCATGCAACCGAGAGTGTGGTCTGACTTTGGCGTACTCCGAGGGCGGTGGGTTTTTACATACTGGTGGAAAGCTTTGAGAGTTGGCTCCAGAACAGGAGTTCATTCACAAGTTATGTTAAGATAAACAATAAGCAAACGTGGATGTTTTGGAAAGGATCACATGAATTTTGAAGCTTATTACACTGAAAGAGGTTTCTGTTTAGTATACAGCCAGAACTGGATTAAAATGGGTTATTTTCCCAGAAGGGCCCCCGGTTCAGTGTTTGGCAATTACGCTGTATGGGATGTTAAACTGAAGATCTTTGGGCTGTGGACCGTTTGTAAACCACAACACAAAATTTAAAGATGTCTCCTTGGGTGTAGGAAATTATAGCTTTCTCATTATGTTCTGATATTTTATAGAGGAAGGAGATTAATTGATTGAGTCGAGATCAATCCTGAACTAACTTGTAAGGACTTGTGTCCCACATGTGAGTTAATTCAACCCTGCAGCCAGTAATGGCCCTGAAACATCAAACCAATGGTCAGCCGTTGGAAGTCGATGAGCATTTGTCACCCTAGTTTTTGTGGTGTGTCCCGCACCCTTGGCTCTAGCTGGTCCTTGTCAGCTTTTATTGTTTTTTTGGCCGATTCAGCAAGTCCAATTGGCATTGGAGACGACAGAGCCTGTCAGTGAATGAAATCGCTCTGATTGGCAGTTCAGCTCAGAGCACGAGAAGAGAAATGGAAGCAAACAAACTACTAAAGTGAAGAGGCCGTGAGATCAAAACAAACTTCTTATATTAAGTAAGATTATTTTCTTAGACACTGAGAGACTCAACATGAGGTAGTGCTGTTAATGTCCAAACTGGTTAACTAGCACCTTCTATCCGTCCTGTCATTCTTCCAGTTTCCTATTTTCCTACTATGGAGAGTTATTTCCTTTCACGCAGGTGCAGAATGTCCATGCCAGTTGGCCATTGACTGTCGTCTTTGTGGTGTGTTCAAGGGCAACTTTTTGGCCAAGACACAAACGATGTGAGGCGAAGCAGTCAGCCTTCATTGGTGCTAGTTCCTTGATGTCAGTTTGGTGTGTCTGGGCCAAAGTTTCTAGTGTCTGGGCTTCCCACCAACACATTAAAAGCACCCCCTTAAAGAATCAGTCTGAGTTACACTGCATGAAGACATAATGAGCTATAGCTATGAGTTATAGTTATGCACTAACATGCAAAAAAAAATGTGATCCTTTTTGTGTCATGTTCAGCAGTGTGATCTGTGGTTACCTAAATAAGCAGCATGGTTTTTGAGCTCCAGTGGAAACTCGCTTTCAAAAGCCTCTCTGGGCGGCATGATGCGCCCATTGGTCCCTTCCTTCAACACCCCGCCATCCCAGTCATAGGCGCCAACCATCCCAAACAGGATGCCATCCTGAAGAATGGAGAAGGGCATGGATGACAAACTTAAAACACATGCGCTTTGCACATAAATGAACAGCTACCGAACTTACATCCAGTGTGTGTGTGGAGAAGCCGATCTGAGACATCTCCATGTGGAACGAGCTCTCGTTGTAGCCCAGAGTGCCTGCAGGTGGACAGAGAGAGCAAGTCAGTATTCTCCATCGTCACGTTTCTTCACACACCTCCTCCCTTCCTTCCTTTCCCTCTCAGGATCTGATCTAGATGGGATCATCAGCACCCTCACTCACCCTGAGGACCACAGGTGGTAGACATGCCTCACCCTTTCCTCTCCTCCTGTCTCTTCCTCTCTGATCTCCCTAAACATTGAAAGGTGGCATCACTTTTCATCAGCCTTCATCTCATGTTCCCGCAACTATTGTGATAGCTGTACATTCCCTTCTACCCTCTTTTCCTTTTCTTGCTGTCTCTGCAGGGCTGCTGTGTATTTTTTCACACTGACCAAACCCTCCGTCGCTTTCTTCCGCCCTGTTAAATATTCTTTGTCCACTTCTGTTTCATATTCGTGTATTTTATTCTTCCTCTTCTTTTTCAGGCTCTGCTTTTAGTTTTTGTGTCCTCGTGTTTATTTCATTTATATTTGTAGAATAACTAGTCTAACTGATTAATCAAAATAAGATGATTAGTCTGACAGTGCTACTGTCAGAAATTGTAAATTACTTTGTCAGCAAGGAGACCAATAGCTAGTACAGTGCATGCCATCATGTGAGACAACTAGATATTAAAGCTGAAAGCAGCGATACTGGCTCTCGCACCTTCTCACACATTGAGGGTGCCAGTGAAATCTGGTTGATGTAGCTGTGCATTACCATGACTGTTAGACACTGTGCAAACAACTTAGACTTCTCCCTCATTCAGTTGGAAATGACAGATCGCAAATTGTGTATCACTTTCTGTGTCCACTATGTGACCCCCCCAAAAAACAGAGTAGCTATATGTCCTGTTGCTGCATATCATGTGTAGCATTACACACCACTTGAATAATGGAAATTTGACGCCTCTCCACGGCCACACTGTTGGACGAAAAGTTTAAGTTTTAGCAGCTTTTCATCTCAAAGTTCTTTAAATGGCACAGGCAATATATAAAGTCTCTAAGACAGGGGTCTCAAACTCACGGCCCGGGGGCCAGACACGGCCCTCCAGACTATTCTATACGGCCCGCTATTTGATATCAATTCATAGTGAAATCCGGCCCTCTGCGGCCGTGAACGCAGCGGACCTTGAATGCGGCCTTGTCACGACTGAGGAAAAATGCCAGATTCTGTTTTTGACCCTTCAGCGCATCATCCTAGGACCCTTGAACGCATCACCACACCTGAAACCAAGTAGAAAAAAACAAACATTTGGCACGCTGCTAACACTATGGCCAAAAGAATGGTTGACGCTGAGTACAGAGTGTTTCAGGAGAAGTGGGAGACTGATTATTTCTTTGCTGAGTTTAAGGGGAATGCCACCTGTTTCATCTGCAATGAGAATATTGCCATGTTTAAGGAGTACAATCTAAAGCGGCATTATTCAACTAAACATGCAGAACAGTATGCTAAGTACCAGGGAGATGAACGGACACAATGAGCTGCACAGCTAAAGAAAGGACTGTCAACGCAACAAAACTTCTTCCAGAGAGCAAGAAAGGAGTCCGATGCAGCACTTGAAGCAAGTTACGCTGTCAGTGAGATGATCGCCAATTGAAATTCAGTTTTTTTCAATCATTTTTTGTGGAATACTTGAAGTGGCCCCCTTGGGACAAGACTGGATGCTCAGCGGTCCTCAGGTAATTTGAGTTTGAGACCCCTGCTCTAAGAGGACTGGGTGGCGAGGTGGTGGAGTGGTTAGCATTGTTGCCTCACAGCAAGAGGGTTCCTGGTTTGTACCCGGGGTGGGGGGTTCAAACAGTTTGCATGTTCTCCCTGTGTCAGCATGGGTTTTCTCTGGGTACTCCGGCTTCCTCCCACAGTCCAAAGACATGCAGGTTAACTGGTGACTCTAAATTGTCCGTAGGTGTGAATGTGAGAATGAATGGTTGTCTGTTTTCTATGTGTCAGCCCTGTGATAGTCTGGCGACCTGTCCAGGATGTACCCTGCCTCTCGCCCAATGTCAGCTGGGATAGGCTCCAGCCCCCCTCAACAGGATAAGGGGTTACAGAAATGAATGAACCTAGGAGGACTCTGTGACAGTCTGAACTCTAAATGGCAAAAATACACAAAAAAATCCAGTCAGCTTAAAATGGCTGACGTCCTGTTGGGTTTAGAATATGGCTCCAAAAGACCTTTTTTTTTTTTTTTTTTTTTACATATATATATAAATCTTGGGATATTACATGTGCCTCCCAATTTTGGTACATCCAGGTGAAGCATAGCCAGTTGCAGGAGCTACCTCTTTGAAGTTTTAAAGGGGGTGCTACCGAGCCATTTTGTCACACCTGAGCATGAAGTCTGTAAAATATCAAATTATTTTACTAGTTCTGATGTGAATGCAAAGTTTCATGATTTTTCCAGCATCTTTAGCGTCTCAAAATATGATTAATCTGGGAAAATAATAATAATTCCTTGCGTTTCAATGGGGTCCTTAGGGCACTGATGAAACTTGATGGATTTTTATAAAATTAACCTGACTGATAAATCATGTAGTTTGTAACACCAAAGATCTTTGGTGCTAATCATACAGTAATTCCTTTTTTAACAGTACATCTTTCAATCATCCATGGCCTCCTTCCTTTAATCACAAACCTTCCAGAGTGAAGATGCGATCTCCAAGGGCATCCACAATGTCATTGAGCGCAGCTTCGTCGGTCACATTGAAAAAATACTTCTCTTCGGGGTCGCTGGCGATAGTCTTGATCTCTTTAATAAACGTCTCAGGGTCCTGCTGTCGGCGAATGTAATGACCCAGAACCTGGAGCCCAGCGTGAGAGAAAGAGAAAATAGGGTAAATGAATAAGCAGATAACACAAGCTCTATAAAACATCAACGGATTAAAGTGGAAGCAGAGAGAGGGGTTAAAGTGACAAAAACGGAGCACATGCACAGACACTTTGGCACATATCGGAGCAATCACTTCTCCATGTTCTGACAGGACAGTGGAGAGAGAAAGAGAGAAGTTAGGAGGAGAAGAGAGGGCCAACATCACCCTCAGATACTACACACATAAACTGGAGCTGCAGGAGTTAAAATGAAAGTAAACACACTTTGTAGCTGCGTCACTACCTGTGTAATTTAATAGTAATTAAGCAGTTACCTAAAGGCAACAAATTGACTGGAAAACATAAGACGAGGGGAAATGGTGGCCACCAGAGATTTGTAAATGAGGAGCGCAGGCCTAGCACCGAGGTGAAGAGATGACGGATGCAGAAGATATACTGTAGCAGCAGTGGCCTATGGCTTAACGCCTGAAGTACAAATGAGAAAATTCCATAAGAGAAACCAAACCCAAGAATCTCCCCCTGTGACTCCAGCTGCCAAGCAAACTAAGGAAATCCTCTGTTTTCAAAGGGTAGGGGACGGAGAGGGGTGTAGAGTGTAACGTAAAGAGAGCCAACATATAAATATGTACATTAAGAACTTATAAATTCCACTCAGGCTGCCAACTGCTGCTGCTTTTATATAGTCATGAACACACAAAGAGAAGAGTAACGACAGGAAGGATACATTCTCATTAAAGTATAGAGCACACATTCAGATTTAAAGGACTTGGAGACACTACGGAATTTGAATGTATGACTACATACACACACACATAAATATATACATATATACATACATAATTGGTTTATATAAATGCATACACAAACACATACATAAACACACACACACACACACACACACACATATACATATACATATACATGCAGTAGCTCAGTCCATAGGGACTTGGGTTGGGAACCGGAGGATCGCTTGTTCAAGTCCCCGTCCGGACCAAAATATGGAGTGTGGACTGGTAGCTGGAGAGGTGCCAGTTCACCTTCTGGGCAAGGCACCGAACCCCCCAACCGCTCGAAGCGCCTGTCATGGGCAGCCCACTCTGACATCTCTCCACTTAGTGCATGTATAGGTCTAGTTTGTGCATGTGTGTGTTCAGACCTGTGTGTAATTGACAACAGTGTGAAAAATTGAATTTCCCCCCGGGGATTAATAAAGTATATATATATAAAAATAATAATTAAAAAAAATGCATACATACATATACATCCAGGTGCATTTACACACATACAAACATGGCTCTGCGTAACCTGCTCCCCCACTAACACACACTCTCCGCCCCTAACCTGCACTGATGTATAAAACGCAGTTTGCAGTGACCGTGTTCTTGTTTTGAAAGCTCTGCCCTCCCCAATGAGCCATTATCACTCCACACACAACCTACACACAGGCTCGGGGCAGCTGCACAGAGAGCAACATCAAAACATGGCCACTGTTACAAGTAGTACTTACCTGTCATCACTGAACGTTTTGGGCAAACACTTGACCACAAAACCCACCACCTCATTCTCTCTTGTTTACTTCATCTAGTTTTAGTTGTTTCTTGAGTTTCTCTTCTATCCATACTTCAGCTCTCTGTCTCTGGCTGTCCGTTTACTTCTCTCATATTAAACTGTTGTTGACCTAGCATTATGATATGCACATATGAGAGCTGTTGTTTCTGTGGGCAGTCCACACACCTCACAGTGGGCAGTTTTAACAGGCACTCAGCAGAAAGTAGTTCCATTGAAAATGGGCATACTGTTTCCGGGAAGATGAGGAATAGCATTGAACATCTGTCTGTGTGTCCACCACTTTGGCCTAGACTGAAATATCTAATATTGGATGCACTGCCATTAAATTTTGTAGAGATATTTATCGTCCCCAGATGATGAATCTTGATGACTTTGGTAATCCCCTTACTTTTCCTCTACCGTACTATTAGGTTGACTTTTTTGTTTTCTAGTGAACTGGGGATGGATTGCCATGAAATTTGGGAGGAGCATAGCTGGGAGGAGTTAATTGACTTTTTTTCACAGTAAATCCTTCAAACAGATTTTTAGCACAGAACAAACTAATCAAACTGACTCTCCAAACACAGTGTGACCAACTGGGACTTGTATCTGAACTCCTTCACCCATAATTACTATCTAATCTTCACCGTCTATACATATTTCTATAGTGGCACTCCTCCTCCATGTTGGCTAATGTTCCCTTCTTCTGTGGTCCCAGTGGAGTCTGGAGGTTCCCCAGCTTCTCTTGTGGGGAAGGGAAGGTCTGTTACCAGTCTGGCCACTAGAGTAAGGTCTGCCCCTCTGCGACTGAAACCATGCCACCGCTTAGTGTGTGTCTGTGTGCTGAGGGGGCGGGTGGGGCTGGAAAGGAAGAGTTTTTGTTCCCACTCGGCTATTTCAGTAGACCCAAGGGGTTCATTTGGCAATTTAAGGATGTTATTTTTGGGGGAGTGGCAGTGGCATTGTGTGGTTGCTTGAGGGTGTACACGGTCATCATACCACTTTCACACAATGTGTGAAGAATGTCAGGGATGCTCCGCAACACCCCACTGATAATGTTGTTTGTGTGTTTCCCACAATAGTTTCACACTTGTCACTGAAGAAAACTCCTGAATCAACATTTTGAGCATCACAAGACCTAAAACAAAAGGACTCGAGCTACATGGCTTAGACTCAAGTCAAGTTTATAGATTTGATGACTTTAGACTCGACTTGACAAAATCAAAAAATATGTGCAATTCATTTTGGACTTAAACGACAAAGACTTGTGACCTCACTTGAAGATGAGCCTTTCGACTTGAAAATACTTCAAGTTCTAGCACTGTTAAGCTATGTTTGCAAGTTCGTCTTACAGCCCAAACTTATTGTATAATATGCATATTCCTGTGTCCTGTGATTGTACTGACTTGAATGTAACATGGCCCACCCTTTTGCTGCTGTACTCCACGGGAGAGGGGCTCGAGTTCTATGGTTGTAACTGACGGAAGATTTTGCTGTCAGAGTTGTCAGGAATAAACAGAGATCGCCTCCAAAGATATCCACGGTCGAGGCCTCTTCATATCAACACAGCACAGACAACACTGGAGTCCACCGGTTGCATTTAAGCACAATGACCAATCAAGATTCAATGACATGTACTCACAGCGATGGCGTATCTGGTGATGTTTCTGTTAATGCACTCGTCCAGAGCGTCTTGTAGCTCCTCCCCGTCATGTGACTCTCCGTCTGTCACCACAATCATCACTTTGGTGGCGCCATCCCTCGCTCCACGCTCAGCGCTGAATGCCTCTGTGCTGCAAAGAAGAGAAGAACAAAAGATAGACTAAGATAGATGAATGTCATGCTGGTGTTAAAACATCCAGCTGGATGATATTGAATTGAGAAAGACTGCAAGAAAGAAAGAGAATGAAAATAGAAGGAGAGTGCAAGGAGTGAAAGAGCCTGAGGGAGAGGGAGGATGCCAGAGAGTTTCACTCACTTGGGTTCCTAAAATCTCAAACAAATGTTCCCTATAAGATAATATACGATTTAAAGTGCATCTCTGAGAAAATGAACAGGCAGTAAAACACAAAGAGATTTAAGTTCCTTCCCATTAAGCCAGAAATATAGATGGTCCAAATCACAACTGGACTTTTCCACAACTATATTACTCATACTTGACACACATACATTAGCTGCCAGTTGACTCAAATTGGTCATCACATGCAGCGGGCATGTGTCACTGCACACAGTGACCGCATCTGTGCATTCCCATCCGGTTGTGCCATGATACAGAGAGGAAACCTAAATGACAAACACACACGAACAGACCCAAGCCGCACCCTGTTTGTCTACAGGAAACCTGTTCTCAGTGGGACCTGATTCAAGAGTTGAATAGGGTTGGTTAGCCTCAGACCAACACACACACACACACACACACACACACACACACACACACACACACACGCAGTGAACTGCAAGTAGTCACTGCGAGTGAACTCAGTCATTTTCAGGCCTAACTCCAGCCCTTGCCTAAATATAACATTGTGGTCAGCCGCAAGAAACTCAGAGTTAAAAACAACCGTTTCCCCTATGCAGCCTGCAAATTACATAGGGTGCCGAGAAGGAGAGGAGAAAACAGGACAGAGGAGTGGAAGAAAAACAACAGAGAGGGACAGATAGATGAGAGAAAGACTGGAAATGGTGAGAAACAAACGTTTGCAAACAGGTAAACTGGAAAGGTTTTAAAAAAGCAAGACAAAAGAGAAAGGAACATAAAAGATTAATGAAGGTAATTGGAAGGGAGAAAAAAGGGCTTTGAATCCAAATTAAATGAATGATAAAAGACAGTAAAATGGAGCCAAATGTTACAACTGAGAATTGCAAACCCTGCTCTGATGTGGTATTAATACTGTGTGATTTATGCAGAGAAATAAAACTAGTGGGAAAGAGAAGAAAAGGGGGAAGGTGAGTAGGAGAGGAAAGGAGACTGAGAGAAATGAGACAAGACAGACAAATAGGTAAGAAGGGAAGGAGGGATAAAAAGGAAAAGAGTGACAGAACAATTAGGATGAAAGAAAGGAGATGAGAGCGGAAGAAGGCGAGATGAAAGAGGAGAGAAAGTGAGGGGAGCTAATTGGGAGGCCTGGGTGTATTTACAAGCCATTTTATGGAGTCACAGCAGTGTGGTAATGACACAGCGCAGTGGTCTGTGTGTGTACTTTTGTGTGTGCGTGTGTGGGTGAGCGGGAGCGTCTCAGACGGGTGGAGCGATATAAAAAATTGGTGGCTAATTTACATGTCAGCATCACATTGTGAGAAAGCTCAAAGCAACCAGCGTTTTCCCTTCATACATTTACGAACTGTGAGCTCAGTTGGCTCAAGGTTTTCCTTTTAAAAATGTGTTATCTCTAGCTCTAAAATAAGCAATATAAAACACAGAATAAGATTACTAAGCCAAAAAGTATGTTAATATATACTAGAAACGAACCATAAAAACCCAAAAACAGCAACTACATGATTACAAAGATCAGCTAAGACACACTGTGACATTGGCATATGGAAGATTTTGTATAAAAATCCTGCACCAGTGCTTTGAAATGGCCAGGAGGAGCAAATCTTAACCAAGATTCTGATGTAACAAGAACAATGGCATCAGTTGATAAGGCCCAAATACGTACAAAATCTGGTCTGGCCACCAGACTTTGAACATTCATGTGCAACAAACCCAGACCTGACCTAGTTTTAAAATCATTCTGAGTATTATACGTGTTAGTAACCCCATCTGGGCCTGGATTGGGCAGCACATTCCCAGATATCAATAATAGCAACGCAGTGAGACATGTTTGTGTACTCCTTTAGTGAAACGAATCACTCAAGTTACCTGTGCTTTTAGACAAAAGAGGAGCAGATGGATTGGAGCGGTATACACACAGATAATGACGACTTTGATTGAGCTCACTAATTAAAATGTTGATTGATACCACCCTGTATAAATATGAAACTAGCCATTATCTTAGCATACCATAGAGAATGGAAACAGGGGTAAAAGGCGAACCTGGCTCTATCTAACAGTAGCCTAAAAAAAATCTACCTACCAGCACCTTAAGAGCTCAATAATTAAAATGTTAAATCTGATTGGTTTAAAGCAACAAGTTATGCCTACCATACACTAGAAGACTTTGACAAGACTGAGGATCTTGCAGGTTCACTATGTGCAAGACTATAAAGAGATTCCTTATGAGATTACCCCCTATTCTAAATATTACACCTTTAACTCCTTTTAAGAAATATGACATATTAACAATTCCTTGCTATAAACACAAGAATCTCAACAGTATTCCTGTCAATTCAGTATCCTTATATTCTACAAAGGTAAACTGTATGTGTAAAAACAATAGCTACCAGCCTTCGTTGGTTAGCCGTGTTGTTTTAGTGGGAGGAGACTGTAGGAATGAGGGGTGAACTGTTTCAATAATTCAATATCTTCCTAAAATCAGGCTGTGAAACTGTTTTCCAACAACAAATAATGCACCCAAATTTGTTCATATCCCATGTACGTTGAAAGGCTGCGATCACATGACCAATGCACTAACAGGAGAAACAAGGAAGCGGTTGTGAGCAGTCTTGTAAGGAGGCAGGTTGGGGTGGTGGATAGGTCACAAAAACCTGGGCTTGCTCCCAGGGACTTTCCCCTGGAGTTGAGTGTTCAGGACAGTGAGTCATTTTAAGGTACATCCTCGCCATGTTTCTTTTCCCAAACCTTTATGATAAGTACGTAACTGTATGATAAGGACATAATGTCTTTCGTGGGGCACTGATTTGTTACCCTGGAAATCCAGAGTTCTCGTGAGAGCACAATTTGAATTTGCTCAGCGAGTCACTCTGGCAATCAGTAATGATGCTCATTACCCATGCCCTTATAGCCAAGCTGCACCAATCACATTGGTGTATCTGATATAGGCGGGCCAGAGGCGAGCTAAACAGATGATGACAGCGCTGCGACAATGAAGTCCGGAATCAGTCAGTAAACACTGCAAGATGGCTACGGATGAACACCAGTTGTTTGAAATGGCTTTGGCCGCTACAGTGAACGAGTTAGACTTGGCTTTTTCTCTAAAAGAGGAACAGAAGACGGCGCTCAAATCTTTCCTTTGCAAGAAGGACGTTTTTGCAGTTTTGCCGACCTGATAGGGCAAGAGTATAATCTACCAGTTAGCTGGTAGCTAAGCGTATACGTCACCCCGTGTATTGTTCTGATTGGTCATAGTGTTATGCAATTGCGTGCAGTGATATTTACAAATGCATGCTTGGTGCCGCCCCTCGAGTTGGGCCATTTGCATTACTCATGGCCAGACCCTAAATCTTTCTAGATTTGGGTCTGGATTTCAAGGCTACTGATTCGTAGGATATCATACAAACTGTTCTATGAGAATATGTTGCTAAAATAAGTGCTGATTGGTCGATCAGATACACGCTAAATTAAACACGGGCTCTTGATCACTCCACAATTTGTAATCATAGAGAAACCTCCCTAACGTGTTGACGACGTCATCAGGCTAACCACTTACGGATGGCCAAGAAAGAGTTTGGCACAGACATAACCCCCCGGAACACTGTAACGCCAGCCTTACATCTAATCGATTTATCTATCTATCGATTTTACTGTTGCAGACAAATTTCCAATGTCTGAATAAAATCATGAGTTTTACCTCTACCATGATGTCGATCATTTAATGTGAGGTGGTCATTAAACTCAGTCTGAGCTGTCTTAAGTCTTCCCTTGTAGATGTTCCAACAAAATCAAACATATTTGATATTATTATAAATTTTTAGTCTTGACTCGTGCAAATACTCAAGTTCAATGACATGAACTTTGCCATCAACTAATGGCTGTCAGCACCAAACAGGATGCAGCAAAAGGGGAGAGGAACATGAACAAGTCTCGATTCTCTTCTCACTGGTGGAGTTGTGGAGTGAACAAGAGTCCATGTTTAATTTGGAGTATATCTGATCCACTAACCAGCAATTATTTTACTGAAAAAAATCTTAATTTTTGGAACAGTTGCCTCCCATTCCCACAGTTTCCTTCCACTAAAATAGCGCAGCAAATTTACAGAGGCAAATAAATCCAAAATGTACAATTTGTACACAAATACAGTTTATCTGTATGGATTGTATTGATGCCAAATTGACAGGAGTACTGTATATGCATATGACACCTTTCATCTTGTGCTTCTAGAGTATTGTGTTTTTGCCGACATGTAAGGAATTGTTATTATGTCGTAATTCTTAAAGGGAGTTTGGCGTAATATTTTCCATTATCAGGAGAAGGATGGGAAATATTTTGAAAAGAAATCTGGTTGTAGTCTTGCAAATAGTGACCATGCAGGATCCCCTGTCTCTGCAAAGTCTTATAGTGTATGACTGAAAACTCACATTGTCTTCAGATGTGAGAGAGTGTCAGATTTAAGTCGGAGTAAGTCCTCAAATTTGTGACTTAAGTCTGACTTTATAGCTCTGTCTGAGTGTGTACTCATAGTCCACACAAAAGTCATTAAAGGCTCCAGGGAGATATATTTAGGAGCTATCTTAGCTAAGTGCTTGGGTTTAGGGCTAAGTTTATAATAAGGATGAGGTCAGGGTAAAGGTTAAAGGTCAAACATGCAGTGTAGAGGGTTAAAGTTGAGGCTCAGGGCCTAAATGCAGCCAATGTCGGCCATTATAAGAATAGCAGTACAATGTGTGAATGCGAGTGTGAGTGTATGGTGTGAGCCTTTAATCTGTGTGTCGGCGTTCATCTCTCCGTGTGTGTACTGTGTCTGTGTGTGTATTTTCACAGCTGTAGGAGCACTACTTGGCTGACCAGGCTGGGTCAGGCTGAGCCACACCTGCAGCCGTGCTGAGCCAGCAGCCGACTGGTCCAGCTCAGCTAATCTCACTGTTTTTCTACCCCGTCACTTTCCTGCCCGGTGCCAGTGCTGCTATCTGTCCATCTGCATGTAGGTGTATGTGACCAGTCAAAACATAAGTTGGTATATTTTTATATTACCTGCTCTTGATATCAAATGAATCCTTAAATATTTCATAAATGTAACCCTCCACTTGATTTCTTCCTGACACACACACACACCTGAGACAAGTTCTACGTTTCTTTTTTCTTTGTCGTGAACAATGGTGAGTCTTCTGATAGTGTTTCATCTGCTGGGGTGGCAAAGGTAGTAATAGTGAAAGATAAAGAGCCGAGTGTGTAGTAGGAGTTCCCGTCACTGGTGTTTTAGTGCCACAGTTACACTATTTTACTGGCTCCGCTTTTCCAGTCACTGCTTTTCAACTACCTTTTAAATGTTCCTCCTAAACTTCTCCAACTTTTACCTTTAAATGTACCAGGAAACAGGAAGTCTCCAATTACCTGTGTGTGTGTGTGTGTGTGTGTGTAGAACACCTCTCCAAGACACACACACGTCCCAGAAGGGAAGCCGTGGCCACACATCAGGTCTGGGTGTGGTGCTCCATGTGGGTATGACTTTAATAAAGCAGGAATTTTATTTTGAAAAGAAAGAGATATTTTAAGACTTGGAGGCTTTCACTGAGCCACTGACCCGCAACCTGCAGAGATGTTTCCTTAGATTTGGGTTACCAGTTTAAATACCCCCAACGTACGAGAAACTGGGCAATGATACAAAAGGAGAGTGTTTCAAAGATGATGTCCACATTTTGTGTGGATTTAAACATTTATATCTCTCTGCTCAGTAACTGGTGGTTGCACATGCTTTCAAAAAACCTATATGAACATAATATTAGCTTAAACAACTTTTTTTAATTTAAACTTGCATTAACAGGTCGTTTTTGGCCACTTGAGGGCAGCACAACAAGCTGTAAACACAATACTGACATATTATCACCTTGTTAGCAAACAGTGGATTATTTACTAGTGATGAGCTCATGAAAAAGATCACGTTCACAGATTCATTCAGTGCTTGACTGGAGCTCCATCATCGTCTAGTCCCTCTCATTGAACTGAGACACAGATGAATGTTAAGTTCAATTAGCTAACTTTTGAATTGAGAATAGAGAATTTAAGCCAGGGCGGCACGGTGGTGTGGTGGTTAGCACTCTCGCCTCACAGCAAGAGGGTCGCCGGTTCGATCCCGGGCGTGGGAGCCCTTCTGTGTGGAGTTTGCATGTTCTCCCCGTGTCAGCGTGGGTTCTCTCCGGGCACTCCGGCTTCCTCCCACAGTACAAAGACATGCAGATTGGGGACTAGGTTAACTGATAACTCTAAATTGTCCGTAGGTGTGAATGTGAGCGTGAATGGTTGTTTGTCTCTATGTGTCAGCCCTGCGATAGTCTGGCGACCTGTCCAGGGTGTACCCTGCCTCTCGCCCGATGTCAGCTGGGATAGGCTCCAGCCCCCCCGCGACCCTCAAGAGGATGAAGCGGTTAGAAGATGAATGAATGAATTTAAGCCACATTTCCACCAAAAACTCCCAGTGTAGTACCTTTAGAACCATCAGTTACCCCCAACGGACGTGTATCTAGACCCTGGACCGGTTTAGCCTTTCCACCACAGACAGTGCTCTTAAATGTGGGCGGGGTTGTTGTGAGTCACCGCTTCGTCCAGCTTTCACTGCATTTCCTCATTACTGGTGACACAGAGGAAAGTCTGGACCTTGTTTATCGTCCACAGAACGAGGTTATATGCCGCAGAGTGGGGATTAGAATATATGCAGTTCAACTAATCCGGTCAAAATAAATGTTTATTTTTAATGCGCAAAGATCCCCTCATTACTAAAAGTGTTTGTCATCCAAGAGAGATAAGTTGTCTTACTGAAATTTAAGTTGTGTTGATGGATTCATGTTGTCAACTCATGCATTGAGTAACTTCACAAGTAAATATTCCACCTTAAAAGTTGCCGGCAGTCGGTCCGGTCTACAGCTGCAGCTAGAGGCAGCAAAACATCCTTTCATTTTATAATTACAGTTTACTAAAACTCTCCACGGTATGAACAGTGGTTACATGAGCCTCAAAACCAGCCACAACTCAGCCCTGAGCGGAGTGACCATCAGCTATTGACCAATCAACAGACTGTAGTGTTTCTAGCTCCACCCTCTAGTACGGGATCTGTGTGCTAGGTACCCCAACAGAGGGGGGACCAAAAATGGGGACAGTCAAGAACAGTTCCATTGGTACCATCCACAACTTTTCACAGTGGAAACAGAAAATGTGTATGGAAGTGAACGGGAACTACACCAGACAGCTTGTTGGAAACAGGGCTTTAGTTGGACAAAGATACCATTTGCAAACTGAAAGCTTTAGTCTTACCCCATAATGAACAGCACATATATTTTCACAGCAACAAATTTTAAAAAAAATATATAGTACTATTTCCTACTTTGAGACTCTAAGACGTGCTCATGGTCACTGTTATGTTCACTCAGTAGAATAGAATAGAAAGAACTTTATTCATCCTTCAGGGCAATTCAGCTGTCCAGTTGCTCATAAAAGACAAAGAACAACAACCACACTTTCCCTCACCAACAACAACACAGTGGTATTAAAATAGACATAAAAGTGACCAAATCACTTAACAAGCACCGTTTCCTCCAAGTGAAAGGAGTGAGTCACAACTGACTGAGAGTTCAACTGAACTGAGAGATGAACAAATCGTTTTAGGAAGTGAATCAGTTCTTTTACCTAGAAGATTTGTTCTTTAGAGTGAAATGTTTGTGGATGACAACACTATTATTCACTCATCCAGCAGACATAGAGCAACATTATTATTAATTTAGTCATTTTGTGTCCTGCTGGCCAATATTCACTTTCCTTTTAGCTCTGCATTTGGTCTCCACCAACTCCTGAGGGAAACATCTGGCTTAGCTGCTTAAAAGTTCTGTATGCAGTAGGGATGTCACGATTACTTGATTTCACTATTAACCACGATTTTAAACGCCATGGTTAATTATTCGTAAAGATTCCTCAACACCGTCACTCTCCAGAGATTATGCCGAGACGCGGAACCATATACAGTAGGTCAGCGCAACTCGCACGGAATGAAAACAAAGTTACACAAGCGGCGTCTCCGAGTGATGAAGTATGGATGAAGAAGACTTATCCCCCCCCAAAAAACAGATAAAGTCAGCCGTGTGGGATCATTTTGGCTATCGCAAAATGACCAAGCGGTCATTGTTGACGACGGCTTTCCAGTTTGTAAAACATGCCGCAAAAAAGTCGCAACCAAAGGATCAAACACGAGCAACATGATACAACACCTGCGGGACAACCACCCGGCTTTACATGCGCAAGTAAAGGTAAATGCACAATAACTGGGTTAAAATACGTCAATCTCAATTTATCTAATGTAACATTGAATTAAAAATTACATGTTAGCATGTCATTTGCAATTAATGGCGTAGTGGTATGATACAAGTTGGGCTTACAGTGCAACGTGACAAGCTAAGGCACGTCTCAAAAACTTTTTTCATGGATAGTTTTGCAGTCTGTGTGCACACAGCGTGAGGTTGTAATGGTTGTGGGTCCGTGTAGCTCTTTGGAGTGAGACGACAGGCAGAAACTCACATCCATACGAGTGTGGGATTTCACAAATGCTCGTCGTTTATTTTTACATCAACTTAAAAACACTTTACCAAGTCCGGTTGTACGGCTACTACATTTTCATACATGAACAAAATACTCGCCACACGTACTTATAACCATCACTGTTGTGTTGAGAGATAAAAGAAAAAGCAGGAGCACATAAGTATACGTCCGACCAGCGTTGGGTGCGCTCAACAGACTCAAATCATAACAGGCGTTGCTTGATGATGTTGCTGCTAGGCGACACAGTATACACCATGTTAAAGGCACATTTCATATATTCGACTGTTACAAGTTCAAATCCTTTTTTTAGTCATCAGACTGTTTAAGTGTCAGTGTGTAATGTGGAAGATATACGTAATGTCTTCTCAAGGTCCTCAGTCAGTGAACATTTAGCATTAGTATTACCTTCTTTTGCTTCCTCCCATCTGTGTTGAGTAAATGTTGGACTTGTCCTTCCAGCACGATGTCTGTTTCATTATTATTAACACTGCACGAGATTTGCTCTCAGTTTATTTGTGTAATTGTAATTTAAAGAGAACAAAAAGACACACACATCCTAGAAAAAACTTAGACTGCTGAACCACAAAGAGGCATGTAGTAAAAGTAGAGTCTACACACTAGTTTTTGGTTACTTTTCTTTGTTGCTATATTATTTTTGTTATGTTGGCATGGAAATAAATGAAACTTAAAGATCTATAAGGAGTGTTCATGTGATTTTACACATTTATAGTGTGAAATTAATTAATTCATAATAATCGTGATAATCGTAAAACCGTGATTATTTCTCTGACAATAATCGTACCAAGAAAATCTATAATCGTGACATCCCTAGTATGCAGTAATGGTGTCCTGAGCAGAGGATGAAATCACCTCTGTGGGCTGTTGTATTCTGAGCTTCTCTGTGGTTTGTTGTGGTAAGCTGGTCCAGCATCACAAGCATGTTATCCCACTGGCTAGCTCATCGCCGCTGGTTTTTACTGCACTCATATGGCAGTTACCACTGAAACCATGGCAGTGTCATTGCGTAAGCAAGGCGCCCACCCTCTGGTTTCCCCCTGGTTAACACTGTTAGCTCTGTCACTTCTGCCATTTTTTATTGCTGTTTATAAACGTAGCACTGTTAGCTGCTAGCTGCTTTTGCAGAGCCCCTTTGATGCTCCTCTATGTTCACCAACTGGGTGCTCATTTTGTCTGCTGATTCATGCTGGGAAAGTAGTGTACAGTGGGTTTGTCAGATTGTTTTGTTGTTGAAAACAGCCGCCTGCTCTGACTCTCAAAAACAATGAGCTGAAAGATGCAAGAAAAGAGTTGAGGACTTATCATAATTACGTATGGGTTTGTCACCACAAGCGACAGTTATTTGATCCACTGTCAAAATCAAAATATTGACTGTAGCAGTTTTAAGTACCTGGTGTTACAATGTTTAATCTAATCTTTGTCTGGCAGGATGGTGACCAGTTAATCAAAAGCAGCCTGATGAAATCAAACTGGATCACTTTATCTTTAGAAAGAAGACCAAACCAGAAGAAAATAGAGCTTATTGTCATTATAACTACAAATTATACTGTGATATATTTAGAGAAAACCTCTAGGAATGGTACACCAAAATCTAAACAGCCAGACAGTTTCCAGTTAGCCGGCCAAATCATGTTTTAGGACAAAGAACATCAGCCAGTCAGAGTGAAGTAACAATGATTGACGGGCCTACCAGGCCGTGTGGATGGCGTATGCGGTGCGCGTCTCTCGTCCCTCCTGTCTGCTGATGTTCTTGGCAGCCTCCACCACCTCCTGTGTGGTCTGGTAGTCCTTCAGAGACCACTCGTGGACTGCTACTTCGCCATACTGCAGTATACCAACCTGAATGTACACACAAACACACAAGTATTTCAACCATGCCACATGTTCATGGTGGTGCTGGCACATAGCTGTGGAAAGCAACATCTGAGACTCTTGTTTCTGGGGTGAACTATCTCTTTAAGTACCAATCCTGTTCTTAAAGCAAACAGTGCACTTGGGGAATTTTTGAATTCATTCAGAAACCAGAGGTATTTCCTCTTCACCTCACATTGCCTGCTACCCCTTACCCTCCCTTTTCAAAACCCAAACCCCCCTCTCACTCTTCTTGTTGTTTAGCTTAGAATAACGTCCCCAGATCCCCCCCTCCGACTTCCATTCCTCCTCAACCTCAAGCTAGCTCAGCTCACGTCCCTTTACATTACCAAAGCAATTCATTCTGGTCATATTTGCCAAACTGGTTCTTCATATGTGTTGCTCCATGCATGTTTTCACTCAAGGGAATAGCTTGTCTTACTGCTCTGGGCAACAGCTACGGGGTTCCAGAGATTTAAGTGGGAGACTTACTCAGATTCAAACCCACAAGTTTCCATTACTAATGTAAATAATATTTATTGTAGGCAATGCAAATACACACTGACTCGCACTTTTACCTGCATCTGATCCGAGCTGATGTGGAACTTGCTGAGGATGTTGCTGAGGAAGTTCTGGACCTCGTACCAGGGGTAGATACTGTTGGATCCATCCAGCACGATCACAATGTCCATGTATGTGGAGCACCCTGCCACATGCGGGAGGTGAAAAAATATATTTGGTTTGCCAAAGCAGGCCTGTGCAGCATGCTTAAATGTGTGCGTGTGTGTGTGTAAAAATGTGGTTACTTTGCGCTGTTGGAGCGATGGTCTCTCTTGGTTCTAGGTCATCGCTGACAGAGGCACAGATGCCAGTGCTGAACATAGACGTACCACACTCTTGAGACCACAGAGGGGCACACGCCTGCCAAACACAACACACAGACACATAAACACATCAGCATCTGTTTCACAGGTGAAGCACATTTCGGGAGCATCTACAGTCAATTTGAGCGGTTTGTATTTTCAAGTGTTTGTGTTCCGCTCACACGGCGCATAGGTGGTTTTTTTGGTCGTTATCAAAGGGTTTAAACACGTAGACAAATGCGGTTGGGTGACAGAATAAACACCGAAAAAAAGGACTAAATGAGGGCAGACGGGGAACAAAAAGAAAACAAGTAATGAAAAGGAATAAGTCATGGAAAAACTACAATAGTGTGGTTTGGGGGACAGAGAAATGAGGGAGAGGCAGAGACTATTGTTGACATGTTGGCAGTCACTGTTGTCATGAGTGGTTTAACAGAGCTGGAACAGCAGACCAGTGGAGCAATTTAAATCTGATTGTGCTAAATGTAGGGGGTGAATGTGGGGCGGTTGTGGGGTGGGGGGGGGTCGTATAAAAATATTTCTGTCTTCAAAGCATGCCGTTTATTTGGCTTTCATTCCAAGAGGGAGGAATAAGGGGGGAAGTGTGGAAAGAGGAGATAAAAGAGAAACTCGTGCATTCAGCAGAGAGACAAAAGAGGGAGACCGAAAGTGGGGTTGAAATGGGGGGAGAATGAGAAAAAGAGAAACATCCTGGTTTTGCTCGCCCTGTCATTATGAACGGGTTTCTCCTCAGGCACACAGACAGGCGGAGAGGAAGGGATGGAGAGAGGGATGAGAGAAAGAATGAAGGGAGAGGACGGAGGAAAGGGAGAGAGGTGCTATGGCTTTTGGTAGGTCTGTCATTAACAAAGGGCCGGAGACGCATTCCGATCCTGTTATAGACCTGACCACTGGGGTTAAGATAAACACACACACACACACACACACACACACACACATATTAAAGTGGGCTAAGCTGGATGGCGTTCGTGAACTGTACACGACTCCACACCCGGAGCAGCAGTAAAAACCTGGCAGACACCAGAACACGCAAGCGCACTTGCTTCACACACACACACACACACACACACACACAAAGTAACTAATATAACATACAAACACACGGACAAAGCACACACATTTCTGCTCCCTGGCCTGGGCAGATGTGTGTCCCTCTGCAAGCCAGAAGCCTCAAAACTGGAGAAATTGGAGAGCAACAGCGATATGTGTGCAGAGAGTTAGACTAAAGTTTCAGAAATAAGGACTTGCACTTGACCTGCTCTGAGGTTTGACTTATTTGAGATTCAACTCTTGAAAGATTTGACCTTCATTTGGGAGGAAAAACAGTATCAATTGCACAATTTGTCCATCCTAAATGACTGGGCGAACATTTACTTTCTTAACTTTTATTTTTAACCATTAGAATTAACATTTAAACACACAAGCGAGACTAAAACATAATTTTCCTTTATAAAAAAATAAAAGACTGGCCTGCAAAGATGCATAACAGAGCCCACTAGCCTTCCAAAATTTGGAGCACATATTTTACTTCAGGGGCTGGTGAAAACTAAGCAGAAAAAGGTGGGGACACTTTCTTTCTGTAGCTGACAAGTGGCAACCTCCAGGGCTGAAAAATGAAGCCAACACCAAAGCACCAAAAACTGCAGTTCTTTAAATGACCACTTGAGGCTGGCTCCGGGAGCCGGTCAGTCCCTAAAGACAACATGTTAAAATGCCCAACTTTACTGCAGAAATAAACATGTTTACAGCCTGGTACAAAACAGTTTTGGTCTCTATAGTTAATTTCCCTGATGAATTCTTTTAGAACTCACCCATTTAAATATTATTAAGCTTAAATTACATATAATTAAGGGTGGGACGCTTTGAGTGGCAGACTGTCTACCAAAGGTGTCCTAAGCTTTACAGTCACATCCACTGCTCACTCCTCCACAGTGCTAGCTTCTCCTCCAAACATGGTCACTTCTTAATCCAAATTACCAAGATAGTCACAGCCAAAATGCCTCAGAGGCTTCAAAATGAAAGTCCATAAACCAATGGGTGACATCACAGTAGCTATATCCATTATTTTTACAGCCTATGGAAGGCAGCAACTTAAACAAGCATACCCAAGAGCACTGTGCAGGAGGATGAGAAGATATTGTTTATGTTAGGACTGCACCGAGAGGTAGCAATGGACTTCACATGACAATATTCACAACTTGGATTCCTTGTATAAAACCCTCTTGATGCTGAATGACTGAATTGTGGAGAAGGTTACGGATAAAACAAAGCGTAGAATGTTCATGCTAAAAAGTTATTTTATAATAAGCCATCTTGGCTATAAAAATGTTTTGGAAAAAGATTTCAAAAGTATCATAATCACCCTGACACACTAGATGCCTTCCACAGTATGATATCAGTCATTTCTGTTTTAGCCAGACTACTTGGAAACCATGTAAGGAGGGCAAACAGTATTAACTTCTGTAATTAAAAGGCCCTGCCAAAATTACTTTGGCCCATCCAAAATTGAAATCCTGGTGCCATGCCTGGTATCACTCTCAAATTTGTATCTACAATCTCACGAAAATAGAACAGAAATTAGCCAGTTAGAGGCAGGCTCTACATAGCCCACTAACTTGTGCAATTACAGTAATTACAGTAGTATGCCTATGCATTGAAAGCATGATCTCAGTTCAGTCGGCCAACTCAATCTGACTGTGCAAATGTGCATATGAATCTCCAAAAAGGTATTCAGGAAGTGGGGGTCATGGTCACATCTGAAGTCAAATAAAACACCAACAGAGATGATTCATTAACATTCTGTTAAACAAACACAACCTGGTCTCGCCACATCCCTTACGCTCCCACACACGACCCAAATAACCACGCAGCAAAAGTAAAAAGTCTTGTTTCTCAGTGTGGAGACCACGTACCAGGAAGCCATCAGGTGAGTCTGGAGTCAGCGTCATTCCCAGGTGAGAATTCTTCAGGTTTTTAGAAATGTTCTGGAGAGCACTCTCACCTGAGATAGACAGACCAGTTTACTGTAACACCTCGGTAACACATCCAAACTTAGTGTGAATTTAATTTGTTGAGCGTGTTTGTTTCACTCACCTAGATTCACTTTGCTACAGCTTGAGTTCTTCTCCTCTCCTATGATGCATTTGTAAACATCTCCTTTCCTGTTGTTGGGCGGCCCGTCCCACGGAGCGCCGACCAGCATCCTTCAGCAGAATGACACAGTGAGTCACTTATCATCAAAACATCATCATAGATCCTCTTTGTGCAAGAATTAATGACAGTTTAATTTGTTTTTCCTAGTCTTTTAACACACAATCACAGACACTTACGATTTCTCTCCGTTATCCTCATGTTGTAAAACAGAGAAGCCAAACAGAGCGTCCTCAGGACCGGTGAAGATCCGTGGATGCTTTACATCTATGTTAAAACAATAACACAACCCTGAAAGACAAAACAGAAAAGATTATTAGACACAGTGTGCAAAGTATTCCATGACTTTTGGGGAGGTCACTTTTTTATGGATGGGGATAGAAGGGGGCGATTGTGTGTGTCTCAAAGAGAGGACTGATGGTGACTCTTATTGCAAAGAAACATCCATAGTTGCACATATATGTAGGCCTACTTACTTTGAATCTGATATATCATCTAACTTAATGACCACATCAAACAGACAGTTATATAGCATGCATGCTGGTATCTTTATCAGTGTAAATTCATGGTGACTCATGACTGAACTGTACATCAAATTTACAAAATGTATAAAAGATGATCCCTAAAACACCTAAAATATTTCCATTTGATGAAATAGTGCAGCCAAAATGGAGTCTTAGGTTTGAATATTTCACTCAGTGTAAACATAATATCCTCCTGAGACCCTGTGTCCTCATATGAGGTCATAACATTTTGAGTTTACTTGACCTTACACTTCATTCTACTCAACTTAGACCTGTTGTCCTCGTTCGTGGACACCTTTTATGTGCCATCTAGTGGTAGTAAGAGCACCATACACTAATCCATGTAAAAACAAGATGGCAGCCATCTCTGCCAAGTCAGTCTACAGGCGATCCCGACACAAAACTGGACAAGGCTCAAAACCTGATCACATTTTATGGTTGAAACTTGTTTATTTAATAATGTTTGTAGTTTGATATGGCAACAAATTTGACCAATTTTAGCAGCAATAACAAGCTAAGTTAATTGGGAAGTACTCGTTTGAGGACATTGGGACTTTATTGTTGGCCTGTTTGAGGACGTTGGGACTTAATTTTTGTCTCATTTGAGGACATTGGGACTTAATTATCACTGACAATGTTTAGTTTAGAAACTTGGAGAAATTAAAAATGCAAACCAAACAAAAGTTCGGGTCTCAGGAGGATATAGCTTATATAAAGAGTTGTTTTCCAACCTTAAAGGGACAGTTCACCCCAAAATAGAAAATACTTTATTTTTCTCTAACCTGTATTACTATTTATCTTACTTGTATTGCTACTTATAATCTATATATTCTGTGTATCAATGCGCAGAAGGAGGTGTGCATCTACTCATGAATGAGTAGATGCGTTCATGACTGCTTGTGATGGCACAAGATCTAAACATTAATGGCATGCTCCTCATTGTTATTGAGTGACTTTGGTGAATCTTAACTAACACTTTGAAACGCCAAAGCCAATAACACAAACAAAATGACTGATCGAGGCAGCGGTAGACCAGCAGCTCCTGTGTTCACAATGTCAAATCACTGTTTTTCTCAATGGAGTCTGGCTTTAAAGAGAGCAATATGACAACCTAATTTTCCCACTGGAAATCACTGTCTGACATTAAGATGAAGCAGTGAAAATACTCTTAATATAGCGTACACTTAAACTGATATGTGTGACTTTTTTTAGGTGGCTAACGTATGTTTTGTTGCTGCCCCCTCCACAGCAGTAGATTGCTTTGCTTCTATGTCAGACTCCAGCCTGCACCTCCAAACTGTGGGCGTGCCGACCAACATCTACTGTATGTAATATACCATCTGAGGATAAGTACCCCATACAACCCCACTTCAAAAAAAGTGAACTATCTCTTTAAGGCGTCATAAACACGAGTTGGCATTAGCATAATTAGTCATTAAAATGGGTGAAAAACATAACTTGGAGCTGTGTGTACACAACTGTACTTCTACAGTGCAGAGTCAGATTATTATTTCCCCTCTTGGCCTTCGGAGAGGGGAGTCAAGGGAAGGAGAGGGGGGGCTGAGAAAGATGGATAAACAGAGTGACCAAAGGCAACCTCTGAGGAAAAAGGGAGTTCAGTCTGAGGCGAATGAGAGAGGGGAGAGAAGAGAAGAGGCAAGGCAGAGAAGGGTGTGGGTTAGAAAAACTATGGAGTATAGTAAGCCCCCTGTTATGACACACAAGCCTGCCCTTCATACAACGAGAGAGAGAGAGAGGTGAGGGAGACACAGAGAAGACAGACAGCAACAAGATGGTAGTCAGACAGTTCACAGAGCTGTGAACATTTAGGTGTAAACTGAAGCATGAAAACATGTTCCAGCAGGAAAAGTGAAATAAACATGTCTCGTTTCTTCACAGTCCGAAGGAGGAAAATCCTAAATATGGTTTCCCAACACCAGAAAAAAGGATAGTGTTTATATACAATGTAGAGAAATATAAATTAATATACACCTATGTGGATTAAAGGGATAGTCCTCCCTTAAATCAAAAATACATATTTCCCTCTTACCTGTAGTGCTACTTTTTCAGTCTAGATTGTTTTAGTGTGAGTTACAGAGTGTTGGAGATATCGGCTGTAGAGATGTCTGTCTTCTCTTTAATTTAATGGAACCAGATGGCACTCGGCTTGTGGTGCTCAAAGTGCCAAAAAATACATTTGAAAACCTCTACAGCAATGTCTCTTTCCAGAAATCATGACCCAGTTACTCAAGATAATCCACAGACCTTGTTGTGAGCAGTTTCATGTAGGAACTCTTTTCTTTCTACTGAACTACATCCGCCAACCGTATTACTGTGCAGAAGGAAGTGTGCATCTACTGCTAGCTCACCTAGCACCACTGAGCTAGCTACTGTTACACCTCAGCCATTAACGTTTACATCTCATGCTGTCACGAGCACGAGTAGATACAGTTAACACGTGTAGTTCAGTAGAAAGAAAATAGTTCCTGCATGAAACTGCTCGCAACAAGGTCTGTGGATTATCTTGAGTAACTGGGTCATGATTTCTGGAAAGAGACATTGCTGCTGAGTTTTTCAAATTATTTTTTTATAGCCTTGAGCACCACAAGCTGAGTGCCGTCTCATTCCATCATATTGGAGAGAGGGCAGAAATCTTCAGCTAATAAATCTCCAACTTTTGGCAGCTCACGCCAAAAAATCTTGATAAATACCACAAATGGAAAAATATGTAGATTTGATTTGGTGGTGAAGTTTTCCTTTGAATGTTTCCAGCTTTGCTTATCAGAGTGAAACTCAGTGAACACGAGTTTACTGATGTCCTTTTATAATTAAAAACAAATAAGATTGGGATTATTGGCTCATTACCAACACTGCAGCTCTTTACATTACTAGCTAAACTGATTTATTACAAGTTTGTGCATCTGAGAATTCAAAATTATAAAAGTTGCTTTTCCAGTTTTTTACTCTCTGGTTTCTTTGTATAGTCCATCAGTTAGTCATGTGATTTTAAAACGTAACATCCATCCATCAATCCATTTTCAACTGCTTATCTGAGGCCGAGTTGCGAGGGCAGCAGGCTGAGCAAAGGTCTCTAAATTCCCCTCTCCCCAGCAACGCTTTCCAGCTCCTCCTGGGGGATCCTGAGGCGTTCCCAGGCCAATTGAGATATATATATATGTATAATCCTTTCAGCCTGTTCTGGATCTGTACCAGGGCCTCCCACTGGTTGGACATGCCTGGAACAGCTCTAATGGGTGGTGCCCATGAGGCATCCTGAGCAGATGCCCAAACCACCTCAACTGACCCCTTTCGATGCGAAGGAGCAGCAGCTCTACTCCGAGCTCCGTCCGGATGTCCGAACTCCTACCCTATCTGTAAGGCTGAGCCCAACTCAACCTTACAGTATGTATTTTTGTAATGGCTTTTACCCATTAAGATATTTACCTTTAATGAACAACACGACGAAGAGTCTACAGTCATGCTAACAGCTCATTGAGTCTGTTGCTACTTGGACACTGTGGTGCTTTGAGCTAAATGCTAAGTATGATAAGCATGCTAGCATGTGAATGTATCAGTCCCCAAGGTCTTATGTTCATATTCATATATGTACATACAACATATTGTGTTCATGCCATTTTCTTGTCCCTCTCTGTCCCTAAAACAACCTTAGATTTTAGTCCTCTAACCTAACCCATGTCATATTAAGCAAATAAGGAGCTGGAGAACATCTTTGTCAGGTTCCAATTATGTGCTATACAGGACTGGGGGACACAGTACCTTGGGAACATAACCCTGTGATGTTCCCATTATGTGCCATATAAATATGGGGAACATAGGATTGACCCCCTTATGGGGACAGGACTAACATGCCAGTGTTCAGCTGGTATTTGGTTTATCATGTATGCCATCTTAGTTTACCCTGTCAGCATGCTTACATTTGCTAATTAGCGCTAAACTCACCAAAGAAATCACCAAAGTTACTATAGTTCATCCTGAGGTGGACATGAATGTGTGAACCAGATTTCATGGGAATGCATCCAATAGTTGTTGGGACATTTAGGTCTAAACCACAAATGTCAACCTCATGATGGCGCTAGAGAAAATGTCAAACTTATACGATGCAAACCATTTGTTTGGTTCATACTTGGGTCTAAAACACACAGTATACTGTAGAGAGCAGTGACAAATGCATCCACGTTTATTTCCTGTTTCAGTCTGCTGATGTTTTCAGTATCTGTGTGACAGATTATAAACTCTCCTTGCTGTTTCCTTTAGATACACAGCTCTACCTAAATTAAAGAGCATCACCGTGTTGTATTTTCAGTCCAGTCTCAGGAACACTATGCTCCCCCTGACAGTTGGTATTTAACTTGTCCCACTTTGCATCTACTGTATGTTATTTGTAGCCCTGGAAAGCAGGGTGTGTTGGATGTGTTTTGCTGAAGGGGATTTCTAAATACATTTGACTTGACATGTAATTTAGCAGCATGCGCACAGGCATCTACAGTAACTCTCCTACTGTACATAACTAAGTGATTCCACTGGAGGAAAGTGGTCCAGATGGGGAACAAGACCAGAACATTGCTGCTGTGATTATACACCAGCTCCTCACACACTTGTATACAGATACTTCCCCACAAATACACACTGACACACACAGACAGTTACCTCGGCCAGGCCAATCAGAGGGGGATTCCACTTGGTTTGCAGAAGGAAACTAGATATGTTCACTGTTTCTCTTCCATCTCGGCCCCTGCCTTTCTCACACACTGCTGTTTCTGCTACCTGCTTCTTCATTTTCTCTTCTGTGCAGATGTTTTTTCCCTGTAATGTCATTGCATTTTCAGCCAAGTTTCTTCTTGTTCTGGTCCCAAGATATGTGGGTTTTATAGCCATGTAGCAGCACGACTCTGGATGGCAATGTCATTCTGTCGATCGGTCCACCAGTAAGGTCGAGACTGAACTATCTCAACTAACATTTGATGGTTTGCCATAAAATTTTGTATGGACTTATATGTTCCCCATAGGATGGACTGTGTGGACTTTGGAGATCTACTGACCTTTGTCACAATGAGGTTCACATTTGTGGTTTCGAGTTAAATGTCTCAACAACTACTGCATGAATTGTCATGAAATGTGGTGCACACATTCAATCCTCCTAACATTAGTGATCTGTTACCTTTTAATCTTGCACTATGATCAGGTCAACATTTAAATCTGTCTAGTACAAGGCTCTGGCAGTATCACTGTATTACAATATACCAGGGTATTCAGACTCCTGACAGTATGATTTTAAGTACCACCAAAAATATAGAAGCTCTTCTTCTTTCTATTAAAATCATATGGAGAGGCTGTATTGAGGATGTATTGTCTGTAGTGCACAGCACGCGCCACCAGAGGTCACTCTCTACATGTGGAACAGGCAGCTGATCTGGCAAGCATGGCAGCTGCCTGTGGTGGGGCTAACATTATATTTTCACATCTAACTGGGTGAATTAAGGATTTATTTTGACCAAACCAGAGTTGGTGATTGTTGAACAGTGGATCAACTAACTAAATGACTAACAAGACTAACTAACATGGTTTTGTGTTTTTGAGTTTGAAGGTGTATGGTTGTATTTCTCTGTTTAATGAGAAAAATAGGTGTAAGAATATGACCTTTCTTGACATTCTGGGAGTTTTTTTTTTTTTTTTATTAGACTAAAAAAGCTAAGAGACCTTGCAAAAAGGTAGGGGTGTGTGGCTGGTTAGGTAGCGCCACAAACACAAATACCATCATATACTGTGGAAGGTATGAAGTAGGATGTATGCAATCAGTCATCTAGTTGATTTAATGCTGCTAACCTTACCAGTCGACACCAGAAATACTGGTCGGTTAACCTTTTTTGAGATTATAACTATTTTATGCTACTGTGTTGAGAATGTCATTGCAAACATCAGACAGTTTCCTAAAGATTTATTTTCCCATAGAATATTCCTTTCAATAAATGTTATTTCTTAACTTTTATTGTCGTGTTTTGTAGGATAATCTGCAATGTTCATAAAGCACAGTGCCACACATTTTAGTGGCATCAAAAATACAATTTGATAAATGAAAAATTTGATCAACGATTTCAAATAGCTTTTATTAAATATGCAGTATTTCTCTTGACGATGTTTAACCTTGTAGATTAAATTGTGCTCAATTCTGACTGCTGTCTTATTTTTAGACCAGTCGACAAGTCTAACTTTAAACTCCAGAGTAAACATCAGTGAAATTTGTCAATCTGAACATCCCTAGTTTGAAGGTATGAAAATATAAATATTGTTCAAGCCTATCCAGTACTTTGGTTTATGACCAAACACCTGCAATCTAAACAACTATCCCATCATCCTCAGCTGTTCTTTGGTGCAAATTAGCAGAAGTTAGCATGCTAACATGCTAAACTAAATATGATAAAGACTATACCTGCTTAACATGAGCATGTTGGCACCGTCATCGTGAGCATGTTAGCATGCCAACATTAGCATTTAGCTCAAAGCACCACTGTGAGTCGAGAGTCAGAGAGCTGCTACTGTAGCTGTAGACTCCAAGTCCTTCCTGCTCATTTTGCAGATCTGTGTGAGCTTCCAATATTTCAACGTCCAAACCTCCAGTGACTTTGATGAGATTCAGCCATCTCTCTGGCTCTACACAGATGTTTAATACACTTCACTGATGGGAATATGCGTAGGCAAGGATGGAGTCATTCTGTAATACTAAATCTTCCGTTTTCATAGCCAGAATGAGTAAAAAATCTTTCTATCCAGCCCTGTTGCAACAAGTTATTCTCTCTGACTCTCTCCCACCAGCGCTTGTATACACAGCGTAGTAAAATGTTTCTGTCTTTTTTTTGTGGCAACATACACCCACCCTCTCCGATTCCAAATTGCTTTCCACAACAAACCAGGCCTCCGATAACAACCCCTGCTACTGATTTTCTCTGTCATACTCCTATTTCACTCATTCTCTCATAAACCCTAAATTGCTCCTTTCTTTTACTCTTCTCCCAAAACACACATGAACACACAAACACACATAAATGCACACACTGTAACTCTACCATAAGGCCCCCTCTCCGTTCCCAACCCACAAAACTGTACCATCGTTCCCTGTTTTCCCTGTCCTGTCCTCCCTCCTCTGGTTCCATTTTCATTGGGGTTTATATATGACACTGTACCGCAGCCCGTCTGACCACCTATCACCATGACAACTGGCAGCAAACATTTATCAAGCCAAACTGCGTCCAGATTCTCTCAACCACACATTCAGCTCTGGGCGCTACTGCTGGCTGGATGTGTATGGCTGTAATTGTGCAGTATGTATATACGTCTGTGCACAGAAACTGAACTTGACACTACTTTGTCTTGGATACTATAGAGACATGTCAGCACTTGTAGCAGCAGGCAGAGACACTGATGTATGTCGTTTTAATTGGATTACCATATTTAAGTTGTCCTTGTCTGTTCCTTTGTGTCTTTAATTTACATCCCTGACATATAGCACTTCAGTGGAATGTCCTGCAGTAGAGATGTCTACTTGTCTATCTGTTTCCATCATCTCTATTTAACTGACTCATAATGTTTCCCGTGCATTCCCCCCTCCTTCACCTCTTCTCACTCTCTTTCACAGATTTTCTCTCCATTATCTCGTTCAAGCTCTGTTCTCATCTCTGTCACCCTCTCGTGGGGAATGGGGGTGGAAGAAGTGGGGGAGTGGGAATGAGAGTCAGCGAAAACACAAGAAGATAGCTGGGAGAATAATATCTAAAATTTATGAATGACTGGAGTCAAACACACGCACACACACCTGTGTTCGACATCTCAGTAAAGCATAACAGAGTGTAACAGGCATGGGATGCCTGCTGTCCGCATCAGGGGAGCTCTGCTGAAACCATTAACATAACACACATACTCCCTCACCTACACGCTCCTGTATGACACATGTGGAAGCTAGCAAACTCACACACATGCAAGAACACTTACACTGAGATCACATAAACTACAGTACAAATTAAAGTAAAGGTTGGACAGTAAAAAAAGAAGGGAGCAATTACCATGTACATGCTTGATTTAAACTGATAATGGAGGGCAATGTGTAAAAACTAACCACAGGATACATTTGGCTGCTGGCATGTGTAATAGGCAGAGGTGTGGACTCCAGTTACATGACTTGTGACACAATTTGAATGACTTCAGACTTGGCAAAATCAAAGACTTGCAACTTAACTTGAACTTTACCACCAGTGTCTCATGACTTCGCTTAGACCGGAGTCTTTTGACTTGAAAATACGTACCGAAAGTATGTTATTTATGAAGCGTGCTGCAAATCACTATCATTTCCTTTCGTTTCCTGAATCAGCTTACATTAACGCTGTTCATTCCGAGCAAGTCAACACTTAATTCCCAAGATCCACTTTGTCTGAACCAATCTGATGGCATCCAATCAAGTTACAGGGATGAACCATGAAGAACTTATGTTACATTACTGAGCGCCAGCTGGAAAAAATGATACCAAAGGCTATTTAGCTCACATACAAAAACTATGTAGTGGTCAAAAAAAAATGTATAGAAGTGGGCTATGTAAAATGTGCAGTTCGAAAATTATAGACGAATACCAAGCAGCAGCCTCCAGGGCAGAAAAGATGAAGCTATCATGGAGGTGCCAAAAACTGCAGTTCCTCTAATGGCCACTTGAGGCTGGCTCCAGAAGCGAGTCAGTCCCCATAGACCCTCATGTTAAAATGCCCAACTTTACAGCAGAAATAAACATGTTCTCAGCCTGGTGCAAAAACGGTTTTGGTCTCTATAGCTGATTTCCCTAAACTTACCCATTTAAATATTATTAAGGTTTAAATTATGCAAAATTAATGGCAGGACACTTTAGCTTTAGACAGGCTGCCTGCCGAGAGCGTCTAATTCAGTTCCACCCCTCCCTCCTTCACAGCGCCAGCTTCTCACCCAAATATGGTCACTTCTAGCTCCAAAAAAACAAGATGGTGACCGCCAAAATGCTGAAGTCAAGGCTTCAAAACAGGAGTCGACAAACCAATGGGTGATGTCACAGTAGCCACATCCATTATTTTTACAGTCTATGACAAAGACAAAACAACTTCCAACTTCTTTGAACGTTTGAAGTTATACAAGGAATGGTAAGGCAAGGCTAGCGCTTTTAGCTTTTAAAAAAAATACAAATTTTAAAACCCATTCATGATTTTTACATTGAATATATTGTGACTGCTGTTAAATGGCATTACATTTGGTAAAGAATGCCTTATGACTTGTTTAGGACTCAAAAATCCAAGTTTAGCAGTTGGGACTTATCATCTTGACTCGGGCCTCGTGCCTGTACTGGCTTGAGACTTGACTTTGGACTTGAGTGCAAAGCCTTGAAAATTAAACATGACTTGCCAAACACTGATTTGGTTCCACCTCTGATAATAGGTGTGTGTGTGTGTGTGTGTGTGTGTGTTTCAGTATGTGGTCCCCGTTCATTCCTCAGCTTCTGCATTAGAAGCACTCTGCATGGCATGCAACTGGCTGCATGGATAATCATTCTTAATTTAACAATTTGGCACAAATGCCAACGTCTCACATTAGCTTCACAGACTGTGTGTGATTCAGAGCAGGTACCAACGTAGCACGCCTTGCACGGTATAATATCTCAGCCCATTGATCTAATTTTGCTTCACTAACCGAGCAGTTTAACTACTGCTTATCAGCTGAATAAACACTTCGTTTTGGTAGACAACAATGGCCTTTTTCTTAGGTTTCTTGCTGCTGAGCAGGAATGGCTCAATGAGGTGTGTGCGGCTGCTCTACCACACCGAACATGAGTACAGGAGGGGAGCTGATGTTCATGCTCCGTGGAGAAAACCCACATGGCATAGGCAGACGCCTTATTAGGGGAAGTCTAAGCGATGCATATGGCTGATATGGCCGATGGGGTCGAGTTACGCAGCTGCCAGGGTCAGAAGGTGTGAGCTGTAAGAGGAGATGAACCAGTAACCTTTCTGCAGAGGATACATGCACATATCTGTGATGGCTCCAAACTCCTCCAGGTATATCTGGAGGCCTCCAGCGAGAAAGAAATACTTCCTAAGTACTGACATAACTCATTGATTTACTCAAGGATCAGACATTGAACCAGGAACCATTACTTTATTGGACTCGTGCACAACTTCCTATACCTTTCATCTGTTTGGCAAATGGAGTGTGGCCATATGTTTTAATACGCCTGCTTCTCTACTCTTCTGCACACAGTCATGTTAGGAATGTCTTTATGGTCAGTCGCTTACTGTCACACAGAATAAAGCTCCTTGGGACTCAGGGGGGGCACGTGTGACACAATCATTCCCACATGTTGTTTGGTGAAGTGTAAAAATTGTGGAGGTTAATGACCATATCACCCAGAGAGACAGTGCTGGGGGACATCAGAGCAACTGGGAAGTGAAGAGGCATCAATCATGGACAAGAGGTTGACTTTTAGTTCTCCAAAGTTCACAGGTTTAGGAGCAGGGATTCCCCTCCTCCTGTTCAGACTCCCATTGAGTAGTTTTATCTTATTTTAAAAACAGCAAAAAGGCAAAAACTAACTTTAAAGTTGACTTCTAAACCAAAATATAACTTCTATGAAGTGGTTCTTACCTTTAAGGAGGAGGATGAACTCCAGGCACAACAGGTATTTACGCAGCTCCATTTATTTAAAAAAGAAAAGTCTCTCCTCTATTTTTTCCTTGTGTTTTTTCTCTGTTTACAAAGTGGTCTCCCCTGAGCTGTTGGAAATGCAGTGCATCGGCGTCCACCACACACACACACATAAACACGCGCTTTTCAGCTCTCTCTTTCCCCAAGAGATGCGTAAAATCCGGTAAAACGGTGCTGCTGTGGCATGTCTACTGTGCGTGTGCGGGCTCGTTCACAAAAGCAGTCTCGAGTCGTTAAATATAGATGAAAATAAAATAAACCAACTCCACACGAGGATTCCTGTCCGTGATTTTTGCGTTTCTTAAAGTTCCCTGTGGGAATATTTGGCGCACACTACAGGAGCAAGTTACTGTAGTGCGCGTAAAGGTCTTTAGGATAAAGAGAGAAAACTTAACTGACACCTCAGTGACCCATGTTTTGGCCGTGAAAAACCTGCACCTGTCCCATCGAACAAGAGGCCGCAGTTCAAAGTCATTAAACCATTACTAATGTGTAACACCTTCCAAAACAGTCAGCCAGCGCAGCGCTTTATCCCTCCTGACTCCGGTGCGCGTCTTTGAAGCTCTCCAGCTCTCCTGTGGACACAAACTGCGCTCATTAAGCCAAAAGTTTGAGCTGAGGTTCCTCTGGTAACTTGTTATCCATGATCCTCTCCGCTGATTTTTTTAAACTCACATTTACAACAAACCGCTTGTTTCCCGGGAGTTTCTGTCTCTGTAAATATGCGCCTCTAGTAACGGATTTCTCTCACTTTGAAATGAAAGAGCGCATTTATCCTCAGAGCTGCCCTCCCTCCATCCGTCCTCCTCCATCCACCAGAGTCCTCTCTGAGCAACTGGTTCACATTGACAAACCTCAAACCCACATCTCCCTCTCTCCCTCTCTCGCTTTCTTTTTCAAACTGACGATTTCTCTCTGTCAAAATCTTTCACTTTGCTTATGTCTTTCTTTGAGCTGCTCTTCACACATCAGTGTCTCCAACTTTGTGGAAAATAACTAAGTCTTAAATAAGGCACCCTTTATTAAGTCTTATAAGCTGTAATTAATGGCTTTATTGCTGGATCATAAATCATTTAGAGCAGTTATAAGCTATTAATGAGCTCAACTTTGGGGTTGCCAAATTGTGGTAAATCCAGTGTTCCCCAGTTCCTCATAAGCCCGGAGCAAAAGTTTGTCAGTCACCCAATTTTTATGTCACGTTTATGATTTTATAATCTTAAATTTAGATGCCCTGTTGCCGTTTTCTAGAAAAAATAATCGTTTGGGCAGTGGTGCATGCTAAAAGACAAAGTAAGTATGCTAGAAGAAAAATATTTTCCACAACCTGGCAACCCAAAAGTTGATTATTAATTTGATTTATCAGTCGGTAATGAAAAAAATAATTATAAACTATTTATAAAGGAGGGCCAGAAAGTGATCTCAGACTTAATTCGAGTTATCATAAAACTTCAATTAAAAGCCCGGGCTATTTGCTTCAATCACTCAAATCAACAGGTTTATATTTGGGACAGACGTCTATATGGGACAGGCCTTTAATTCCTTTCACACAACACTGTTGCTCAGCAAAGATGGGAAATACAATTAAATTGTTTATTTAAACCAGTATGAATATTACTTGTATAAAAAAATAGGCTTCTGATAATATATCAATTATGAATCATTCATTTGATTGAGCTACGACAGACAGAGCAAGTTACGGCACCCAGCATACTACACAACTTGGATTAATTTTTATGAAAAACCCTTTTGATTGGAAGACCCTACGGACTAAAGGAATATGAATAACTTACTGGAATCCAAAGCACTTCTATAAAAAAAACAAAACAAAACAAAACTGCTTGACAACTAGACCAGGCGTCTAATTGAGACAGGCGTTTATTTGTCAAAATGTGTAGCCACACTGGGCTAGTAAAAGGGACTGGGTGTTTAATTAAAGATCTACAATATTCAAATTCAGATAAAGGGAAATGTACAAGGCTGAATGTTTGCCCAATACAGTGGCTCTGTTATGCTGTAGGGGAAACATTCAGCCTTGTACATTTCCCTTTATCTGAATTTGAATATTGTAGATAAAGGGAAATGTACAAGGCTGAATGTTTGCCCAATACAGTGGCTCTGTTATGCTGTAGGGGAAATTTTACTGCCAGGACAGGTGTAGCTAAAACATAATTCAATGCTGCATTGTATCACAACAGTTGGTGTAAAGGCTCGTCAATCGTATTAGTTCCATGTGTGCTTTTTCCTGCTGTAACAGCTCAAAATGTCTGCTGTGGTAAAGGTCTATGAATCTGATTCATATGGGAATGACAAAGAAACTAGTGCCCTGGGATACTGGCAGGGCCATTAAGATTCAGGTTATCCATGTTAATTCAGATGTTCAAGAAAGACAGATTTCTAACAGATTAAAAACAATTTAAGCTACTTGTATTTTGATCACCCTAAATGATAAAACATCTCTATCTAAAATGTCCTTAATTACATGATACAGCCTTCACAGTCACCAGATCTCAACCCAGCAGCTGAAAGATTTTGGATGGATGTGTCATATAAAATTATATAAACATAAAAGCACAAACATTTGGATAATCAATAACAACAACACTGAACCTTTTCCAGACAATGCCCAGCATGAAGTGCAGTAAACTGTGCATAATTATATCTCTGGTTTCCACATTTTGACATGTATCAATCATAATGAGGCTTTTGGTAATCTATTAATCACAAATAAAGGGCATGTATAAACTGTAGTTAGAGAATGAATGGATGCCTTCCTCAGTGGTGTTGATAGACCACATAAAAATGCCCAGTTGTGTAAATACTCTGACCCCATCCTGAAATTATCATCAATCCATTGATCCCTAATTTTAGATGTAGTTTGGTGTGCAACCATTTAGGAGGATTTGTCAGATGAAAGCAGAACGCTGTGTTTACTGTTGTTGGCATGACAAAATGAAAACATTATCAAAACAGCTTTCATGCATGCGTTTACTGCTCTACATGTTGTATCTGTGAGCCTTTCATTGATTTCACAAGTCAGCTGGCATCTCAAATGTATTTATGACCTGGACTTAAGGAGTTAAAGTGGAATCTAATAATGATAGAATTTCAAAGTGGGTAATGGGAGAGATGGATAATGAATATTCTTGTAAAGCTCTTGGGCGCCACTCTCAGACCTCTACAGTTACTGCTCCACATGCCCACAGTGGCACAAGACACTGTAATACAAAATTGGGCCTAAGACAAATGAATGTGATTTTATTGTGTTCAAGCAGAAAAACACTAATTTGTCCACAACTCAGTGAAATAGTATTTACTAATGAAAGCGTAACAACACCTTCTACATGTAGGCCTATTTGGAAAATAATGACATGGGCTGATAAAGATATTAAATAAATGACTATTTTTAAGGCTAATTCAATAAATATTAAAACTATTTTTGTTATTATATGAAAGCTATATGGGCTAGTATTTCAACTGTGATAAAGCACTGCTGTTGTAGAACAATAATTTCCTTCCGTTAGCTGCAGTAACTTTACTGATAAGCGAAGAAGAGATTCTGCGCCATCTTTGATTGACCGTTAGTTCTAAACAAATACAACTCATCCCCTTTCCATTAGTAAAACTCGTCGTTTTATGACTTCACACCCACCTGCCGTTGATTTTACCCCACCTAATAAGTTGCTAGAAAGGCTGACTTCTTTTAGTTGTGCTCGCATTAACAATATGATTTACCTAGCTAATTAAATAAATACCTAATTGACAGATGGTGTCCGGTTTCCGTTGGTAGCCATCAACGACCGGAGCTAGCTAACTTCAACAGTGTGCTACTTTCCCAGCAGCAAGGTAAGTGACAGACAGGTGAATGAAGTTGGATATTTGTGGTATTTTTGTCAAGACCTGTCCGACCAAACGAAGACTATAACATATGGAAATATTCCCCAGGTTGCCGATAAAGACCTCAAGACGCTGACTCTGCTCCTGTGTTTCTTCAGGATGTGTAAGTAGACAGTTTTGGCTAAAGGTTTAATCAGCTAGCTAAAGCTTCCACTCTGTCAGTTGGTCTCTTCTGACCCCTAGTGACCAAGATGACAGTTACATGAAAGCCTCTAAACAGAAGTTCTTGGGGTTTCCTGGCTTTGTTTGAGATATTTTAGATTTCTGTCACATCTTGAGACACTGGAGGAAAGAATACAGTCTATATCACAGAATAGATTTACATGCAAACAATTTCTGAGGCCTCTGAGACATACTTGTTGTGTGATATTGTATTCCAGTTAGTTTTACACTAGTTTGACTTTTGGTAAGTGGATACAGTTTAATAAATTGCACAGGCTCATATTTGCCACCGAGATTAATTTCCTCAAGTCAGGTATTGCATTAATTTGGAGGTTGAGGACCCAAATCCTGTCCCAATTGTGCTTGTAGTATATCTTTCAAAAGTAAAAGGGTATAACCTGTGGTGGGAACTGAGTACATTTACTTTTACTGTACTTAAGTACAATTTTGTGGTACTTGAGTATTTCCATTTTCTGCTACATTTTACTTACGCCCCACAACAGCTCAGATGGAAATATTGTATTCTTTACTCCACTACATTTAGTTACTTAGCAGATTCAGGTTAATAACATAAAATACAATCAATAAATAAATTATGATGTATTATTATAGATAAAGATAACACTTTATTGATTTCTGTGGTGAAATTTACAAGCTACTCTGATAGAAAAAAATACTTTGTGTATTTTGATGCTAATTCTTTTGTACTTTTACTGAAGTAAAATTTTGAATCCATGACTTTTGCTTGTAATAGACTATTTCTACACTAAAGTGACTTGGATCATTGCTCAAGTCAAGTTCTGTATTAATTTGGAGGTTGAGGGCCCAAATTGTGTCCCAATTGTGCTTGTAGTATATCTGTTAAAAGTAAAAGGCTATAGCCAATGGTGGGAAGTAACTGAGTACATTTGCTCTTACTGTACTTGAGTACAGTTTTGAGGTACTTGTACTTTACTCAAGTATTTCCATACTTGCTACTTTATACTTCTGCTCCACTAGTCTACATCTCAGAGGGAAATATTGTACTTTTTACTCCACAACGTTTTATTACTTTACAGATTTTGATTAATAATAAAAGATATAATCAACAAATCAATTCTGATGTTTTATTATATATAAAGATAACACTTTATTGATCTCTGTGGTGAAATTCACAATAATATAATAAACACTGTGGAATGGGCCATTCTGCATAATGTGCACTTTCACCTTTGGTACTTTATACTGATGCTAATACTATTGTACTTTTTGCTAACAGGGGAGCTATGCTCATTTTTAAAATTCATATATGTTGTTCCTATGGTCTAAGACAGTCTAAAAATATTTGAACATGAACAATTCTCTCCCAAAGCCAAAAGTAGAGTGCTAAAACTGAAATTTGTGATGTCATGGGTTTAAAGTCCGGAGCTGCTCCATAGACAATGACCAGGGAAAGATGTTCTCAAAGACACTGAGAGCACCCAGGGAAATATTTTGAGTATGTGGGTACATTTTCTGTTTCAGATCTTAGAATGCCACAATAGAATAAAGCTCATTATTTATGAAGCAGCTCCAAACTTTATACTTGATGGCATCACAAGTTTGAGACCTACTTTTCTGGTTTCTGACATTGAGAAAGAGTAGCTCATGTTCACAAATACTGATTGAACTTTCCTTGGCCATGGAAAGAACACACTGGAATTCTTAATTTAGGTGGTGTTCCCCTTTAAGTAATGAGTGCAGGACTTTTGCTTGTAACAGAATATTTCTACACAAAGGTATCACTATTTTTACTTAAGGATCTCAGATCCATCTTTGGATATAGCCTAGCAATGTCTGTGAAAAAGCATACTGTTACTGATTTATTAACTTCTTATACAGTAGTCTGCCTTGGTGTCGGTATTTTTCCATATTTATGTCACCAGTTTGTGATGATATTTAGCAGTGTTTCATGTATTTGGTAGTGTTTGTACCATCTAAAGGCAAGGTTTACTGTAACCTGTATGAGATTTTGAGGATAGAATAGGATTGTGGTGTGTGTGTTGTGGTGTCATTGCCAAAAAAAAAAAAAGCAGTTATGATAAAATCAGCAACTCCTGGCTGCTGTTAAAACAATTCTCACTTGTTACCACTTGGTGCCGCTCTTTTTCAACTATTGTACTTTCCAAGCCTGTCTGAACAGCTTCACGGTGTGCTGCAGTACTTTAACACAAAAATGGAGGCTTTTCCTATTACAGCTAATTGCAGAAATCATCCAAGGCCAATTTGTCTCATGATTTTCAGTGCTCTGAGTCATGATGCTCAGCTGATGATACTAAATTCCTCCTCTCACATTTGTAGTTAAGTTGCTGAATGTCTTTTTCTGTCTCTTGAAAATCAGCTTTCCTGGTCGAGGCTCATCATGTGGTGATGGATTTCTGTTCTGGACTAGGACAGAGAGTGCAATGGGTTTGGAGAGTAAACTCATAAGTGGCTAACACATCTGGGAATGAGAGGAACTTCATTAGCTTTTGATTTATGAATCCAGAGAGGGGAAAGATAATGATTATTGGATCATTGACCTCAGTCTCTCCATCATTGCTCTTACAGTTACTGCCTAATTGACATTGGTCTCTATCAGTGTCCTTGCCATTACTGCCTTCCTCTTCTCTGTTTTCATTTTCTTCTTTCTCCACCGTCTGTCTTCCTCTTCTTGGATCTCAGTTGTCCCAGTACTTACCTCATGTCGCCAAGAGACATATACATTTTCTATGTTTGCAGTGACCCACATTAGCATTTTTTTGGCAGGTGACTGTTACTGTAATTCGACTGGCAGCAGAGTCATGCTGACTGGCAGCCATATGTTAAGTCAGATGTGCTTGCTCACATGCAACCAAACCTCACTGTACACAACCACAGATTCCTGCACAGAGGTAGAACTGGAGTGAGAGCCAAAACAAACACACACACTGGGAGTTATGCTGAAGCCCATTAACGTCAGGCATAAAATCGAAATTTGCATCACGCTGCTGTAACAACACAATTTAAATCAATGCAGTAGATAATTTTTACAGCTTTTACAAACTACTCCTGCAGAGAGAGTGCATATCGAATACAGTTGTACAGCAGCTATAGTTCTCTCTAGTATTCCCACCAAAGACTCTGACATTAATTAGCTATTTAATGATAGTCTTAAAGGTCCAGTGTGTAGGATTTAGGTACTCATCTACGGAGATCACCATGTTGCACCCCCATGTTTCCAGACAACAGACAAAGCAAACATTGACTCTAGATTAGGGCTGCCACGATTAGTCGACTAATCGATGACTAATCGACTATTAAAATAATCTGTGACTATTTTAGTAGTCGACTAATTGGTTTGAGTCATTTTTCATAGAAAAGCACTATAAAAGTACCCCAAAATACTCTTACTGCAGCTTCTTATGTTCAGATATTGGCAGCTTTACACACTCTCCCGTGACAGTGAACTAAAACCCTTTGGCGTGAGTATGAAACAAGACATTAGATGACATAATTTTGGGGTTTGGGCGAGACAGACCAACATTTTTCAACATTTTAACACATTTTTCAATGAAATGATTAGTCAACTAATCGAAGAAATAGTCGACAGATTAGTCGACAATGAAAATAATTGTTAGTGGCAGCCCTACTCTAGATAGGGCCTTTTTTATACTGCATTGAAAACTACAATCTGTGCAAAATCCCTCTGATAATAACCATCATTTGATATGACAAAAACATGCATGACATTCAAGTATCTCTGACAAAGTCATCATAAACATATGCTGAATCTATTGATACATAACAGAGATGCTTTATTTTGTAATCATGCCCTGAGTGAACTCGCTACATGGTCCCAAGCAGTCCGTTTAAATCACTGGGTCTCTTTGTTTTGGAAAGGACAAGACCTCTGTGGGTAATTCGGCTCCCAGTAAAAACCTCCTGAATGTCTGGATTCTCAGTTATCAAATGAAATAGGTGAACACACAGCAGAAGTTCTGGGCTAGTAGCCTGTCTGTGAGGTGCCGAACAGCACAGGAGAAACACTGATTTGTAGCATGTAACTGCTTTATTCAAGGTTTGGAGGGGTTTATTTGTCTTCCCATGAAAACTAGGGGTGCACCTTTGTCTTGGCTGAACATCGGTATCGACTGATATTCGCCTTGTTGACTGCCATCAGCCTATCAGCAAATAAGATGACATTCACCAGTGGCAACGGCCAAAGTTTTACTGTTGTGTCACATCATTTTTGCACAGGCTATAAAGCAGAGCACAAAGCTAATGGCCACAAACTTAAAGGGGCAATAAGCGAAATTCATCATTTTTCGGAGCCCTAGGCCCTCCCTCCCTATAAAAGGCTACAGCCAGTGAGCAATGGCAGCGCGTATTTTCCAAGTGTAATGGGGGAGTCAAATGTCTGTTGTAATTAGTGTTACTGTAACGTTAGGCACATGTCGCTATGTCGATTCAGTTCAATTTAATGTTACAATCGTAACATGGGTTAATGTCCGGAGCTTGGTCCCAGCAATGGGTCAGGCGTTTCGGTTGTGTTAGGTGAGTAGAAGCTGGTAGAAGCGCTCCATAGCTGTAAGTTACTCCAGTAGCCGTGGTAGCTCTAGTGCTAACTCCGGGAGCTAACGCTAACGTTCCTACTCTTCTGCGTGAGCCGGAGTCGTGCTCACGGGCTCACGGAGAAGAGTAGGAACGTTAGCATGGCAGCCGAGTAGTGCTAACGCGAACAGGAAAGCAGGGAAATACCTAAACACAGTAGAGACCGAGAGTGAGTGAAAGACATCGCTAACTGCTAAACTAAGCCAAACTAAGTTGGCTGTTTAGGTTTTATTTCCTTGCCCCTGTGGTGAGTGAATCTGCCTGTAGTGAAACCGGGCCTAACCGGTGCTTCCTCCTCAGGCTCCACTTTACTCAGCTGCCAGCACAACCTGTTAGCCTCCGCTAGCTTCCCAGCTAATGTTAGCCCCGGCTCTCCGTTTGGATCCAAACGGAGCACTGCACTGAGGTTTGTTATTCAGGTTAATGTGGGAAGAAGCAGCGGGTATATCGGGCAGCTGAATGAAGCTGAGTGAAGTGGAGCCTGCGGAAGAAACACCGGGGCCGTCTGGATGTAATAGTCCGTGGAGAGACTGCGGTGCTCGGCTGCACAGATGAGGAGAGTGGGGTGGGGGGTGGAGAACAGAGGTAGAGGGAGGTGTGGCTCATGACACACTTTGTTTTGGTCTACAGGCAGTACTCAACAGCAAACCTAGTGGTGAAACAATTTCTCTTTTTGCCCCTTTAAATTATTGAGCAGATACGAGACAGTAATAACTGTTCGGCAAAAGGGCTTTGTGATCTCGCTGTTGTGTGACGAGATGGCTAGAAGCAACCAGCATCCTGAAGACAATAGAAAACATGTTCGGGACAAACAGAGATCTTCCCTGGAACATCCTCAGGATAAAAGGAGGCAGAGGACACACCCTGTTATTTCCCTGATATGCTACATTGTAAACAAAAAATCTGCTTTTAAATCGGCAGGAGGAGAGCTAGTTAATGTTAGCTGTTAGCAGCCAGTGGCCACAACTACACAATGTTTTCAAGGTTTCAATGAGGGGCTTGATGACTTTAAAACAGTTCAGTTATTTTTTTTAATAAGTGTGGATGTCTTTGTTCCCCTGGCACAAAAGGGGGAATAAATAACAAAAACATCGGTATCGGCTATTCGCCAAATACTTATTTGAAACATCAGTACACATATTTGAAATTGAAGATAAATTGGACTCTAGGGTTTACGACTAGTTCTTTAATGCATATTTGATGATTACTCCATGTTATATTAAGATTTTCTGGTCTAAATTTGAGAATTACACCACCAGAACATATTCCAAGCTGCATGTGTGGTATATCAGGGGCAACAGCAGTAAATGGACTTTGAACTGACGTTTAATGTTAAGTGTGCCGAGTTTCCCTTTCAAAGCAAATGCAATAAAAAGTTTAGGATGAGGAGCAAAAGGAATGTCTGGGCGTACTACATTAGTTGGCATGTCCATGGGATATTTTGCCTGCTGGATGATCAGTAAATCAATGTCAGACATAGAGCCTGGCTGTGTGGATGGATAGATGGAGGGCAGTCAGAGACCATAGCACGAGTGTGTTACATATCATCAGTGCAGTACAGTAGATGTGATTTGTGGATAAGTTAGACGGTAGTGACAGTGTAGTGCTAGCAGACGAGCCTGTTTTCTATCTGTCACCAGGTGCTCCTGTAACGTCACTCGTGCTGTGTTTGGCAGCAGCCGTGTCAACATGTTACACCTACAGTACAGTTATTGTGATGATTTTCTGTCAGTGTGCAGTGAATCTTCCCATGAAGAGTGCACAGTTTTGTTATTTCAGTGCTCTCTATGCAGTAACTTGCAGGCAGCAGATTTCTTTTCATCCACACACATTCGTCAGTGTGTTTGTGTGAGTTTGCGTGCGTGTGCTGCAGCCAGTAGGTTTTTTACAAGGTATGCTTACTCCACCCCAGTTTCCCCAAATCACAGTCCTCTGCAACCGATCAAACGACACCACAGCACACCTCAGCCAGTGCTACACCGTGTCCAGCAATGACATGCTGGTCTGCGGTATGTGTTGGCCTGGCTGCCGTCTGCAGCTGGTCAAGAGAGGAAAGAGATGGAGAGGGGGAGGACGGGAGAGAAGAAAAATAGGAAAAGAAAGAGAGGGTGATAAGCTGAACCTCATGTATGCTGTAATCGGATGCAGGCGTTTAAAAAAGCACCACTTAATCTAACTTCTGACATTATTTTTCCTTTAAAAGGGACAGTTTACCCTAAAATCAAAATTAAGCATTTTTCCTCTTACCTGTAGTGCTATTGATCAGTCTAGATTGTTTTGGTGTAAGGTGCTGAGTGTTGGAGATATCGGCTGTAGATGTGTCTGCCTTCTCTCCAGTTTAATAGGACTAGATGGCACTCAGCTTGTGGTGCTCAAAGCGCCAAAAAGAAATAATGACCTGGTTCCTAAAGATAATCCACAGACCTTGTTGTGAGCAGTTTCATGAAGGGACTATTGTCTTTCTACTGAGCTATACCTGCCAACTGTATCACTGCACATTGCACGGACGGAAGCATGCATCTACTAACAGGACAAGAGGCTCATGCTTATGACAGCACAAGATGTCAACATTAATGACGTCCTTCTCAGTTGAGCTGTAACATTACTACTGCTAGTTCAGTGGTGCCAGGCAAGCCAGCAGTAGATGCATGCTTCCTTCTGTGCGGTGATTTGGTTGGCAGGTGTGGTTGAGTAGAAAGAAAATAGTTCCTCCGTGAAACTGCTCACAACAAGGTCTGTGGATTATCTTGAGTAACCGGGTCATGATTCCTACAAAGAGATATTGCGGTTGAGGTTTCAAATGTATGTTTTTGGCAATTTGAGCACCAACAAGAGAAGGCAGATATCTCTATGACCGATATCTCCAACAGTCGGCGACTCACACCAAAGCAATCTACAGATAATAGAAAAAATATGTATTTTTGATTTTAGGTTGAACTGTCTCTTTTAAAAGTTGTTAATCTTAAACCTCATTAGATTTTCTCTTTGATTCCCTGGAGGCTCTCTGGGATCACTCGAAGCTTAATGTATTGAATACACTCACCTCCAGGTTTTTCTCTGTGAAGAATCCGTTGATCCACGACAAACACACAGAAGCCGTGAAAGATACATGTTTATCTTAACAAAACAAGTTGTGGGTGAAATGGGCTTATGCCTGCATGTGTGTTTACTCGTGTGTGTTCCTTTGTGCGTTGATGTGTGAGAGTCTGCCTTGACAGTGAGCTGATCCTATAAAAAAAGGAATGAGTCATGGAGCTCTGACAGTTGATCATCCTGTAATGCCTGATGATCCTCCTGGGCGCCTCTCTACACTCTCTCCTCTGCATATAATTCCTATGTCGCAGGCTACATGTGTACATTCTGCACTATATAACCGACATATGTGAACACACCCTGCCTAAATTTGGCATTTGTGTAAAGATTTCAATTATGTTTTTGACAACAGTGTACATCCAGATTTTTGGCAAAAGTTTGGGGAGGGCATGTCTCAGCATGACAGTGTCCCCGTGAACCAAGCAAGGTCCACCCAGACGTGGTTTTCTGAGTGTTTGTGTGGAAGAACTTGTTGTCCCAACATGTTGTGGAAAGTCTGAAATCAGAAGAGCAGAGGCTGTGACAGCAGTATACTAACGGCCATGTTTTTGGAATGAGATGCTCAATAATCACATGTAGGTGTAATGTTGCGTTGATAAAGGAGAAGTACTCTGCTGGTGAATACTGCATGGCCCTCAAAATGCAATGATGCAATGTTTAGACCTTCAAGGGCCTCATCAAGCAAACATCAAAGAAAGATGACAATATTTTTGCAAGTATCATAGAGGTATTAATTAAATTATATGTCAAGCAAATTATCCGTCAAGCAAGTCTGGCTGCCTACGATATAGCACATATGATTACCATGACTGAGAATCTTCACCGACATAAATTATATGTTTCCGCATTGAGGTCATAGTTAGTGGTGGTGTTGTATATGACAACATCATATTCATTTGCCCCAGCCCCCTCGTGTCTGTAAATAGGAAGGACCAATAATGAGAAAACACCTCAATGTTCTGTATGTAGTCCAGCACAAAACCATCTATAACTGTGACCTCGGTAATACACATATAGTTGAATTTACACATTTCTGACATGTCAACAAAAACAGAACATTATAAAAGTGATAAAGATAGAAATCATATATTAATATCTGTACATAGTAGTCAAGCATTTGTTTACTTCTGTTCAACATTGTAATCCTTGTTTTAGCTATATGTCTATTTCAAGGGCTACCCCTTGAAAGTCGGAGACCCCCCTTCTTTGCTGTACAGTATACTAGGGACGTTTTGGTCCCCAGATTTTGCTGCGGAGCTAGCACCCTTGACTTTCATGCTACTCTTCGGTACAGACAGCTGCAGATGTGATGCAGTGGAACAGAGGAGGAGAAACTTTCCACCATAAAGCCCATTTCAGACCAGTGATTGGCGATGCGACAAATCCGTTTTAGAACGTTGCAGAGAAAAGTTGCAGTGAGTGAACTGGCCGGGCTGTGCTTGACTCAAGTCTGCTGATGGTGTCACCTGCAACTCAGCTGGTTAAATCACCAGTGACTGGTTTTAGAATATAAAGCTCGTCGCCTGTTTTTTACAGCCAGTCAGCTTGTAGTGAAGTCAGCTGGTTTAGTCAAAATGACCGCAGACAACAAGTTGCAGACGGCAGGTGCTTCATCCCTGCTGAGCTCTCTGTTTCCGTCTCACAGAATGGCAGTGTCAGACGGTGCTGCTGCTGCTCGTTGTATGTGCTTATGCCCCCACACACATTCTAATTGACTGATTAGCTGCTGCTGGTTATTTATATGATTGCTGCGTATTTATTATGAATACAGTCCATCTGATGCTCATTTTGTTTCAGTTTTTGCTGTTTCATCACTACTACAAATGCACCTGTAGCCAGTATCTCACTATCACTACCCTCATTCATGTTTAAGAAGCTACCTCTTTGGGTTGTTTTGCAGCACAGGCAATCGTTGCGGATGCTGGAATAGCAACTTTGTCTGCACGATTCTCCACCATTAAAGCAGGCTATCACCAAAGGGACGTGCACCTGAAATTCTAGAACAGCTAATAGGAATGCCCTCTCTCTGAAATGACCTGTGTCTCCCATCGCAGTCAAGATTTTCTACAGCCGAAACTAGAGCCAAGAGGAGGTGCAGAAGTCTGGTTTTCTCTCAGACCACTTAAAATTCCAATATGCTTAAAGTTCATATGAGTTTTTGCTCAATGACACTAAAATAAAACTGCTTACCCCAGCTTTAAAGCCTATTCTGAATTATGTTACAGCAGCTATATTAGATCCCAATATTATGTTCCTTTATGCTGATTTTGGTCTGCACCTGTACCCAACTGGGTTTAAAAGTGCACTCTGTCCATGCTTTTCTATTCTTCTCAGTGTTTGGGTGTCCCGTGTCTTTTAGCCAAGTTGAGTCTTTGTAATTGAAGATAACAATGCGAAGTCTTATTCATCTTATAAGAGAACTCTTCTCTCTGCTTGAACTTCTCCACACTCCCACAGTCTTTTTCTTATCGTCTATAAACCATATCTTCCATCTTTCTATCATCTCCCTCAGTCCATCCAGAGGTCAGCGTCAGAGTCTGTAATCAGATTTAATATTACATTCTTCGTCTCCACAAAGACTTCATTCAGCTTACCTCTGGTTTACTGTGGGACCATTGTCCTGCACTTAGTGGAGGAGCAGGGTCACGATGCTCATCGGGATGCTCCCCACAGAGCTGACAGTAGATCTGCAGATGTCTGAGCAGAGAACGTAGATAAATCTTTGACCCCGTTGTGTGCAAGGGAATGAATCATATTTTATAAAATTAGACAAGGAAGCTAGAAGGAAGCTTTCATCCACCTCACCCCCTCCTTTAGTGTCTGACTCAGTGTCTCCACGTCTCTCCGCTCCACTTCTCTTTGATTTTATTTTCCTTAATGGAAGGATTCTCATGCCCAGACATTAAAGGGAAGAGTTTTTGAAGGTCGTTGGTTTGAGTGTCCTGCGCGGCTCAGTGGGCCAAGGTGCCAACCATATACTGTTGATTTCCAGACGTCTTCCCATGACCTTTACTGAATACCTTCCCCTCCCTCTCATGCCTCTGCTGTGGCTTATTAACTCGGAATCTTGACAGAGAAAGATGGGAATTTTCAGATAATTTAAAGTCATATTTAAAAACCTAATTTCTGTATGTGAACATGTGGGTGTGTGTCAGATTGAATATCAAGCTGGCCAGTGTGGTTTTGATGACTCCTCCTTTCTGCTTTCCGTCCAGTAAACATTCAAAGTGTGTGTGTGTGTGTGTGTGTGTGTGTGTGTGTGTGTGTGTGTGTGTGTGTGTGTGTGTGGTATGCCCTCATGTGTACTATTCTTGACCAATGTTTTACAAGAGGCCTCAAAGGTTCCTGGGTGGTCTAATTGCGTTTGCCACAGGAGATTGGTACACTTTGCCACGGTGCGTGTGACTGTTAGACGTGTGTATCACTTTGTGCAGGCTTGCAGGTGTGTGTGGGTGTAAATCAATATCTTTGACAGAGACAGTACAGTATGTGAGGGTGTTTAATGACACTCACCTGTCATCACACTGTCACACGCATGCTCTTTCTATGAATTTGTGTGCATGTGTGCAGACTATCACAAAGATATGTGCCTCTTTTTTTCCCCATCGTGCTCTCCCACGGGCATTTTTCCCCCCGTCTACTTTACAGTCTAACCCACAATGCACTTGACCCGCGTGGCAATAATTGCCTCAACCAGAGCACAAATCACCCATCTTGGCTTTTGTGACATACACCCAAGTATGCAGACAAGTACACACACTCCACTCCTCCCTGCACATAAGTCATCTATCAAACTGCAACCTGACTCAGCCGTGGCCCCGGGGCACCTAAACTAACACACAATAGCACCAACGTTTGGTTTCTATTCAGATAGCTACTATGGTTACCTTGTTAGACATGTTAAAAGGGCATCAGATTCCCATTTAACTCTGATGGATGAAGTGCATTAGCTCTGTGTAGGCGTGTGCATTCTATACAGGTGTTTTTTATTTTGTTGGTATGCATGCATATTATTTTAATCTTTCTACAGCATGCCCCTGTTTATTTCTTGACTTACAGGGAGTGTAGAAGTGAGGTATGTTTGACCCGATGTTGCCAAGCTATCTTCTGTTCCTTGTTACGTTTTCTGCATGGCCAACAACCTGCAGCGATAACGATGTAGTCAGGATGTCAGCAGCAGATATGATGTGTTCACTTTCTTTCTTCAGACCCTCTTGATGTGCTACGTTTTTGAGGAGTTTTCGCAGTTTTTTGTGTGCCAGGCAGTTTGTCTGTCCACCTTTCCACACTCATTCAACACTCATCCGTGTTTTATGATCTGCGTGTACAGTGTGAGACTTTGATGGTATGTGTGAAGAGTTCCCAGAATGTGTGTTTTTAGTTTGGTATGTGAATGGGAGTGTGTACATGTGTGTTTTTTACAGGGGTCCGGTGTGGGTCGGGCGTTTTGAAGGGGGCCAGACAGCTGCCTTTTACTGCCCCAGGGGGTAATAAACAGTGAGGGAGGGGTAGTTATTTACCCCTTTTATTAGGGCAGGAGGTAGAGGAGGAGACTTTATTGGGGTCACACTGTAACTACACACAGCTGCAGGGCAAGAAGAAAAATAAAGAAGAGATAGTTTGTTACAAAAAAATTTAAAGAGCAGTTTTAGCATCACTAAATTCCGCTCCCAGGAATCTAGTTTTTACTTGTTGTATAAGCGTATATGTGTGTGAACCCGGGGTCATCCACCGTTTTCCCCAGCCGCTTTTTCATTTCCAGGTCCCTTAACAGCCCACTCCTTGTTAAGCACATCTGCTGTCAATCAACTGTACCCTGTAATCCAATTGGCATTTCCTGCTGTTAAAGACACGCCCACTGACCTTCGCCCATTTAATGACTGGTCAGGTAGTTCACTGTCCCACTCAAAATGGTCCCAAGTTGACCTCCATTTGCCTTATCACTCTCCTTGGTTACCATAACAACAGATATTCTACACTGATGTTGCAAAGCTTCAGTTTGTAGGATCATGTAGCAGAAATGGAATAAAAGATTATATGTATTGTTTCTTTAGTGTATAATCACCTGAAAATAAGAACTGTGTTTTTGGTACCTTGGAATGAGCCTTATATGACTACACAGGAAGCGGGATGGAGATTGCCATGTTTCTACAGTAGCCCAAACAGGGCCATTCGCATTTTCGTGTCAGCCACCATTATAGAAGCTCATCTGTGATGAGCAGTGTTGGAAAAATACTGATTTGTAATGTGAAACTGCTTTATTCCGTGTTTTTACTGGTTTAAATCACCGGCTCCATTGTTCTGGTGAGGAAGAGACCTCTGCGGATAATTCAGCTCCTGGTGGAATCCTCCTGAGCGTCTGGATCGTAAGTTATGAGGAAAAAGGGTGAGCACGCATTTGCATGTAGTGGGTGGGCTGCCTGTCTCCAGTGTGACAATTCAAGTTAGAGAAACACTGATTTGTAATGTGAAAATGTTTTATCCAGTGTTTTTACTGGTTTAAATCATCAGCTCATTTGTTTTGGAGAGACCTCTGTGGATAATTCTGCTCACGGTAAAAAAAAAACAACCTAAACATCTGGTTCAGAAAGTAGGTGGGCACAGAATAGCTTCAGTAGCCAGTCTCTGACATGCCAACAGCATCAGAGAAACATTGACTTGTAATGTGAAACTGTGTTATTCATTAAATCACCTGGTCCATTTGTTTTGGAAAGTTAGAGTCTTCTGCAGATAATTCGTCTCCCAGTGAAATCCTCCTGATCAGTGAACACTGATGGAATTTTATTCAGGGGAAGTTTCAGCTGGTTGCACTCCTTACCGCTATACGCCACTAAATCTCCCTAAATCTAACAAATTAAACCTTTAAGGAGTAGGTCAACATTTGGGAAATGCTTTTTCAATTGCTTGAGAGTTTGGTGAGACAATTGATGCCACTCTCATGTCTATACGGTCACAACGGTGAATAGAGCAAGAAGCCAGTTAGCTTAGCTTAGTTTGAAGACTGGAAAGCGGCCTGGCTCTGTACTAATGTACAAAATCCACCTACCAGCACATCTGAAGCTCACTAATTTCACGTTATATGTCCTTTGTTTAATCCACACAAAAAACAAGTGTAACAATGACAGTTTGCCGTTTTGGGGGGTTATGCACTGGATTGTTTTTTGGCAAGGTACAGATGCAAAACAACCAGGAAAGACCTGGGAAGGTATTGGTCCCAGCCCATGGATGTATGAAAAGAATTGGATACTTAGACTTAGACTTGCTTTATTGTCATTCAACAAATACATCATCGGTGCACATATTAAACGAGATTTCGTTTTTTTGGCTCATGAGTAGACGCATAAATTGTGTAACTTACAATAAAATAAAATATAAAACACTGGTATGACTTAAAAAAAAGTTTAAAAAAAATACAGCGTTGAAGGTGGGGGCTCGTTCGTTCCTATGAAAGTCGTTCAGTGGGGCATGGTGAGAGTTCTCAGGTTGAAAATTAACCAGATCTTCCGAATCATTGGGCTCATAGAGCAAGCGCACTAGAGACTTTCATCAGCCAACTGACTAACTTTCACCAATGGAGCACCTAACGTCAGGTTTAACCCTCTGCTAACTTGAAAGGGAATACATTTTTGAGTCCCTCACAATGTAAGTCCATGGGGAAAATTCTTTTTGGGTCCAATGGCATCATGTGACGGACCTGCAAGTTGTAATTCCATGGTTTGGCTACTATGCCAAATCGAGTGCAAAGGCTGGTGCTGTTCCTGGGGTCTTGTCCCAGCCAAGAAATCCCCCTATATTAAATGATGAACTGTCACTTTACACTAGTGTCAAATTTTCTGTACACACATGAGGGTGGTATCAATGTTCTCATCTGACTCTCTCACGAAAGCGAGGAGCATATTTCCCAAAATAATCAACTATTCCTTGAAGTCAGGCAGCCTTTAAAGACTTTCCAGAGAAATATGAACCTAATTTAGCCAATTGGCATTTGAAATGGAAATAATAAAACTGCAGAGCCCAACAGTGGCATTCCTGCAGCTGGCTCTCTGCGTGTTGCTTCACATGCCAGGGAAAAATTGCAGGATGAGCAGATCCACATGAAATGTGTGATAAAAGTGAGCAAGGGGGAGAAAAAAAGTCACATGGAAACATTTTGAGCCTTGAAGCGCTGCGAGGGAGGAATAACGAGGGCATGTGGCAGAGAGATGATTGACGGAGGGATGGGGAGACAAAAAAACCAAGAGGGAGCAGGAGAGACTGAGAGGGAGGGGACAGACAAGTTATTCTAGTTGCAGACAGCTGACAGAGAGCTTAAAATAAGATGGAGACATCGAATGTGCATATATATTCTGCAGCTACACTCACAAACCATAAAACGTGCACGGTCAAAGGATTTCATGCCCCTAATGGTTTTCAGTGCAGGAGGGCCAAGAGTCGAAGAGTCAGGCTGAGTTAACATCGTGCTTTATTGTTTTCCAATAGAAAGTGTTGTTTCCTATGATCAAATTTCATATAAAAGAGACACAAAGTAAAAACTTAAGCAGTACTGTATCAGACTCCTAGTGTAGTAATAAATATAAAATGTCGTCATGAGATAGAAAAGATTAAAGTTGTGGGGCAGGGCTAAAGAAACACATCATAACTGACCTGAAACTGGAAGAGCTCAAAGATTGATTTACACATTCACAAATATAGTCTCACACCACTTCTGCTGCCACACACACACACACACACACACACACACACACACTTACATACAATGCCAAATAAATGAGCTGTCACTCAACAAATCCAATACACACTTTCATGTTTAAAGCCCACCTGGTCATGTTTGATGGAGCTGGAGAGACAGGCAGATAACTCAGGAGCTAAGACCATCATGTAGATATGTGACATACTAGATACAGTTACCACACTTATTACATAGTGAAGCTAACGGAGATACTGGAATAAAACTATAAACTGCTATCTCCCAGCACTGCCTTATCAAAGGAGGATTAGTGATGCACGTGGTGATGCAGGAGAGGAGGGGGGAGACTGGAAGGACGAAAAGTGAGAAGTGCTCTTGTTCATTGTCGCTCGTAGACTCTGGTGCATACCACATCATCTGCTTTCATGGTCTGAAAAGAGAGGACAATGTAAATATTAAAGGGGGACTATTATGCATTTCTGTATTTTGTGTCTTATATAGTGTAACAGTGAAGGATGTTCATATTAAATGTGACCAAAGTTTCAAATAATGTGTGAAACGTAATTAGAAGTAATCTCTGTGAGTAAAAAATCTCATGTTTCCTTAACTTCCTTAATGTTGTTTTCTATTTCTACCTATGCTGCTAAATGAAGCTACATGCTAACGTCAGGGAAACATGTCATCTTGGTTAATAATGTTGTAAATTTCCCCCTCAGGTTTCGGATCTATTCGTGCTGGAACATGTCCGTTTGTGTTTAGCAGCTTTTATTGTTTTGTTTTTTTTGTTGTTGTTTTTACAATAAAAATTTGTGCTATTCTCTGTTACAGTCATTCCCTTGCTACAGGTATATAGCTACATGCTAACATCAGAGAAACATGTAAATTTGGTTGTTGATGTTGTCAGTTGTCCCCTGATTTTGATCATATTCCTGCTGAAGCATATCCAGTTGTGGTAGAGCTGGGTTGAAAAAATCGATTTAATCGATCCGAATCGATTTTCCTTTAAATGGCACAATATCCTCATTCATTCATTCATCTTCTAACCGCTTCATCCTCTTGAGGGTCGCGGGGGGGCTGGAGCCTATCCCAGCTGACATCGGGCGAGAGGCAGGGTACACCCTGGACAGGTCGCCAGACTATCGCAGGGCTGACACAGAGACAGACAACCATTCACACTCACATTCACACCTATGGACAATTTAGAGTTACCAATTAACCTAGTCCCCAATCTGCATGTCTTTGGACTGTGGGAGGAAGCCGGAGTGCCCGGAGAGAACCCACGCTGACACGGGGAGAACATGCAAACTCCGCACACATGCAAACTCCGCACAGAAGGGCTCCCACGCCCGGGATCGAACCGGCAACCCTCTTGCTGTGAGGCGAAAGTGCTAACCACCACACCACCGTGCTGCCCTGGCTCAATATTGATTCATTAATTAAAAAATCGATCTTTTACTAAAACTGTTTTCCTCCGTGGACGTGTTGTACAGCCGGGAGCAGACTGCAGTAGCCTGCAGTACTATCAACCCAGGTAGTCTCGTGAGATCAACATTTAGCACCTGAGGTCATGGCGAGAGATCTCACGAGACGGCCGGACACTGAATGAAGACAGAGCAGCAAACAATGGTGGGAGCGCGTCCACTGAAGGCATGGGTCTACGGTGCGAGTATTTTCACTCGCATTTTCCCTTAAAAATATAACGCTAATAATGTACGAATGTTTATTAAATGCACATTAGTTTCGCCCGGCTGCTTGTACTTCTTTCACAATCGTTCTGGGCGGTGCCACAGCAACGGTGCGCTTGCAAACCTATTGCCAGGGGGAAACAGGTTTTGGTGTAACACGCCCACAAAAATATCGCCTATAGGATGCGAACCATGGCAGAAAAATGGCTACATCCCCGCAAGATCAAACACCGCAAAAGTTAGTAAAGGACGTGTTGAAAACGGTTGAAAACCGCTACACAACCGGAGGTGGTAGGGCGGGACTTCAGCGGGTGGCTCGTTCCGCCCAATGAGAGACTGATCTCTGCATCAAACTTCCGCCCACTCAGACTAGCACACTGCTAACTGTAGCCTCAGTTTGTACCTCATACAGATCTGCTGGTAAAGTTAACTTAGCGTTAGCAAGCGTGATAAAAGATGGCAGAGAGGCGACGTTGTGCAAATAAACCAAAGATTTATTATTTTTCTGTAGCAGTAAACACATGGGCCAATAACAAATGTGTTAACTAACTATGTTAAAGCTTTACAAGCTATTCAGGGCTGCCGACGATAACATTAACATGACAAACAGCAAGGCTAACATTACGGCTAACAAGCTAATGTACCGACGCTCCTCAGACACTCAGACACATACCAGACAGCCTCTCAGTTAGCTCATGTACAACACATGTACCACACAGAAACTTTTACAAAGGGTCATAATGTGCTTCTAGTGACTGTCAAATCGCCAGCAAACATTGTTTACACTGCGGACATAGTCTGAGTGGGCAGAAGTTTGCTGCAGAGATCAGCCTCTCATTGGGCGGAACGAGCCACCCGCTGAAGTCCCGCCCTACCACCTCCGGTTGTGTAGCGGTTTTCAACCGTTTTCAACACGTCCTTTACTAACTTTTGCGGTGTTTGATCTTGCGGGGATGTAGCCATTTTTCTGCTATGGTTCGCGTCCTGTAGGTGATATTTTTGTGGGCGTGTTACACCAAAACCTGTTTCCCCCCGGCAATATTTTTGCAAGCGCACCGTTGCTGTGGCACCGCCCAGAACGATTGTGATTGGTTGAAAGAAATACAAGCAGCCGGGGCGTTTTTTCCTCCAATCTCACAGTGAGAGTCGGCCCAGCCAGAACTTTGTTTTCTTGACAAAGGTCTGGTGAGCGAGACTACTGCGGAAACGGAGAGCAGCATGCCTGCTCTCATGGGACAAAGATCCTCTGAGAAGAAAGACGGTTCACTCTATTCTGCCGCCAGGAACAAACTGGGAGGCAAAGATCTTCTCTGAAGAAGAGGGTTCACTGTGCTGCAGGGTTCACCTACGTATATTGTTTCTCTTCTGATACAGTCAATGTGTGCATCACAACCACTGTTGTGTATTGCGGAAAAAGCTCTAAAAGATGGTTACAGGCAGCAAACTTGTGGATGTCCTTTGTTTACATTTTTTGTAGCCACTTCATTTAAATTGTTTGCCTTGTGATTAGATTTAATTTAAAATATTTATTTTGTATGTGTTGGTCAGGTAATGTTAAATAAAAGTAAATGATGACTAATGTACTGCTTTGGGGTCAATTCTTAATGTAAACAGTATTTTTAATAGTAATGCACCAGGTCAGAGGGTTCCTTGTTAAATATACTTCGTTAGTTCTCAGAAAATATCTTAACATTCAAGTAAATTTTGTATCATAATTGAAATATACTTGACTGAATTGATATTGAACTGAATTGAATCGAATCGAATCGAATCGAATTGTGAATCGGATCGAACTGAGTCCTTGAAAATCGAATCGATCTGGAAAATCTGAATCGATACCCAGCCCTAAGTTGTGGTTAGAAGCTTTTATTGGTGATTTTTTTTTTAACGATAAAAACGTCCTGCTATTCTCAGTTGCAGTCATTAACCGGCTACAAGTGCACTGCTTGCGTACATGCAGCTACATGCTAACGTCAGGGAAACTTGTAATCTTGGTCACGGATGTTGTCAACTTCTCCTTGATTTTTAATCAGAGTCTGGCTAGAAAATGTCCGGTTGTGTTTAGAAGCTTTTACTGGGAATATTTCACAGTAAAAAGTGAAGTTATTCTGCTGAGACGCCAAGATATGGAACACCCAGAAATGCTGACCAATCAGAGCAGGCTGGGCTTTCTCAGGAGAGGGGCTTAAAGTGACCAAGGGGGAATACAGATGTTCCAGCACAGACAGTATGAGGAAAGTACTGTTTTCGACTATTAAAGCATGTAAACATGTTCTATTAGAAACCTTAAATACAAGTATGTAGTTGAAAAGTAGCATAATAGGTCCTCTTTAAATACTAGTACGCTCATCTATGGTTCACTGTGAATTCATATTAAAAGTGGAGCATTTCGCTGAAAAAGCCATTAATTCTGATTTTCTCCAAACCAAATTGAGCTATTTGTCTCCCACAGTTAAGACCAACATAATGTCAGTGTGCCAAACTGTTTTGAACAAACACTATTTAGGGAACGTTGTTTAAGCAAACACGCCACTCCGTGCAAAACACTCACACAGTTATTATTACTGCTGGCTTCTAAAAAGCAGTTGCGGGTTTGGTGCTTAAGAGCACGTCAGGAGTCTGAGATTTGAACTTTCTGCCAACCCTCAAGCAACCATCGCCCCATAAATACTTGCTGTGTTTGCAGTTTGTTCAATTCCAAAACACTTCTCTCCAGAGAGGACTGTGGAGGATGCATGTGTCATCTCCGGTTGGACTGGTTTACCGGTAGACTTTGGTCAAATAATTATTTTAAATACTTATCAAAATTAGTTTCAGTTAACCTGAAGTGCCAGTTGGGTGGGATTTCTTAGTAAACACAGTTCTGTTTGTGGAACAGGCACTTTAGTATTCACAGAGAGTTTTGGTAGCTGTCAGCAGCAGAACAAAACACTGCAAACTAGTTGGAAATATTTTTTAAAAACATTTTTGACTTAGACTTGTTTAGCACTTCTTTATCAGCCCTTCAGTAAACACATCACCATCATAATTATCTGTTTGCCTTGTTTTGATATGTGCATTTGTAATCTCGACTGAAGCTCTTTCATCTTCTGCCAGAGGAACAATTAGATTGGCATTATGGTGCTCTAAGCTCAGTCATATAATTATATAATCTTAAGGCAACGCCTCAGATCATAGCCTGCAAATATCAGTGTAATTTAGTTGTACAAATAAGGTACTAATAAAATACATATCAGTAGCTACCAGTACAAAAATGTTGACCAAAAAAAGTTCCATTTAAGAGTGGCATAGTGAAAAATAGGGAGTTATTAAAAGATGGAGTAATAATACTGATATTCTGAGGATTTTACAGTATATGTATAATACATTTTTAGTGTACAAAATCTGTAGAAATGCTGGGTACAGATGGGAGTTTTCATTTAATGATTCATTATAATGTTTCTATTTCTAATGTTAAGAATTTAATTATCATAAGGCTAATTTCTGTAGTATAGTTATGTAGTTTTGGGGTAGGAAGACACAGCTGAACAAAAATCATATGTGCTGTTAGACAAAGTCACTTGGCCCATGATTTGATTTGATTGGATTTTGCTTTAGTGACAGAAAAAAATCAGAACTTTGTCTGTGTTTCACATAAATACACATATGCAAAACACCATTTAACCAAACAACAAAACCATACAACAAACACTACATATTACATTAGACATTACAAAACAGGGATACAGTGCAGAGCATGGTTTATGCCCTGGCTCAGTATTCATGCTCTATAAAATTATGAAATCACTCGCTTCACATCGAATGTTAGGGATCCAAAAGTTGTCGCAGGGCTTGGTTGTGTACCTTTTAAAGTTTTGTAGCTAGGCAGTCGATGCCCACTGCATGCGCTACTCTTCAGTTCCACTCGGAGGACTGGCAAAGAAGGTTTGCACATAAAGACATCTCTAAATTATTAGAATGAAATAGTTGTCACACGGGGGAAGATGGCTTTTAGCTGCAGGATGTTGAAGACCACAAGAGATGGTTGTAAAAGCTGAAAAAACAGTTATGGAAAGTGGTGACCCGGTGGGCAGCAAAGCGGTATAAACTAATTTGACTCAGTGGTAATTACAGTACACAGAATGCAGTGTTTGGCGGTACATGAGTGTTTGCTACTGTTGCCAGGTGGCCTACTTTTTTGGGGACGTTCTTCCAGAAACACTTGTAGCCTTCTTGCTTATCCACAGAATAATTTATTTGTATGTCTTCTGTGTTCCGAAGTTGCAACGAACAACACATTGAGCCTAAACACTTCTGTACAGGATCGTCGCTCGCAGGCCATGTACGGAGGCGTGTACCACAGTGTCTCACGAGAGTATAAGCGAAGCTTTAGGAAGCTTAACACAATACTCAAAAAACATTTAAAGTACCCTGGTGGCCTAAAAAGGCGTAAAAAAATGCATCTACAGAAATTTCTGTCAGAGTCAAGCTGATTTGTAACTGTAGTCTGATTCAAGCCCAAAACATGTCCACAACACTTCAGGTACATGTGTTTAACAATTTTATTGATACCCCTTATTTACAACAAAACTACACTGTAATCTGTGCTCTTTACAGTAGTGAATTTCCTTTGTTGGTTCTAGATCTAAACTCTGGTTGAGTGGATAGTTTGTGCCTTACCAGGATCAGTTTGCCATCGTTGGTTATCTCTCGGGTCCAGGACGTCTTAGGCCCTTCTCCCTTCTGCAGAGTCTGCTCACATCTGATCTTACTGTCGGTTTCCCAGCATGGGAAACTCTGAGGACAGAGAAAGAGAGAAGAAGAAAAACCATTAGACACACTGAACGTATAGATGAATAGATATGACGTCATCCAAAGGGAATAGAAGATAATGAGAGAGGGGCTAATGCTGAGAGACAACAATAAAGTTGGAGCCGAGCGATCACTGTGAGGTGATAACTTGTGATGCGCTCATCGTTACTAGAGCAAAGCTCTGGCTGGTTGCATGTGTTTGCTTTGGAGACGGCCAAATAGAGGCCATGTATGGGAAGATGGGGAAAGCCATGGGGAGAATTAGGGAGGGACGGAGAGCAGGAAAGGGCAAGAAGGGGGAACAGAGGGGAGACGGGAAGTTGAAAGGGGTCGTAAAGAGTGTGAAGGAGCATAGTGTAGCATGATAGGCCTTCAGAGACCAAGGGAGGAGGAAAGATATGCTATCAGTCCAAATATGATGAAAAGCCAAATTAAACAGATTGATGTAATCTGGACAGCTCCCTCCCCAAACGCCCATTTATTCTGTGTGTGTGTGTGTGTGTGTTTGCTTATGCGTGTGTGTGTGTGTGTGGGGAGGGGTGCACATGCAGAGAAAATAGTGTGTACCGTGCAGGCACGTCCATCCACTGTGGTCTCATTGAACTCCTGCCCCACAGTGAAGGTGATGTGGGTGGTGCGGACTGTGGTTGAGGTTTTAATGGACAGCGTCTCTCCGTCCTGCGTGATTTCCACCAGAGGCTTGGAAGCTGCCTTTACCGCAATCATACGCAGCATCATGTTCACACCTACACACACACACACACACGTAAGACAAGGAGAAAATGACTTGAAAGAGTACATTTAAGGAGAGATTTGGGGTTCAAACAAAGAACTATACACAAAGGCACACATAAACACTTGCTCTTGCACAAGCTGTTGTGGCCACTTTGAATGAATATTCTCATGTGAGCAGTACATGTCTACAAGGAGGGCAGATCTTTTTTGTGTCACACAGCACTGGTTTATAGAATTCAGCCCTAAGGGGCAAGGCCAACTAAACCCGTTTTTTTTTTTTTTTTTAATTGTACACCATAGGCCTTAGGCCCTGTGCGTGTATGCATGTTTGAATGGTGTGGTGTTGCTGCTTGTTCACCGTCTTCTCCTGCACACTCAGGGTAAAAGGAGCAGCCTAGCATTGCAGAGCTCTGTCCAATAATGATGACAGAGGAAACAATGAGGTCATGGCCAGCACATCTGCATTCTCCTCAGACTTAATCATCTTTGCACACACAGAGACTCTAACAGACAGACTAATATGTTGATTTGTATTGTCTGCACTGTCATCTGCATTGTTCTCCTTTATTAAACCACAGAGATAGCACAATCGGTATTCCCATAGTGTGCTGCCGTGAAACTGATGATACAGCGTGGGAAAAGAGAGGGAACCAGGAGCAGACCGGTGCAGAGGGAGGAAGGGAGGGGGAGAGAGGGGAGGAGGTGGGGGGAATCAGACAGACGAGGGGCAGTGGTCTGTGTGTGGTGTGTGGAGATCTCTGGCCAAGTGTGAGGGGAAGCGTGTGTATGTCGTCCAGTGGGTATCTGTCGGCGAGTTGGGTTTCGCACTTCTCACCTCTCACACATTCCCACCTGTCACCAAGGGTAAATATATACACACTCTGTAATGCACAGTCATTCAGCATGCATCAGGATGTGCAAGCTGCACACTGTACGAACTGTATGTGCAGCACACACAATGCACCATTTTGGTGCATTGTCATCATGTGCAGATTAATTTTGCATCCTGTAAAACATCATGTAAGACTGATGATTACCTCTTGCATCAGCCTGTGCATTCATTATACCTAATTCAGTGTCCTATTAATGTCTTTTTTTATTTTAATAGGCTATATTTAGTACCACTTTAACAGACATGCAATCAGGGGTGGAAAGTAGTACATGTACTCAAGTACTGTACTTAGGGGCACTTTTTGTGGTTTTCATACTTTCTTTAAGTATTTTGATTCTATGCTACATTATAGGAATAATCTACTTAATTTAAAGGACAAGTAATGTACTCTTTACTGCATGAAATTTACAGTATGTAGCAGTTACTGTCATCAGTGACACCTGAGATAGAAATTTACATCCAAAACATACCTTACAGCATTGTTATAGATTAAACTATCCAACAGTACAGTATGTAAATAGATTGAAATTAGCTCCACCTCTGCCAGCTGCAACATTAAAATGCTGCTTACATGCTAATGCATCATAATTAGAAAACCTGGTCACTGAATGGGACTCAGTGTGCAAATATTTGTTAGTAAGTACATTTTGCTGACAGTACTTGTGTACTTTTATTTTAGAGACGTTTTAATGCATGACCTTTAATTGCAATGGAGTATTTTTACACTGGGGCATTGGAACTTTAATTTAAGTACATAAATATTTCTTCCACATATGGTAATGTGGTGGCAAAAGCAGGTAGTGCAGAAAGGATTGGTGAATCGATCAATTAGTTGATCAACAGAGATGTATTTCCACCAAATTTTGCTCCCTCCAGACTCTAAAGAAGTGGGCATTTGTGGCTTTTCTCTGTCTTATATTCCTACTATTGTTACCATTTTAACCATTTTGTGACATTTTGGACAAAGTGATTTAGCAGTTTAAAATAATTGACGTTTTAATTGATTAGCTGATATGTAAATTATCTTTAGTTGAAACCTTAAAGGTGTACGACTTCCAACAACAAAAAATATCCAAAATTAGTTCATGCATGGATTTAGCCTTGAAAGACAAACTAAAATAGACAAATAAAAATAGAAACTTGGCACCATTTCCCATTATATATTTATATAATGACTCTACATCCTAAAGATTAATGTCAACCTTAAAAGGTGAGGAAACTGATAGTCGGGTTCAAACATGCCTGTTAGCTCCAGGAACCTTGGTTGAAAATTTAACTCTGAGAAACAAAAGTTTAGATTCTTTCAGGCGACAAACCAGCCTGCAGACACTAACGTATCTTCAGTCTGTTGGCTCAGACTGAAGAGAGGAGTCAAGTGCCGGCCTGTGGACCATTTGGGAGCCACGGAGGGGGCCAAAGCTTCTCAAGTAACTGCCAGTTGCTAGAAGTTAGAAAATTACCTGAACAGACTTCTGCAGACCTGTGACTAAAATGCTTGAATTCTCACAGACCTGGCCACACGAGGACACAGATAGACAGACGGTCAGGGTCGGGGGTCAAAGAGCAGAGGGCAGAGGAAGCATTTGGGACACGGAGACGAGCGAAGAGGGGAGGAGAGCAGGAGTGAGGAAAGGAAGAGAGGATGGAGGGAAGGAGGAGGGTACTGGGTGCTGACAGGCTGCGTCCAGCTGCGCTTTGCCCTCCAATGAAGCCACGGGCCATTCCTCTCTGTCAGTCATGCCAATGCAGAGGGAAATTATAGGAACACATGCTGTGGTACATGTCTGTGGATGTGTGTGTATGAGGGAGAAAAGACTACAACTGTGTCACTTAGTGGAGTTCAACCTTAAGTTCCTCCCTCATGAGTACTTGTCTTACACCTCTGTCTTTCTACTCACACAAAAGCGCACACAAGCTGTAACCTCACAAATGCGCACAGACGACCCTGCCCTCGCGTTATTAGGCACAGTGCCATGTCATCACATTGCCATCTTTCCTTTTGTAATAGCCCCCCACGTTCCGCCTCTCTCTCTCTCTCTCTCTCTCTCTTTCTCTCTCTCTCTCTCTCTCACACACACACACACACACACAGATGGAAATAAACATGGTTATGGATACATTAAACGCTAATTGGTGCGTCAGTCTAACAGGGAAGTCGGAATTCGCGCTCCCGCCCAGTGGTGATGTGTCTACATTCAGAACAATAGTGCCACTTGACAGCTATTTCAATAACCTCAATGTGCAGTAGACTGTGTGTTTGTGTGTGTGTGTGTGTGTGTGTGTGTGTGTGTGTGTGTGTGTGTGTGGGAGGGAGAGAGGGGAGTAAAAGGCGGCGTTGTTTGATGCAGTCATCTCACACATTCATCACATTCATCTTCCTGTGCCCTTACGTGATGATATGGATTCCAGGTGTGCACTGGCAAGTCATCTAATGGGAATTGGCTACTAACGACAGACGGCTCTGCGCGCACATGCACGCGCGCGCGCACACACACACACACACACACACACACACATTCACGCACACACCCTGCCGCCAGACTCCATATGCAGCAGTGATGTGAGAAAACATTGTGAATCTCAGCAGCAGGTGTTTGTCCTTTTTTTTTCCCCCGACTGTCACTTCAGATAATGATGTGACTGTCCTGCACTGTATCGTGCCATAACGGCCCTCTTCAACACACACACACACACACACACACACACACACACACACACAATCTGAGGCTGCGACACAGACAGATGTGCCGCCGTTTGTCTCTATTGTGTTTGCAGGGTAGGCCAAAGGGGGGTAGGAGAGAAAAAGGGGTGAGGGCTGGCTGGGGGCCAAGCGCTGAATTTTGGGTTCTGCAGAATGACAAAGACCCCCCACCCATGCGTGGCACAGAGGGTGATCCTCGCTGGCGCACGGACACAGAGGAAGATTTGACCTATAAATGTGCTGAGAGAGCTACAGTTTGAGCTGACACATCTGATCTGTGTCATTACGCACAGAAATAAAAGCTTCATAAGAAACCACTCTTGCGCAAAAAATGAGTCAAGCTTCCACAGTAGGCTGCTGTGATTATTTTTTTATCATAAGTTCTATCACTTACCCAACTTTTTCAAGAGTTCCTCGAAGTTCTCAGAACTCCTCATCTCCCAGGTGCCGGCAAAGTTGGGGATTTTGCGCTCCATGTCAGGCTGCAGGTGTAGTTTGCGGATTAATGTAGATGAACTGTCAGGTCCAAGTGTTGAGGGTGTGCTGCAGTCCCTGCGCGTCTACGTCTTCTTTATGAATCCCGTCTGGGTGTGTGGGCGCGCCAGATGGTTTGACTCCACACTTCCAGTTATTTCTGCCCTCTTCCCGGGATGAGTGACCGACTGTCGGGGCTGTTACCACACCTATGCACCGGTGCACTGTATAAGCGGCTGCGCTACAAATGAATGGCACGGAAAGCAGAGATACTTGTGTAGGGATGCACACGCCCCGTTCTATATGGACACGCCCCGCAGGCCAACAGATTACAGGCAAAGGTCCTCAGTGCCTCGACCTGACCACGCCCCTGAAGGCAACATGTGCACTTCTGAACTGCCCATACAGCCAGCAGTTGGAGACGCCTCTCATCCACGCGCTACCTTGAATCAGACCGTGCCCTGAAGGTCCTGTGCGCTCTGGAGAAACCTCTGCAGACTTTATATAATATCATATAAAATGTTGAGGTGTGTGATGTGCTTTGCCACTTGCGATGCAGCCAGTCGTATCACGGTTGAGTGTATGACTTCAACTCGGTGAATATTATTAATGCAAAACAGAGAGGATGTCAGCCAGGCCAGTCTGTTGACAGAACATGTCGTCTTGGCAGGGCGGTGCGAAGGAAGAACCAGTCAACTGCTAGACTGGCAGACTGAATGGATGGCAGTGCTTGTGTGTGTGTGTGTGTGTGTGTGTGTGTGTGTGTGTGTGAGTGAGAGAGAAAGAGAGGGTGTTTGTGAGAAAGAGGCAGAGAGGCCAAGTTCACCCCCAGCCTCCTGTGCGCCACGGCGGTGTGTCATAAAAATAAAAGCGGTGGTAATGGGATACAGCTTCTGGCCTCGACCGGTGGGCTATCCATTTAACGGGGGCCTGCGTCAGAGGAAAAAACACCCCGAACCCAGGAGGGAGGTAAAGAGAGAGAGGCAGAGATTAAAATAAGAGGTGGGACTGGCGCAGGTCGGCGGTGTCTCTTCGGAGCTTTTCGCCCCCCGCTGCTCGGACGGAAGAAAGGGGAAAAGAGGAGGAGGAGGCGCCGGGACATTTGGAACAACGCGTCAGACGGGCCAGTGGGGCAGGGTCAGGGGCCCTGCGGGGTCGGAGGTAGCCCTATAAAGAGCACGCACACTCACACACACATTATATAATTGCGCACACGCACGCACGCACGCACGCGCTGATGATGGATGGCAACGGGACAAAGCCGACGTTAACTATTGACTCTTGATGGATGATCCCATCCGCTACACTGCACGGCGAATTAGCGCGAGGTAAACCGGGCGACTTAAAGGAGAAAGGGAGGGGGGCATTAGGAGAAGCCTCCCCAACAGGCTACACGAACACACCCCGCTAATACACCGGATCAGTGCCAGACTTCTATAACAAAGACACACTGACTAACAAAGGTGAATACCGGTCTCAGATTGATATTTGGTAACGCGATATGCGCTTTTACGCACAGACCTGCGTCCAATCCAGCGCCTTGCACCGGGCCCGGCGGCTCTATTTGATGTGAACAAAGCTCGCTCACATTGTTTCCTTTATTAGCGCGCGCGCACACACACACGCACACGCACACGCTCCGCATTGGCCACACACCATGCCACAATCACAGCATGCCCTCACAAGTTCCCCCTGGTCCAAACAACAAAGGAGAGCCATCAGACAGCCCTATCAACTGTAATTTCCTCTGCAGTCTCCCATCCTCTCTTTCTCTGACTTGCTGACCTGCAGCTGTTAACCCTTACATGGTTTGTTCTTACAGTAATACAGTTTAAAGGCAAGATGGCTCCACATCAAATACCAGAATGTAAAGCAGAGCATCAGGCTGCCTCAATACTGCTGCTATGGTGGTCTGTCCAGCATGGTCTGTTCAGAAAGAGGGAATTGATCATGCCCCCAGTTTGAAAGTGACTGATGCCAACACAAAGGTTACAATAGAGAGCTGTCTAACGTTGGGGATATTCATCTTCAGCCTCACTGCAGGCCTTTAGCATATTACCATGACACAACAAGAAATGCATCAAAGGCCGCTGAATCAAACAGGCAGCCGTGCAATATAGCACAGCGACGGCCTCACCCATCTTGTGTGCGTGCTGTCCAGAGGGGGCTTGATAAAGAGCTCTGAAATGTGTGTGATGCTGCATGTCAGCACGTGATGACAAAGCACCGCTCAGCATTCACATCCACTCAACCGTGCTCTGCTCCTCTCAACCTTTCTCTCTCCGCTCATTCCTTCCCTCCATTCCCCCTTTTACTTTCTGCCTCTCCTTTACCTCACACAACTTTCTCCCCCCTCAGCCTCCTCCTTTTCTTCCTCCTCCTCCTCCTCCTGTCAAGCTTTTGTTCTTTTGTGCTGCTCTGACACATTCCTCAAACACGCTGAAGAGAGGGAGAAGAAGGGGAAAACAGAAGGGAAGAGGATGGAGGGGAGAAGAAAGAGAAGTTAGAGACTAGAGTGCAGGTCATTTTTTATCTCATTGTTGTGGCGAGAAGGATAGGGAGAGTGAGTCAGCAGAGAGAGACGGAGACCAAGAGCTGGCACATCAAAGGCAAACAGATAGTGACAGAGATGGAGAGGTTGAGAAACAGCGAAGGAATGAAGGCAACAGATATGTAAAGAGACTCCTCTGTCTTTGGAGGCGTGAGAGGTATTAGTTTGCTCCTCCGCTGCCAACTTCATTTCACTCATCTTCATTTCCTTATGTTCCCTTCACACTCTTATACGCCCTTATACTGTTCACTCCTTTTGTTCTGTCATCTTCATCTCTCTCTCTGTTCTCTTTCATACCAACAACCTGGTTGGTAACTGATAGCTCCATCTGCCAACGCTGAGGTTCACAGGCTGTACCACGTGCAGGCAAAACAAAGAGTATTGTGACATGTTTACAGTAATGTTTGACTCTTAGCAACCGGAGTTCACAGCAAAATCACACTTAACGAGAGAAATAAACACAGGATGTTCTGTTGTTCATTTTGAAATTCTGACACTTCAAATTACATGTAATAGTGCTCCAGCTTCTCCACTGCAAGGATTTTCCCTGGGTTTTAAACTGTTGGTTGGAGATAGAGGTGAAACAATATGAAAATTACTATCGCGGTTACGGTGACCAAAGTTATCATGGCTATCAGTATTGTTTAATTGTGCTGAAAATGTTCTGATGCACACCCTAAAATCATTTCACCTAGTTCTACTTTATTGTGGTGCAAAAGCAGCCCATCTTCAAAGTGCTTGCTTGAGACTCTGTGTCACTCTAGATGAGGACAAGGGACCGGCAGCATCACTGGGTTTGCTTGCTGCATGCCCACTATGGAGCACTGTCACTGCCTCCCACCATGTTTTAATTTGACGCAGAAACCTACCCACTTTGCATGCTGCACATACGCGCCTGCGTCTTGGAGACTGTTGCTAACTTTAATTAAGGCTGGACAGTATTTACTGTGGGTTTTCTTAATTGACAGTTATCCAACACAGTTTTAATCATAACTAAAATGTAAATCTTTTCGTGGTTTATCACGGAACACGAAACCGTTTCATCCCTGCTTGGAGAAGACAAATAATTTATGTTTACATGTGCACATTATTATGTAGCAGATATGTTAAAACTTAACATTTCAACGATGCCGTGGTTAACGCGTGGTTAGGTTTGCATAAAAACCACTTGGTTACAGTTGAAAAAGATCATGTTTTGGCTTAAAATGCCCAGTTTTCAGGGCACTGTCCCCCACTGGAGACACAGCAATGTCTCTGTAAAAAATAACTGCATCTCGTGGTACTATGCCAGCTGGAAAAACAGCAACAGGTCACTAAAAAACACCCACACTTGGGGGCTGAAAGGTTGTCGGAAACACAGCAGTGACTCGTGAAAAAGCAACCAGTTTTATTGTTTGATGATGTCAGACAGTGGTCAGCAGTGGTCTGTGTGGTGGCAGATGAGAACACATGAAGAGTGAAATGTTCAAGTTGTCTTTTGTGTTATTTGATAAAGCGGACAGATTAATAAGAGTCATAACAGAGTTAATCTGTTACAGCTGACAGGTCAGAGTTCTCACACCTGGATTGTCCTCCGTAGGTCTGACAAAGAATCACAGATTCAGTCACGTAATATGATTTAAACTTGGACGTGCAGAGCAAAAGTTAACTGAAAACTGTCATGCCATCAGCTATAAAGCACGCTTCTCATACACAAAAGAAAACTCTCCAAGGACACAGTTCACTTCAAGTACAATGAAGCCTTATACACAGGAGGAAGCAGAATAGTACATGTCTATATATGGTATTAGTTAATTTTGTTCCTACAGTCTGCAGCAGCAGGCATCTCACCTAGGTGACACACCTTCCACCATCCTCTTCACTCCACGATGACAAAGTTGGCTTGTACTGAAAATTACGTCACTTTAGAAATGTTGATATCGGTGCATTCGGCTTGAGAGGATCAGATTCTCTCTGAGGGGATCCCTTAAGACATTTTACATAATTTGGCAGCCCTTTTTGATATATATAGACTCATTGACTATCAGTGAAGTAACTGATTAATTAACTGATAATTTAAACAGACAACAACAAATTGATAGTTTAAAAAAAAACATGAAATCTGATGTTGAGATTCAGTGGCAGCCAGAGACAGACCATAGTTAACTCTGTTTCTCTCTGTGTGTCTCTTTGGTTTTGCAGGGCCTCTGTCTCATTCAAATCAGGCTGAACTTTGCATTAGCACTCTCCCCAGGGTGAACTGTACGATATCTCTACGCTCACTTCCTCTTGTGCTGCTTATTGTTTCCTATTTCCTCTCCTCATTCAAATGACACAGATTTGAACCATATCTGTGGAACCTCCAGCCTGTGTACAGATTATTTATTGTCCAGGAGAGAGCTTATCTGAGTGCGGATGGGAAGCTACATGCACTGCACCTCATGACACTTCATGCAACATTTGCTGTGTGTTTAGTACAGTGGTGTCCTCTTGCAGTTGCGGCCCTCATCGGCGATGAGGGCCGCAACTGCCGCAAAATGCGATGAGTCATTGCATTCATGTTGCAATCGAAATGTCTGAAACGGTGCAACTCGTCTTCACAAGTTGGAACTCGTGGATGTGAAAGTGTACGTGATCAGCCCGTAGTAAAGTCACACTTCAGTGGCATTCTCCGTTTTTATCATCCAGATGACCTCCAGTAAAAACCACTCACCCCAGTTATCCTGGTAATCCCAGATGTGAACTTGACTCTGGCCTTCACTGCCGCCAACTCCTGGAAGTCATTATCAGTGGCCTTTAGCCTCTGAGGAAGCCAAGAGGGCAAGATGTGCACAGGCATGCAGACAAAAGTGCAATGATTACAGTATCTTTCTCATATGATTTACTTCAGTGTCAGTGGGGGATTCGGACCACCCCAAGGGGTCATACGATAAATCTGAATGGTCCGGACCAAATTTACTGGGGAGAAAAGAGAAAAAACTGTACTGTGACACAAAGTGGTGTCCTTTTTCTTTCAACCCCTTGCTCCCTTCTTATGAAAAACTGCACAGTTCTGCCTTCTCAGTCTCCAAAAGCTGCAGTCTAACACAGAAATCACTCACACCTCATGGGCATATACAGCAGGAGACACAGTTTTAATTTAAGGGGTCCTAAGCCAAAAAGTTTGTGGCCCACCGCTCTGTGTGACTTGCACAACATTCGTGCACAACAAACAGCCACAGTGACACACAGTCACATTTATAGCCAAAAGTGTGTGCAGCACTGTTGGCTGCTGGCATGCTGACCCTCCAAAACCATGTGGGTTTGATTAGCGCAGAGGAGATGGCAGCGTTTAACTACATACGTGGAAATGAGAGGCAGAGTGAGGGAGACTAAAGAGCGTAGAGGAGAAAGATAAGAGAAGAGGAACTGAGAAAGGAGACTGAAAGTTGAATGTCAAAGAATGTACGTGTGTAGGAGTGTGTCCTTGTTTGTTTTTAATACTGTGCATGAAATGTTTTCAATCCTAAAAAGGTCCAGGTCAGCTTTGTGTGAATGCTGTAAATGCAGGTCTGCATAAATGTGTGTGAGCATGCTTGTGCATGCATGTGTGTGTTGAAATCTTCCTCTACCAGTTACCCAATTATCGTTCTTCTTTGGGTAAAATTTGATTTTACAGGAATCAAAGTATGAGACAGATCATTTCGTGATATCCTGCCCACACACATCTCGTCACTGTTTGCAGGAATTTTTGTATTTAAAGCATCAGAGTGGTGTGTGTGTGTGTGTGTGTGTGTGTGTGTGTGTGTGTGTGTGTGCGCGCGCACGCACGCACGCACATGAGTCAACTGAGTCTCCTTGTGTACATGAAACTAAACCTCCAGATGCCTGGGCAGTTGCACCCAGACGCCTGTATTACTCACACTCTATTCCTTTTGTCCTTCACCCCCCCCCCTAAAATCTCTCTTCCCGCCCTCTTGAGTCTTTGTGGTTCTAATTATCTCGCTCATTTGTTATGAGTCTGTCTGGACGGAAGGAGAGCAAGAGCTGAGAGAGGCTAGATCAGGAAGGAGAGGAGCTGAAGAAGTGCTCGATCATAATTAATGTTTAAAAAAGTTTATTCGGTGGAAGTTATTTTTAGCAGTGCTGCAGCACCTCAGAGGGGCCGTGGGCTCGTTAAACCGTAGGTGGCAGCGGCCGAGTGGACAAACTGCAAAAACAGAAGGAAAGTTTGGAACATAAATGGGACCAAATTAAAGGAATGCTTCACCCACTAAGTGACCATTTGCACATCGGTGACTCACCCTGTGTTACACTGAATTACTGAGGAACACTGCATTTTTCTCGCATGCCTCCACAGTGAGCAAAGAATTGAAAAAAGCAAATCTTCTTGATGAATTGAAGTGAAATGGGGTCCATGTTTAACACAGCAAAGCTATATCAAAATACCATTTATAAACTCCTGCAGTATAAACCAAGTCTCTTTTATCCAGTCATATGATCAGTACTTCCCAAACATATGCATTTTCACTTAAACATTACTATTTAAAACATTTCCGCATCAACAGTCTTACACACAGATGAGTAATAACAATAATAAACTTTATTGATATAGCACCGTCCATACAGGAAGTGTTGCTCAAAGTGCTTTATAATAAGAAAAAGAAACAAGACAGTAAAAAAAGGGACATTTCTTATGGCCTTGAGTAGAGAATGCTGTAATTTCAGTGCATGGTTAAAAACTCTGAGCTGCTGAGTTTCTTTTTCCTGTGATAGTTTGTATTTAAATACTAGCAGCAGAAGATCTAAGAGTCTGTGCGGGATGATAAAACGACAAAGAATAAGTAGTGAACGCTGGTTCCAAACCATTAAGCACCTTGTAAACAAGTAAAAGAACTTTAAAATCAATCCTGAAGACACTGGGAGCCAGTGTAACTAAAACCAGAATGATATGCTCTGTCTTGTTCAAGTTAAAATAGTAGTGGGCCTGGGCAACTCATTGGAATGCACAAGCAGAGTTAAAACGCACTCGCTTGCCCATGAGCGTTACTTGTGTTTTAAATAGTAAGGTTTTAGTGAACATACATGTGTTTGGGAGGTGCTTAGCATACCACTAGATAAACAAGACTTGGATTGTACTGCACGAGCTGTGTGAAAGTTTAATGAATGATACATGTAGTTTTGCTGTTGCTAAATCCGGCCCCCTTTTACTTGAATTCATCAAAAACGTTCTTCGTCTTTGGATTCTTTGTTTACCAGAAGGCTTGCAAGAAAGACAAAGTTTTCTTTATGAATTCAAGGTAACAGGGGGTGAGTAATTGACACACAAATGGTCACTTTGTGGGTGAAGTATTCCTTTAATTTGGCCCCATTCATGTTCCAAACTGCCCTTCTGTTTTTGCAGTTTGCCCACCCTGCTGCTGCCACCTACAGTTTAACGAGCCCACGAGGCCCTCTGAGGCGCTGCAGCACTGTAAAACAGCATTGTATGGACTGAATGATGCTGAATGGCTTTACGCTTGACAGGAAGATAGAGGACAACAGAAGGGAAGGATTGAGAAGAGGGAGGTTGAATATGTAGATAGAGACGTCCATGAGGACAGCCGTGTGAAGTACAGTGAGTCAAAGTGTAGAAGAGAAGAGGAGAAATGAGGGAAAGTTGAGAAGAAAAACAAGCACTGGTTCCCATACTCTTGCTGTTTTTCACCTTATTTGATGTCCATGTGTTTTGTTTTTCTATAAACTGCCAAAAAAGTTCAATAAAAGTGCAGCCATGTTGGTTTTTTTTTTATCGAGTCACCCCTCCTTCTTGCATCTTACTGCTCTGCCCCTCCACCCTCACACCGCCTCTCACTCTGCACTCATTCTTTTATTCTCCCGTTGCCTTTCCTCTTTGACCCGAGTCAACGATTGTTGTTCGCTTTTGCCTTTTCCTCAGCTATGATTGTGTACGTGTGTGTGTGTCTGCAGTCAGCATGTGTATGTGTCTGAATGTGACTATTTGCAACTAAATGTGCATGTGTTTGAGTGTGTGTGTGACCCTATGATGATGTCATGGATCAGGAATTGCCATGGTTGAATATTTCACTGGAGGTCAACCTCTGGTCACTGTTACTGTGCGTGACTGCTGTGGGTCCAGAATTACCTGACGAAATGGTGACATATTTATGGGTTTTATTGTTATTTTTAATTGTCTTGAAGGGCACTCAGCGGATAAATCATTCCCTGGTGCCCCTTGAAACAGAAAAATAATAAGTTTAGGTGCAGCCTGTGATTTCTAAGAAAAAGACAGGATAAAAACCTAAAAAGAAATACCTCTATTTTTCTGACCCTGCAACAGAATCATAAGGCAAAAAATTATATAAGCCAATTCCAGAGAAAAGGACAGAATGTAAAATGATGCACCGTGTCAGAATGGAAAATTGAATAAGTTTTATAAGATCGAGGCTGCAGTTCTTTCCAAAAGGATCATCTGTGAGCACCACTACCAGCTCGCACACATGTGCAGTCATTGCCTGGAGCTTCACTGTGCACCAAAAATAATTTAATTAACATTTTTTGCTGCAACTGCATGCTACAATCCTGCAGCCAGTACAAGAGCTTTTTGGTGACTTTGGATTCTAAAGTTTCATCACTCATCTTCTGCTTCAGTGAGACTGACATTTCGCAATCATTTTTTTTTCCCCACTTGGTGCTGGCAACATAATCAGCTTTTAAAGCAAAGTCAGCCACGTTCGTTGCCTCAGAAAAAAAGTCTTTTCAGACAACAGGTGATCAGGTTTCAGCATATCTCCCAATGCTCTGTGGAAATACTTAAGAAATGTAATTGTGAGACCTGCAGAGTGACAACCTCCAGTTGTTCCAGGGATTATCAGTTGTTTGGGACTTGGTTTTTATGAAATAAGGTGAGGTCAAAGTTACAGCAGAGTTTAGACAGTGAAAAAGGTTGAGGCTGGGTTAGCAACCAGGCAAAGCAGGAAAGTGCCCTGCAGCCACAGACCATCAGAGGGGCCAAAGACTTCAGGTTAAATAAGTTTGTAAAAATTAGTTTGTTTGGAGGTGTCACTTTTTATCAGAACTTCAAACTTTCATTTGAAATTGAAAAAAATAAATGTTTAATCACCGGTTTAATATTGTACAGTCAAGAAGAGCACAATACCATCTGAAGTAGTTTGCCTTGTGGTCCAGCAGAGGGCGCTCCTAAACTTCACTATCAGCTGGACTTGTTGACCTGTCAGTAAACAAAACTAATTATAAAAACTGGAGATTGACAATAGCTAGCAATTCACAAGGCGAACTGATTAAGTTTTTAAGGTAAAACCTAATTTATTTTGGTCCATATTAACAATTTTCCAAAAAGAATGCATACAACAAAGAAGAAATGACAGTACGGCATTAAATTAAAAGCAAAAACAACAAAAAATTGTGTAGGTTAAAGCTTAAATTTAGTATACCTACCCTTTTGACATAATCCATTCTATAGCGTGTTGTTTTATCTGTAGTAATCCAATCAATTTACAATTGGTATAACTCCATTCTTTAGCCTGACAGTTTGGTTATTATTTGTTGTAGAGGGGCCCTAAATTAAAATCCAGTTTTAATGCCTTTATTACTTACTAAATGAATCTGCATTTCATCAACTCATCGCAGATTAATCACTTATTACTAAAATATAAACAATGTACAGGGGCAGGGGGCTATTTTTTTTGTCCCAGTGCACCAGGCCAGTTAATCCAGCCACGTAAAGGATTAAAAGTCAGGTTTTAGGAATAGAGAATTAGTCAGCGTAGGTCTGTGTTTTGGATAGACATTCAAGAAGCTGTAAGGAAAAGAGAGAAAGTCATGTCTGTTTAAATATTTAAATTGGGTGAATGCAAACAGCTGATATGAAAAAACAAACCAATCTTGCAAACGTCAGCCTACGTCCATACCTCTCTCATTTGATGACAAATTTGTGCAACACTGCCATCATCTGTGTGATAACAGTCTCAGCATGTTGAATAGTGTGTGTGTGTGTGTGTGAAATGGTCCACATGCCTTTGGCTATCTGCTCTGCTCAAATACATAATATAAAACAAAATACGTCCTTTTTATCTATTGATAGATTACCATCATGGACTTTCTTTGTTGTCTTGCTGTCCCTTTGGGGACATACAACTTCCAACTTCCATAAAAAGTCCAAGTCAATGAGCTATTGTTACAGTTATCAGTCCAAAGTAAGTTAACATATGTGCTCCAAGGCAGAGATAAAATGCCCTGGAGTACAAAGTGAAGAAAAATGACTTGAACTTCTGCTTTAATTTTAACTTCATCAGCTGTTAAGATGCTTTTAAAAGGGACAGTTCATCCCATTGTTCAAGTAAAAACCACTTTGTTTCAGTTTCCTGAACAAAACCGTGTACTGGGAGGTAGTGAGTCATATTTGCAAATGGGGAGTGATTTATCCGAATAACCGTGAAACGAAATCATAGAAAAAAAGATAACAGACTCAGTCATGCTGCACCTGGTGCTCTGATAAGGTCCTGTTGGTTCCAACCCAAAACCAGTATCACTGTCTTAGTATTGACTTAATGATACACTCAGAGATTTGAGTCCAGATGTACAATGCAAGTGTTGAGATGAAGAAATGGCATAAGTTAAAGGGACAATTCACCTTAAAATCAAATATACACATTTTCCCTCTTACCTGTAGTGCTATTTCTCAGTCTAGATTGTTTTGGTGCGATTTGCTGAGTGTTGGAGAGAGATGTCTGCCTTCTCTCCAACATCTTGTCTCTCTTGTGGTGCTCAAAGTGCAAAAAAATACATTTCACGAGTACTTCTCCCATACTGTGGCAGCACGAGATGCAGTTATAATAATCTTAATTTATAAAGCTCTTCTCAAAACAGGGTTACAAAATGTGTTACATGTCAATAATTAAAACCGCCAAGCCATGAAAACTTTAAAAAGAACTGATAAAAACACTTTGGTGTATAAAAACTGAGCAAATAAAGGACAGTTTAAATGAACTTAAGACTCAAGTAAAATCAGGAAAGGCTCTCCCATGAAAGTATGTTTTAAGAAGGGATCACTGACTCGGCCGACCCGATATCCTCGGGCAGATTGTTACAGTGTCTTGGGACCCTGACAGCAAGTGCTCTGTCTCCTTAAGTTTTCAGCTGGACCTCTGTCACAGAAAAAAGGCCTCTGCTGCCTGAGGACCTCAAAGTACCTCCTGACACGTATGGTACTACTAAGAGGTCGGAGATATAGCTGGGAGAGACCATGAAGAGCCTTAAAAGTAATTAGTAAAATCTTAAAATCTATTCTAAAACATACTGGGAGCCGGTGTAAAGAGGCTAAACCTGGAGTGATGTGTCTGGTTAAAAGCCTGGCTGCTGAATTCTTTACGTTCTTGAGTCGACAAAAAGATTTTTGATTCAGGCAAAAAAGGGGCTGTTGCAGTTATCCAGGCGTGGGGAGATGAAGGTGTATAAATTTGTCTCTGTGTCTTTAAAAAGTTGAAATTGATTGTATTTTTGAAATACTTAAAGAAAATGTCCTCCATGTCAAAAACTCTGGTGTGATTTTTAGACGCTGATCTTAACACCCAGAAGCACATCTCTAATATTTCTAAAACATGGATGACTTTTATCACCTCAGAAATATATCAAAAGTTAGATGCTTGTTGTCTCAGTCAGACTCTGAAAAGCTGGTTCACACTTTTATTACCAGTAGGCTGGATTACTTACAAAGCAGACATTAAATAAACTCCATCTTATTCAGAACGCCACAGCCAGAGTTTTAACAAAAACTAAAGTTCAGATCACATAACTCCTATTTTATCTACTCTTTGCTGGCTCCAAACAAAACAAAGAATGGATTTTAAAATACTTCTTATTGTTTTTAAAGGCATGCTCACAGAGTACACACCAGAGAGATCCCTTAGATCATCTTAAAAAGGTCTACTCATTGAACCTAAAATCAACTCTCAGTCAGCTCATGGTGCTTTATACTATATGATATTTTATGTTTGCCATGTATGATGTATGTTAAGTACATTGAGTTTCCGCTTGTTGTATGAAATGTGCTATATAAATAAAACTGACTTGACTTGAGTCCTTGGTTCATGAGATGCATGCTGCTTTCTGCAAAGTAATACCGTTTGCGGGTGTATTTCAGTAGAGAAATTCCAACATGAAACTGCTCACAACAAGGTCTGTGAAGTATCTTGAGTAACCGGGTCATTGTTTCTGGAAAGAGACATTCAGTATGTTTACATGACACTTGAAAAAAAATTAATTATTGCCTTAATCCGACTATAACTGGATAACTTAAGTGCATGTAAATGCGTTACTCCAACTAATATCGGAGTTCTCCAATTCCGATTAAGACACCCAGATAATGTGATTGGAATTCGATTTTCTCCAGCATGTATACGCCATAATCGGAGTTAAACTAGACAATGCATGTGTGCATGCTCCACACCCCCCACGCTGGCGTATGACCCCGGAACAGACAAGACATGCTATTGTTGTAGCCCTTAAACAGCATACGGCGTTCTTGTCTGCCTCTCAAAATCACCATGACCACGAGGGATAGCGTGCACCTTATCTGCACAATCAGCAATGCGTACATTACGTACGAGATGAACAAAGCTGTACGATTAGCCATCTTGCTGCTGTTCGAAAATGCCGGTCTGCCGCCTGACTCCAGTTGTTTATTATTAAGTGACGTAATAGGTCAACCAGAAAGGGGGCCATATTAACCCGCTGAAATGACGCATAAGGCCACCTAGTGTTGAGGAAGAGGGCACGTTCCTGTCAGTAATTCAATTTCTAGGTTGCATTTAAACAGGGACAAGGACAGAAGTCCGATTAGATTCCAAAATCGAATTTTGAGCATAGCTCGATTAAGCTGTTCATGTAAACGTACTGACTGCTGCTGTGTTTGTTTGTTTTTTGGTGCTTTGAGCACCAAAAGCCAAGTGTGAAAAGCAGACATCTCTACAGCTGATATCTCCAACACTTGGCCGCTAACATCAAAACAATCTAGACTGATAAATAGCACTACAGGTTAGAGGAAAAATATGTATATTTGATTTTAAGGTGAATTGTCCCTTTAACTTATGCTATTTCTTCATCTTAACACTTGCGTTGTACATCTGGACTCCAGTCTTTGAGTATATCATTAAGTCAATACTAAGACAGTGATACTGGTTTAGTTTGGAACCAGCAGGGTCTTATCAGAGTGTCTGGTACAGCACAACTGAGTCTGTTATCTCTTTTCTGCAGTTCCTATTCATGGTTGTTCAGATGAATCACTCGCTGTTTGCAAATATGAATCACTACCTCCCAGTACACCGTTTTGGTTGAGTACTTGTGGTCTTTATTTGAACAAGCTGCTCACGTGAGCTGTGAGTTTCAGAACATTTATGATTCAAAGAGGAAGCCAACACTTGCACGAAATCAGGTTTTGTCTTATTAAGACAAAACCTGATTCTTATTAAGACAAAACCTGATTTCTGCAGAAAAGAGATCACATTATAATCAACATAATATGTTGATTATAATCAACATAATATGTTGATTATAATGTGTAGCTTAAGAGTTTTCTCTTGTCTATTGCAGATCTTGTCTGCACACACCATGTTTCATGGTGAGGGTTAAGTTGTCCAGTGATCTGTATCAACTTCAATGCAGTGAAAAGAAATCAGGGTTGAAATGACTGTATATAAATTCCAAATCTTATGTTCATTAAATCATACCATAACTTAAATGCATTTTAATCCCTTTTGTGCTGCAGTTTCATTCATGTCCTTTTAATGTAAAATACACACAACACAGTAAATTACTTCATTTCTGTGCCACCTGTGCACTACCACTGTAACTTTTAATAAAATGAAAAGCCATCAGAGCACCAACCCTCTCATGATCTCTCAGAGATATAAACAGATACACAGGCATGAGCATATATAGTGGTACAAAAATACATTTTTTAAAAATTCAAATTCTTCCAAAAATTGTGGTTGACATGTTGGTGATTTAAGATTAATATAAAATACAGTTAAAAAAGCGAAGACTTCTCAGATGTGTTTGTGAGAATTATCGTCTCATCTAGTTCCTCAAATTAATTCTGATAGCCATAAATAAAAACAAGAAGAATTGATAAAACCCCGAGCCACGTCATGGCTTTGAAGCTGGGAGCATTGGCACTAATTCCCGGGTCCTGACAGCCTCTGGCGTTGTTATTTGGCTTTAGATTTTCAGGGTTTCCCTCAAAATGGACTGGCAGACACTGATTGTTGAGCTCCTCACAGGCCAGGATCAGGTGTTTGGTTTCCTCTCGGACGCTCTTGATCCCACATGTTCCCTGATAACTCCTCACCGTTACAAAAGTGAAAGGCCGCTCACTGATGCACAGGTTGTCCTTGTACACCTTTCCCCCCTTGTTAGTGCAGACGGCCTTCACCCTGTCCAGTTCGCTTGTGTGGAGGAAGGACTGGGTGGGTCTGTCACAGCCGCCGTTATTCTTGATGTAGTTGTACCATTCATTCTGGTCCAGAGAATTAGGAGTACCAGAGCGAATGTGGCGTTTGACAAAGGTGCTGAAGCCGTTATTCCATTTAGAGAGCTGGCAGGGAGCGTCGTTTCTGGCAAATGTTTGATGACCAAACAGAAGACAGACAGCCAGAGTGAGGAAAACCCTGAGAGCAGCCATTACCCAGCAGTCCTAGAGTGAAACAGACACCATGAAGTCATAGCAGAAGACACAAACACTTCACACTTCACTGAGTAGTCTTTTACATCTTACCGCTTCTGTTTCACCAACTAAATGATGTGACACGTAATAAAGCAAACAGTGTGTGCTGAAGAGCAGTCTGAAAAAGCCACAGCTGCTCGTCTGTCTGTCTCTGTCTGTATGTCTGTTTTTAAACATGAAAGTAGGAGAGGATGTGGAAAACAGCTGCTTGATTAGAAAACTTCCCTACCTTTTTTGGCAGCAGTGGAGGCCTCTGTGAGCTTCAGATGACCTAGAGGCTCCAGATGTAAGATCTTTCTTCTGTACTTCAGTTACGGTTCCACATTTCACTTCCTGTTTGAGAGGGAGTGGCCTAAATTGTGTGTGTGTGTGTGTGTGTGTGAGTGTGCATGACTTGAGTCTGTCCACACGGCTGTGCTTTAGAGCATGGAGGGACATGATCCAGTTACAGCCAGAAATACCTGCTCAAGGCCCAGTGAGCTATTTTTGGACGTACGGCATTGCTGTTTGTGTTTGTTTTACGTGTAGTAACTTTTGCTATGTATTTGTACTAGTTTGGATCATTAGGGCTTCAAAAATGATGATGGGACATGTCTTCACAATGACATCTACATGTAAAACGGGTAGTCATGGAATAAGAAACGTAGGAAAGCCTCATAATCTGATAGGAAATAGTTGAATTATCATCATCTATGCTTCACCTTTCCACTGCACTTAATAAATATACAATAATTAATTGTTCTACTGTATAAATAAATAGAGTTATGTATAGTATATTTTTTGCTAAACATGCCTAAATAGAGACATCAGGGTGGGGGAGCCCTTCTGTGTGGAGTTTGCATGTTCTCCCTGTGTCAGCGTGGGTTTTCTCTGGGTACTCTGGCTTCCTCCCACAGTCCAAAGACATGCAGGTTAATTGGTGACTCTAAATTGTGTATCAAATATCTAATTTCCTCCTTCTTTCTGTCTCCCTGCAGCAGGTGTGAAAATGTCCACCACTTTGTTTCTGTTGGCCAGTGAGAGGAAGGACTGCAATCGTTTGCCACAGCCCGTTCACTGTTTGAGGTAAGCCTGCCAGTTGGCACTGCATCACAACAGGCTTTAATCCACAAACTCATCCCTCTCGTTTCTTTCTGCACCCACATGATTAAAATTCTGGCATAAAGTAAGAAAAAAATGTTGAAGTCTCACATCTAAGTGTAATCACAAATTATTGTTGTTTAAGACCTTTCTGCCAGGGAGTCCTGGTCAAGACAGGCAGCAAAATATAGTCTGGGGCCGTTAGTGGCCATTTTGGTAAGAAACTGGAACCAGGGCGAGTGAGACAGGATCCGGAATTCGATGGATGCGCCTTTCTGTCAAAATAAAAGCACCAAGCTAATAAAAATGCGGTGAAACTTTTAATTTAAAAAATATAATTTACAAGAAAAGCCCCAAGCCATTAAGTTAATCGATTTTCTTACACCCCTCATCACCCCAAATCGATGGTGCGCCAGAATTTAAAGTTTTACTTTGGTGAACACTTATACTTTGGTGAATTTGGTGAATTCCGCATCCACTCTCTAGACCAGAACCAGAATCCAGACAGAATTCAGAGTGAATAAAAACGAGCCTGGTGACGCGAGGCTAAGCAAAATAAAAGTTAAATATACAGCTACAAACACAGACAGTTATACCAAAATAAACATAGCAATATACTGTGCTTCTTTCAAAAATCCTTTGTACATCTTCTGAGCTAAGCTATTTTTCCAAATTGAAGTTAATACAATTGAACAAAATCATCAGTTACAATGAATAAAATGAGCTACTGCAGTGTTCGTGAGTTAGCTTGATAAGTAGGTAGGCTATGCTAACAAGTAAGCTTGCCAACAGGCTAGAATATTAGCGAGTTACCTTGCTCAGTAGGTAGACTATGCTAACAAGTAAGCTAGTCAATAGGCTAGAATATTAGCGAGTTAGCTTACTAAATAAGTAATTAGCCTTGCCAATAGGCTAGTTCATTTTTAACTTACAAAGATACAAGGATAATATCATTTTTCAGTTGCAAATACCTGCGATTAACAATTTTTTTTTTCTTTTTTTAGCCAATGACATGAAAACATTTTTTCTGTTTTGTCTGGCAAGATTGCAAATTGATTGGACAATTTGTGTATGTTGATCCAGGACCATCAACACCGCGTTAATTCTGGATAATCTCCTTTTTTTGTTAACGTCAGCATTGCAGTGATGGTCCTGGATCACCATTAGCAATTCTCTTCAAGATCAACATGGTAATGATGGTCCAAGATCAACATACAGTACAGGCCAAAAGTTTGGACACACCTTCTCATTCAATGCGTTTTCTTTATTTTCATGACTATTTACATTGTAGATTCTCACTGAAGGCATCAAAACTATGAATGAACACATGTGGAGTTATGTACTTAACAAAAAAAGGTGAAATAACTGAAAACATGTTTTATATTCTAGTTTCTTCAAAATAGTCACCCTTTGCTCTGATTACTGCTTTGCACACTCTTGGCATTCTCTCCATGAGCTTCAAGAGGTAGTCACCTGAAATGGTTTTCCAACAGTCTTGAAGGAGTTCCCAGAGGTGTTTAGCACTTGTTGGCCCCTTTGCCTTCACTCTGCGGTCCAGCTCACCCCAAACCATCTCGATTGGGTTCAGGTCCGGTGACTGTGGAGGCCAGGTCATCTGCCGCAGCACTCCATCACTCTCCTTCTTGGTCAAATAGCCCTTACACAGCCTGGAGGTGTGTTTGGGGTCATTGTCCTGTTGAAAAATAAATGATCGTCCAACTACACGCAAACCGGATGGGATGGCATGTCGCTGCAGGATGCTGTGGTAGCCATGCTGGTTCAGTGTGCCTTCAATTTTGAATAAATCCCCAACAGTGTCACCAGCAAAACACCCCCACACCATCACACCTCCTCCTCCATGCTTCACAGTGGGAACCAGGCATGTGGAATCCATCCGTTCACCTTTTCTGCGTCTCACAAAGACACGGCGGTTGGAACCAAAGATCTCAAATTTGGACTCATCAGACCAAAGCACAGATTTCCACTGGTCTAATGTCCATTCCTTGTGTTTCTTGGCCCAAACAAATCTCTTCTGCTTGTTGCCTCTCCTTAGCAGTGGTTTCCTAGCAGCTATTTGACCATGAAGGCCTGATTCGCGCAGTCTCCTCTTAACAGTTGTTCTAGAGATGGGTCTGCTGCTAGAACTCTGTGTGGCATTCATCTGGTCTCTGATCTGAGCTGCTGTTAACTTGCCATTTCTGAGGCTGGTGACTCGGATGAACTTATCCTCAGAAGCAGAGGTGACTCTTGGTCTTCCTTTCCTGGGTCGGTCCTCATGTGTGCCAGTTTCCTTGTAGCGCTTGATGGTTTTTGCGACTCCACTTTTGGACACGTTTAAAGTTTTTGCAATTTTCCGGACTGACTGACCTTCATTTCTTAAAGTAATGATGGCCACTCGTTTTTCTTTAGTTAGCTGATTGGTTCTTGCCATAATATGAATTTTAACAGTTGTCCAATAGGGCTGTCGGCTGTGTATTAACCTGACTTCTGCACAACACAACTGATGGTCCCAACCCCAATGATAAAGCAAGAAATTCCACTAATTAACCCTGATAAGGCACACCTGTGAAGTGGAAACCATTTCAGGTGACTACCTCTTGAAGCTCATTGAGAGAATGCCAAGAGTGTGCAAAGCAGTAATCAGAGCAAAGGGTGGCTATTTTGAAGAAACTAGAATATAAAACATGTTTTCAGTTATTTCACCTTTTTTTGTTAAGTACATAACTCCACATGTGTTCATTCATAGTTTTGATGCCTTCAGTGAGAATCTACAATGTAAATAGTCATGGAAATAAAGAAAACGCATTGAATGAGAAGGTGTGTCCAAACTTTTGGCCTGTACTGTATACAAATTATCCATTGTCAAAATGACAATGATGGTATTGGATCAACATAGGCAAATTATCCAGGATCATCATGGCGGTGATGGTCCTGGATTAGCACCAGCACTGCAATCTTGCAAAAACATTCTTTTGAATGGGCTATGACAAAGGAGGGAAAATGTGTCCATTGCAGGTCTTTGCAACTACAGAATTATATCATAATTACACTTAATGTTAGTGAACAGTATTCTAGCCTATTGGCAATCCTACGTGTTAGCATTGCCAACCTAGTTAGCAAGCTAACTCAATAATATTCTACTCAATTGGCAAATTTACTCAATCCAGGAGCATGTCCTACTTGGCAAAATCACGTTGTGCCACAAAATGTGCAGTTAGTTGGAAGTCTTATAATCAGATTAATCTGCTGCAAACAGAAATGAGACAAGAGGCAATAACAATAACATCAGTAAAGAACTGTTGGAAAATGCGGTCAGAACAACACAAACAAACGCACACATCCACACACAAAATAAAGAAATCAAGGCAAGTGAGGTTGCCATTCAAGTATTTTAATCAGGTGCCCATGTTGACGAGTTATGTACAGAGAAAAAAAATCAAATATGATTTATGGCACCAAAATCACTTTTTCCAATAGAATGAACACATGTACATAAATATAACTCATCCATTTACAGTATAATGCACTAAATCGGGTTCAGAAACATAATGTTTGGACAGCAGCAGTTTATACTCAACACTTTAAATCCCTTAAGACCGTCATCATAGATTTTTATTCATTTGATAGGAACTTCTGTGTGTCAGTGCTCAAGTCCAGGGACAAAAGAAAATAATAATATTACATTGGGTATAAATCAACAGGTAAATAATGTTTCTATTACATGTCATACAGTGCAGTGTGCTTCAAGGCAGGAAGAAGAAATAATGGCCAAACGTGGAACAAAAAAATCAACAAAGTATATTTTACAGAGTATTTACATGAACCAATCATGCATCCCAGGCATTTGCAAGAGCAAACATACGACTCAGAACCAGCAGACTGACGTATTTACACCAAGTGCCTCATGTGCAAACTGAAAAAAAAAAAAAAGAACCCCATCTGATACCAAGACTGCAAACATCACTGAATTTAGGTGGGGTAAAAAACCCGGAAACAGTGAATTGATCAGGGCAGCAGGTGATTTGTCCTGTGTCCAGTTTACTATATAAAATGTTTATTTCCTGTTTGTCCCCCAAGGAGACATGGATCAGTGGTGACATCATTGGCGAGATGAAAGATGAAAGTGTTTAGCAAGCATGTGGACTGAAGCCCTGAAGTGGACCACGCCGTCAGCTAGGGCTCAGTCTGAAGAGAAGGTGAGGGCTCTTCTTTCTTTTCTGCTTCAGAGGTCGAGTTCAGAGCCATGTCTTGTTTTTTCCCTTTCTCTGGCTCTTTCATCCTGAAACATTCAAGGAAAGAGTCAGTCCCACCGAGTCAAACACAAGCTGCAGTTTGGGATGGTGTCCAGCAGAGGTCCTCGTTTGTTAAAGAATGGATGGAAGGTTGTGCAAAAGTTTGGGCCTCTAGTGTCTATAAATAACTACTGGAGCTTTAAAGCTACAGTGCATAATTATTATATGAATAAGTTTTTGTTATATTTGCTGAAACTGTCACTTTATCCACACAGCAGCATGAGACAGATAACCTAAGGGAAAAAAATCATCTTTCTCTGCCCCCTCATAGTGCTTCTGATGAATCCACTGCATGTGAAGCAAACAACCAACCAGAGCCGAGGAGTCTCAAATGCAGCTAATGTCAATCACTTCTTGTGAACTGCAGTCCATCTGTCAAAGTAGGCAGTGCTGATTAAATATGAATTAAGATTCCGATACTGCATATCCTATTTCTCGCCTCAAATCTTGTCAGAAGCATATTTTAGTGTACTGTTTAGCTGTAGAATGAGAACGTTTGTGACCTGGGGCAAGTATTTGGCAAGTTACTCTTAAAATGTAATATATTACATATTACTAGGTACCTTCATTTAAAATAATTAGTTACATTATACAATACTGTTCTCTGTATTGACTTACTTGTTACGGTACTTTTGCATTACTTTCACCAAAATGACCTCAGAAGAATGACTAGGCATTTTAAATGGAAGGGTCATGTTGTTTCACAGCTGGTAATCACAGCACAGAGGCTCCAGTTTATTACAGTTTATTTCGAATGCAGGTCTGACCCAGTCATGCATTCACATACAGTGGTTACTACTTTGTATTAAAATCACCTGCTTGTATTAATAATAGCGCAAACATACACTGTAGATCAATTAAATAGCCCAGACCGTTATAAATAAATAAACGGATATCCCTGGACACAGGGAGGGTCAGTCAGGCAGAAGATCAAAGTCTGATATTTATGAGATATGGATAAATATTTGTGGGCCTATGATATAAAACACATTAAACAAATACTGAGGTAGGCATAACAAATGGATTACTATGATGAGCGCAAATTAATACGCCAGAGCTGGAAGACACACCTGCCGGTTACTGGTGTGACGATCAGCTACAGCAGCCCGGAGAGAGTTATTTATTAGAACGGGACTGTGTGCCAGCATTGCTCTGCAGTTGTAGGAGATGTGAATGGAAACATCCAACACACACAAACATCATCATCATTGGGTCGAGGAAAAAACAAACTGGAGGCCAGCTCCTTATCCCTGCTACTTTCAGGCAGCCTTAGGACGTAAAAGCAGAATGGGATACGGTGTAGCTATATGAATGGAAAGACACTGGACACAATAATGCGCACGATCACCGGCACCCTTCTATCAGGTAGTGTATGATGAATGACATGTCAACACACAACAACCTTCAGGGGATGTTTTTTCTGATGGCGCACTGGTGGAAGTGGAGCGGTGTGGATAAAAGAAAAATGAAAACAATAAATAGTTAAGGCCTGTTTTGAGTAGTGACAAGTTACGTGACATTGCAAATGTAATAATATTACCCGAAAGCCTGCTTATAATGAGTTATATTACTTCGTTACTGCTAAAAAGTATATTACTGTAGCGCATTACCCTCAACACTGCTCTGCACTTAGGCTACCATGTTGGAAGCAATCAAGCCAAAACGAAGCACCACCAACTTGCTGGAGAAAACATTCTTATTTTACAGCTAAACAGTACACTGGAATATGTTTCTGAAAACATTTGAGGGGAGAAATAGGCAATGCAGTAACAGAATCTTGATTCCTATTTAATCAGCGCTGCCTAATTTGACAGTTTAACCACAGATCACGAAAAGTGATTGACATGACTGACAGCTGTGTTGGAGACTCCTTGGCTCTGATTGGTTGATTGGTTGGATTCTTGAAAATACCATTAGAAGCACTACGAGGAGGCAGAGGAACATTTTTTTGTTTTCACAGATTATCTGTCTCATGTATTACTGTGTGAATATAGTGACAAAAAAAATATTTTTCTAAGTTACCAGGTACAGCTTTAAATGTTGTTTTCTTATAGTCTGCCATGAGATGACTGTTATGTTAAGAGGAATGAAATGTGTTAACATGGATGTTCAATGGATGTGCCAATTTCACGCCTCCATTGTAATTTGAATATCCACTGGAGGCATTTAAAAAGTTAGAGACTTTTCAAATACAGTTTTAGTTGTTTTGCCAGAACGTAGGTGCACTGAATGTGTAATCAGCTGACAAAACTCTTGCACCTAAAACTTCAGAACTAATAACTTTGTAAAGCCACACAGAAAACTGTGAGGATTGTGAGGCTTCCCTGAAACTTTTCAATGTATAAATACATATCACTATTTTCCTTTACAATCTGTGATATTTAGCATTAATACTCTAAAATGGGGTGTTAAAGAAGAGGGTGAGTCACTATGAATGGGTGGTTAAGGAAAATGGATGTGGTCAGGAATCGCTTGTAAGTTAAGGTTTTGAGGTCAAAGGTTATAAATTTGAACGTTGACCTTGACATAGGAGCAGGCCGGTTACTGTGGAGAACGTCCCAGCTAGAGGTAGAGCTGTTGCAGATCAAAAGACAGAATCACTTGACCATAAAAGAGAGAAAATCTTGATTTCACATTTCAGAGAGGCCACGTGCAAAAATGTCAAAACTCCCTCCCCCTCCTTCTCCTCCTCCTCTCTTATTAGATTAGAGGGACTGGAGGTGGCATTTTTAAGTAGTTGCACACGGCTGATTGACATTATGAAAGCCAGGGGTTCCCAAAGAGGGCTGTAGGGCACTTCTAGAGGGTCCTTGATGAGGATATTGGGAGAACCCAGAAAAAAATTTAAGTATCATATTTCACTGTATTCTTATTCAAAGATTGAATCACTGATCAGAGGTCTCACTCTTCCCGATCTTCAGTTTAAAAATTAGATGAGTACTATTCAACAACATAATCCAACAATGAAATTTGTATTTTCGTTCTTGATGGGAAATATATACATTTTTCTGAACCTGGACCCTGTTTCCCTGTGTTTTTGAGGAGACAACAATTTTGAAATTGGTCCAGTACAGAGAAAGACTGCTGCAGTCACAGTGGAGAAACAGGCTGCATTTGCCACTTTTATTGTAGCTTGTTTCACTGCTGCGGCTGCTGGACCAACTTCAAAAACTGTTGTCTCCATCAGTCACTTAGACACAAAAACGTGTGAAAATAGGGTCCAGGCTGAAAAATACTTTAGTTTCCCTTCAAGGCTCAAGACTCTGTGATGTATTGTAACTTTGGGAACCCCTGATTAAAGCAGAATGAAAAGGATGAAAAGGTTAAATCACTGACTGGTGGGAGCCACCACATACTTTCATTAATCAGTGGTAATTACCGGTATGTGAGAAAAATAATAAGAGTATTGGGAAACAGCTGTGTTATTGCATCAGAGGTCAGAGAATCAGATTATCCTTAGCGCTGACCTCAGGGTCGCTTTAACTTGTATGGTGAAACCTGACAAAGAGGATTATACGTTTACTGACATTTACATTAGAGTCTAACCAAATCTGTTTCAATACATACACCAGTAACATTATGTGACCGTTTGTTTGTTTTTAAGTTGATGGTGTTTTCTATCACGGCTCATCATGTGATCCAAAGTTTTATATTGGTTTATTATCAATTATCAGTGAGGGTAGATTTTATATTAGAACAATTTTCCTTGATAAGGATGGCTCACATTCAGTTATTGAAGAACTGCGACCAAGACATGGGTTGAATAGGATTTTTTTGCCTTGTCATTGGTCTCTGATGGACACTCTACAAAGTGCAAACACTGATTCTGTATTGCAACAGACATATCTTTGGCATTTCTTTTAATTTATTGTCTGAAATACATGCCAGTACAAACATGCTTAATAATACTTTTAATCACTTTGAAGGCCCTGTCTTACAATCAAACATGCTGCCCAATATCCTGAAGCAAAACTTTGTTATCCATTCTAAAGTTACAGCTAAAAACTAAAGGGAACTGTGCATTTGCTTTTGAAGCCCCCAGATTTAAGATCAAGCGTGCTGAATCAGAGCCCTATTATGAATTATTCCTCAAAACACACTTGTGTAAAGCTGGTTTTAATTTTGCTTTCTTTTTTATTTATTTGCTTTTTTGTCTGTTGTCTTCTTATGTTACCTGATACTTCTCTTTACAAGTGTGCCACATAAATTAAGTTTTTATTTTATTTCATTTTTAAATTTTAATTTAATTCAATTAATTTAATCAATTAATTTAATTTAATTTTATTTTATTTTATTTTAATATAGTCATTATATCTGTAATTAGCCAAAATTAGCCAGTAACATTTGCCGTGTCATTGTGTTGGTCAGACTCTAATCCTATCAGGTTTTTCAACATAAAATGTCCCTGCAGTATGCACAAATTATTTTAATTACTTTTTAAATTAACTGGTATTTCTGTCAATATGAATTAAAAATCCTGTTTAATATTCCCAATTTTATTCAGTATCCCTTTGTTTATCATAGTACTAATCCAAGATCTGCGCTTAGGATATCTGTCCAGCTCAAGGAGAAGACGTCACACTGTCAGTGCAAGCTGTGCATCCTTGTCAGTACTGAGATCAGGTAAACCACCTGTTTACCACGACTGATTCATGGTGGAGGAGTGTAAAAAATCTGCCAAGAGACAGGAGATGGAGAATGAGAGGAGACAGGATATTTCCACAATGACAGCTCCCACGGATTCAGCAGAGTGCCCAGTTAAATTGGAACAACAGCAGGCTGGTGGCCAGTGTCTGCTGTAAGAAACTGAAAATAACCAGGCAACACAGCGAAGCTCCTTACCGTATCGTCTTCACGATGAAGCGAATGATTACTGCCAGACCTACACAGCCACACATCACTCCTATTACTATAGCTGTGACTTCACCTAAAAAAAGAAAGAGGTGTTGAATTATTTAAAATATTGATGTGATCATCAAAAGCATCGGCCAGACAGTTACTTTGTTTTTGCTGAAACGTGCAGAAAAATGACATGCAGTCTTACCCGAAGAGAGCTCCTTCCCTGATTCTACAACGAATACAAGATTGGACAAATCATTAGAAAGATCACAGCAGATTTTTATCTCTCTGTCACACAATTCATGCACATTTGTTTGTTGGTTTACCTCAGCAGAATCTGCTGTTCAGCTGTTTGAAAATGTTATGTCTAGTCAGTCTTGCTGCCTTTGACAACAGTGCTGATATCACAGGCCTTCCAGTTCAGTCACTCACTACAATGGGTACTTTACACAAATTCTTTCTCCTTTGTCTTTGTCTACCACTCTGTCTCCCTCTTTCACTTCTCTGTGTCTCTTTTTCCTCTCCCTCTTTTCTCAGTTAGACTCTCGTGATAACAATGCAGTCACTGTTTGGTTTTCGCAAATCCTTTTCTCTAATCAGCTCGCAAACAAACACTGCTGCCCCTCGCTTTTCCACCTCTTCCCCCTTTATTTCAGTCTCTCTCTCTATTCCAGCCGTCCAAAGGCTCTTTCACTCAGACGAAGTCACCGCTAATCCTTAATATTCCCACATTTCTCTCCACATTCCACTTTTCATTCTCTGCATGGATTGTGCTAATTGCTAGCTTTGGTGCACATGGCCACCCACTGGCTTGTTATTGTGGTTGGCATTATGAGCCGTTTGTTGGCGTTACAATCATCCAACACAAAGGTGCTGTTAGGGTAAAACAACACATTCACAACAGATTAGCTGTGACCTTTTGCAACTTCAGATTTGTGCCGTTTAAAAGGATAAACTCTAAGAATATGCTAATCATTTATTACACTTATCAGGTAATTGGCACTGTCGATGTGTCCTCAAGCCCCCTCACTCTGACATCTCTCCATTTTATGCATGCATAGGTCCTGTTTGTGCATGTGTATGTATTTTGGGCCTGTGTGTATATGACAACAGAGTAAAAAAAAAAGAATTTCCCCTTGAGGATCAATAAAGTATATCTTCTTCTTCTTAATATTTGGAAAAAAATAAATGTCCTGTTCTGATTCCTGTCACTTCTCTTTCATGTCAGCAGTCAACAAAATGATGACTTATCTCTTTCCGCATGCTCTGTCTGTCTCACCTGCACTGAAGGAGGCGAAGACGACCCTGTGGTTGAGCGGCTGTGTCGCCCGGTAGTTGTCCTGCAGCAGCATCCTGTCTGGATCTTCAGCTTTACTGGAGTAAAGTATCGTCTCCATCTTCAGCAGCTGGAGGGGAGAGGTGAAGAGGAGAGAGATGGAAAAAAACAGGTACTGTTCTACGATGCTAAACTTACAGTACAAGAAAATATGTGATTCATGTGGCAGTGAAAACTCAACAGTCAAAAATTATCAGTGTTTCAAATGTAGTAGAAGTCCTTGAGGAACTGAGTAAATGCTGAGTCATGTTAACAAGTGTTTGTTCAGTAAGTTAATTGGTGAATTATAGTTTCTCAATCAAACACATTTCCTGAAACTAAAGCTCAGTTTCTCACAACTGTAAACACAAAACTGCAGTTACTCATTATGTCAATACTCCAAACAAAGGAATACTTCACACATCTATTTTCAAACAGGTGCGTAGGAGAGGAGGAGGAGAGAAGAATAAAACTTGTAGAAAAGACTCCCGCACGCTGTCTAACTTGCAACAATAATGATTATAATGCTCCACAGCTATCTTGCAAAATGAAACACTGCACTCAAAACCGATTCTTTCCAACAAAATGATGCACACAGCTATCATACAAGTATCTGTTCATCACCATCTTTTAAAACACTACCATCAAAACACAGAATTACATTGCACAACATGATACAGCCTTTCTATCAGCATACAGCCCAGCTTCTCAGAGTCGCACTGTTACTATAAAGTTGATACTGCATGTCACTGTCATACAGTAAAATGTTCAGCTGACTGGGCTGACACAAAAGATTTTTTGTAGGCCTTCCGCTCGGTTCCCCATGCTGCTCTGTTTTACCCAACACAATAGAGGTCACCTGAGGCTCCTTTTTTGCTCTGACATGTGATTCGAGTGTTTTGCCAACTGGGTTTGAAAGGATGAGATGTGAGTGAGACCAGTTGGTAATTAGGGTGTGTCATTTTGAAGTCCGTGTGAACAAAGAGTGCTAAATGACACAATTTGAGCATGGAGTTTTACAAAAATGTGATTTAGAATTTCCATGTGAGTGAAAACTGTGTGATTGTGCTCAAAGTTTAGCAGTCTGGAGACTTGATGGTGACATGAGCTGCAAGTTTTTATAACCATGTGCATAGCTTAAATTTTTAGTGCGTACCATGAAGAAAACTGAAACTCATTGTAAGAGGTGGATTCTACTTCCTTTAACAGTGTACTGAGGTCATGATTAGATTACTTTTCACCATTGTTCAATAATATCCATAATTTTAATTTGCTTTTTAACAGACATACAGATCATTTCATGTACTAATAGGTACTTCAAATGTTTATAATGTTACTTCTACTTTTTACATATTTCATACAATCCAAAAAAAGTAATTAATGTCAAAAATTTCAGATGGAAAGTAGCCAAGTACATTGACTTGAGTACTGTACTTGTAAAATTTGAGGCCCCCATACTTTACTTGAATTATCACATTTTCTGCTACTTTATACTTCTACTCCAGTACATTTCAGAGGTAAATATTGTTACACTACACTACATTTATCTGGTGAATTTAGTTACTTTACAGATTCAGATAATCATTGCAAAATACTATTGAAATAAAATATGATATATTGCCATAGATAAGACAACCCAGAAGTACATTAAGTGATTAAAATTAGCTCCACCTTTACCATTTGCAAAATTAAAGTGATATATAAATTGATCTATCAGTAATATAATTCAGAGATATTATATACATTATTGTGTAATGGGCCATTCTTCATTAGTACTTTTACTTTTGTTACTTTAAGTATATTTTTATGTTAATACTTAAGTAGTTTTACTCAATTAAAATTCTGAATACAGGACTTTAACTTGTAACAAAGTATTTCTACACTGTGGTATTACTACTTTTACATAAAGGTTCTGAATTAAACGTTTTTATTGTGGGTGAACAGCCCTGAGTCTACCCCATGTAATGGCAGCAACAGAATGTTTGCTGAAGCAGTGGGGACTTGGGATGGTCAAGAGGGCGCTGCAAAATGCTTATAAAGGAAACACAACATATGTGTTCCCTGTGTTGTGGTGGGTGCCAGTCGTTTGTTCACGTTAGTGGACTCCATTTCTTAGCTAACGTTAGCTACTGTTGCACAGTGTTAATGCTGAAACGTAGCTGAAGAGAGGCAAGGCACTAGGGAACATGGATAACGTCACATCTTTGGCATTACCCTGGAAAATTTGTCCCAGTTCCCTCACATAGAACTCAGTCAACCGGCTGCTAGAGACAACTGAGGAAGTTGGGGAAGGTCTCAGTTTTTTTAAGTTACATTACAACCTGTTCACCACTTGGCAATACAAAAAGATTAATACTGGTAAAAAGTTATTTACAGTACCTTGATGTAAAGGATCTAAATACTTCTTCCACCAATGTGCAAGTTAATGTACTGTATTTCACTCTGTGCTGCTGATAGGTCATGACTAATGAGAGAATATCTATTTTTTCTAATAAGAATTCAGAATTATTTAATCTAGATACTGGTAAAATGCTCTTTGGTGGTTTGATAGTAGAGTACAGGAACTCAAAAATATATTTTATGAGGCCAATAATCAGCAATTGTAGGCTGAAACTGACAAATAATTTACAGATTGAAATACTGCGTGGATTTTTAAATTACTGGGTTAAGCATCACTGCTTTGATTTAGATTTGTTGGTTGTGTAAGGAGTGTTGGCTTATTTTTTTTTTTTTTTTTAAATGGTCATCTTTTATTTAGGCATTAGACAATATTTCAATGCACGTCGGATCAGTTTCTTACAGAAGATCAATCTTCGATCAAAAATGTGATCAATATCTGCATTAGAGGTGAACACAGAGTTGAGGCTTCTAGGATCTGTACACTTATGTCGAGTGTCAGTGTCTAAGCTTTACCTGTGCCTTTGAGATTTGGACCCTCTCATTGAACAGTGTCCAGATCACACTCTGGTAGCAGGGCGGCGTTGTTAGGGAGCCGTTGTAGCGATAGTAGCGTCCTAGATCCTTAGGGAGTAGCGAATGGACGTCAAAGGCCGGGATGGACACCTTCTGATCTGCCAGTGGGTGACATGAGCAGGAAAAGAGTATGTGAGGTCCTATGTAAATACATATTGATTTGTAATTAAAAAAAAGAAAAGGAGATGGAAACTAAAAATGCAGATGAAGTGTGTGCGAAACAAGAAGATGTGTTGTTCTACATTTCAGACAGACCTACCAGCATGTCTGATGCGGCTCAGGTAGTTGAGGATGTTGTTAAATGCCGGGTTTGTCTCCTCACCTGTCTGGGAAACCAAAACTCAGGCTTAAATGTTTATGAAACTGCTCAAAGTACTTGTGACTGTTTATTGGCATTATGTTATTACCACAATGAGAATTCCTAAAACAGCCAAGCCGTCCCTCTGCGTCATTGCTGTGGACATGTTGGGGTAGAGCTCAGAGTTGTAGTGCACCACATGTAGCTGGAGAGAGGAAGAGAACTGTTAGTTTGTCAGTTCGCCCCGGTTCATCCTTGTGACAGCTCAGGGTTAACAGAAGAGGGGAAGAGACGGGGAGAGGGAGAGGTGCGTGCAAACTTAGCTTCCCTTCTGAGAGTATGACCGAAGAAAAATAAAAAGCAACGAGGAGACTGATGTGAACGAGAAAGAGCTTAATTGTCTCATTATGTAAGAAGACCACTCATCCATGACAAGTCCCAATATTTGCCCTCTCTTTCATTTTGTTTGTGTTTTTTTTTCTTTCTTCTGCATGATTTTTGTCTCTTCTCCAATCACTCACCCCCGAAGAAAGTGTTGGCAAACCTAGACAGTGACAGGTGGAGAGGAACTAAGGTGCTGAGACGGCTTCCTTTCCTCCTCACTCCACTCTTTCTCCTTCCTCTCCCCTCCCTCCAAAGCTCAGTCAGCTGCTCACGAATTTTATGTCTTTCTGTTTCTTTGATCATTAACAGTTTATCCCAAAACTTGCTCGTCTGTTGCTCGTCTTTCTGTGCAGCCCTCTCTCAGCCTACTTTAGAGGACATGAGTTTAGAGTGTTGTTTCTATCTCAATCCCTCACTCAGGGACTTGGAAATATTTCTCAAAGCAGCATGATAAAGTGGGTCAGGCCAAAGTAGTGGGACAAGCAAATCTGTAAGTGGTATCACCATAGAAAAGCCGAGACAAGAAAAGGCCTGAAACCAGATGTTTACATGAAGATGACCAACCAAGTGCTCAGATATTTAGATATATCAACAAACTCAATATCCCCACCTTTAAGTGTGTTGATAGAGAGAGAAGGAACCTTAGTATTACTGGGTACAAATAGCAATGCCTTAGTTTTGTTTGCATTTAAAAGCAGTTTCAAGTCAATGAGACCATGCTGCAATGACTTCAAGTCAGACTGTGAAGTGGCTCCGCAGTCTCAAAAGAAGAAGCAAAGGAATACAGGACTGCATCATCAGTGTACAGATGGTACACTGAGTGCATCATCTGGTCACAAACTTTCTTGACATTGCTCATGTCTAATATCATTACTGACAATAGAAAGAGTAGAAGCAAGTTTCCCTTTTCCAGAACAACAGCATCAGGAACAACATTACCAGATTTGACAAACTGCATGCACTCACTCAAATAACTGTGAAGCCAACTGGCAATTTTAAGACTAATACCAGTCTTTACAAGGATGTTGACTGCAGCGTGATGATCTACTCTATCAAATGCCTTGAATAGATCTATAGACAAAGCAAGAGCGCAGTGTAGCAAGAACGAAAAGGATTCAAACTTCCCAAAGTCCTACTGTAATTCCAAGGGTTTAGGACAAAAACCAACAATGCATCAGTTAATCTCTCAATACTAACTGTTCTACCCTGTCTGCAGAGTGCCCATTTGTTCCCACTAACCATATTGTCTGTATCTATATTAATCTTAAAAAAGGAGTTATTGGGGCCATAACTAAGTATTATTTTCCATTTTTTTCTATCAAATAATCTGTCAATCAAAAATTAATATTTATATTATCTTAGAAAAAATGGCATGCACAGTTATTGAATTTGATTGTTTTATCAGTCAAAAATTTAAGATACTCAGTTTACTGTTATACATGACCAAAAAAAAAACCCAGTACATCAATACATCTGAGAAGCTAAAATCAGGAAATGACCTGTTGTTGTAGTCATTTTTCCAGCAAAAATGACTACAACAACAGGTCATTTTCTGTCTACTAATCAGTTAATCTACTAATTATTGTTGGTTTTAGTTATTTCCTAAAACTGCAGCTTTTAGTAAATGCTTCTGTAACAGGAGTTAACTGTGCATTTGTTTGCAGATCAATACATATTTGGTGCGCCAGGGAGTATGTGTTTAATCGAACATATGTTGTTCACAAAAATCTAAACAAAACGTTAAAGGGGCTCTGTGTGAAATTCAGAGCGTATGCGTATGAGTTGTCTGGACATGTTTCAACATGGAAACAGCTGAGTCGGTGGCTAGCAGCTAATGGTGCTAAGCGCCAAACAACAGAACCAGTGCTGATGGGGGTAACAGTGTAAACTGGGGAGGGTGGACGAAACGCTTTAGCGTCGACAATGTCCCAATTTCAGCAGTAACCATCACATGACCGCAGTGCAAAGCGGCGGCAATGAGCTAGCCAGTGGGATACTAGCATGCACACGCAGCCAGACCTTACCACAATGCAGAAAAGCTCGGATAACAACACACACAGGGAGTGGATTTCATTCTCGTCCCAATCAATATATAGAATGATGTGCATTTGTCTCCCCTCAACAAAAACATGAAACTAGCAGAAGACTTTTATTTTCACAAAATTAAAGACATTTGCACCATCCTTTAATGCAGAAAAGGCACAAGTTGGTGCATAAATTTTCATCATAATGCAGCAAATTATGTGTTTGATGCTATATATTTCATGGGGAAGGACCCCCAAACCCGCGTTTCAGATAGTGTGTGTTCCCCCCCTAATGATTTTACAAAACCTGCACCTGTGCCTGCCCAAATGTCACTCAAGCTTGGTACAATTTGCACATTTTCCTTCTTCTCTCTATCAAAAAGAACAGAAAGATTTCTGTGGATGCAGGTCACTCTTGGGATTTTTGACATTGTATATTTTGATTCAGAGTCAAAGCTTTTTGAACAGAATTTTTATTTTGCCTTGGACTTTGTGATAAAGCTATTTGAGTTCATTCCATTTAAATGACATCAGAACTGTGATCATCAGAAGAGGAAGAGGACCTTGACCGCCCCTTTACTGTAGTCATACCAGGATTTTAGCGTACCTCTGCATCTGCACTCAGTCCGTTGATGGTGTGTTCACTGCCCCCGTGACTTGGGCCACCGCTGCCCCAGTGGAGGTGCATTTGAACAGCTGTAAAGAGCCAGGGCAGCCCCCCCAGTCCCATCCAGTCTGGTAGCTCAATGACGGCTGATGGAGAAAAAGGCAAAACGAGCTGACTCATTAAATTCAACAGAGAGAGGAAGGATAACTGAACAAGAAATACTAGGTAGGTGCATTTTCTTTCTTCAAAATGTAAATCTTAAAATGTTAACAAATCTCCTGAATTTATAAATGAGGAGTGAAAGGTTTGCTGCCAGGTTACGATTGAGGATGGTGCAGTATAAGCAGATCAACCGTAAGGCTGCTCGGATACCTGGGACGGGTTTATGTTGGGAGCTAGCTGCCATAGTTACCTGTGTGTCCGTTGTTGTACAGTGTGAAGGGCTTGTTGCCGTGCTGGCTGTAGCCCAGCGGGGTCAGAGGAATCAAACTGGGGTCATATTTAGTCTGGGTGGTTACCACATCAACGGGGGACTGAGAGGTACCACCACAGTCAGGGAAATACGTTGACCACTCGGACTGACCCACCAAGCCTTTGATACAGGAGAAAAGAGGGAAAACAATGATGTCACTAAATCACACAGTCCGCTGGCTCCCAGTTATCCAGTGAAAAGCCTCCATTGATCAGTCTCTAATTATACAAGACAATTATTCCTCTTCTCTGAAGGTCCAAAGCTTCATGGTGGTGAGTTTAATGGAAAAGTAGTGGTCACAATAGTGTTCACACCAGGGCAACATATCTGTGATGACACAAGGCCTCCTTATTTGGGCCATTCAGGGTTATAGGGCATCAACAATACTCTCTTTGCTGTTGAGTGTGTGAATTGGGGCTGCACAATATGTTGTTTGTTTTGGGAGGGGGGTTTGTAGTCATTGCAACGTCAACTTACATGATAAACACATCAAGAAAGACTGCGATATTTGTGAGGTTTGTTGTATTTGGCAATATACTGAAAGCAGCAGAAATCTGAGTACACTTTACCCACAAAATGCCTCCACAAAAACAGTTAATATATTCATTTACTGATTGATAGGGGCTGCGTTTAACAGCAGCAAAACTAAATCAAAATATCAGTTTACAGACACTCACACAGCTCGTGCAGTAAAATCCACATCTCATTTATCCAGTCATGTGCTCAGTACTTCCCAAACACATACATTTTGGCTTTACTGATCATATATTTTCTGTTTATACTGTTTATGCTGCACCAGTAAATCAATATGTTCGCCTTTTTACATGCAGGCATGTTTTCTCCACGAATATAGCATGACTAATTGATGTATAAATGATCGTTTTGTGGTTTCGTATTCCTTTAATATCTGTTTATCTATCACAAGTAATATCATTATTTGCAATGTACAACGTTGTAGTATATCACATAATTTCCCCAAATCATGCAGGCCTAGTTTGAATCCCTATTTCTGAACCTGCATCAAAAAAAAAGGTTGAATTATTGAAACCACATTTGATGATTTTTCCATCCAGCATTTAAATGTGTGTATCCCCAGATAGTGAAGGCATCACCCGCCCTACTCTGCCTTAATCTGCCTCCGCTTAGTTTACCCTGACATTTTTACCTTAACCAAACTCACTCTTGCCTAAACCTAACCAACCCAATCAACGAAGGCAATGTGTATTAGACAATCAGAGAAATAGTCTCAGGGTCATGCCTTCTGTATCCTGGGAAACACAAATTCATCAACACTGACATCAATTAAGAAAACACATGGAGGGATATTACCGTCTCAATCATGTCCAACTACAACTGAAATCTTTTTTGTACACAATGAATACTGCTCTGGCTTCGACAAAAATTAAAATCAAATTCAACTGAAGGTGAAATGTGCTGCACCTCCCACAAAACAAAGACACACAGCTACCAACAAAAGCAGGTGATCTAATCGGCACTTCGTTAAATAATTTATGTCAGCTGATAACAACCACAACATAATCAACATGTCATCTGAGCTTAATATTAATTCAGTGTTGGTCTTACAGAATGTCTGACATCTTCAGCATCATTGCAGTTAAATTGCAGTAATATATGCGTGTCATAGGGTGTAGATATGAAAGGTGTTATGAATAATAGTAAACTAAAATGCTGTTTAGCTACATGAACACCTGCAGAATTTGCACGGGTGAAAATAACAGACGTTTCTTTTTTAGATTTGAGATTGATCTTGTAATATGTAATATGAATTGTTCTTTCAAAGCCTGACACTGAGATGAGATACGAGGTAAATAAATATGTTGTAAAAATATCCCTTTCTTCATACCAGTGGAATTATTTATTTCAACATATAAACACTAGTCTTGTTTAGATTAAATTCCTACAGATGTTGCAAATAAATGAAATTATTATATCCCATAGACACATTTTAAATACTGACTTGCAAAAAATTATATTTTTATGGTAGTGTACATAGGAAAAAACACCAAAATAGCTGAATTTTTGGGCAGTGTGTTTGTATTCATAACAGAAGACGATTAACCTCCCATCGCAGTTTTACATGTTTATCGAACATCTTAAAAATCAGCTGAAAATCACAGGAAAATATGTAAAATGACCATTTTGATTCCTGAACGACGTCTTCAAATATGAACATATTTACAAATTAGATAAAAAATAGAATGATAATAATGTAATTTTTTTTTTAGAAACATACTTTAAGAGAGTACACAACATAAACTGACAAAATGTACTGTATACTTTTGTACATTTTTTTGTACATAAACCAATATACAAATTTAATACTTACAGTAAGGTTACTCAAAGTATCCACTGCTAATGTCTAAAATCAGCTAAACTACTTATGTGTATTCTGTATACTTACTGTGTGGTGCCAGAATGTGTATTTAGCCTGTGTTGTTTCTAATGTATTTAGGCTGCACGCGTTCTTTTGGTCATCACTTCCAGTAATTGCAATTGGCTCTGGGGTGCGATTTCATATTATTTTACCAGTTCACTCACTGGTTTGACGGCATTCAGACCAACAGTGGGAGTTACGTTCACATCACATCATCACGTTTTGTTAATAAGTCTTGCTTTAGAAATTCCACTTGTCAGTCTTTTTGCTGAAGAACACCATAAAATGCATCTAGATGGATTTATTGAATACCTCACAGTTAAAGGCCTGCTCTGCCTCTTTTCAGCTTTCTTTATTGATAGTAGTCGCCACATTCTGTCTACCTAACGGTAAAACATATTCCGTATTTAATGTGTCATATTCTTCACTTCTTCATTGTTGCACAATTGTAGTGTGGAAAATTCAGAAGAATTTAATCATTAAATGGTCAGAGTGATACTGAGAGAGTAGCTGAGGGAGAGGAGAATGGTTCAGGGTTAGGTTCACCAAGAGAAAAAAAGAAACTGGTCTCCCCAATTGCATGATAAAAGAAAGTTAGAGAAAAGAGTGTGAAAGAAAAAGAGAGTGACATGTGAGTCAAAGAATCTGAATTTCAATTGCAAGGAGAGGAATGCTTTAGAAAACAGACGACACAATAAAATGTGCCAGTAGTAAAAAAAAAAAAAGCAAAAAAATAGTCATATTTGTTATTGTAGATTTTGTTAATAACAAGCATGTATGTTTATGTAAAAACGCTGTAGAAAAAGTAGGAATGAATGAACCCCACAAGGCGTGTCAGCACTGTACTACATTTGTAAGCCATGAATCATGGTTAGGTTGTAACACAATAACCCTTCTCTCTGTCTTGCACACACACAATGTGAGGAGGGGACTTTACATTAGTGATGTAAACACACATCTCCTCTCACAGCGCCCGCAACCCCCTCCTCGCACCTCTAATCTGCTCTGCCCCCTACCCCTCTCCGCTCTGCACAGCAAAGCCCCGCACCACGACCCAACTTCAAAAGTGAGTCCCGCAGCCTCGCCACTGGTCGCCATGGAGGTCTCCATGGTAACCAGAGGCCGAAAATTCTGACCCTCTGCGCCTGCTCTACCTCTCCTAGCATGCCATCTCTGTCCTGAATACAGCCGGGGACAAAGACACACACACACATGAATATTCACTCACTCGGAGCATGATGAGGAAACGATGGAATGTCAGACTGACTTTCCCTCGATTACTTTACGTAACTGTGTGTCCCTCGTGGAAAGAAAGCGTGTATTTCTGCTCTGTCATGTGACAAATTGTTGTCCATAACAAAACTGCCTTCACACTTCAGCTAGCAGCTCACAACATGCAATGCCACACACACACACACACACACACACACACACACACACACACACGCCGTCAATCATCACTAATATGAATCTCAGTGGCTTTTCATTTTAAAATTCTTGACAAAAAAAAACATATTTGCTACCAATCTAAGATGACGCCACATGTCTCTGCATACCACACTTGCCTCCATATGTATTATAATAAACGGCCAATGTATAGATACCAGTTTGCTCCAGGCACGGCCTCCACAGTTTGCTGTGTGCTCTCTGTATGTACTGTACATTGGCGTTGCTCTCCTGAATACATGTGGAGAACGGTGGCCTGTTGTATGCCCCATTCATTCCCACAATGTCATTGTCCACGGCATAGGCGGCCAGTGTGCATCCACAACACAATAAACACATAGGTTATTGTGCGCTGCAACAATACAGGGCACGATTTGGTATGCTTTTGCTTCATCCCGTCCCATCTCCCTCTCTCGCCCTCGTCCCTCGTGCACCTGCCTCCCTCCGCCTTCCCCCCCACTCACTCTCTCTCTCTGCCTCTTTCTTGCTTTCTTCCTCTCCATCTCCCTCCACCCCTTCATCATCTCTGTGTGACTGCTGTGCTCATGCCAGCTTGTTGAGCTGTAACTAATACAGACAGAGAGAGAAGTAGAGGAAAAACAGAGGGAGACGGGTTGGGAGATATGGAGGGGTGAAAGCACAAATCCTGCCCAACTTACAGAAGCTTTTGTGATATTTAACATGTTTTAAAGACGCATGTCAAGACTTAGTAGTTTCAGTCAGAAAGCTGCACTTATTTTCAGGAAAACTTTGGTTATTAGCAGACTCGTCATCCTGTCTTAGGGCAAAAAAATCATATTAAATGCCACATATTTAGCTCATAGTAAAGCTTGTAATAGTCTAGCCCCAGGTTATACATTATCTGACACAGGTACAACATATCCAGATTGTCATCCAACCTCTTTGTATGCAGCTGTGTCACTGTCTGCCACACTTTGAATTGCTTTTCCTCTACAAATAAACTTGAACTTACCAGTGTAGGTCCAGGTAACTTCCTCTGAAACAGAACAAAATAAGAAAAACTTCTAAAACTCTTGTTTTAGCCATTTTTTAAGCTCTGATGAGTTCTAAATTTCAGTTCTGCAAACACTGACCACATTTAAAGGCATCACATCTGTGAGATTAAATATTATATTTCACTGAACTCTGTTTTTATCACTTCTAATCTACAGCCACTTCTGATATCCTCAAATACTCAAATACCTCAAATCCAGTTGTTATTTCTGTACAGCTTACCCTGAAACTCTCCAAACAATCTACAACAGTAATATCAAAGTGAAACAATCTCACATGATGCTGATTAATTTGTTGATTAAGACCTTACCAGCAGCAGGGGCAGTTGTCCACTGGAAACACAGAGACATAAGAAGGATAAAAAGACCCAAAGAGTCCATGTTAGCCCTCCTTGCCCATACACAGAAATGAATAAGAGTGAACAGAGAGATGAGGAGCAAGTGTGTGAGGGAGAGAAAGTGAGGGGGAGAGAGAAAGAGAGGGAGGAAGAGGAAAGGGGGGCAGACCGACTGGGTCCAACAATCCCACCTGCCACAGCTCTGTTGAACAGCCACAGTGTGGATGTTACATGCCGGCTCCACTCTGGCACACAAGTGACCAGAGCAGGTTTGAGTTAAGAGAGAGAGACGGAGAGAAAAGTATGGAAAGAAAAGAGAAAGAGTGGACAGAGATGAAGATGAATCAGGGAGACAAAGAGGGACCAGTGAGTGAGAACTAATTCAGTGTTAGTTGTTGGAGAAGGAGGGTAAGAGGGCAGAGAGGGAGGGACAGAACACAGTGCTGAGAAAAGGAGATTTTGACAATTGATTGTCTCTGACCTCATACGTCCTCCTTTATAAGCAAATTGTTGATTTTTTTGTTGTTGATTTTTTTGCTCTGGCAGTGATTTGTTAATGAAATCAAATTCCTTGGGGTGATAATAGATGACCAAATCTGCTGGAAATCACATATTAAGCATGCACAAACCAAAGTATCAAAAGGTATCACAGTATTAAATACAGCAAAGCAGGTCCTGGATCACTGGTCACTCCACAATGTATACTGTATACTGTTATTAATATTATATTAATTAATATTATATATATATATATATAATATTTGTGTAATTATTTATATCTTGCTGTAGGACAAATATTATTGTTAATTGATTTAATGTATTAGAATAGGTCTAGGAGAATTACTTATTGTACAGCTTTATAGTGATGGGAAGCTACATGATTGACTATTATTAATATTTGAAGAAGGGGTGGGAATAAATAAGCTTGTGCTTCCTCCCACACTTTATGGACATGGAAATCAAATCATTATATGTTGTTTTCAGTTTTCATGCTTCCTCTTGTTACCTGTTTTTTATGTCTGTCTACCACTGTTTGATTATTTTGTTTATATGCTACGTACATGTTCGAAAAAAACTGATATGAACGAACTAACTAACAAGTGAACGAACAAACAAAGGTACGAATGAGATATTTCTTAATACAAAGTAAAATGTGACACATAGCGTGAGCAGCTCCACTACAGAGGGATGTTCCTTTGTACAGTTGTCTGATGGACTCTAAACATGACACAACATTATAAAAACCAAATGGGAAAAAGAACTGGGTGAGGAAATCCCACAAAAGATGTGGTATGACATGTGGCAATTTCACCTGAACACGAGACAATCACAGGGGTGGAGAGAGTTTATTTGGAAGAACCAGATTCAGTATTTTATCACACCTACAATTAAAAGTAAACAATTCAAAAAAGATTCAACAACCATGCTGGAGATTATGTATCCACATGGAACCAAACCACAACCTTTCTGGGACGATATACATTCTGTTCTTTGTGGGGTCTTGGACTATAAAATCCCAGGAACATGTCTTGTGCTTTACTTGGGACATATGGAGGGAACGGTGCACAAGAGGGATCAATACTTGGTCAAGATCCTCCTTGTCACTGTGAAGAAAGCAGTTACAAAGAACTGGCTAGAGATGGATGCTCCAAATCCCAAACAATGGCTGACCATCATAGACAATATTCAGGTGATGAAGAATGTTACATACAGGATGCAAATGAATGAAGGACAATTTGAAAATGACTGGGAATGATATAGACAATAACACTGTCAAGGTAGAAGTTGGACTCATTTACTCCCATAGGCTCTGTCCATTTGAAGTTTTTATTTTATGTATACAGTCATGCATTTTCTGCTGAAGATCCCTTAGATTTCCCACCTACTTGAGGTGAGAAACATCTTTAAAAAGCAAAGAAGTAAAGGGAGGAAAGAAAACACAAACTCCCAAATAAGATAAACCACAACAAGTGCAATTTATTTGTTTTAATTTTTGAAGGTTGGACTTGTTTGCGCTTGTTTTCTATTTACCCTGGATTTTGACATCCTGGAGGTTTGGTGGGTTACATGAGAACTCTGACCAGTGTATTACCTTTTACTTGATACATGCCACTGGAGTCTTGGTTTCAATATTCGTTGATTGAGGACTCTTGAGAGGAAATACAGCAGGTCAAGTCAAGTCAACTTTATTTACATAGCACTTAAACACAAACAGAGTTGATCCAAAGTGCTCTTGCAGCACACACAGAAAAAAAAGAACAGAAGCGAACGAGAAGAGAGAAACACAAAAATTTGGGTGATAATTGGGTGATAATAAAAAGTAATTATAACAAATCACTTCTGCTATTATGGCACCTATAGTATAGAGTTTCTATACTGTCACCACAGTGTGTGAATTCAGAATAAGAGAGACTGAGATTTAACAGAGGGGACCAAAGGGCCAATATGAGGAGAAATAATTCTGGTCAAGTGTAGACTCACAAGTCAGTCTTTAAACGCTTTGCTTAACTAAAGACTGATGACTTTCTCCCTGATTTTGTGTTTAGATGGGCGGATACAATTTCAGAGTTTAAAAAAAATCCCTACGTTGCAGAACCAATAGTAAATCTGCAGGGCGGTCCTTCGGTGGCTCGCTGAACTCTTGTGCTCGTAAACAGAGTCCCACTAGAAACATGTAGCGGTACAAAATGGCTCAGCCGTGCTTGCAGAAAACGCTGTCAAAGTTAGTGGATGTTTGTCGCGTTTGCGGCAACACATTCTCACCAACAAAAAGAAACAAACATAATCTTTTACAGGGCCATGAGTCATCCGTCCGGCCGGACTATAACGTTAGAGGGAATTGCCTTGTTGTTTACAAATACTTCCGGGTAGAAAACCAGCAGAGCTTTTAGCTCTCTCTCTCTCTCTCTCTATTATATAGATAGATAGATAGATAGATAGATATCACATTTTTCACATCACTGTATCACCGTTTAGACTAATCTGATGTTTGTAAAGTCTATAAACAATGATTGAACAAACATTGTGTGCACGTTTAGCTGGGCTAGCCGTTAGCTGTTATCCCTGTTAGCCGTTAGCAGTGTCTGTAATAGGTAATAACTCATTAAACGGTCCGTGAAAAAATATTTTTTCCAGTGGATATCTTAGTTACAACATGATTGAGCTAGCAAAGCAGTTTTGTGTTGCTATGTGTGGTATTTATTCACTTTTGGGAAATCACGATGTCTAGAAAGCATCAGTGGCTGCAGCTGACAGGGACAGCTAACGCTAGCAGCAAAGCTAACAACAGGACGTCATCTGTTAAAAGCCTCCCGTTGTCGGATACGACATGAAACTACTCCAGTTAGCTCAATCATGTTGTAACTAAGACATCCGCTGGAAAAAATATTTTCTTCACGGATGAGCACACGTTTGATAACACGGAGTTAAATCTCTCGGCATCCATTTTCAAGCTCTCTGTGTGTTTGTTTCCTTGCGGACGAGAAAAGGGGGAGCGCACATTTCCGAGAAGGTGTGTCCTTTTCAAAAATGCAAGAGGCGTTGCTTTGTTGCCAGCCGTTTTCGCCGGTGTGTTAAACACACTTTAGAAAGGAGTGTCCCCAGACTATCAGAAGGCGGAGATCTCTGATTGTCTGGTGGCGAGACTAGGTCAAGTGCTGCGGTCCAAATAAGATAACTTCAGTTTTACTCTCATTGAGCTGGAGAAAGTTTGCAGCCATCCAGGATTTGATGTCATAAAGACAGTTATTAAGGTCAGTTAGTTTGCTGGTGATGGTTGGCTCTAAGGGGAGGTAGATCTGTGTGTCATCAGCATAACAGTGAAAGATATATTATGTTGAGCTTCTGGTACCCACCTGTGAGCATGGGCACTGTCTGCTCCAAGAATCGGCATTCCACGTTTGACTGATCTGGATAGGGCGCGTGTGATAGGGCAACTTCAAGCTGGTGTTCAGCAAAACTAGGTTTCGGCATTATTTGGAGTGAGCCCTAGTACCATCTGCAAACTGAAGGCCAAGTTCCATATAACAGGGGATGTCAGAGAGGCCGCGAAGTGTACCAGAAGCTCAAAACAAGAGTCAGAAGCAACAGTAACAAAAAAAAAAAAAATGCTGTTTGGCATTGGCAGAGAACATTTGGCAATTTTTTCATGGGCACAACCCACATATTCAGCTCTGCTGCTCATCCCACAAATGCATGTTCCTTACAAATGTGCCATCATTTAAAAGGGAAATAAATAGGCTTTCCAACAGTATACGATTTATTGCCAAGAAGCATTGTTACAACAAAGAAATAATCTACCAAACACAAATTTCCTTACTTTCTGTGCTTAGTTTATATTTTCATTTTTATGACTCTGCACCGGCAACAGCTGTGGCCGGAGGCATTATTTTTTTAGGTTGTCAGTCTGTCCGTCCCGTTCTCGTTAACGTGATATCTGCGAATGATGGACTGATTTGAATTTTGTGGTCACAGGTCAAAGGTGACCTCACTGTGACCTCACAAATCATGTTTTGGCCATAACTCAAGAATTCATCCGACAAACCTTTACACAAATGTCTTATAGGTTAGTAATGGTGTGTGCATGTGATAATGATATTCATGACGATGTGACAAATTAGTAAAAAAAAAAACAACAACAACAGTTATCTCTCAAATATTCAGTTATTACTGAACAAAACAAGATCTCTCATTTCTTTAGTTTTTGAACAACAACAGTAACTAACCTAAAAAATAATAATAGATAATTGAGTTGGGGATTTTTTCCACCTGGACCTTTATGCTCTGCCATTTCTCCTCTAATCATCACACTGTAACCTGTGACAGGCTGTTATGATACCAGAACTACTACTTGTCGAGCTATGAGCATCACGTAGGTTTACATAACCAAAGGTTTATGACAAAATCACTTGACAACACCAACTCCTGTGTGTACACGCCGAGAGAGGACAGGGAGAGACGCTGTGCTGCTGCCAGAGGAGCCGCTGAATGAGTTCCCTTTAAAGAGTCTGAGAAGTCCGGAGCTGTCCATAAAACATTCAGGACGCCCAGGCCTAACAATGCCACAGTTTATTCCACACTACCCAGTAATAATTGTATGAAATATTGAGAGTATCACGATATGAATTTTTCACATCATATTGAAAATTATACCGCTATTACATGAACGATATGATATGTCACACTTGTACTCCAGATACTTGGACAGTTGCACCCAGATGCCTGTATTACTCACACTCCTGCCCCCTTGAGTCTTTGTAGTTCTAATAATTGTGCTCATTTGTTATGAGTCAGTCTGGACAGCAGGAGAGCAAGAGCTGAGAGAGGTTAGATTAGGAAGGAGAGGAGCTGAAGAAGTCCTTTATCATAATTAATATTTTTTAAAAAAGTTTATTCAGTGGAAGTTATTTTTAACAGTGCTCCAGAGGGGCCTGTGGGCTCGTTAAACTGTAGATGGCAGCAGCGGATTTGACAGCATTGTATGGGCAGAATGATGATGAATTGCTTTACGCTCGACAGGAAGATAGAGGACAACAGAAGGGAAGGACTGAGAAGAGGGAGGCTGAATATGTGAAGAAAGGAAGAGAAGTAGATAGAGAAGTCCATGAGGACATTCGTGCGAAGTACAATGAGTGAAAGTGAAAAGGAGAAGAGGAGAAATGAAGGAAAGTTGAGAAGAAAAACAAGCGCTGGTTCCCATACTCTTTCTGTTTTTCACCTAATTTGATGTCCATGTGTTTTGTTTTTATAAAAAAAAGTTCAATTAAAGTTCAATATAGGTTTCAATAAAAGTTGGGGTTTTCTATCAAGTTACCCCTCCTTTTTGCATCCTATCACTCTGCACCTCCACCCTCACACCGCCTCTCACTCTGCACTCATTCTTTTATTGTCCCGTTGCCTTTCCTCTTTGACCCAAGTCAACGATTGTTGTTTGCTTTTGTTACTGTAAGACCTGCGGAGTGACAACCTTCAGTTGTTCCAGTGATTGTCATTGGTTTTGGACTTGGTCATCACGAAATATGGTTAGGTCAAAGTTACAATAGAGTTTAGACAGTGAAGAAGGTCAAAGCAGGTAACTGCCCTGCAGCCACAGGGAGAGGGAGGGGCCAAAGAATTCAGGTTCACTGTGCGGCAATACGTTTGTGCAAAAATTAGTTTGTTTTACTGCATACTAGAGCTGTCACTTTTTATTTGAACTTCAAACGTTCATTTGAACTTGGAAAAAATTACATTTTTAATAACCTGTTTAATATAAAGTAAATAAACTTATACTATCTGAAGTAGTTTGCCTTGAGGTCCAGCAGAGGGCGCTCCTAAACTTCACTGTCAGCTGCACAGCTAACAGGATAAAATGAAGTGATGACATTTTATATCCAAAAGGTCAAAGGTCAGCTTCACTGTGACATCATAATGTTTTCTTGGAACAGAAGAGGAGACGTTTGGTCAGATACTGAATTGGTGACACTACTCTTGGGTTTCTAACTTAAACCTGTGCTGATATATATCGTCTGTGCTGCTGGGTTGAATATGTGTGCGAAGCTTTCATGTATTAAAATATGTAGCTTCTGTGCAGCAACATCCATATTTGAAGCATTGTATGTTGCCATGGTGACATGAGTCTGCACAGACATGGATGTAAACTGCAGCTTGACTGGTTGGCAGAGGCATACAACCACAAGGCAATAATTCTAGTTAGATATTTGCTTTTTAGTGAGAGTGCCTTACAATAATTTCATTTATAGATTCTTGTGGTTTCTATACAGAGGAAAATAAACTTGAAATTGACTAGCTAAAACTATACAGTATTTGTCTGAAAATGCATTTCCTACCCCAGTCCTGATATGCCCCCTTCATTAAATGAATGAATGAATGCATGAATGAATGACTTTATTTCCAACCAAAAAAACAAACAAAAAAAACATAATTAAAAACAAACAACATAAAGATTCTGTGTCTAAAAAGGAGTAGGTAGAAGTAAAACTTAAATTTCCCTACCGCTTCCTTACATTTCTTCTTTTAATTCATATATTATTTCAACAAATTCCCAAATTTAATTACAACTAATATACAACTATCCCCAGTCTATTTACCATCCAATTAAATAAATAAGTAATAAACAAAGTTTATTTACAGTCCAAGTACCACCCAGTGTCATAAGATAAATATGCACCCCCCAACACAACCTTTCCTTGTCTATGTATCTGCCAAAATATATTTTTTGTGTAGGTTTTTAAATTGATTTATATTTGTGCTTTGTTTCATCTCATTACACAGCCCATTCCATAAGCCCAGCCCAAACACTAAAATACACAGACTCCACTTAGTTATTTGAACACATTCTTTTTAAATTAAATTCTCCTCTTAAATTAAAACCCCCTCCCTAAATGGATGGTCATAACAAAAATATTATATACAGCATAATGTGATGAAATTGATCAATACATTGACTCAACCTGTGGGTGAAAAAGTGCAGAACAAGCATGACTTTGCAATAGCTGCGATCTCCATGCCAACTGTAGCTGCCAATGGTTGGGAAAGTTTTTGTGGACCGACCGACCATCAGAGCGAGCTATAGAGCTGCTGTCAGCATCTAATAAAGCCACTCTGGAGATGGCGTCAGTACCCACTTAATCTCATGTAATTTTTCCACTATTGCTTGGATTTAGTCCAAATTCACACTAACATCTACCCTACACCTGAAAGCAATTTAAATACCAAAATGTGTATTTATTATAACACTAGAGCCTTGAGGCTTTGAATACAAAGTTGTCAAAGACAGAAATTTCAATCAATGTTTTTTGATTTTAGGTAATATATTAAGGTATGTTTGTGAATGACTCCAGTTGTGTATACTGTTTGCAGGCCTGCGTCTGCATTTACATAGAGTATCTTTATTTTCAGGACAAATAAACTTATATTGTGCGTATAGTATTTTTCACACTATATATGATATATCCCCTGCCCGTACAAATTTTGCATATGAATTGTTTTCTATTTTATGTGCAAACAGGCAAAAAAAAGTACCAACACTTCATGTATTCTGGGAAGAAAAAATTAACTTCGCTTTCACTTGAATTAAGTTAAAAAGCCTCAAAAAACATGTCTGCTTGCATTAAATACACTGCCCAGTTTCGACCCTAAGGTCTTCATCAGGGTGCAAAAGGGTGGACAGGAGTCAAGCAAACATTATATAAGCTTGGTAGCTACATGTGTTCCTATAACTCATGAATAATTTATAATGTAATGTATGAAAAACATATGAAACCATCCAGCATTAATGAAACAATACCTGTGTTATGTACACACAGCTCATGATTATATTCAGAATAGGATTGTTTCTGATTTTTGTTTGAAATGATAAAGAGTCTAAGGGCCTTTTTTCACATGAAGCATTTTGTTAAAGCAGGAAAAGGGTAAACATAAATAAATTATCGATGGCTGAATTCCATTTAGCTGCTTCAGTCTCAGCATCCCGGCATTGTGGATGCTGGTTCACCATCTCTTACTGGGACACTTGAACTGAATGAAGCTGTTGTTATGTTATTAGTAATAATTCTGCTGTTCTCACTACGACAAGTCAAAATGTCTGCTGTTAAAAAGCCTTACTGTCATTTTCATTTGCTGCAGTGCTACATGCAGTGTCTGTGTAGTTTGAAGGTTAAACATGTACCTGCCTCTGTGCAGGACTGAACAAATGTGCATCAGTCTGTGTCCGACAATGTTAAACATATAGATAGTTATAATTAGGTGTTAAAATATAATGTGTCAGATTTACAGTATGTCTTTATTAAGAGGTTACATAAACTGAACATCCTGTACTGGAGTTTTATTGGAGGACGTGTTCAGGTTTGAACACGAGGGGGAGCCCTCTCCACGTGACATATGTTAGGCTGGAGCCTAACATGGAAAATCCACCCTAAAACTAAAATTACATGGTGCCATTACTATTTTAACTGTTAAATTTGTTACAACCCTGGAACTGCTCCATAGACAGTGAATCACAGAGTTTTACTTTCATCTTCAATCAAATGTAGTCATGTGTATGTATGTACGTATGTATGTATATACGCCGATCAGCCAAAACATTAAACCACTGGCGGGTTAAGTGAATAACATTATCATCATCTTGTGACAGTGAAATGCTCTGTTGGGAAACCTTTGGTCCTGGCATACATATGGATGCTACTTGACACACTCCCACCCAAACACTGTTGCAGACAAAACAAACCCCCTCGTGGCAACAGCACTTGTCGATGGCAGTGCCCCCCAGCAGGACAATGGACCATGCCACACCATGAAAACTGCTCGGGAATGACCCCAGGAATGGGACAAAGACCTCAAGTGTCGACTTTGCCTCCAAATACCCCAATTCCAATCTAGTCGAACATTTGTGCTGGTATCCCAAAGGTACCCCTATCCGTGGTGGGTCCTCTTTGGACCTGACTTGGTTCTGACCTGTCAAGGAATGGACACAGGACCTCTGGGTGGTGTCCTATAGTGTCATGGGCATCTTTTGAATCCTGTGGGTTGTGAGGTGGGGTACTAGCACATCCCACTGATGTTTGATCAGACTGGGATTTGGGAAATTTGGAGGCCAGGTCAAAAGCCTAAAGTCTGTGAGTTCACGTGAGTCCATCGCTATGTCATTGTCAATGAAACTGCTGTAAATTGCCGCTCAATTGGTTCACTAATTAAACATTTAAAGCATTGATTCTGGCTAGTTACTAATAGATAATGATAGTTTTAATACTTTTTTGGCCACTCTATTACTGAAATATCACTCCTTAAGAACTTTTTTTTTTTATTATTTTCTCTTACCATGTTTATTGTTATTCACCTAAATGCTAAACTGGCAATTAAGACTGACTCTGATTCAAATTGTGATTTTAGGGTGGATTTCCCCCTTTAACTCTCCAGCCAGAGTCTTCTGATCTAGATTACATCACACTCAGGAGTCAAGAATAAACTTAAAACATTAAAATAAAACTGCAAAAGGTTACATCACTTACTGCACTGTGTATGGCGACTGTAGAAGAGCCAGATAGATAGATAGATAGATAGATAGATAGATAGATAGATAGATAATTTTGTTTGTTGTTTTTCCCTTAAACTCCATGATTAATTTTAAGAAGTTGTTGTTTTATTCAAGTATAAAATGCCTAGTGTCATTTCCTCTAAATAACTTGTTTTCTTGTCTGGACAAATTTTCGCAATCACCTCACGAGGCGACTTCAACAGATTGTGTTATTGTCTCCAAACTTCTACCAGGACAGGTCTGTGTCTGCACAGTCATTTGCCTCAGTGGTGACTAATATCCATCACATGAGCTCAGATCTCTGGCACTATAAAGCCACACTTTTATTTGTTCTCCTCCTCCTCTGTCTGCCTCCCTGCTCCATGTATTCACACTGTGTACCGACCCGCTCAAACGTGAAGCACTTCAGCCAAATTATGCAACAGCAGTAACCCTCGCCGGCCTCCCATTGGCTGCTCGGCGTTCCATCTGGAGGCGTGGTTAGAAGGCATTCTGGCACGCTATTGGTTGATTCTGTACAGGGGGCGTGTCGTCTGATTTCATTCACAAATCTAGCAGCAGAGCATCTCTCCGACATGTGAAGATCCCTCTGTTTATACTGATGAACACATGTCCCGGCTCCGAAAATGTGAGCGAGCGGAAAACGCTGCAGCGTCGGCAGGAGATGGGGTGTGACTGCTTTTCAGTAGACGTCGCTGTTTGTAGTGATTAATGGTCAAAATATATGTTTATATACAGCATAATTAATCCTTTGAATTTAAAAAGCAATCATTTAATAGTGCCCTACTGCTCCTGCTTCCCATGAAATATGAACTGCAGCCTACTTTTCAGGCATTAGACATATGCAGCTATACACTTGAACATTAGAAAGAGAATTTATCTTTCATTTTGCTCCTTTGTCGAAGTTGTTTTACTATAGTATGTCAGTAATAGCTTAATTTAGGGTGTAGAAGAAGAAAGGCTGAACACAGCAGCAGTATGCAACTGTTTCCCAGCTGTCCTGGTTTCCAGGTGAAACATGATCCGCCGCTGGGCCTCTGCAACAAGAGTGGGGAGAGACAGTTTACAGTTTAGTCTCTCTTTAGGCCTCTGTCTTCCCTCAAGCGGATCAGATTTCTGTTGTGGTGTCTCACTCTGGCCACACCTGCTCATGCGTTTGGCCTCAGAGGAACTCTCTCACTCCCTGAGCGTTCACATACTTTCACAATGAGTTTCCAGACAAACCTCTCCTGGGTAAAGTCAATTTCGAAACATTAAATAAATATGACATTCAATACGGCTGAGTTTCACCAAGCTTGTCAGCTTTGTCCTGACATGAACTATAGGATTGTTTACCGTGCCGGCCTGCATGTCACCTGAGGACACATGCCTCAGCTGCGAATCTACAAATCATTCACACCGTATTGTAACTTCAGAGGCAACATATCTGGTTTTAATCCAGATCTGTCACCTTGAGTAACCCAACAGAGGAAAGCTGTATTTTCCATACCAGGGACCAGTTTGATGCTTTGCACTCTGACCCACTTCATCGACAAAAGCACCACCCATAGGCTTAGGCTGTTCACTCCTATTGAATTCTCAAGCATGTCAATACAAGGGGACGATAATGAGAGGAGGATGGTGAGACGAAAACCAGGTGGGGGATGGGACGAGTGGGAGATGGAAATGATGGGGGTGGTCTTCAAACTCCATGAACTCAAAGCAGGTTCACTGGGTTCATGTGCTGCAGAGGAATGCTGTGGGGGATGGAGGGCTTTCTCTATTGACCCTGGTCCTTGTAACATATACACAAACAGAAACCTGTCCCTTGGTTTACTATTACCTCAGGTTAACCATTGTTGTGTTTTGACAATAAGAGGCCCGGATGCTCACCAGGTGATGAGGTGACTAAGTGGTGGTGCAATGCTACAAGCTCAAAGACAAGTATTGTCAATCAGGCAAGGACACTGCTTGTTGTGTATGTGTTGAGGAGTGGGTTCAGTGGGTTCATGTGTATGTTGTATGTATAGAGGGGGAAGGGCAGCCCCTTCATCCCTGACTCTGTCATGCAAGGCGCTTAGAGGCATCCACCACTCCTCATGCATTAACCTGACATTTCTACATCTAAAAATACCAGTAAAGCCAGCATAATAACTGACCTTCAATAAGGTCTTACGAGGAGAGGACATACCAAAACACATGATGAGTATGGGACAGGAAAATGTGTGTTTGTGTGTGTGGTCTATACATATACTGCACTACACGTTGGGGGTCACTGGGTTCACTGTGTAGTAACCTTAAGTGAGGGGGAGGCTGTGACAGAGCCATAAATCACGGACCTAGAAACTGAGTTGCTGCATTCTGGTCAAATCCCTGTCACTTACATTTTGATGCATTACAGTTTAACAGCAGAGCCACAATGACACAACACAGGATAAAATATGACATTGGTAATTAAACAAAATGAAATTTGATTGTTTCATTCATCTTTTAATTCCTGTCTTTAGCCACATTTTCCAATTATTCGACACTGACATTATTTTTTCAGACAGGTTTAGGGATGTTTACACTTCATATTTGAGTCACAGAGCCTGTTTGTCAGCTTAACTTACAGGACAAGTGAAGGAAATGCAACCATGACCATTGTGTGAGCCAAGCTGTGTCAGAAAGGGTTAAGGAATTATGGAATAATAGCTCGACCTGTTCCCAGCAACGCTGCATAACCCGAGCCAATAAATATAATATTCCTGGCCTGTTCCTGTAAATGTCACATTTTATAGGTGTCTTCTCCAATAGGATCTTCAAGTAAGGAATGGGCTTATTGATGATTAGCTAAACCCTTTGGAGAGCCTGAGAAAAGTAGGATGAAGCCATGATGGCAAGGGCGTAAGCTTGATTTCAACACTCATCAATAGACTTCATTGTCTGCATTCTGGTGAAATTGTATGCACCAATTTACGGTGGAAATGTCTTCATTTTGTCAAAATGGAAGTCTTCTGCTACTTTGTTTGTATGGGGGGAGACAAATCCATCCCACCCTACTCGCCAAAAAAATCTACGGCCATGCATTGAGGTGTGTATTAGCATAACTGGTTAAAAAAGTTGAATGATGTCACTGAATCAAACAGGGGGATTGAGACATGGATGGATTACTGAACGCGCCTAACAGGCACAGGCCAAGAGGTCAAAAGTGTCAGAGGCCCACCTGCCCTTCACCTGCTAAAATGCTGCTCAAATTACCACATACTGTTCAGGAAGAGACACAAAATGACCTCAAAGAGACACAAAAGGGCCTGATGGTGAAAATTCTCTGTCATCCAGGTCACGTTAATCTTAAGTGCTATATCGTAGGCAACTGGACTTGCTCATGAAACTCAAGGAAGTCCAGCTGCCTATGATATAGCACTTAAGAACACAAAAAGACCACAGAGACATGCAAAGGAACTGTAAAGATACACAAAATAACTACAAAAAAGGGACAAAACAACCACAGAGAAACACAAAAACACAAATATACATAACAATGACAAAGAGACACAAAACCAATAGCAGGTAACACCACCACAAAGTAAATGGTAGCCCTGTTTACACTGCCTGTTTACACTACTGTTCGAGGTGGGAATATTGTGCTGTTATGCCGCCTCACAGTTCTGTGTAAAAGGTATGATCACAGAATGGGGGGAAAGAGTTGTCTCTCCTTTAAGCCGGCAGTGGAGGTCGTAACAGCGCTGAAACAGTGTGTGGATAAAAGGGACAGCTGGCAGGATGAGACAAAGGGCACTCACCGCAGGTAGATTCAAAATGCAGCTAGTAGCAGTTAGCAGCTAACTCAAAGAAGAAGTACAGCAGCAGATAATGGCCTCAAACTGGGGAAACAATGAGGTCTGGGTGCTCCTTACCCTCCGAGCAGAGGGCAAAGTCAGCCGCCATATACCAGAGACCATAAATGATTGTTATTACCATGTTATGCCATTGTTAATGTTTAGAGAGCGCTGCTGGTGCGTATGTTATATGACACTCCAGAGGCTGAGGCTATTGTGTTACATGTCACGCCTCTTTTGCTTCCAGGATGTCGGCATGCTGTCGAAAATCACACAGTGATTTGGTGCTGTTTAAAAATGCAAAGATGGGGTAGAGAAGGAACTTCTCAGCAACCCTGAAGCTCAATCTCTGTATAAACAGGGTTTAAGTCTGTGTGTCTTGCCCCTATGTATATGAGAGGTGGTGGGGGCTTTTGCATATCTGCGCCCAGGAGTTCACTGTCTCATAATCTGCCCATGGATACAGATGTTGCCTGGAGACTGACTCTGGTGATGGTCCTCCACATGAAAATAACTATTGTAGAAAGCTTTGAATCAAAATACACAATGTTGAAAATCCAAAGAGCAGCCTGCATCCACAGAAATCTGTCTGTCCTTTGTTACGGAGTAGAGGAGGTGTAGATTGAGTAGAGGAAGTGTAAATTGTATCAAGCTTGTACCAAAAGACATTTATGCAGGCACGGGGGCAGGTTTCATAACATCTTTGGGGGGGGGTATACACTGTCTGAAATGGGGGATTTGGGGATCCTTCCTCAGGAAATGTTCAGCATCACACGCTTAATGTGCTGCATTCAGGTGCCTTTTCTGCATCAGTTTATGGTGTAAAAGTCTGTACTTTTGCTGTTTTCATGTTTTTACTGAGGGGCTACAAATGCATGTGCTCTAAATGTTGAGGGGTGCGTGTCCCCTGTGTCCCCCATCCTTTGATTTATGGGCTGCTTCTTATCTGGTTAGAGGTCTGTAGTCCTCCTCAGTCACGAGAAGTCATCTCAGTCTAGCTGGTGTTCATTAGCTCTGCATGCATTTCTTTGATTGCACCCCATCAGTAGTGGCTGGGTTGCATAAGGTTTTAGTGCGCGAGTGATTTTATGTTTTGGTAGTGAGTGTGAGGGGGCGGGGCCATAAATCCAGCTCACATCAGACGCATAGAACATATTGTGCATCTCTGGGGCCGACGCCGTAGCGCGTGCGTGTGTTTACACCCGCTCGTTGTAGTAGAGCAGCCCAGCCCCAGCACCACGCACACGGGCGACACGAGTGGGCAGGACCGTGAGTGCCCGCGTCGCCGTCCAATCAGCGACTCGTAAAGCAATCACTGGCTGGAAGTGGCGGCCAATGGCGCGCGACACCGCCGGGCCGGCAGCCAATGGAATGCGCGCAAAACGTGGGCACGTGGATCCGCGCACATGTTGACGCTCGTAAACTGCCGAGAGAAAGAGCCAGCAAAGACACAAACCGATGAGCGGCCGTGCCGGGCGGTGTGTGTGAGCGTGTGTGTGTGTGTGACAGAGAGAGAGAGAGCGCTGAGGCTGGACGCCCCGATGCTGCTCCAGCTCCGGAGTGCGCACTGACGGATCTGTTTCATCAAAGTGGGAGATTGAGCCGTTAACGACTGTTTGTGGCAGCTGCTGGTTTTATCTGACATTACTGAAGGTGAGTAGCGACGTTTTTTGTTGTTTCATGGCTGTTTGATTCCCGAAGTTGGCGAGCTAGCCTAAAGGAATTTCCTGTCCCGCTGTATCCTGTGTGTGCGTCCGGTAATATCTGTTAATCCTGCCAAAATATAGCCATTCTCACGTGGCTTTGTTCCATCTATTCATCTAGATCGCTACTATATCACTATAAGGCTTTTATACTGGCAGATCATTACATTAATAAAACATATTTCCCCTTGTATTTAATATTTACCTTACTGTCATGCCATCCATGCCATTATTACATGTATTTTAAATGATTTAGCTTTGTTAGAAACGTCCGGAACATTATGTATGACACTGAAAGTTCCTGTGGTGGGCATCGTGGTGCGCAGACACAGACACAGGCAGCCAACACCTGAGACGCAGCCTCATGGTCCATGCCTACCTGTGCAGACTGCACCATCACCTCCACCTCTGCCCCATTCCACCCACTCCACCTCCTGCATCCCCATCCCATCCATTACAGGCTATGAATTAAATCAGAGTGGGCGTGGGGGAATTAATAATACAGTCCATGGTGAATCACAGTGGACTATTTCTCATATTGGTATCACTTTGATTGTGCAGATGCATGTAAACAATGTGACATTTGTGTTTTTAAGAGGCAACAGCACGCCTGAAGGGAAGCCAACCATCAGGGGGGAATTAAATGTGAATGGCTTGTTGGAAATATTCCTGAACTCAACGCCACGCTGCAAAAAAAATCTGTCAGTCTCCTTTGTCTGAGAGCAAGTTTCGACTTTATCTCCCGTATAGATAAAAGCTGTGTGTGTACTTGTAGTGTTTGCCTGTGACCCCTCCAATTTCCCCCTCTGTGTTGGTGGGATCAGAGACCAGCAGGCACTCAGAGATTACAGAGAGTGAAAGGAAAGGAAAAAGACAGACGAGAGAGAGAGAGAGGAAGAGAGGCACATGGCCTGAGATACAGAATGTAAAATGTGAGTAAGAGAGGAAGAAGAGGAGGAGGAGGAGGAGGAGGAGGGCTGGTCTGTGGAAGAGGAAAGGAAGAGGAGCACCAGGCTTGTGTGCATAACGAACAGGATGAGCCGAAGGCAGAGCAGGGAGAGATGAGAGGCATACAGAAATACAGCCGTAGAGGAAGAGGTTTGTGTGTGTGTGTATATGTGTGTGTGTGAATCCAAGGGGGGATGGAGAGCAAGCCCGAGACAGAGAGGAGAGACGGAGAGGAGGGGCTAGAGAGAGCACCAGAGGCAGTGGGAGAGTGCGAGAGAGAGAGAGAGAGAGAGAGAGAGAGAGAGAGAGAGACGGCCTATTCTGATTTCACTACTCTACAAGCTCCCATCCCCCTCACATTTTACTCTCCTCTCCAGTCTCCAATCTCCTCAATGGGAGCCAGACATGCACTACCATTGTGTGCCTACTGCCTACCCCCAGTCCCACTCTGCACCATGTTAAACTAGGGCACTGGTATACCCACCATTTTGAGTAATTGGGGTTATTATTTTTGGGAGTGTGATAGGGGGGAAAATATGGAGTGTTGCCAAACAGAAAGCCGTTCCTTGCTGTGATTTTGTTTCCCTGCCTTTCACTTCTTGTCTGTCTGCCTCTCACTCTAGTAACAACTTGCTGGTTTTGAGCGTTCAGCCTGTTTTTTTTCTGTCTAAGCTGAATCAACCGATACAATAACCCTGTGCTTCTGCCCCAACAGCAATGCAGTCCCAGGGCAGCACTTCCTCTCAGCCCTCCTTTGATTCCCTGAGCTCCAGCGACAGTCTCTTGTTCAGCGACTCTGAGCAGGCGGAAGACGACACAGACGTCTTCCTGACAGACAGCTCTTCCTCTGTCATCATCGGCGGCGTGGGCGGGGCTACAGCCAGTGGAGACAGAGGATCAGAGAGCCCTGGGTCCCAGTGGACGTGCGACGGCTTCACAGATAAAGAGGAAGAGGAGGAGTCGTACAGGTCGGAGAGCGCCGGCAAGGCAGCTCACATCGAGACTGATCCAGGACGCCAGATCCCAAAATCACAGGGAGACCTGCTCTTTGCTCAAAAGGTAAGGGACTGATGAGAGGAGGCATGACAGAGCAGTGTGTGCAGAGGAAAGCCTCAGTAGACTGATTCAGACAGCGGGGCCTAACCCAAACTCAGTAGTAATCTGTCTTCCTCTTCCTCTCTGCCAGTGTGCTGAGCTACAGGGTTTTGTCCGGCCCCTGCTGGAGCTGCTGAATGGACTGAAGAGGGGCCGATTCGATCGAGGTAAGCATCCTTACATCACCGCTTTCAGTCGAGCATGTGCGCCGACTAGCAGCCAAAGTTGTAGATGCTGAACGCAGGTTTATATGATCTGAGTGGCCTCAGTCCATTTCAACAGAGAGTGTTCCTCTGTGCAGCAGTGTGTATTGACGCAGCTTATTGATGTAGTCCAAAGTGCAGAGTGTGTGAAGCGACAGTCTTGTGGCTGACTCATCAGCTTACGAGAGTTTTACTGATATCACAAGTGAAAGTGGTGTGTGTGTGTGTGTGTCAGACACTGTCAACATGTGCATGCAGTTTCGTGACTATGGGGTCTTACAGTGCAAATGCTGACTGGGGGATTATGTTTTTGATTGACAGGTTTGAGTAGTTTTCAGCAGAGCGTCGCCATGGATAGAATCCAGAGGATCGTGGGGGTTTTGCAGAGACCCAACAGCGGGTAAGATATCGCCCACACTGTGCCACCATCCACCCTCAGTGTTTCTAACTATCTGCTACTCATAGACACAGCATCTCAGGGCCCTGACACACCAAACCAACAATCAGCCGTTGGTCAATATCAGGGCGTCTGTAAGTGTCTGTCTGCCTAGTTTTTGCACTGTGTCCTGCACCGTTGGCACCTGACGACCCTTGTGGGGTTTTTTTGGCCGATTCAGCTAGTTGAATCAGCGTCAGAGCCGGTGGAGCCCGTCAGTGAATGAAAACATTTTGACTGGCAGTTCAGCTCAGGGACCGAAAAGAGAAACAGAAGTAAGAGAAGCAACAAATACCTGAAGTCAAGAGGGCATGAGATCGAAACAAACGTGTTTATAAATATCTTTTGTTCTTTAAACATCACGTTGTGTTAATGTGCTAACTGGCTAACCCGCTTCTTGAATCCGTCCTGTCAATGAAAAATATAGACTGCCGCCGCCTGCTGGTATAGAGATTTTTTTCCTCCCATGCAGGCTGTTGGCTGTGGTGTGTTCAAGTGCAACCTTTTAACTGAGGCACAGGCCACGTGAAGCGACGCAACAGTAGGCCTTTGTGGCCACCAGTTCTTTGATGTCTGTTTGGTGTGTCTGGGCCTTAAGTTGGATTTTACCGTGTAAATAATTAGTTAAAACAAGAAAGGACCAGTGAGGCAGTCTTCCATTTCAAGCCTCTTCTCCTGTTCCATGTTTTATTGATCAGTCCTCGGGGTAGGTAGAGTTACAGCCTTCACTGGCAGTGCAGAGAAACAACAAACTCCTAAAGAAAATGTATCTATATCTATAAGCAGGACCATAAATGTCCAGATGTTTTCCTAGGCTGTAACATTATAGCATCGCCATCTGTTTCTCACTTTGAATTTATGTTGTCTTTTTCTTTTTTAACTTGTCGTAATTTTTTTGTAGGGAGAAGTACCTGAACACTCTGCTCCAGGTGGAGATAATGCTGAAGCTTTGGTTTCCTCAGATCTCCACCCAGCCTGTCTCTGCTGCCTCCAGCGTCGCCGCGTCGCCCGCTCGCTCCCTCCAGGACACTTCCAGCTCTACCCCACCACACAAGCACAGGGATCAGTTACACATTCCCGTCAAGGTGAGAACACACACATTCCCGTGTGTGAAAGAGTCTCCTTGTGCACACACAAATACACCCCTTCTCCCTCAAAACAACACCACCACAAATTCTATATTCACATGCAAACTACTCTCCTGCTCATCTTGCAGAAGCGCAGGCTCAGCTGGACAGGTACAGACTCCCCCACGCCCTCCCCTGTGCTTCTCAAGTGCCCTCGTATCAGCGCGGAAGACAAGAGGGTGAAGCAAGATCATGATGAAAGGGACGGCCCTCCTCCTCCATCACTGGCACCTGATGCAAACCAAAACTCACCAGATGTGGCCCACAACAGCCAGCTAAACGAGGACACAAAGGGAAAGGACAGTGACAGCGAGGAACTAGGCAGGCAATCAAAATACAAAGCCGGCCACAGCTCTGAGCCGAGCCTGACGTGGGTTCACGTTGCCCCCATCCTGTCCCCACGGAAGGCCTGCCCTCCATCTGTGGTGGGCAACAATGAAAACCAACCCGTCGCTGCTATCCTCCCACCCACCAGGAGGGGCAGTCCAGCCACACAAGACAGCTCCATCTCCTCCACCACACCCTACAAGCACCCCAAAAATCTGAAGAAGCCAACCCGGTGCCAAAGCCAGCCTACTGCTGGACAACAGAGCGAGACCGCCGAGACATGTCAGGATCGAAGTCAGTCTCCTCAAGTCATGCTCACGCCTTTGCCCGGGGGGTGCCCCACCCCTTTGGAGACCTGAACCAGCAAAGAGTCGGCAGCCTCGCCTCGTTACATCACCGGGCTAAAAGCTGCTGAGTGAGGAAGAAGGGAAGAGGCTGAAGGCCTGTGATTATACATGCATTAAAGGGAGGAAGGGGAGGAAAGAATTGTAGGTGATAAATGATGGATCATATATAACCCCTCATCAAAACCACAACTGCAACCAATATTTCAAACAACAGGACATTATGCGTTTAATAAAATCTACTTGGGTTCATAATCATAATTACATAATAATCAAAACATGCACAAAAGCAGTTGTGGTCGAGGGGGATAGGAAAGAACACCTAAAGCTATGTACAGCTTATTGAGTAACGATCAATAGGAGAGATTTTGGAACATTGGGAGGAGTAAATAATGAGTTCTCTTCAGCATGAAAGCAATCACTACATTCAGAGATGACTGTTTCAGCAGACATTTGACTTGAGGGACACACATGTCCTGAAATTAGAAAAGCTGATGTCAATATTCGAAGCTTCCAGCATTTATTGTGATGAGGTAACTTCAGTTGAGTGTGAGTAACACAGGGTGAGCTGAGTGTGACGCCAGTCTTATGGCAGTTACATTCACTTGTAGATAGAATCAAGGCATCTGGCTTAAAGAGGAAACATTGAAAATCTTGTAGCTAGAGATGTGAGAATTACAGTGTACAGAACGCAGCATTATACTGTACGTGTGGTGTGTCGGAGTCATCGGAGACTGTGGAAAAAATGATGCCATCAACTCACGAATGTAATCCAAGAACTGTTTGGGCACTTGGCATCGAGAGGCGTGTCATCACAGCGACAGATCACAGGTCAGCTTTTCTCATCAGGCTGTGGATTTCCACCTGGTCCTCGACTGCAAACTGACCGCCAATCAGTGAAAATCCTAAGAAAGACTTTTAAAAGACCAGCAGGCGGAAAAAAAATAAACAAGGACCACTCAAAGATATTTGACTCTCGAGTCCCACAGTTAATTTATTCATGTGTTGATCGGACACTGCGTTTATTTATTGTTTGTATTTATTTATTGGGCAGCTGAATATCGTCTGCTGTGCACTCGCACAGTCTGGCCTACAATTGTTTTTGAGGCGTTTGGGAAGATGCTGTTGACTGTTTGTGGTTTTTATTGCTATCACGAGGAAAAAAAACAAGAAAACAAAAACGAAGGAAGTGAAACGTTATGATTGGACTATTGGACTACTGTGCCTTTTTACCAAATCGGATGTGTTAGGAAAAGCGTTTGGTGCTTTCAGTGCATTCATACTGCGTTTTGATTGTTTGCTTGAATTTCACAAAACCAGTACACATTCAATCATGGAAAAGCCGACATGTAGTCGTTTCCATCTGGCTTCTAAGGTAACACACAGCTTCCAAATCAACACTATCACTGACTGTCTATCTGTAGTAGATATAGGAACATTGATGCCTCATTGGCCACTGGATCGTACGTCAACGTCACTGCCATATTGGAGAGAGCAGGACTTGTCTGTAAACAAATGCAAGTAAATAGAGTTTTTTCTGGATAAAAAGCACTATCGCTTTACAATTCTTAACCAGTATCAACAAGTCCTTTTTATATTCAAGGGTTTATGATCTATGAGTGGTAGGAAAAAAAAGCTTTGTCTCCATTTAAGTAGAATAGTCAGTTAATAGTTAGCGTATAATTGCGTCTGGACACTCAATAGCATGTGTGTTGGGCTATCATGAACTGAATTACATGGTGAAAAGTAATTCATCTTTATATGGAATTGTAAAAACTCAAGTCTGTCAGGCATGGATTTGGCTTATTTTCTTTTGTTAATACATGTGGAGACCTCCCTATAGCTATAATTTGACTTAATGTGGAAGTAGGCAACTTTTCCAGTAGCTAGCGCTCTAGCTAGCTAACAGTATCTGCTTATCAACTCCTTGACCATAAAACAAGAAGTGACTGTAATCGCTGCTTATCTTAGAAAGACCACAGCAAGAAAATTAGTTCTTTTTTTATGCTACATAATGTTCATGTAGGTTGAGTTCGGATACAGCGCTTAAAGTTGCTCAGTGGTGCATGAAGCCAAAAACATTCAACTGCAGCGTATAAAATTACCAAGAGGACAAGCTGGCTCCTTCTGCTTTAACGCTCTGCTAACTTGAATGCAGATAAAATGATTTAATCTTACGTCTCTTCTAGACTTTCTAAATTTCATGCGACCAAATGCATCATATCATATCCTGATAGTGAACACAGTTTGCGGGAGTTGTGACACTCAAGAAGACATCTTTTTCACAATGTAGGTTTCTACCGTTTTTTTTTTCCCGTTAAAGGGTTTTTTTGGGGGAGTTTTTCCTCATCTGCTGCGAGGGTCATAAGGACAGAGGGATGTCGTATGCTGTAAAGTCCTGTGACGCAAATTGTGATTTGTGATATTGGGCTTTATAAATAAAATTGATTGATTGATTGATTGATAGGAAAAAGCCTGGCAGGCCTGGAAGTTGTAATTCCACTGTTTGGCCACTACAAAAATTGGATTCAAAACCCAGCACACTTCCCCGGGGCTATATCTGCACACAGGCATGATCCTGGGAGAGTAAAGGCTCGCTAACATTAGCACGCTAGCTACGTTAGCTATTCTGGGAAGCCAAAAACGAACATTTATAATCCATTGTACATTTGATAGCTAGCTAGTGCTATTTTAAAGATTGTCTACTTCCACATTAAATTATAAAACAAGGAAAATAAAACAAATCCACGCTTGACAAACGTACGTTGATCAATTATTTTTAACCACGTTATGCTAACGTTAGGAATTCATCTTATGTATGCCTAACACACCCCTCTTCTGAGTGTCCAGCAGCAATATTAGCCAAAATATTGAGATTTAGATTAACAGGAGACAAACCTTTTTTTCCTTTTTAGCACATGTAGATCATTAACCCATGAATACTAAAATGACTCACTGTAATCGGCTGAGAGGTTTAAATGTTGGAAAAAATGGTGCTCCCTAATTACTTGTATTTGTTTACAGGCAAGTTTTGCCCTCTCCAATATGGCGGCAATGTTGACTTAACGCTGCAACGAGCTGGTACAGCGAATGCGCCATCTATGTATATATCTCTATGTCTATCTACTGCTCAAAAAACTGCGTCCAGCTCTAGTATTCAGACATCTACAATAACCTGCTTACATGTCCAACTTTCACACACACCAACAGCAGTGGCTACTGTTTGTCATGTATTATAAAGGTGTAGCCTTCCTTTAGAGCTTTTCTTTCGGTTCTGATCAACAGAGGAACAGACTGAGCTGCACTTGTAGCTGGTGCTTTTGAAAACTTGAAAAAACGAAACAGAAAATATAAATGTAAATGCATGAATTTTTTTTATTTGCACCATCCTCTACTGCTGCTATTGTTATCCTGATTCCAGTTTGATAGGAGAAATCTGGAAATCTGCTCACAATATTCTTCTCAATGTCGGAAGGGTTTCAGCAATGTGATTGGGTTTACCTATATTGCAAAAGTATTGTAAATATTTAAACTAAAAAAAAATATTTTTAAAATTGGTATGAGTGGTTCATACACTATTTACATAAATAGAAGAGGAGGGATCTCCGCGTACCAGACTCCTTTGAAAAAAGCACCACGTGTGAACACAGAGCCACTGGCAGCCTCCGTTTAACTGTGTTTGCGGAGGAAGGAGCGTACAGACCCTCAGTCACAGACCCAGAGTCAGACCGTTTTACCCCATCACGTACCACAGGCTGACTCTGGACCAGAGGCTGGGGGTATCCTCCACCCCACTGCTGTTTTTACACGGCTGTGGTGTGACAGAGAAACCAATTGCACTTATTTTTCATTGTTTATGTCCTATTTTTTTTTTTCGTGTGTGTTTTCTACTGCAGCGACCACTGCTGATTGGTCAGAAATAATATGTCTTGTTTATTTTAGCTGCCTTTATTTTTTTCTTAAACTGTAAAAGCTGACTGTAGTTCCCCTCCTCGCCTCCCCTCCCCTCCCCCACTCTGCTGCATTCGTCTGCCCTTGCCCTCTCTCCTTCATCTCCCTCAATCCTGTTAGTATCTTTTCTTTCTAAACTAAACTCCCGTCTTTCTCTCAACCCCCCATCTTTACATGATATTACTCTTCTGGCTACTTTTTCAATAATGATGAACAGGAAAAAGAAATCTTTTAATAAATGACACATTTTTGAAAGCTGACCTGTCTGTGTGTTTGTGCTCAGTTTGTTAAATTTCTCTACGTTTATTCACGTCCAAACATTTGCATGTTTTGCTTTTTATATAATGCGTGATAATGTGAGTAAGACTGGTGTTTTGGAAAGCAGCTCTCACTAAACAGATGTGTGACTCAATGGGGTGCAGATTTACAGACTGTACATTTTCAAGTGAGTGTGTGTGTGTGTGTGTGTGTGTGTGTGTGTGGGGGGGGGGGGGGCATGAAGGGAAGGAGAGGGTTGGGAGAAGGAGGGGTGGCAGGGTGTGAGACTACAGCCTCGGTAATCTGACTGGCAGTAGTGGAGGGGGGGTCAGGCTGATCCTCCAACCAGCTGCTTCTACAGAGCAAAATAACTATAGCTCCTGCGTGTGTTGTTTATTTAGATCACATTTTATTTATTTATTTAGATCACATTTAGTAAACACCTCTTGTATTTAGTAGAGAGGAGGCTGGCATGGCTGTGTCCTGGCGAGACAGTTACCGTAATATTTAAATCTGTTGTCCCCCAATATATTTATAAAAAGGTCATATCACTGTCAATTGAGAAAATGACAATATTCTGAATGGTTATCCTGTCGCAGTGTTATGTTAAATTCCCGTCAGTAGCTATGCAGTGTATATTAGCATATGCTACAGCTACAAACCATACGAACTCAGTAGGGATGTGCCATATCATATCGTTCATGATGCTACCAGTGTAGATTTTAATATGATATAAAAAATTCATATCGTGATCCTGGCAGTATTTCGACTTGTTGACTTATTGACCCCATGCTGTTACCCACGGCAACAACAAGCATGGCTGAAAGCAAAACTGTCACAGATTAGTGTGGAATAAACTGTGGCATCCTGAATGTTTTATGAACAGCCCCGGACTTGTTTAGTTAGTCAGTGGCTCCTCCGGCAGCAGCACAGTGTCTCTCACTCTCCTTTCTTGCCGTCTCAGTGTCATTACGTCATTTTGTCATAAACCTTTGGTAACGTAAACCAACGTGATGCTCACAGCTTGAGAAAAAACTCCATATATATGAATGTGCAGTAGTTGTGGTATCATAATAGCCTGTCACAGGTTACAGTGATCAGAGGAGAAATGGCAGAGCATTATAAACTATCTTGTGTATCTTGTGATGGATCACTGGATCACTTATTTTGTTGCAATTCTATGTTCTTAAATTAATAATACTTTTATTTTATTTTATTTTTTTTACTAATTTGTGATATCATCAAGAATATCGTTATCGCAAAAATACTATGAAATATCGTAATATTATTTTAGGGCCATATTGCCCAACCCTAGGACTCAGGACAGTGTTGGTTTTAAATTTAAGATGAAATCATGGCTAAAAAACAACCCAATCATGAACCCATCACTTGATCTAACATTATGAAATCTTGTTATATCTTAATGTTGTAGTTCTATTGTAGTTGCTATTGTTATTGCTGAAGCTGTTGGGTCATGAATGTGTTCTATTATGTAATTGTGATTTTTATACTATATATAACAGTGTCTTTTAGCAGAGAAATTATTCTGTTTCCTGCTCAGGGACTGCAGATGAAAGTTCTGTGATCCTCACCAATGTGAGGATTTGCTGCCACCTTCTTTTTTATATTACTGTAGACTGAACATTTTTGGGTTTCAGGCTGATGGTGCAACAAATCAGACATTTTGGACATTTATTTTTTAATGTATCTGACTTTTTACAGACTAAAAAAAAAATCATTTATTTAAGAAAGTAATTACTATAATCAAAATTATTGTTTGTTTCAGCTCTGATTTTAAATATTTAATCAAAAACTTGTGATAATTTGACTCAAATTCTTGAATCAAAACTGCTGAAACATTCACCATTTTCTCTCCACTCCAGCATCACATCCATGGATACAGCGTGCACATGGGCACGAGGGTGGCACATTTTGAGAGGGTGTGGTTTGCTTTCTCCCTGCGCACACGGGATGAAGTCAGCCAATGCTGCACGTACACACACAAACACAACCCAGAGTGGTAAACACACACGCGTGCGCCACTCCCCGCCACACGCTCTGACACACTGACTGGCTGATTTTGTGATGGGCCTGTCTCTGACACACTGACTGTGCTACGTTACAACAACAGAGACCGCCCTCCCCTCCCTCCTCCCCTCTGCCTCCCTCCTCTCTCGGCCCCCCCTTGTATCCATGCAGTTTTTAGCAGAGAAGCCCTTGCCCTCCATCTCCACCCCCACCCCACCCCCCATCCTCCTCTGGAGGATGGAAACGAGGGGCAAGAGGAGGAGGACGGGAAGAGGATGTGTGGAGGGCACAGGGAGGAGACATGACCTCGCTCAGTTTTTGGGGAGCATGGAGGACATTTGTTGTTTTACTCACTTGTTTTCAATTATTTTTCTCTTCACTGGCTCCACCCATTTGTTTTGTGTTTTTTATTTTGCCCTCTACAAGTTTTATTCCCCACTCACATTACAGCCAGGTTATCACAGTGCATGTGTAACAGTCTTTATGACACCACCAGAAAAATCAGTGTTATTGCATCATAAATGTGCAGCTCAGTTGTTTTCACTTGTATCCAACCAGCATGTGTTGGATTAACTGAGCGTGCGTGTGTGTGTGTGTGTGTGTGTGTGTGTGTGTGCATCAATAGGATTGCACATAATGAACTTACTGGCCCTTTATCCCTCGTTGTGTAGGTTTAAATTGTGCTTCCGAGGCCTGTTATTGGTTTGAACAGGTTAAATGATTTGAGTGTGTCCGTCCAGTTCTGCTGCATGTGCTCATGTGTGCAATGACGGGAATGACACAATGAGGTGCTTATTCACTTATTCCAAATTCCCCTCCCCCCACAATACACTCACTGCACTCCAGTGAAACTCACGTGAGGGGAAGCCACACTGTGACTTTACAACTAGACACACAAGTGCAAAGACATGCCAGGAGCACGCTCGCACTCTTACTCACCCAAAGTCCTCGGGGGGTTTTAGTGCAGACGAGTCCCAAAACAGCCTGGATGCTCATTAAAATTGCACAGTGGCCAGCCCCTGCCATGGAAATCTGAGCTACTTTCGAAGTCATATCTGCCTTGCTGGAGCTCACAGCAATGACGGGGCCTTGATGTGCGCGGTTGCTGCTCTGCCCGCCATCTGTGGTCCCCCCCATCACTGTGATGCCACCAACAGGGGACACGGTAAAGACAAGAGATACCAGGACTACATTTTCAAGGACGCACGTGTGTCTCATGACATTGTCTGTGATATTTGGGGCACGGCCGAGCTACAGGCAAATAACATCCTCATCAGTTTCTTTGGCCTGGATGTGTTCCTCGGGTATCCTTGCTCATGATGACGCCATCTTACACGGCTTCTCAATTATTCAAGTACAGTGAGTGAAAGGGAAACACCAGACAGGAAGTACTGAGGACAGAGAGGAGAAAGGTGCGTGGAGAAGGCAGAGCTGGCAAACAGAGGGCGTTATGAATGAGAGGAAAGTGAGAGATAAAAGCTTGCACTCTCAGTAGGATCCAGTCCGAGCACGTGCACTCACACTGATACCCACACTGAGGTCCTAGCAGCCCATGTGTGAAGTGAAGACAGCAGAGTCCCCTGAGATTATATCTTCCAAGATGATTTACAGCCCCTGTCAGATACAATACAATAAAACTGGGTCAGCATGATGAAATATACCATAACTACACACTTCACGAATCAAAAAGCCTTGTGGAGGAACATGGGGAATATCTTAAAAAAAGGGCATACATTATGCACTTATGTAATATTCATAGCAGTAATGAACATTAATACATCACCTGACATCACGGCGTGATTTAGTGTGTTGAGGACGTTGGGGGAATAGTTCAGCCAGTGAAAGGAAACACTTGTATGAGACTCAGCAGTTAGTGCTTTGCTGATATCGGACTTGGATTAACTGAAGACTAAATGCCTGGCATTCCTGCGATATAATAGATGAATTCATACAGCTGTCACCACACACCCCCATGATGCTGTGTTACAGTTGGACGTTACTGCGTGCCAGTGTAGGTAGGAGCATGCATGTGTGTCTGCGTGTGTGTGGTTTGTTTTTCAGTGTGTATAGAACTGTCTGTGGTATTGTGTTGTCATATTATGTGCTGAGGTGTCATTACATAATAGAGTTGGCTGGAGGGGGCGAGAGGCGGGGGGGGGGCAGACAGCACATGTGAGGTGCCAACAAGGGATTCAGGTGGTGGTTCGGTGGGTAAATGTGAGTCAATGTGTTGTTGACTGGCCTGCTAATCATTTGATTACAGACAGATTAAAGTATTACTCCTGTAAATGTCATGTAAACATTTCACCGGGGTGTTTTACCAAAATGAAGGTCAATATTGGAGCGAGTGTTATCCAACTGATGGCCCAGCTTTAATCTTGTTATTGCTGTATCATGAAGTGCCAAACTGACAATTAATCAATTTGTTGATCGACAGAAAATTAACAGCAATCACTTAAACCATTTCACCTATTTATCATTGGGGGGGGCGACCATTTTTAATCCACACCTTTTCCCCTCCTGGATGGATTTTTAGAAATATAACAGGACCATTTTGCTCAGGGGTTCTCAAACTTTTGAAGAGTGAATGCCATTTTAGGACCTGTGTCCGCGTAGGGTTTTTCTTTGCCAGAAAAGCGGTGGCAGGGCGCTGGGGAACACTCAATGTGTTTTGTTTCTACAACAACAATACCTTGACATTAACGTTAGCTATGTAGCTAACGTAATGCTATATGAACAGAGAGTTGACGAGATAGTTAAAAATTTGCAACACTTCTGGTGACAAAAGCACAAAATGGTTCATGGAGTTAGTGGACAATGCTTGAAATAAATAAGTTTGTTTCATTAACGTGTTTAAGTCTGTTGACAGCTTAGTTTAAAAAGCTGGTCGAAATTTTAATTTTTTTTGAGAAGGACAGAATCAAAATGAATAATTTAGAATATGTTGCATAAAATAGTTTGATCACTAAATATCAACACAGCTTCTGGATGAATATTCAGTTAGTTCAGCTGAAGCTTTTTGAGGTCAAAGCTAATCATGTTGGTTGTACCAAACTAAATTAATTTGTCAAATTATAAAAGACTTTGACGATTTACTCAGTAAATGCCAAAGCTTGAACTACTTAAAGAAGGTGCATGCAAATTGTTACCTTCATTTCTTTAAAAGTTGAACCAATGGATCATTGTTGGGAGCACAGCAACAGTCAGTGTCCGGCTGATCTGCTCTCCCACATCGGCTTTTCTGTCTTCCTTGTCTACATTTGCCCCACAGCAGATGGAGACATGAAATACCATGCTTTTCGGTGTCTGTAATATTCATTCACACTGTGCGAAATAAGACAAAGCATGGTGATCGATTCTGGTAGTTCATTTTAAAGCTAATATTACCCAATGCCGATGACGTGTCAATATTATCTTGCATCCTTAGTTCAGAAGTTTCCCAGTAGCAGCGCTCAGAGGGGCTGCACAAAAAAGCCAAAACTCTCTGAAATAAAGACGCTGGACGCTGCGCTTCTTCTCCAGGTGCTTGGATGTGGCCACACATGCTCTCACCTCACTGGAGACAATTGAAAAAAGATCATGTGGACACAGGCCCTTAGGGAGTCAGCATATGTCTGAGGGCCGCACAGGAGAAGTGCACACCTTTTTAACGACATACCAGTACTTTACAAAAACTTAAACAATCGACAGTGATATAGTGTACATAACACTCATACTGAATTCTATTTTACACTTCTTAATACATTTTAAAATCATAAAATAGAGAGGCAGTGCAGTGTTTGACAAAATAAAGGTGCTCAAGGTGCAAAAAAATAATAAAAAGTGGATAAAAACAGCAGCAAACTTTTTAATCCTTGACTATCATCAGTTCATCATCATGGACTGAAACATTTGCTGCTGTTTTCTTTCACTTCTTATTATTTTTGGCACGTGGAGCACCCTTCTTTTTGTGCACGGTTGTCTTAAATAATTGATTATTTTTACACTGATCTCAGCCTGTGGACCTTTTAGTGACTGTCCAGCCCAGTTGTATTGATGCGCCTTGTATCTCCTCTGCTGTCCTTTCTTGTTTGTCTATTGTACACATGCACCCAAGACAAACTTTTTGTTGCCCTGAGAAGGTGCAGTTTCACAGCAGCCCTAGGACACTGATTGTACCTACAGCAGTTGAATTACAGCTTCTGCTGGGGTACAGCAGCACCACCATAACTGCAGTTCACTATGATCTGCCAGTAATAATAATGATAGTAATTTGGTAGGTTTATTTGTGGTGACATTTGCCAGTTATTTTTCTGGACGGTGGTGTGTGGTTGCCTTTCATAGCATTGCATTGTTTTCTTTAACGGTGTGCACACCCATAGCCTTATGTCTTAGGTCACAGAGTGAAATGGATCCTAAGTTGGCCTGTGGCAGTGCAAAAAGCTCACGTTTCGACTTTGAAAAAAAGAGAGTACACAATGAAAGTATCTCAAATGTCCTGCTACTATTCTGCGGTGCTGATGAGAGGTTTCCTTTAAACTACCAAATATCCTCCCAGATACCAAACTGTGTGACTGCAAACCATGTCAAAGCTCAAACTCTAGCTGCAGGGTGGATGTAAACATGGATGTAAACAGGGCTGATGAATCAGCATTTGAAAGGATTGATGATGGCAGTGTGCTCTTCAGGAGAAGCTGTAATGAATGGGTGACACCTTGATGACCTGTTATGACTCCACAGAAAGTGTATATACAGTTTACACTGAACACTGGATGGTTACACATCACGTCACTGAGTGAAGGCATGGATGTGGCTTGTTGTAGAGTGTGTATGAGCAGGGTGGGGGGTGGAGCTGGCAGACTGGTGGAGCCTCAGGCTTCCTACTGCATTAATGCTCACACTACTACAACTGCACTCATTGACCCACATCATGCAAAGATAGAGAGGAACGAGGGGGTGGAGCTACAGATGAAGGAAACAGAGATCACCTGATAATGCCATGTTTTCAACAGGGGAATGTTTTCAGTGAGGCAACATGTCACTCCTCACTGATTAGTGATAAAAGCAGAGTGTGGATTGGTTTCATTTTTATCATGCAAACAGAGTCCTGAGCAACAAACGTCAGAAATGTAATCAAACCATTACTGTGGACTGTTTGCTTCAGATTCTCTGCTCATTTCATGCGTCACTGTGTTTATTTGTGGATGTGTGCTTTGGTCTATGTCGTGTTTTATGTTGCACTTTTGGTTATATGGTTATGTCATTGTTTTGTTCATAATGCTTATGTCCTGTTGTTTTTGTTTATGTGCCTTGTAATGTGCTTTTGTCTATGGTTATATGCTGATCTGTGCTTATGTGCCCTTCTGTGAACATGCCATCAATCTGCTTTTATCTGTGCTTCTGTGCTTTTGCGTGTTATTTTAATGTCTTTTTCTTATAAACAACTTTACCATGAGCCTGTATGGCTAAATCTGGCACAGAGATCATGTTAATTAATGTGCACTGTCCCTTTCTAAATACAATAAACATAAACGTACAGACCAAACAATAACTTGATGTTTGCTTATGCAGATGGATGATAATTTGATGCACTTAAAAATTAGAGCAAACAATGGTTATTAGTCCACATTGACTCTTTACATAAATTTGGTCATTTAACATGATCAACTTTTGCTGGTTTAATAACATTTCAACACCTCAGCAAATATACCAAGGCTACAGGAAGAACAGAAGACCCAGTACTAACCGTCAGACATACAAAAATTGGTCATATGATGCATCCTGACCCAGTGTTGATTCAAAACTAATTCTAATTAGATATTACTGTTCAAAAATCTTTCCCAGTTTTAAGCGTATTTATTGTCAGTGCATTTGTATGGAAATTGAGTCTTTGTTTGTAAAGTATGTGCTGTATTCCAGGCAGGTGTTTCAAAGAAGTGAATTTAATCCTCTTGCACTCAAAGATGTTGTTAACTTAATTTTCATTTCAGTTCTCTTATACTTAAATAATTCATTCAAGGGAGTTACAACTTCTAAGACAATGTATTTAAAGCACTGGCTGCAAGACCATGCTGGTGGACCAGCTTCACCAACACCAGACCAGTATAAACCAGACCCAGACCTAAGTACTAACCGTTTTAGCGAGTTCTGCCATGATGCATAACAACACCACTGTTTAACCTCTTCTTTTATACCTTTTTAAAGTTCTTTTGGTCAAATACAAAATTAAAAGACATGTGACTTCCCTAAAAACCTGGCTTTTTAATCACAGTTTTCAAAAAACAAGAGTTACCTAAACAAATGGGACACTGACTTCCGTGTACAGGCAGGTGGCAACATCGAGCATAAGAAGGGAAATACTGCCACTGAAAGTCACGAAGAAGAAATAGCAATCATTTCCGGTTCCGGGTCTTGCCTCAGAAACGTCGTGTGAACGGCGCGACTAAACAAGAAAGTTTTGCAGACAACCTAGCAGTTTATAGTGTTTCACAAGTCTTTAACTTGGTCGTTTGTGTTTGACTTATAACACCTAAGCGGTGTGATACAGGATAAAGGCAGAATCTAAAGGTTTGTAGATTTATTAGGCGGTTATTCGCTTTTGTTGGTAGCTCGCGGACAGCAGTGTGCTAACGGTAACTAGCAGGTAGCCAGGGAGTTTTGGCGGATGTAATTGATTTTAGCTTGTGTGTTGCTTCTGGTTAGCACATTTGTCCGCCAGTCTAACATTACAGCTGTGAAATGACTAACTATACTAAGTTCCGGAGTGACTGTGTGAATGGGATTTTATTAGTAAATAATATGACGGCTGTGTGCGTGTCTGTCAGTGGCTGTGAGTGAGACAGCAGTGGGTTTGTGCTCATGTAGCTCATGTGTTTGGGACCGTCACGTCATTATTCATGGAGACATATAGTTAATAAGTTCATCAGCGTATGTGAATGATGATGCTACATGTTGTAAATGTCATGATTTTCCGCAGGGTTGGAGGATGTCGCTTCCAAAACGGGAGGTGGAGGAGCTGAGGCCATGGGTGGAGCGCACTGTGAAGAAGGTGCTGGGTTTCTCGGAGCCCACAGTGGTTACTGCTGCTTTGCACTGTGTTGGAAAGGGATTGGACAAAAGGAAGACCATAGGTAACTACTGACCATTTGAAACCTGCTGTGCTTTATTTAGATACAGGTTTGAATGAAGCTTTAGTTACATGCCTTTTGCACAACACCAGCTATCAAGCTCTCAAGCAACCACTTGTGATCAGTGAACGTCACAACCATCCATCCATCCATTTTCATCCGCTTATCTGGGGTCGGGTAGCCGGGGCAGCAGGCTAAGTAAAGCACCCTGGACGTCCCTCTCTCCAGCGACGCTTTCCAGCTCCTCCTGGGGGACCCCAATGCATTCCAGGGCCAGATGAGATATGTAAACCCTCCAGTGTGTTATGGGTCTGCCCCGGGGCCTTCTACTAGTGGGACGTGCCTTTCAAACTTTCATATCCTTTCAAATTGATTTTGGCCATCAGTATTATGGCTAGGTATCATCTGAAAAATTAAGATACCAGTACCAGTACTGTTACCCTTCAAGTAATACTGATATTAATAATGTGCTTCTTTTAATACTTTTTTCTGCATTACTCAGTGTTCATCATGTAAATGGAAAGATTCGGTTGCGTAAAACTTCACCAGGCGCCACAGGCATATAGTATAGCCATACTTTCAAATTCTTGGTGGCATCTCTTGTCATGCTGAACTGCCAACTCTGTCAAATACACAGTGTTTGACTTCACCACACCACAGACTGTATGGTTTGTAGCTGCTGCTGCAGTGGGTTGAATTGAGGAATGCCTGCAGTGATTGGCTGCGAGCAAAACATATGAATTATAATTTTGATCCAGGTCTGGTTACAAAATGGATCAAATGGCTGGTGTAATTTGACTTTTGATATTGCTTGGTTCTGGGTTATTTCAGTACCTGGCCATAATCATAAGTCATTTTTTAAATCTGATTTAATTTTGATTTGCTTTCGCTTTATTATCAGGAAAAAAATCTGAAATTTGTCCTGCACCTCAGGAGGTCAGCTGTTTTACATAAATACAAAAATAAAAATCCATAATACTACAAAAACTACACATCACATCAGACATTATGAAAAGTGGATGCAGTGTAACAAATGAATCATTCAGTGTTGACTGAGGTTACTTAGAAGTCATTCTGATATAATAGGCTACATAATTGAGGGACAAAAGAGTTCTTGCATACACTCTGTTCATTGATTCAGGTGAAAAATGTAAAGCACCAACAAAGGTCCCTGTTTCTCTTATTTATTCATATTTATTTGATCAGAGAATGTTCTAGCTGTAGTGTACTACACATCCTTCTACAAATTGAGACAGTGATCAAAGGAGTCCTGGAGTTGTGCTAATTATTGGACACTCATTTCCACCACAGACCAGCTGCGTCCCTTCCTCGATGACTCTGCTGGAGGTTTTGTGGAGCGTCTTTTTGAAGCTTTGGAGGAAAGCCGCAATGCACGTGGCAACAAAGGAGCAGGAGAAAAGAACCGCAAGAGAGAACTCAAGGTGAGCAAACACCCTCGCAAACTAGTACCAGCCACCTCTGTATTATCACTACATACTAGGGCTGCATGATATTGGGGGCGAAAAAACATAATTACTGATATTTTTTCTGCGATGCACATTGTGATTTGAAAACATACAAAAATTTTCACCAGATAATTTAATAGCTTCTATCATGATTGGAGGGATTTTTGTAGGGGTGTGTATCTTTATTAGAAATTGAAGTATGGGAAAAGCTTGAAAGTGCTTTTTACTTTGAAGACTTTTTTGGGTGGGGGTGGAAGATTGATACTCTTTCATCAATCCATGCTCCAGGCTAAAGTTAATGATCCAAAGTGTCACATTAGTAATGCATGTTACTTATAGCAAATTTAGGGGCTTCATTATGTTGCTCCCCTCCTGTTTGTTGCTCATTTTCAGGTTGTGGTTGACTACTGGCAGGGCTCGCTTTGGTTGTCATCATCTGTTATCAGACAGACTTCTCTGGTAGATTAATGTCACAGCTTTTAACTTGCTTTTACAGTCCGACAACTCTGTGGTGAGGAATGGCCAGGAGACGTCTTGATAATGTTGCATTAAACAGACGCTTTATTTCTTCTGTGCAGCAAAACAAAACGCAGCCGTTTTTACTGCCATTATACTGGAATGTGAATTTCTCTGGACACTTTCTGCTGATGACTGTAGCTTCAGAAAAGCATGAGTTAAACTGTCTACAGCACTTACCAGTCCAGTTACATTGCTTCTCTACACACATGCAGGAGAGTGCCTCCGCTCATAAGAAACACCACCAGACTACGTCACGTACACACATGATCAAGCAGCAAAGAAAGTTGTAGCATGACATGTTTAAATCAGTTTGCTTTACTTGACATTGAATGTCGTGACTATTGCACGTGCGCACACTGCAGTGTTGATGCTAAAACGATATATTGTGCAGCTTGATTGCATATCTGAATAATTAGACCAGTAGGTAACAGCGACCAAATTTATATGAATAAAAATCTAGTTTACTCATTGTGTGAAGATTGACAATTATTTAATCATACTGTGCGAAGTGTAAACACACTCATGTTTGGCCTAATGCCTGGCGATGTGAATTTGATGTTTCTGTTTTGGCTGGTTGGTCTCAGGATGTGTTTGGTGATGAGGCTGAAACGGGTGCGATGCGAGAAGCTCCAGAGACAGGAGATGGGACAGTTGCAAAGAGGAAAAGGGTGCCTCGCTTCGAGGAGGTGGAGGAGCCTGAGGTCATACCTGGACCTCCATCTGAGAGCCCTGGCATGCTCACCAAAATGCAGGTAATCTTAGTGACGGTTAAGATTATACTTCAATAAACTGTTCTGAGTTTTTTCCATGATAAACTTTCTGCATCTACTAACCTCTTCTTTTTATTATCAGATAAAACAGATGATGGAAGCAGCCACCAAACAGATAGAAGAGAGGAAAAAGCAGCTGAGCTTTGCCTCTTCAGTCCCTGCTTCACAGGTAAAGAAACAACCTCCTCCTTTTTTACTTTAAGACATAACACACTGAAAAACAAGTTACAGTAATTTCAAGGTGATGCACTCAGTATGACAGCATTTTTACTCCTCACTAACTTTAGCCGTTGCTTCTTCCACCACAGTCACAGCTGGAATCCCCTCCAGTTTCACGGCTTCTTGGCACATCCGCTGCTGCAGCTGCGGGTGGTGCCTCATCTATCGCCCCCTCCCAGGCTGCCAGCTTCATGAACGATGCTATCGAGAAGGCCCGCAAGGCTGCCGAGCTCCAGGCCCGCATCCAGTCCCAGTTAGCCATGAAGCCTGGCATCCTCGGAGCCCTGGGAAACACCGGGCCTCACAACATAGTGGCACTAGCTAATCTACATGCTATGGGAATTGCCCCACCGTGAGTAATGTCACAGTATTACGGATTTAAAAATCTAAAGAGGAGAAAACTGAAGGGGGCAGTGACTATTCTTTGATGTGACAGTTTGAAATTAGACTTCTTTCTCTGTGTTTCCCTTTTATAGAAAAGTAGAAGTCAAAGAGGTGAACAAGCCAACACCTCTCATTCTGGATGACAAGGGAAGAACTGTGGACGCTAGTGGCAAAGAGGTTGAACTCACACACCGCATGCCCACACTCAAAGGTACGTGTACTGTGGTTTACTACCTGCACACTCACACACTGAGGATGTTGGGATGAATCGGTTTTCCTACAGCCACAGTTACATAACGTAATTGTTTCATACAGGGTTCATACGGTCTTGAAAACCTGGAAAAGTCATGGAAGTTGAAATCAGCAGTTTCCAGGCATGGAAAATTTTCAGAAAAATAAATAAACCCGGTACCTCAGAGTTGAGTTTTGCGCTGGCTGAATATGGGTTGCTGCAACTGCTGACTGTGGTTTGTCATCAGAGCTGCTGCCCTCTCTCGTCACAACGATGTATTCTGTAGCTGCGGGGAGTAAGGCAGAGGACACACAGTAATTCAAAGCTATAGCTACTGATAGCTACATAGACGTGAACTTGAAGCTGCAGCTGTGAGTTTTTGGCTCCGGTTAGTAGAAGACTATTAGCAACATTTTCTCTCCGTCTCTGAAAGCCTTCACCGATATTGACACATGTTTTATTCGTCGTCATTGCCAATTCTCTGATGGCAACTTTCTCTGCAGGATTCTCTGCCATTGAATCAGGCTTTTTTTTTAGGCTCCTGTATATGTATATCAGCCAATAGGCTCTGGTCACTTGCTCGATTTTCTTAAGCCTGAAAGCAGAGCCAAGAGGAGGTGCAGACATCTAGTGTTCCTTCAGACCACTTGAATTACAATATACTCAAAGGTTATTATGGGATTTTTGCCCAGTGACGCCAAAATTCAACTGCCTACCCTAGCTTTAACCATTACAACAGATTTTTAAGTAGCCAAATGTTACACTATAACAACCAACTGGATATAGTTGATGATGATAATGAATCAAATATACATTTTTACACCCTTAAGGATTAGTGTTTCTATTGATTATTATTCCAGTACAGTGTCGTCTTTTTGAGTCTTGTATAGAGTCCATTTTTCTCATTTTATTTCCAGTTGTGCTTCTTGTAATCTCAGTATGTGTGTCAGTTTCTTCTTCAATTGTTAGCCATAGGTCCTTCATCAGTGGTGTTTCTTTACCCCAGTTCTTAATGATAACTGTCTTGCTTCCTACTAGCAATATTTCAATCAAATAACTATCACTCCTAGTATGTACTTAAGCTCTTTACATACCATTTCCCAAAATACAGTTATTTTCTGACATTTCCAAAAAACATGAGCATGGTCTGCATCAAAAGACTCTTGCCATGAGAATTCCCTCCAGGTTCGCAAATTAGTGGTCGAATGGTACAGACACAATCTTAATTACTTGTTTTTGCTCCTCTCAGTTCATTTTCTTCTGTCTTTGTAGCAAACATTCGAGCGGTAAAGAGGGAGCAGTTCCGTCAGCAGCTGAAGGAGAAGCCTGGGGAGGACTTGGAGTCCACGTCTTACTTCGACCAGCGGGTGTTTATTACACCGGCTCAGCGCCCTCGCCGGGCCTTCAAATTCCACGACCAGGGGCGGTTCGAGAAGATTGCTCAGAGAATCAGAACCAAGGTTGGATTTCACTCCTAAACTGTCACGTGTCAGCAGTTGTCTCAGATGTTTTTTGACATAGATGTAAAATTACACAATGGTTCAAAACAACTTGTCTTTGGTCCCCTCCTGCGTTGTTCTTCACCATAATCAGGCCCAGCTGGAGAGATTGCAGAATGAGATCGCCCAGGCAGCAAAGAAGACAGGAATCCAAGCATCCACCAAGCTGGCACTGATTGCCCCTAAGAAAGAGCTGGGAGAAGGAGAGGTTCCCCACATGGAGTGGTGGGACTCCTACATCCTGGCCAACAACATGGACATGTAAGAAACTACAAATAAGCCAGGAACTCAAACACTTAGCATCTCATTTTCACTGCCACAATGAAGCTGTAGAATAATGCAGTCTGAATGATCGACTCTCTGTAGTTAACTATCAAGTTTTTTTTTTTCTCTTATTTTATGAAGATCATCTGAAACAGACTTTGACGATGTGGAGTTGTTTGGTGTGACCAACCTGGTTGAACATCCTGCCCAAATGAGCCCTCCAGGTAAGTGTATGGAAGATAAGAAGTCTGCCAACTGTTAAAGGTGCTCCCAAAGTATGCGTGTTTAAAAAAAGATGAACTTTTCAGTCCCGTAAAGATCTTCATCATGAGGTGGAAATACACTCAGAGAGAGTTACCTTTTGGCGTTGAAATTAACATAAACCTGGTGAGTTAATAAGTATTATAGTTAAATTGCTGTGTGAGCCGTTTATATTTAAACACAGAGCAGGTCCTCGTCCATGGAGATAGCCGTGTTGCACCACCATGTTTCTACAGTAGCCCAGATCGGACCACCAAACACTGGCTCGAGACAGGGCCATTTGCATCGACCACTGTAGTTAGCAATAGGTTGGTGAGCTAGGCTATCTTTAAACATGGCAGAAGTCTAAGGCTGTATTCACACCAAATCAGGCAATGAAGCGATTTGCCGTAGGATTGAAGATGGAGAAAAAGGAGTATTTGTCCTCAGTAGGTTTGTGGGCTTAAAAGATACTGAGCATTGGAACTGATTATCATTACTTAAGTAAATTTACTGCCACAAAAGACACACGTACACCCACACACAAACAAAGCGAGACTGTCTTATTTGTTCCAGTGGATTGTGGGCGTTTGCCTTGTCTGATTGACGGTTGCACGCCTGTCAATTAATTTTGACAGGCTAATATTGAGGGTGCAGGATTTAAGAAGCTGATCCAAACTCTTGAGCTAGGGTATACTGTTGCGAAAAGAAACACCGTTATGCACGCAAACCCCCCCTCAAAACAAACTAATAGAAGGATCTTTGTAGTGAACAGCTTAGTCTGTTCCAAAGCCCAGTCCAGACCAAAGATTCATGATGAGACAAGATGAGTTGGAAAAGGCAACTACTCGCAATGTGCCGTCCTGCAGCGTTCTAAAAACCTGCCAGTTCACACCAATGCAACTAGATGAGACGGTGCATCATCTCTATGCAACAACTCTCTGTACCTCTGTTCTAACTTCCAGCTTCTCAGGCTGATTTTATGCCTGAATATAATTTGTAGCTTCTTAAAATATGAATGAGGATAGTGATAGTGAGATACTAGCTACAGCTGCATTTGTAGTAGTGATGAAACAGTGAAGAACAAAACGAGCATCAGATGGACTGTGTTCATAATAAATACACTACAATAATAGCAGCAGCAGCGACCCACCGTCCAACACTGGCACACCGTGGGAACGGAAACAGAGGGCTTGGCAGGGACAGAGCACCTGCCGCAGCAAGCAAACAAGCCGTGTGCTGTCATTTTGACTTGACCAAACAGGTGACAAGCTTTACGGTGTAAAACCAGTTGCCGATGATTTGACCAGCTGAGTTGCAGGTGACATCATCAGCCAGCTTGAGTTGAGCTCAGACGGCCAGTTCACAATGCCGCAGCTTTTCTATGCAATGTTCGAAAATGGTTTGTCTTGTCGTGAATCTTTGTTCTGAACTGGGCTTAACAAAAAAAAATTGATTCTCAGTTGACACAGATAAGCCGGTGACGCTGGGTGTATACCTGACAAAGAAAGAACAGAAGAAACTGAGGAGACAGACACGAAGAGAGGGACAAAAAGAACTTCAGGAGAAGGTTCGTTTGGGATTGATGCCCCCACCAGAACCCAAAGGTACCCACACACCAGATACTGTTATCACAAATTACTACATTTAAGATTGAACAAAAGGTAACCGATGTTTGTTTTCATTGTCTCAGTACGCATCTCCAACTTGATGAGAGTGCTGGGGACGGAGGCGGTTCAGGACCCGACAAAGGTGGAGGCTCATGTTAGAGCACAGATGGCCAAGAGACAGAAGTTAGTAACACTTTACTCATTTCTTGCACTGTGATGAAATTTACATTTAACATTGTTTGATAATCAGTGAAGAACAAATACTTTCTATGAGGTTTTTCTGATCGTGTCCCCGTCTGTGCAGAGCTCACGAGGAGGCCAACGCAGCCCGCAAGCTCACAGCAGAGCAGAGGAAAGAGAAGAAGGTCAAGAAGTTAAAAGAAGACCTCACTGATGGCGTTCATATCGCAGTATACAGGTGTGCATTTGTAGTAAAAGAGCACCTACTGTAGTTCAGATATACAGTGCAGCATGTGTGTGTGTTGCAGTGTAGAAGTGTGTCTAATTTAAGCACCTTACCTTCCCTGTACAGGATCCGTAACCTGCAAAATCCTGCTAAGAAGTTTAAAGTGGAAGCCAATGCCAACCAGCTGTACCTGACAGGCACAGTAGTTTTGCACAAAGACGTCAACCTTGTTGTGGTGGAGGGAGGTAAGGGGTGATACTGACAACGTTAACATGCACACTAACATTTCACTATTATTCTGAATATGATGTGGGTTATGTATTTCATAACCACATATTTCATGTGAATGTTTATAATTAGGCCTCATTTTGAATGTATCTTTTTCCGATAAAGATATGTGGTGGTATTTGGGTTTTAGTGGCATTCGTTGGACATGTATGGAGCGCATTTTGAATATCAACATTAATAACTTAATAATAGTTTCCTCCTGCTTGTGATAAGGTTAGTGAGTGGATTTCAGGAGACATTATAGGTCTGTGGGTTATCTTGAGTAACTTGGTCGTGACTTCTGGAACGAGACATTGCTTTCAAGTTTTTGTATTTTTTTGGCACAAGCAAAGTGTCCTCTAGTCCTATTATGGTGGAGAGAAGGCAGACATCTCTATGACTAATATCTGCAACACGCAGCAACTCACACCAAAACAATCTAGATTGTTAAATAGCACTACAAGTAAGAGGGGAAAAAAAAAAATTAATTATTTGATTAGAGATGCACCATCACGAGCATCACCAGCACGTCATCGGTATCGACCATTCTTGGCTTTAAAATGAAATATTGGAATCAGCCAACATGCTTTTTCTTAATTTGCTCAATGAATGAATAATTTTCCCACGTTTCCATCAAACACTTTCAGTATGGTACCTTTAGAAGCAGAAAATAACCCTTCAGATATGGTACCTAGACCCTAGGTCCGTTTAGCGTTTCCACCGCAAACAGTACCCTTAAATGTGGGGGGAGTTATTGTCACTCACTACTCCATCCAGCACTCACTGTATTTCCTTATCTCTGGTGAAACAGAGGGAAGTCTGCACCTTGTTTATCGTCCACAGAACGAGTCTGCACGCTGACATTTTCAGAGCAAAATAAAACAGGCTGCAGTGAGAGTCTCTCTCCATGGGATTAAAAGTAGCGGTTTTGTGCATTTAGTCCTTCTCAGGCAAGATCAGGGGTTTAGTGTTGCCAGAGCCCACAGGAACAGTGCTCAATGATACTTTTTTTTTCCTCCAAGTGAGGATTAGATTATATGCAGTTCACATGACCCAGTTGAAATTAATAAATTTAAAGGCTTAAAGATCCACTCATTACTAAAAGTGTATGTCATATAAAAACTAAAGTAATGGTCAAAGTTGTCACAGTTAAGTTTCAGCTGATGGTCTCATGTTGTCAACTCATGCATTAAAGTAACATCACAAGTAAACATTCCACCTTAAAAGTTGCCGGCAGTCGGCCCAGTGAATCAAGTTATTTTTTCTCCGACTACAGCTGCTGCAAGAGGCAACAAAACATCCTTTCATCTGATAGTCACAGTAATAGAACTCTCCACGGTATGAACAGTGGTTACATGAGCCTCAGAACCAGCTACAACTCAGCCCTGAGCAGAGTGACCGTCCTCTACTGACCAGTCAACAGACTGCAGTGTTCACAGCTCCACCTTTTAGTACCGGATCTGTGTGCTAGGTACCCCAACAGAGGGGGGACCAAAAATGGGGACAGTACAGAACGGTTCCATTGGTACCATCCACAACTTTTCACAGTGGAAAAAGAAAAAAAGCATACTGAACTGTACCGTACTGCGCAGTGGAAACGGGGCTTTACATACATTGTATGTAGTGTATTTCATGTCTCCATCTGTTGGTTGGCCATCACAATAAGAGTATGCATGTATATACGATGTTAATTCCACTACAGAAGAGACGTGATGGTCACTAACATTATGTAGGAATAAAAATGGATATATTATTGGTATAGCTTATCGGTCTATCAGATATGGGCAAAAAATCCAATATCGTGCATCCCTATTTTTGATTTTGGGGTTACTGTCCCTTTAAGTCAGCATAAATCGTTAAAGGGTTTTTTTGGGGGAGTTTTTCCTTCTCCGCTGTGAGGGTCCAAAGGACAGAGGGATGTCGTATGCTGTAAAGCCCTGTGAGGCAAATTGTGATTTGTGATATTGGGCTTTATAAATAAAATTGATTGATTGATTACATTAAGGCTAGCCCTGTCTGTAAATATATACTCGTTTAATTCATGGAGATGTTGCATTTCATTGTAAACTACTGACAACATCATGAATGGCTACATGATGCTTGGACATGTTAAAAAAAGAATTTATAGCTGTACTTAAATTAGGCTTGAAAGGCTTTTATTTTCTCTGCTACCCCTTAAGATATTAAAGAAGTGGGATACTCAAAGTCATACCTAAAATCTAAAATTCCCCCTCTTTTTTTAGGCCCTAAATCCCAGAAAAAGTTCAAGAGGCTGATGTTACACAGAATCAAATGGGAGGAGCACAACAGTAAAAGAGATGGTAAGAGTGGCTTGACTCTTGTGTCTTTTGTCATGCCTGTTTGCTCATTTTTGGGATACTAAACTCTCATCACCTTTGATTCTCAATTAGATCCAGATGGTGATGACGACACAAAGAGGAACAACAAGTGCTGGTTGATTTGGAACGTGAGTATTCACACACACACTGGGTTTCTTAAATTTCTCTTTGTGTGATCTCAATCAAGTCTAATGATTCCTCTTGGTTCCCCAGGGCACAGCCAAAGAGCGCAGTTTTGGGGAGATGAAGTTCAAGCAGTGCCCGACAGAGAACATGGCCAGAGAACACTTTAAGAAACACGGCACAGAACACTACTGGGATCTAGCGCTCAGCCAGAGTGTGTTGGACAGCACAGATGACTGAAACCTCACTCGACGCGCCCCCTCTCCAAGCCCACCAGACCCACAGCCCTCACAGCCAGTTGGCCCTCACTGCCGACCGGCTGCCTTCAACTGAGGACAGACAAATTTAAATCAAAAGACTTGAACATAGAAAAGGAGGAACAATAAACTTGTGTGGATGTTTTTGCAAGAATGTGTGACAGACGATTGCGTGTGTAGGATGGTATGTGTGTGTATGCCTGCATCAGTGTTCATCTTTTGTTGGTAGGCTACTCTGTCAGATATTGTGTTGTCTACTGTTGAATACACTCTGACAGATTGCACTGTGATGTACATGACTTACCCAAGGCTTTTTGTGATGACGAGAAATGTCAGATTCTGTTATGACTCAACATTTGTGATGAAATCCCCATGTATGCCGACAACAGTCCCTGTTTGGATCAAAGCAGTTGATAAGAGCCACCCCAGTGATAAATGACTGCACTGCTACTGTGCTAACACATTCAAAGCAAACATGTGAGGACTCCTGGGTGATGTTACAATACTGTTATAAGAGTTATTGTAGTCATTAAAGGTACATTTCACAGAAGTTAAAGTTCCCAAATGCATTTTTTCTGTTAGAGAAACAAGCAAATCTTTGACTGACCTGTAGCTTTATTACTCTATAACATTACAGTAACTTAAATTGACAAAATGAAGCCAACTTTATGTACGTTGTACTCCACTCCGTTGATACTCAACTTGCTTTAACAATAAACATCAACTATTACTGTTTTTATTCGGTTTATTCAGTGTTTTATTGTACTTACTTGCATTTATTTATATAGTTATGTCTCTATAATACAGTATAACTTGGGGGCGTGTTTCCAGTCGTCCTCATTATGTTAGCTCCTTCATCCGCACCAGCAGCGAGCGATCAGCAGACATAGCTGGAAAGATGGCGGCCGGTTCAGGGGCTGCAAGCGGGCACGGAGCCCGCAGCTCCAACGCTGGTCTGGAAGCGTCTTTGGACCGACGGTTTCAAGGAGTATCCAACACAATGGAGTCAATACAGGGACTTTCAACCTGGTGCATTGAAAACAAAAAGCACCACGGCCTTATCGTGCGCCACTGGATGAAGTGGCTCAAGAAATGTGAGTAGTTAGCTCGCCGCTGTGAGGCTAACCCGCTAGCTAGCTCACTTAAGCTAATTCAAATGCATATTCTGCGTTCACCGCGATTAGCTTACCAGATTAAGCTAGTTTTGCGTGGAGAACAAGGCAGTTCAATGCATCATGTAACAATTATTAATAAAGTAAATCATAAATGTGTAATTGATTGTACTTTTGAAAAGCTGGCGTTGTAATCGCCTCTTAAAATTAGCCGCTAATAGCAGCTAAGCTAACGCTAGCATTTCGCTACTAGCTCCAACCTAGCAGTGTTTACAGTTGGGCCTCCAGGGGTTCATGATCTGGATTAGACCAACTGTATTTTGACGAAGAATTGCCATGCACTACACTGCTTATCTTAAAGAATAGACACTCGAGATAAAGGTGGCTATAGTGTGTTTAGTTAGCTTTAGTTACATGTCAGCTTTAGTCGGTGTTTTGTAGTTTGATGTGTGTGCAAGTTCAGTTGTGGCTGACGGGGAGTGCTTCGTCTAACATGCATGATTGTTGATGTGGTGCAGTGGCTAGTGTTTTTTGTAGGGTGCATATTTGATCAAGACAAATAGAGGGCCACCTCTAACTGAATTATATTGCCAGTTTTCTATAGAGGAGTAACACGCAGAGTTAAAGCTCCACAGTCATTGTGAAGTATTGATGCACTTTACAGAAGCTCCATCAACACTGCCAACTAATATGCAATTGCTCCATGTTGCTTTCTTACCAATCTGCTGCATACTCCTGAAATACCACACTGATTGCAGGTAAACTTCTTAAGTGAATATAATTATTATAGTTGTTAAAGCTTAAGTTGATTAAGCAGGTCTGCACATTCAAGCAAAGTTGGTGTTGCTGTGTGGTTGTGTCAAACTTCAAAGTTTCTGATAAATGTCCCTTGTCAGTGAAGTAGACTGTCAACAGATGGTGGTCCGTACAACCTTTTGCTATTACTGGAGTCTGACACGTTTGGCCTCTTTTTTTTTAGTTCAGAGTAGTTGTTCATTCCTCATTAATCTGCATTTATCTGCATCTACATTATTTTTGCTTCATGCTTTTAATCACAGTCTGTCTGCATAGTATTGACAGGCAACATCACTGTAGCAGTCCTGCATCATAACTACTGAAATGTAGAGCTGCAGCGATTAGTCGACTAATCTATGACTAATCAACTGTTAAAATAATTGGTGATTGTTTCAGTTAGAGATGTACTGATACCACTTTTTCCTTCCAGATACCGATTCCGATCCCTGAACCTTAGCTATCTGCTGATACGGAGTACCGATCCGATACCAGCGTGTAAAATAAAAATGGATGGGATAGGAATTGTTGTATGTCTCAACTCCTAAAACTCTATGTAAAATATTAAGAAATGAATACATAATAGTAAAATGAATGCCATAAAACTTTTTTTTCGATTATTATTATCCAGTGTTGACACGGATCAAGACACAGGTTATAGTGCAGCCACACAATTTGGTAAAAAAGACATTTTAAAGGCTATAGTTGAATGCTTTTTAAACTCTGCTCTGTATCCATTTTGTTTGCCTGTAGCGTGCGTATGTATAATGACGTGAGACATTACGTGGTATCGGATTGGTCATAGGCTGTACTCGCTGATACCCGATACCGCATTTTAGGCAGTATCGGAGGCATTATCGATACAACTCTAATTTCAGTAGTCGACTAATTGGTTTGAGTCATTTTTCTTAGAGAAGTACCATGAAAGTACCCCAAAATATTCTTGTTGCAGCTTCTTACTTTCAAATATTGGCAGCTTTACACACTCTCTCATGACGGTGAACTAAAACCCTCTGGCGTGAGTACGAAACAAGACATTACATGACATAATTTTGGGGTTTGGGAGAGATAGACCGACATTTTTCAACATTTTAACACATTTTTCGATAAAATGCTTCGTCGACGAATCGAAGAAATAATCGACAGATTAGTTGACAATGAAAATAATTGTTAGTTGCAGCCCTACTGAAATGTTTATAGATAATTCAACACAGCCCCCTGGCACCATCTTACAACAGTGCCAACACATTTCCTCCTTGTAGCTCCGTATTGTGAGGCTTTGTAAGTCCTGCATGCAGCATTTGAAGTACCGCAGTGGTGATAAGAGAGCCAATTTGGGATTAGATGTAATCCCAAAATTACTTTCTGCAATCTACATAACACCTGTGCAGCATCTAACTTCATTCATACAGATGTACAAGTATGGGGCCTATTGAGGTAGCACAGTGATAAAAGCCACCATACTGCTCTTACTTTAGACCACAAAATCATCAGTTTATTGGATATGTCTTCACTTGTTTTATGAAATCAGAGGCTATTTTGTCTGCTGCGCTGATCTCCATCCACTCTAAGAATCTGTCTTCTTGATAATATTTCTGATGTCACTTGCTAGTCTGAATGATGATATCATCATTTAACTTGCAACTACAGTATGTGTTTAGCTGTCCGACATGTGCATGGTCTCTATTTAACACCATTTGGAAGCACCATTTTTGTATAGGAGTTATTCTGTTTTTAAGATGACAATGTCGATTTTTCAAACCTGGGAGTGATGAACGATTCAGTAGATTTACAGATTTTATCAGCTTGTCAGCTGAGTGTGGGCAGGAGAAGGAGATAGTAGAGTACCTCACATATTTTGTGCTTTGGCTGTCGATGTTGGTGAATGCAGGGAGGAGATATGATGGATGTCGCGACTGCTCGGTGGAAGCATAATTTATCATTTAAGCTTTTGAGAAACTGGAGACAAATCAAAAGGTGAAAACTGTTGTCTTTGGGTTGACTGCTTGTTATTTTTCTATTCTGTGGAGAATAAGTTTTTGTTCACTGTTAAGGCTCGGGCTCACTGACGGTGTCATGAAAGTAATCTTTCTATTTTTACTCATAAGTGGATTTTGGAAAGTTAAGCTTCCTGGAAAGAATTGCAAGCTGGTACATAGTTTAATTTGTGTGAAGATGAATGGAATCAAGAAGTGGATATCAAAAAGTTTTTATATACCAAATTAAATATTTATTGTTGAAGTTAGTTTAAAGCAGGAGTCAACAGATTGTAGGATTGCATTTGCTTGAATTGTGTTACCTGTTGCTAATTTGGATATGTAGGCCTGTGAAAGTGTTTGTGCACATGATAAACATTATGATCATAACATCCTATAGGAACATGCACATGGAAGCAAGGTGCAAGAAATTGTTTTAATGACAGTGTCTTCAAAATACATTTTGTCAGCACCTGTGGTTGAATTTTATTGCTTCCTGAAAAACTCGCTGCAGAGATTTGGGGAATTATACATCAAGGAGTTTCATTTTAAATTGCCAGTGTCGCAGACATGTAGGCGTTTTTTTTTTTTTTTTTTTAATCTCCCCTGCATCACTGCACATGGCGTGATAAAGCTTATGCTGACAGCACATGGTGAGCTGCTGTGCGCCGGCAGAGCCATTGTTTTCTGATTCAGAGCAGTGCCAACTAAGAGTCAATCTACCGATCATCCTTTACTGATGGCTGTAGACCACGACATGTTTGGTTTGTCTCATAAAAGTCTGCAAATGTCTTTAAAGGAATTAAGTGAATGCATTTTAATCAAGACAATCCATGCCAGCTAGTTTACAAAGCAGACAACAGGCTTTTCTATGTTTTTCCTACCGTGCAAAGATCCATTACTTTGCATTAACTTCAGTATGGTATGCCATCTTTTATGATTTATGAATGGTGCTGCAGTTGAGAAAAGAGACTCTCTGTGATGAAGAAGCTCTACAGATGTGTGGGGGAGTGTTGGAAATTATCTAAATGCCTGCAGTGTATCTCCGAGCACCACTGCCGGCAAGCTGTTTCTGGAATATTTGTAGCATAAGTTGTGTTTTGTGTACTCAAGTCTAAACTGTAGTATCAGTATCAGTGCTTGGGGCCAATGAACCTGCTTGTTTAATACTCTATTAAAGTGCTGAGATGTTTATTACATGGGATAATAAACATGTTCCAGTGTTAGTGGAGAAAAGTGTGGTGTAAAGATTCTTTATTTTCAGTGAGGGTGATTAAAAATGCAGGATGCAGCCTTTTAAGGTGCAGTATAGTTTTATTTGTAGTGTGCATTGGTGCATAAGCACAGTGTTAGGTTAGGATAAACTGACCATACATGTATAGCATTTACTCACATCCACAAAAATGAACAGTAGAATAGAGTGTGCCAGTAAACCCGGAACTCCGTTAGCGCTTTTAGCACTTCCAGTTCTCTCGTCTAAAAGTCAATACGTTTATTGAATGGGATTTTGGTAAAATGCCTCAAATAAGGTCTGTGGTTAACAAAAGCTTAAGCGAGTTTCAGGTTTTGTTCTACGACATAAAACACGTCAGTAAATACCCTACTTGTGAATTTTGAAGCTTTTACGTGTCGTAAAAAAGGCGGTTGCTAACAAGTTGCTCAAAACGACTACAAACCCTGTCGGGGACATTAAACGTCATCACCCCCGAACAGGCGAGAGTGCTGGCAGTCCGCCATTACAGCTTCTTATTTAGCTTAAACAGTCCGATTTCCCCATCATACAATGTTTTTAAAATAAAGTGGCCGAAATCAGTTGAAAGCTTAGTGGCGGTGATGTCAAGAGTCATGCGACTGTGGAGTAGTCATGTAGTCCGTTAAAGCCTAACGTTAGCTTTTTACTTCTGGCGATTGCATTTAAGCTTCAAATGCGGTATGAAAGGTGTTCATATGTGAAGATTATCTCGCTGAACAAAACCTGTAAGTATCATAAACTTGTGTTAGCCACAGAGCTTATTTTCTGACATAATCCAAAACGCAATGCAAAAATCACATTCACTTTCTCTTCCGGGAACCAGCGCGATGCTAAACTTCCGGGTTTTGACGTCAGCCCTGGCACATTCTATTACAACCCTGATTAATTCTTGGCATCAGATGATTCATGTGATATAGACCTAGTTTGTGATTCTGATGGGTCTGAATTACATAAGGTTAGATGTATGGAGAACACATAAAATGGAGAACACACAACAGTACTTTTTGAAATAGGGAATTTTTCTGTGTTTGTAAAAAAAAAAAGTCTGTTTTGTTTGTTTTATTGCTTCACTGCTAAGTTTTGAATGTATTCCTTGTATTTTAATAACTTTATCGATTTTTACACACAAATTGACAATAATCTTAAAGCAGCTGTAAATGACAGTGTTATAACAGTGTAGTAGGGGAAAATACATACAATACATAGGACCTACACAGAAAATCCTTTACTGATGAAAGTATTAGGTAAAAACTATAATTAGGGAAATCACTTTTTAAAAAGTACTTGACACAAAAAATGCACGACAATGATTACCAGTGATAAATGTTGAACCCAGGTAATAGAGTATTAAATTTAATTAGTATTCCTTGTTTCTTTTATGATGTGAAGGGAGGCACACATCTAATACAATCCCACAAACTTATGTTGTTATTTGTAGTTTGTGTTCATTAAAGCCCTCCTTAGTTTCCTGTGCAAGAGGCATCTTTGGCACCTTGAAATATAATGACAAAAACAGAATTTAATTGGGATGGGAATCACCAGAGGTTCCACGATACGATATTATTGCGATATTTAAGTCATGGTACGATATTACTGCGATTTTAAATATGTTGCAATATGCTGAGTATCGTGATAAAATGTATTGCACTATATTGCGATTTATTACCTTTTTTCAACTTTAAATTATGTCCCCAAAGGAAAACTTTTTCAACATCTGTTTTATCTAATGAGATAAAGTTTTCATTCAGTCCATTTTTTGCAGTGGTAAAACTGTATCTAGTGGACTGAAAAATCAATTGATTATATTATTCTGTAGGCTACCTAAAGTTTAATTTGTATTTGTCATATTAATAATTTATTTAATTAAAAAAAAAATCGATACTAAGCGCTGTGTGATGTTACGATATTGCCACACAAAAATATCATGATACTATGCTGTATTGATGTTTTCCCCCACCCCTGGAATTTGAGTTTTTCCAACCTGTGCTGTTTCAGTGGGAATGGAAATTAAAAAAACATTAACTTATACAACGTTAATCTGATCATACATGAGTGACACTAACTTTTTGAAAGAAATGTTTCATGTTGTTTGACATTCATGTTAATTGGAAGGCTTGAATGAAGTTAAGCTGCATTAGTTTGTGGATACGTTCTAAATGAAAAGGCTGAACAACGTGATAATTATTTCATTCAGAATCTTTTAATTGACTTTTTGCAAACTCTTTTTCAAGTATAGATACTGTTATTTCAGGAATTTGCTGTGTGGCTGTCATGGTATTGTGTTTTCAAGTGATCAGTGCCACTGCCATGTGCTTGGCTCTGTGTATGAGTGAGTGTTGACTTGTAGCAAAGTGTCATCTGTTGTTGTTGTTCAAGGCTGTTTAGAAACTCAAGGGGCTGTACAGTATGTACACCCTCTTATCATTTGGGATGTTGTTGTGAATTTGTTTGGTAAAAAATAATTTAATGCCAGCCCAGGTACTACTGATTATTATTACTCCTGATTGTGGTTTTAAAGACGTCCTCATATTTTGTAATTCGTTTGTTTCAAAAGCCTCAGAGATTCTGACATGTTGTGGTTAATGCAGATTCTGATATTTCGCAAGGATGTCTCAGTGTGTTGTAGACAGTTTATGTATTATTGGTATACTGATGGGACATATTTGACTTATGTTAATATTAACTTTCTTAGATAAATGTAGGGCTCTAGTTTTCACTGCACATGTTCTTTCTTTCTCTACTTTTCATCTTACGTTTTGACTTTTCACTTATTAAAATCTTGTTGACCATCAGATTCAGTTAACATGCAGGTTTATACAGTTTCTTTGTAGACTATAGTAATGACTTCCTGATGGACCTGGGATATCAATCTTGTGTCTTAGACTAACTAAGATGCTGAGCTCTGCTAAATTGTAACAAAATGACATAGTGGAATGAGTTATTTTTCGCCAAAAATCCTGCTGACTGACTGCAATTGAATCCCGCCTGGTAAAACCAGGGCACTGACCTATTTGAGGAAGCAGCAGAAATCATTATGTCCTTGCCAATATTGTATTTCTTTTGGAAATGGAAATGTATGACAGATACTAAAGTTATGAAAACAGATGTCTGGATCTCTGACTGAACTAGTGGTACCAACAAGAATAGACAGTCTTCAGCCTCGTGTTTAATCAAAGCTGTGGCTTTTCACTGACAGTGGTTTCATAGTTAAGAATACCTTAAAGGCTTTTGAATGAATCTCAGTTGACACTGAAGGGCTGATATTGTTGGGTAATGTGATGGATGCATTTGTATATGCATTTGTATATGATGGTGTATTTACAGTAAATTTAAGAATAGTTGTCATTGTAAGATGTTTTTATTTGGTTTGTTAGTTGTTTTTTAATTTCAGTAAATGATACAGATTTTCTTCATGGTGACAGCCATGGCCAGAGGCTTTATCTTTTTGGCTTGTTAACATAATATCTCAAGAACATCTCGAGGGAATAGCGTTGAATTTGGCACAAATGTCCAGTTGGACTTCAAGATTGAACTGATCCGATTTTGGTGGTCAAAGGTCAAGGTCACTGTGGCCTCACAAAACATGTTTTTGGCCATAACTCAAGAATTCACAAGCAGTTTATGACATTTTGTGCGAATGTCTAATGGAATAAGTGATGACATTTTATTTCAACAACGTCAAAGATCAACTTCACTGTGGCATTGTAATATTTTGTAAAAGCAGTTTTTCTGGCCATAATTCAACGCCGTAACTCTGGAACAGAAGGGGAGACATTTAGTGGGATACTAAATAGGTGATACTAATCTCAGGTGTTCACCTTGAAACAGAGCAGATTTTATCACCTTATTCCTAGCTCCCACAATACTTTGTGTTAATTATGGATGTGACTTCTGGTGCTGAACAGGAACTGGCATTTTCCAGTGGTAACAGGCAGTTAGCCAACTGTACACTAATCCTCTTTCCTAGAGCAACTAGGAAATAAAACGTGGAACGCACCATTTGTTACACTTCAAATAGGATCATACGTCTGCCATCTCAAAGCGTTGTTTACTGTTTTTAACCAGGCGGGTTAGCGATCAGCTTGCCTTGCTCTGTTAACAAATGTTAACTCTAACAGAGCTCTGGCTAGCTTACAGTCAACATCTACTCCTTTTTTAAAGATGATTAAGGGTTTCTCATGACTCATAAACGGACACTAACACATTTGGTGAACATTTAACATAATTCTGTTTTAATTTTAGCTCCATGTAAAGTGAATATCGTGATGTTTTCCAGATAAACAGTCCACTCATCTGCCTTAACAACGCAGTTTACACATTTTTAGAACTGCTCATTTAATAGATCAGAGTTTTATTGAGTGAACATGATGCTGAATTTAGAAGCTGTCCCCAGTATTATCAGTAACATGAAGTAGTAGTAAAATAAATAACATTCATGGCATTCATTTTCATATGAGATATCATATGACATAAGTATGGTAAATCTGTAACTCTGTCAGCCTAGATGACTAAGGTAAAGACATAATTCAAGGTATGCTGCTGAGTTAACTTTTATAAAGGGGGAATTTTCTAATGTATGTTAAGAATGCAGTCAGACAGGAAAGACCTGTCACTCTAGATCTCATTTTCTTCTGCAAATTCTGATTTAATGCCTCTCCGCTATGCCTTGTGGAGCTCTTCAGGTTAATTATATCTTGTGTCAACTGTTGCGAAAGCCATAATTTTAGCTAAGTCTGGTTGTTGGTACAGCTGCGGACAGCGCAACAGGTACCAGAACTCCACAAGGACACTATAGAAAAGTGTAATTAAATATTGGTTAAATATTTGTTAAAACAAACATGTATTTGCTAACTTGACGGTAAATTACCATTAAAAGGAACTGCTGTTGGAGGTTAGCCACCACGACTAGCCACTGAGACTAACCATAGACAGTCTAAGACAATGGTTCCCAAAAGTGGGCTGTGGGTCCATTCTGAATGGAACGCAAGTGACCTACAAATGGATCATGTTTGTAAAAAACACACTTAATTTTTAAGTACACGGAATTACCAGCACAGAGCTTTTGTTTTGAAGTGCCATATCCTGCTGTAGAGTAAGTGACTAACAGACAGCTGCTTGAGAAAGACAGCAAACTAGCTTGACAACATGGTATGACGCCGAATGTATTAAGATGTCTGGACTTTGAACTAATGACTAAGGAGAAATCTGAACCCCGTGGCTGGACCAGTTGGGAACCTCTGGTCTAAGGGAGTAAGTAGCTTACTTCTACTTCGCTATCTCACTGGAACTTGCACCCATAATCATTTCTACAGTAGTCCCCCCCAGGAATAAGGTGCATAGATCTGCCAGGTTGAAGATGTGTGTGAGGCACCAACATTTTAAAATTTGTAGCTTCTTCCCAGCAACATCCATATATGATGAATCGTCTACTGTCATGGCTACATATGAGTCTGGACAGATGTGGATGTAAACTAAAACTTGAAAACACAAAATGGACATTTTAAAGTTGAAAAATGAACTGCTGTGGACAACATTGTGATGACATCACAATGAGCTCAAACAAACAGTGTCCAGCATATACGCCAATGAAGTACATCTGTGATGAGCTAAAATCAGAAGACAGTATCGACCCAATTGATTTGTCATTCAGCTATAAAATAATCTCTTCCTGGATAACATTCTTGCTCTTGAAAGTCTTTTAGTTTTTGAAATGTTTAATTCCCAAATATCTGGATCAGCCTCATAATGCAGATAAAGGTTAGACTTTTTTAATTGTTTGTAAGATTTTCAGCTGTAGGAATTTTGTCCTTATCTTTTTTTTCTTGTCTTATTTTCAGCTGACAACAATCACCGCTTGAATCTCTTCTACCTTGCCAATGATGTGATACAGAACTGCAAAAGAAAGAACGCCATTGTCTTTCGTTCAGCCTTCGCAGAAGTTCTTCCCAATGCTGCCCAGTTCATCAAGTGAGTACACAGTTTTTCATCAGCTGTAGTATTCGACCAAAATTATTATTAAAATGTCTGATGAATGTCTGAAGTAAGAAATGCTCAGGCTGTCTTTCCAAGCTTCTAGTTTCAAGATGTGTCATGTTGTGTTTCCATTTTGCATTTTTGTCAGAGACGGGAAGGTCCGCAAGTCAGTGGAGAGGATTTTTACCATATGGGAGGAGAGGAGCGTGTATCCTGAGGAGGTCATCGCCCAGTTCAAAGCCGGCATGAACCGAAGGGAAAAGGAGCGAGAGAAGCAGAGGGAAAAAGAAAAGGAGAAGGAAAAGGAGAGAGAAAAGGAAAAGGAGAAAGAAAAGGAGAAGGAGAAAGAGAAAGAGAAGGAGACTCCAGCTGCAACTGGTCAGTTTGATACTTCAGAGTTTTCGCTCTGCACCCTGAAATAGTAAATCATTTCCAAAAGTGAAATAACTTCTCAAAGATTGAACCACATAAACATGTATTTTACAGGTTTACAGGTGCTAATGTGATTATATGTTAGTAAATTCATACTTTATTTTTATTCTTTAGCCTCTGCCAACACCAAAGCTGCCCTCAAGTCCAAGATCGTGGCAGAGTTCACAGTAAGTCTTGTTTATTAGTGTTGTCTTGTGTTACTTTGTCTTGTGTTAGGACGTGTGTATTTATTTGCACTCTGTTATTTTTCCAGCCCCACTCCCTCATTGAACAGCTGTCGAGATATAAGCGGGCAGTCGCAGAAGAGGAGTTCAGGGAGAAGCAGCTGGCAGCTCTCAGGGTGGACGTCTGCAGCACGGAGGCTCTGAAGAGACTTAAAGGTCAGATGTCAATGAACTTATTTCTGCATCATCACACATTCATTGTCTTGTTTACTGTAGGTCCCAAGCCACAGACATACAGTCTGGTCCATAATTATTTGGACAATGATACAGTTGTCTTCATTTTGGCTCTGTACACCACCACAATGGGTTTTTAAATGAATCAATGAATAATCAATCAATTCAGCAGTCAGTTTTAATACTTGGTTGCAAATCATCACACCAGCTGAGCATGCGTTTCTCTTGCTGAAGCCAAAACTGAGGGCAAAACACCCAAAACACAAGCAGGAAGTGCAGACGGCTGCAGTAAAGGGCTGGCAGAGCATCACCAGGGAAGAAACCCAGCATCTGGTGATGTCTATGTGTCCAACACTTCAGGCAGTCATTGACTGTAAATGATTTGCAACCAAGTATTAATACTGACTGCTGAATTGATGATTATGTTAGTTTGTCCAAATACTTATGAGCCCTTAAAGTTGGGGGGCTGTGTGAAGAAATGGTTGTAATTCCTACACGGTTCATACTACATTTTTGAAAAAAGCCTTAAATTAAAGCTGAGAGTCTGCACTTTAAGCAGGTATTCATTGTTTCATTTAAAACCCATTGTGGTGGTGTACAGAGCCAAAATGATGACAACTGTATCATTGTCCAAATAATTATGGACCTGACTGTACTTGACACTTAATACTTTAAGAGTATTAATAAGAGTTTACACACCACTAGAAGATGTGTAGCAGGACTATTTCTGCGGTTTCAGTGTAGACTGTTTACAGTAATGTCTGTGGATTATACTGTGTAAGCAGGACATTGTTTCCAGTGATGGTGAGTACACGTCCTGCGTCTCTGACACATTAAAATCAACTTTTTTCCCATTTAATCATACAAAAGTTCAAACACACATCTTAAAAAAACAACATGGCATCAGTTCATTATAATACATGAGAAAAAGACTGATATAGCAAATCATTTAAAATAAGATGTAAAATAATCAAAGTATTTTGTATAAAAATAGATAGGCTGTCATATAGAAGTGTCTGAGTGAGGGGATTACTTAAAATATACAGTTATTCTTCAAGTCATTTTTAAGTGCTTCAAAAACAACAGGAGATCTTTGTGTAAATCATATTTAACCAGCAGATTAAAACGGTTTTACATGATATTCAATATCAATAATTGTGGGCATGTTCTTAGTCTCAAACATAGCTTTAGTTTAGGTTAGTTTAGTTTTTTTGCACAATTAAAACACAAAAAGGCAAGAAAAAATGATTAAAGAAAACCCAGAGGGCTTATTTGGTGCTCAGCCTAATACAGTTTTCACAAAGTTATTAAGAACTCCAAAAATATAGAAAGATAAAGAACAATATTTAAAACAATACAAGTGATAACAAACTACTAATAGCAAAATATAAAGCTTAACCAGGTCATGTGATCTGCTACTTCAGCACACAAACAAATACTACTGGTACCAGAGAAAATTGCAGATGAACATTTGAAATCCAGGAATTTACATTATAGACACAACTGACTAACCATAATTGTAATTTTACACATGCATTTGTATGCACATCATCAGGGTGGTACCATCACCCAGGGGTCGCATTAACCGGATATTCTCGGTCATTGATTTTTTTGACCGGTTGCAATTACCACCGCTGCCCACTTGGTGGCAGAGTGCACAGCCAGTGGTTAAGTGACTGCCGTTTTCACACTGCAGAGAAAAAGTCATTCATCTGCTTCATGTAGCGTTGTTGACATAACACCCTGGACACACCGGACACGGAACTGAAGTGCAGCGCCCAGCAGCGGAGGCAGTTTTCAGTCGGCGGCCATGTTAACCTATCTGACTGTCCACACAGGCTGCTGAGCAGAGCGGAGCGCCCGCGGAGGCAGCACTTCAGTTCGGCGTCTGGTCTATTTTTCATGCGAGCCGCGAGCGCTTCTGTCAAGCTGGATAGAGCGGATCGTACCAAACAGGAAGTCGGACACAGAAAAGACGAGGGAATCCGGCCAATTTTCAAAATAAAATAACAGCACGCACTGTGGAACGTGAGGAGAAAATACCGTGTTTATAATTCAAAATAACACAATAGTGCATAACCGAACACATTTTTCACTTCATTACAATTTTAATTTTGTGTCACCGAGCCTACAGGCATAACTACATAACACCCTGGACACACCGGATGCGTTAGTTCCGTCCAGTGTGTCCAGGGCGAAGCCTAATGGCACGGGTGTGTGGATGTCTGTTCATCTTTTCGTTCATGAACCACATGAAATGTTTATGAACCATGCATTTAACTTTTTGCTTGTTTGTCAATTGTCTCTTACTCCAGATAAGGCAGGGGGGAACAAGTTTGCGAAGGACTTTGAGGACGGCAGTCTGAAGCTGCAGGAGTTTGTTGGCTTCATGGAGAAAGAGTTGAAAACGGGGCCTCCTCTGCTGGAAGCTTTGGGAAACGCAGACATCTTCTATGAGATGCAGTACAAGGAGGTTAAGATTGTGGCCAATGTGAGTGTTTGGTTCAAATGATGTCATCACTTTCCCTGCTTAGAGGGTGTGTCTTGTTCTTGTGGATTGAAATTGAAATAGGTTCAATGGACAATTATGTGGTACTTGATGGTGTATGTTAAGTTCCACTTTCTCACAGACATTTACATCCTTCTAACAACTGATCCTAGAGAACAATATGAAATTTACTGGAGACAGCTGGAACATCCTTTTTATCTTCCCCATATCTCATATTGTTTCCTCTCTGCTCAGGCGTACAATGCCTTTGCCAACCGTGTGGCCAGTCTTAAAAGGAAATTGGATTCCCTCAAGTCGACTCTACCTGGACCTGAGGACTCTCCCATCCCCTCTCCCTCTGAAGACGCCCCCTCTCCCACTGGCTCTGACTCACCCTTCCTGGGACTGGGGGGGAGCAGAGCCCAGGTGGATCCAGAGCTGGATGGCAAGGCCATGGATGAAGGAGAATTACCCAGTGACCACAGAGACACGGAGGACATGGACTTGTCTGATGAAGAGGCTGTCGCTGCCAAAGCAGGGGGTTAGTGGCTCGGAGTGTTGTAATGGGGTGATAACTGTCCTAACCATATAGATCCACATTGGGCTGCCCAGTTGGTGTTGTGATTCAGATGTATCAGCTCTTTGATTATTCTTTACTAGCAGATGACAAGAAGGACAAGACGTCCACTGCTGTTGCCAAGTCAGATGCAGCGTCAAAGCTTCCCACCACACCTACGAAAGCTTCAAAGACCAACGCTACTGCTGCTGCCCCAGCGACCCCAGTGACTCCCACCACTGCTGCCGCTCAGAGCGCCTCAGTAAACCCACTTGGAGTCAATCTGGAGAAGGTGGACCTGGGAAAGATCAGCTCCATTCTCAGCTCTCTCACATCTGCCATGAAGAATACAGGTGCGTTCAAGGGTTGGGCATGGCGGGTTTATTTACATAACACATTTCGGTAACAAAGCAGTTCAAAGTGCTTTTCATAAAACATCAAAAGCATCGAGACAAAGTACAGAAGAAATGCATTATAAAAGGACATTGAAATGCAACTACAAGAGCTAAGAGTACAGAAGACAGAGAAGACAATAAAAGTTGTAGTGTAGTGCAGGAAATGAATAAATATTTGATTAATAAAAGGCCGCAGAAAACAGAAAGGTTTTCAGCCTTGATTTAAAGGAACTGAGAGTTGCAGCAGACCTGACGTTGGGGTAAGATGAATGTGACAATGATTACAACCTGCAGCAAAAAGCACCTTGTTATACTGTAGAAGTCCTCATGAGAGAAAATGTAACAAATTAATATGTTCTTTATATGCTCTATATGAAATTCAGAGCATATGAGTTGTCTGGACATAGTAGTCAACATGGAGGTGGCTTGCAGCTAACAGTGCTGACAGAGCTAACTGTGCTAACCTAATGGTGTTAACTGAAGGGTGGGCGCTGTGACGGTGCCGTCCCGATATCGCGTAACTGCTATATGAGCACAGTGCAAAGCAGCGGCAATGAACTAGCCAGTGGGATACACACATGCACTGAAATGCACGCATGGCCGGGCCAGCTTACCACAACACATACAGAGGTAGCATGACTCCATTTTCTGCTCAGGACACCATGACTCCACTATCTCTTTATGTAGCAGATAGAGGTTTGCTGCTATATTAATGCTCTGAATGTCGTGTACAGAACTTTTAAATGCATGACTCAGTGTGTCGAATGTAGTGGCACTTAGCAGTGAAGTTGAGAGGGCAACCAACTGAATACCTTTCCCCTTACTTATCCATTCCCAGGCATGTATAAGAGCCACTGATGACCTTAACTTTAATTTAAAAATGCACAAGGTCTTGTCTAGAGCCAGAGTTTGTTTTGTCTTTTCTGGACTACTGTAGAAACATATACATATCGGCCAACAGGTCACCCTTAATAATTTGACTTTCTTTTACCTTGAAAGAGCTTATTCAACAAAAATTATTATCATTTTTACAAGATAATTACAAACAACATTTTTATTGCAAAGACCTTGATATAGTTCAGTCCCTCCAGGATTTCACCGGCTTCTTTCAGATTGTTGCTGCCTAAAATGCCTGAATTCACTGCAGCTTTATTAAAAAATTTCTATGCATGTTGAAGCATCTTTTTTGTAATGACATCTTTTTTTGTAATGACGTTGGAGAAGCAGGTGAAGATTGCAGAAATAGTTGCTTTTTCCCCCTCTGTGTAATTCACTGAAAACTGAAGGTTAATTGTTCCAGTGAGAATAAAAACCTCACTGTTCAAGAAGGCTGAATTTTTACACCATGTTTAAACATGTTTTTTGAGACTTTCTTTCCCAAACTATTTTTTTAATCACACAGATGTTTGTCTGCAGTTGGTCACGTAAACACGCACACCTCTATCTCTTTTTGATTTACACTAACCTAATGTTACAACTAACCATCCATACTTAATTTAACTCACCTTGATTCTCACAGCACAGAAATGGGTTTAGATGCAACAGCCTTAGTCATGCTGATTTGTCTATCATCAACGCATTTCAGTCGTCCTCCAGTTGTATTTTCTGGTAAATAAGTCTGAATGTTCTATCACAACATTGCATGCCGTGCAAAACAATTTAACCCCGCTTTCATTCAGAACACCAGCGAACTGACTTGCACGCCTTTAACAGCAGTTTTCAATGGAAAATATGAGACGTACATGTCTCACAGATCTGTATCTTTGCAATTAAAATGGGAAGTGGGTTCAAAGCGCTGTGCAGAGGTTGCTGTAATTGGTGAAACACACAGGAAACTACTCTAATTGGTCAAATTTGTGGAAAGAATGGCTGTGATTGGACAAAATTGCAATGGCATGCAGAATTTGCAGGGATTGTTTGTCTGAGTTAATTGCAACATCCTGGGGGCTGGTAGTTAGTTTTAAATGTTAGCTATCAGACTAAAGTAAGTATAAAGTTAATGTACCTAAATGCAATGTTGTTTTGACAAACAAAAACTGGGTATTTCAAGATTATGTGCAACATTTTGGATCAGATGGTTGTTGGAATAGAGAGTTGAGAGACCTTAATGGTGTATGAAGCACAGGAAAATTGGAGGTTTTGTGTTTTAGATTTATTTAACAGAGACTTCCTGTGCCTGCCTTTGAACCAATCCCTCTTTGTCTTTAAATTGTTCCCTGCAGCGAGCCCATCACCTCGGCCATCTCCAGGAACACCCACCACTCCCTCTGGCCAATCAGCAGCTGCCAAAGCGACCTCTTCGAGCCCTCACCTGGCCAGCATCCTGTCACGTGTTGACATCACACCTGAAGGCATACTCAATGCTCTGTCTAAAACAAACACCCCATGTAAGACACATATACAGTACACTTGACGCTGATTTTCACTGAAGAATGTTTATTTATTAAATGTTACTAATCATTTATACTTTTCCCTATGTCATCACCTCTGTCTCACTGACCCCACCCTGTGTCTGTCCTTGTTTAGCTTTGTCCTCTCTCCTGCAAAGTGTGACAAACACCACCTCCACCCCTCCCACCCGAACCTCCCCGGAGTCATCAGCAGTCAAAGCCCTGCTCAGCCCAACCACCCCAAAACCAAAACCCACACTGGGGAACAGCCTCAAACGAGACACGCCTGGGAGAACCAGAGATTGGGAGAAAGAGAGACAAATGTCCCCTCCTCCGCCTCCTCCTCCTCCTCCTCCTCCTCCACCCCCTCCTCGTCCCTCAGCTCCTTCTATCTCTCCCCCAAGCCTAGAATCAAAAATCAACAGTTTCCTGCAGGGTAATCCAGGTTTCAGTCTCGCTCTAGGTGATGTCAGTCCCGATGGGGTGGATGGGACCCCAGTGAGAGACGAGGCTGCTGGGACCCCCACCCAGGACGAGATCATGGACACACCTGGGAGTGTGTCAGAATCTTTAGGGTCATCTGGAGGTCATAACCTCTCACCCACAGCCTACCGCAGCGAACCATGGGATGCTGTGATCACTCCGTCAGGAAGCAACAGCAATGGAGACTTTATGGGCACTTCCTCGTCTTCCCGGTATGGAGCCGGGAAGAAGAGCAGCACAAAATCAAAGGATGATGAAGTGAGGAAGCAGGTGCCCTCTTCCCCCAGTAAAGACATGAAGGGTAAGACAGACAGCCAGTCAAGGGTCATGGGAAACAACAGAGGGGTTGGAGAAAGGAGACTCTCGGCCAGCTCTCGTAAAGCCAGCAGTGGCTCAGATGACGGAGGTCTGAGTGGGAAAAGAGAGGGGAAGGAGTCTCCAGGTGGGGGTGGGAAGGAAGGCCAGTACCACCGCATTGAGACACTAGTATCGCCCTGCACTGAAGGGGCACCCATCCAAACTCTATGCTACTCGAACCGCCCACTCGAGGGAGAGCGCATCAAGACGGTAGAGAGCATCCGTGTGATTGGCCGAGGCTCCCGGCGAGGGGGAGGGGCCAGTGGTCGGCCAGGGGGAGCCATGTGGTATGAAGAGGAGGAATACATGGAAGCTCAGCCTCCCTCACCCCGTGGTGTCCCCCCTCCTCTTAACATCGGCACAGAGGACATGACCCCCTCCATGCCCCCTCCTCCCCCACATCTCATCCTCCCACATATCCCCCCTCCTCCGCCACATCCTCACGCACAGCCTCCTCCCCAAGGTCCGTTCCAAATGCCCTACCACACGGAGAACATGCAGTCTCCTCCTCCATCACTCCTCCATCAGCATCCTCCTCCTGCATCCCATTTCTTCAGCCCTCCTCCACCAATCCCTCGCCCCCCTCCGCCTCCTGTACCGCAGCGTCCTTCCCCTCCTCACCATGCAGTGCCCTCTGCAGTCATGGTGGGGGGAGTGTTGGTCCCCGTTGACCGTCCCCTTTCTCTTCTTCCCCCTGTCAGACCTGATGGTGTAGAGCGAGGCGGAGGAGGGCCCAGAGGAAGCAAAATGGCCCCTCCACCCCTTATGTCATCGTTGCTAGGCGAGCCCCCTAAGCTGCCCCGTCCTGGCACAGTTAAAGAGCCGTTTGTCCCCCGCCATGCACCCCCTCTCCACCACCCAGGCAACCCCGGTGTTCCTCTACCCTTACTGGGCAGAGTGAAGGAGCCCCTGCATCTACCTCTTCCGCCCCCCTCTCCCACATCCTCCACTCCCTCTCCCTCCACGCCTAATTCCCCTGCAGTCGACACCGCCCCCGCTCGCCTCCCTGCGCAGTCCGCTGGCCCTCCTCTCCAGAAACCCCCCACTAGTCCTCCAGCTCAGCCCCGCAACCAAACCTCCAACCCAGTTCCCCTCCTTGCCTTGCCCACTCCTCGTCCCCCGATCCTCCCAGTCCCCATCCAACAGAGACCTCTGATGCGAGGCAGAAACCCCTCTCAGCAGTTTAACCAAGATCACCACAAAGGGGGATTTCGGGGGGGCAAGCGGTCCGGTCCTCCATTCACAGGTGGTCCCTTCCATTCGCAGAAGAGACCCTTCCTACCCCCACGCTACTGAAGTGGTCATCTAACACATGCTGAACGAGAAGTGCAAGTGCCCTGCAGTGAAGTGCAGAGTGTGTGTTAGCCCTGCTGGTATGAGCCCAGATATCTTTACTCTGTCAATTAGCTTGAATTAAAACTACCTTAGGTTGTGTGTAAATAGCTGATTAAATCTTCATGCTTCAGCGAGGTAGCCAGCCTGTCATCTCACACTGTATAGTGCAGCTATGAGGTTATCAGTTACATAGTGCAGAGTGTTGTGTAACAACCCTCAGTCTATTCTTTTTTTTCCCATTTCTTCATACACCGTAGATAAAAGCTTCATTAGGTCTGGTGCCATGACCTTAGGAAGACGACACAGACAGTTCAAGCAGGAATGAAACTATACTTTATTTAGAGTTTGCCTACCTGTGTGATGTTGGGTTACTTTACCTGAGAGAGAGCAGGAGAGTGGAAGAGAGGTATGGGTCTCACTTAATACATAAGAAACTAATAACAATAGTTTGACATTTTGAGAATCAGTTAATTTGCTTCTTTACTCAGAGTAAAATGAGAAAATCAGTACCATCTTCATATCTGTCCACTAAATGTGAAGCTCCAGCCAGAGCTGGTTAGCTTAGCATAAAGACCAAGAACAGAACAGCTACTCCATCTCTGCCCGAAAGCCAAAAACAATCTCACTACTTACACCCCTAAAGCTCACTTAACACATAACGTGTTTGTTAAATCTGTACAAAGACTGAAGTGTAAAAATGATAAGTTGTGGTTTTACGGGAGATTGAGTGCCAGACATTTCCTGACAGAGTTGTTAACTTGTTACACTCCGTTTCTATGTTCATCCTGAAATTGCGTCAACTCTAATGCCATTCACACAAGTCTGCAGTGATGTGTAGCCAAGCCAACATACCTGTTTTGCTGTGGTTGTAGGAATATAGCAGAGAGAATTCAGTCAAACTACAATGTCAGGCAATATTGACAGGACATGGCAACACATCTCGTATATAGTGCTCGCCATTTTTGTTATTACTCCTAATTGATTCTGGCCGTAGACTGTATTTAAAGATGGACAACATGTCCACACTTCCTCCCACTGTATAAAAATGAAGCCAAAATGTCCCGAATACGGTTGCTGCCATCTTGTGTTGGTGACGTCATTTGGAGCCAGACCCATTGCAGTAGCAATCTATGTGGTTTAGAGTTCTGGTCCGACCAATCACAAGCACCACCATTGATTGTGAACACATTTATTGGCACACAGAGCTGTCAATCATAACGGCAAACCCTCTTTGTATAGCATCAAATAACTACTTGAAACCAAACTAAACCAAAAAAACGAACACTTGAGTAAACATCATTGTGATAAGAATTACCTAAAGTGACAGGAACCATCTTTGGGGAAAAAAGTCATGTGACGTGTACGCTGACCTTCAAACAAGGTTTGTTACCTGTACTGCAGCCATTCACCAGACGGCGATCAAAATGTTATTGCTTCATTTTTTGGGAGCGTTTGTGTCATCCATCTTTGTTATACAGTCTATGGGTCTGACACATTGCTTGACATTAGCTTGACAAAAGCTTGACAACGGCATTAGTCCTGCCCTGGTGCTCATTGATCATTTATTATTTTGACGGAGAAACTGCTGTTTGATGTCATGATGCCGGGCGGATTTAAAGGTCCAGACCCAGGCAACACCAGATACATTAGTCTCTGCTGGTTGCATCACAACCTTGAAGCAACAAGACTCCAGGAAGTTGCTGCTCCCAGCCACAAAAATCATGCAGATTTTGTTACCTCCAGACAGAACCAGGCTGGCAGTCTGCCCTAGTTTCCAGTCTTTATGCTAAGCTAAGCTAAACAGTCTCCTGTCCCTAGCTTCATATTTGAAAGACGGACATGTTGTCTCACTCTCATCTAGAAAGCCAGTAACCGTATTTCCCAAAATGTCAAATTATTCCTTTAAAAATGTTCGATAAAAAAGTTCCAAAGCGTTCTCTTCTTCCATGAGTGCATGGGTGTGTGCTGTGTGTCCTAACATGGTATTTCTCATTTGAAGTGATGAGACTTTGTGCTGCAGCGAAGGTTAACACTCTTCCCTTTCTCCAGAGTACCTACTGTATATAATACTCTTCTCTTACTCACTCTTTTTTTCCACCCTTCCACCTCTCCCACTGTATATTTCTAAGCTTGTAAATATAAAAAACTGAGATGATACAGCCTTTTTTTTCTCTTCAAGCTCTTGTTTCTGTTAACGAGGACAATGATCGTCACTCTCGCAACCCCGTCTTTACTGTGATTGAGGCCTTGGATAAGCTTTAGCACCAGAAGAATTTCTCTGCAGTGTCTGTCGCACCCTTTCTGTCCTCCTTTTGAAACCACCACGCAGAAGAGGAGGGCGAAGATATTTATGTCTTTTTTTTTTTTTTTTTATATTCCCAACATATGTCTGCCTGTGCGCGCTTCAAGTTAGACTGAGTCATGAAGATGCTCGGTAGTGGATGTCAGGCGGCGGGGAGGTATTTCAGTTTTGAACCACACTTGCTAGACTCCAACATGTACTGACTTGAATAAAATCCAGAGTTTCAATTCAACTTGGGGGGGAGGTATTTTATTTGGTCACTATTTACCACTTGAATTGCGCTGTTGTAAGTTATTTGCGCTGTTCAGCTGATTTTTTTTTTCTTCTGCCTGTTTTCAGAGGAATTGTTTTCATATATTTACGCAGCTGCTGCCATCTTCACATTGCATTAACATTTAATGCCCTTTATTTTTTTTGCGCTGTATTTTTCTACTAGACAGAATTGGCAATTTCCCGTTTGCAGCAGCGCCCACAGATGGTATCAGGGGGGCGGGAAAAAAAAAACATTTGAGCTAATTAGGATTGTTTTGAAAATGGTTTATTTGAATACTCCAGTTGTTTTGGCCCCTTCCTCTGTTTTGTTTCTTTGCTAATTTCATGCTTTTGCCCCCTCTGCTTACCTTGTGCTCACGTGGCTTCGTCCAGAAACACTTGTGCACCTCTCAACACTTCTGAGAGTAAATCAGAAAAGTTGGCACAATGGCAGTGATCCTTCATCTTGTGCAGGAATCACTTCCCTCTGGTCTACACTGATGTAGTTTCCCCACACAGTGAGAGGTGCACGTCAGGTGTTGCTGCCCAAAGCCTCATGTCTCCTATGTTTGTCCGATCATGGAGTGTGTGTCGTCTCCTGTGCTCATTTACAGCTCATCAAGATACGCTGAGCACCTGCAAGCACGTAACGTTAGATACATTGTAGAAATGTAACCACAGAGAGCGTATTTGTCACTACAGTGTTAGCACATCATCAGAGTTCTGATGTTTTACTGAATGTTATACAAGTCTGTTGCCACATCTGTAAACTGTGTCTTCTGTCTGATCACTGAAACAGCTAAGTATCAACGCAGATCAGTTTGGTGTGTGGATTTGCACAGAGAGAAAGCTATATTGTTATAAATAATTATCTTCCTAAGCACCTACCAAGTTCAACATTTCAGTTGTCCCTGTAAATAACCCCTTCTTCTGTTTCCTCTTTGACAAACTGAGTTTGAAAACTGACTGAAGATGTGACAAAGCTGATGGTCTGTGTATATTTGACAAGTTGAATTGCTCTTACTGCTGTTTTCATCAATGATGCTATATCACCGGTCTTTGAGTGTCCAATCCTTTCTGGTGTGATGAACATGCACTCATTCTATTGTCACAAGTAATATATGCATATTTAAAGAGGTGAATACATCTTTTTTTTTTAAATCCTTTATTTTTTGTTTTTACACAAACATACTGCAGAATCCATTTTTAGTGCTTTGATGAAGTGACTTGCATCCATTTTCTTCACATATTTAATGTATGCGGCATTTTGATTGGTCACACCTTTGACTGTAAGCAGTCGGTGCACTGATTTAATTCAACCAGGGAGGTGATTTGCTGTTTTCTGACTTTTTTTTCCCTCTTGCTAAAAACTCAGCCTTTTCTCTCATAACCTCCTCGAGAAGACTATTTCTTGTTTTGTTTTTTTTTTTGTTATTTTTGTTTTAATTGTTGCTGCACATTTGCACACTACGATGCACACTGTTGTTTGGAAGAAGTACATTTCAGAAATGCCATTCAATAACTTTCGTCCACTTTACACAGAGGTATTGACCACTGCAGTTCATGGGGCACATTTGCAGAGTTCACTTACAATACATCGCGACATAGAGACTGTTTGATGACCCAGTTTTAGTGGATCAGCCATAACCTCAGTCACAACATCAACGGAATAACACTTATTGAACACTTAGTAATAAATAATAACCTTTTATTTACTAAATTAATATAACCTACGGATGAATGAAGTTAATGCACTCATTTTGTGCCAGCATCTTTTCAGCTACACCTGACATTCAAAGAGAAATGCCACTATTATACAGTTAACAGTGAAAATTGTGATATCTCGTCAGTTGTACAGCCATATTATGTCCTTAATGTTAAACTCTGATACCATTTGGCAAAACTACCAGCTTTCCTTTTTAGCCAGCTATCTGACAAGTTAGTAGCTTCTTTATACACCAAATGTCTGCATATTTACTTGTGTGCTATCCACTATATTTCATAGAGATAATGAAATAATAGCAAATACTAAAGGTGGTCACACATCAAAGTTTATCAGTTATTGGGTCCAGCCACAGCGAAATGGTCTAGGTGTGTCCAGATAGTGATAGGTGAGATAAAAACGTAGTTGAATGCGCATTTTTAAAACAATCACATACTTAAATGTACTTTAATATTGATAATAGATGCACTTCTTTACTATGTAGATGGGTCATATTCTCTTTGATAGTGCTGTAGCTCCCCCAAGTGGCAGTTCAGTGGTACCCCAGTTCTTAACTGAGACACCTACATCTCCATCATGTACCACTGTGGACATATCCTCCTTAAAATGGTCAAAACAAAATATACTCACGCCTGTGGTCCAAACTAACTATTAAAAAGTTGTTAACTTTGTAATAGCAGTGAGTTTTACAGTTATTACTTGTTACATATAATATTCAGTGATCAAAGCAGATGTTAACATTTGACTTGATACACTGCGTCTTTGTTTTAATTGGTCTCCCGTGGTATACTTTAAAGTCTCCAATATTTGAACAGTGGCTGCAGTGAAGATGGTTTCCATGAGGGTAAAAAATTAATTGCATTAAGTCAGATTTTCCTCATTTACTTGCTGATCTAAAAGACTAATGCTTCGGGGGCTTTAAATGCAGCTGTAGTTGACAGCAGATGGCTCTAATGCGCAGCTCCATCATGGAGCACATCCACCCTGCTGCTCAGCCCTGTTGCCTGTCGTGATGCTCTAACGTGAAGTCTCTGTGTTTAAAATACTTTGGGGTTGCACACCAGTGGATCACTGGACTCCAGTTTAGGTGATGTCCTGTGATAATGGTCGCGCTTTTGCCATGCGTCAGCTGTCGCCAGCTCCCAGAGTACGAACTGTTTCTTTAAAATCTCTGCGTATTTTAATCCTGAATCCTGAATCTGTCTTTGCATGGCTCTAGGTGTTAAGACCGAGCTATCAGCCCCTCTAACAACTGCAAATGTCCCGTATGTGCAGCTCTTGTGTGGATGCGCGCTCTGGTGCGGTGTGGACAGCCCAGGCGCGTGGACGCAGCTGCGTAGTAGCGTCATAGGGTTACGTCCTCGGCGTCACCGCTGCTGTCCTAAACTGTGCTTCCGGTGTTATGGCTGCTCGCAGGGAAGGGTGACAGTAATGTGGGGTATTTGGGAGATGAGCGGGTGTGTATAGGCAGGAGTGTTCAGGATGGCGGTGACACAGCTGTTTCGGCTCGTTGTCTGCCGGTCGGCAGCTCGTGCGACGCTTCGCGCGCACAGGAGGTACAGCAAGGTGCGCGAGCTTGTCAGTACTGCAGTACGGCTAACGTTAGCTAACAGTACAGTGTGTTGATAGCCGGAGGTGGCTGTTTGTTGTTTTACAAGTGTGTGAAGGTGTTTTGTGCTTTGATAACCAAACTACCTGTCCAGTTAAACCTTATTTAGCTCTAGTTTTATTGCAATTATACAGGATATGGTCTGGCTCTTGGTTTTTGGCAGTGGTGAAATGTAACTAAGTACATTTACTGAAGTACTGTACTCTAAGTACAGTTTTGAGGTGCTTTACTTTAGTATTTCCATTTTATGCTACCCTATACTTATACTCCACAACACTTCGGAGACAAATATTGTACTATTTTTTACTCCATTACATTTATTTAATAACATTACCTACTAGTTACTTTGTAGGTTTAGAGTAACACAAAAATATAATCAACAAAATATCTATTATTGCAGACTTAGCTACCCTGAAATTGTGAGGTACATAGTATTGCACCACTTAAACAGTAATATCATAAATTATTTAGAAATTGGCCATTCTGCGCAATAACAATTTTACTGTGGGCACTGCAAGTGTATTTTGATGCCAGTATTTATGTGCTTTTACTTAAGTACAATTTTGAAAGAAGGACCTTTAGTTGTATCAGTAGTATTTTTTACAGTGTACCTAAAACAATACTTTACCTCCCCAGTGAGCATTTGTGTGTCTATTAGTCCACTCACGGCACATGTGCATACCGTGTTACCTTGAATCCATGAAGAAGATGTTTTTCTCACATGCCTCTACAGAAAATAGCAAATACATTGATGTATTAACTGATTGGGGACCACATTTAACAACAGCAAAACTATTTTAAAACATCCATTTACAAATTCTCACACTCATGCAACCCATGCAGCATAACGTACATCTCGTTTATCCAGTCGTATGCTCAGTACTTATAAAACACATACATTTTTGGTAAAAAAAAAATAAATAAATAAATAAAAAATCTTTTTGAAACACATTTTTGAAAAGCACAGATGAGTTTCACTATCTAGCAAAAGGTATGTGTTTGGGAAGCATTGAGCATACAACTGAATAAATGAGACTTTGATTATACTGCATGAGTTTTGTGAAAATTTGTAAATTGATGTTTTGACATAGTTTTGCTGTTGTTAAATGTAAAGACATGTATTCCGTGGAGGCATGCAAGAAACGCAGAGGTTTTTTTTCACAAATCATTTTAACGCAACATTCCTTATTAATATTAATTCGGCATACAATATACATTTTGTAGGTGAAGTATCCGTTAAGTAAAAGTTCTGAATACTTCTTCCACCTCTGGTTTTTGGAAATAACCAGGTTGCAGTATATATACAGTACATTGTTCTGTATGAGTGACATGGTCCCTACCAAACCCTCCACTTCTTTTCCCTGCTCTCTCTGATTTGGTTCCCATGTGGTTCCTCACAAAAGAAGAAGTGAAGTTGTCACATTTTTTTCACTGAATACTTCCAAAGTCATAATTTTGGTTATGGCTGTCAGTATTTCATATACAGTTTAGTGTAAACTAAGAGTCGGTGAGATGACAATCCTCAAGATAATGTGTTTTAAAGGCATTTAATTTATTATTTTTTCCATTCACTAAATTCACTTAGGAATGAGGTATCACCTCACCATAGTGCAGTCATTGAGCTGAGGAAAAGACAACACTGAATCTGTATCACATTATTTCAAGATAATATTGATATAGGTGTATCAATATACACTGCTATCAGTTTATTGGGTACACCTAATTAAAACAAATGTAGTCTAAATCAACAGCCCAGCAGTAAACCCAACTGTCTTGAAGGTCATTTTGTTTGGTTTGGGTTTAGAGAGGTGTTTATTTAACATCATGGCTACTTTAAAGGCGATAGTATGTGTAGTGCTGTTGTATTGCACTTGTCATCCTCTTATCTTTAATCCTGATCTACATCTTTCTTTTCCATCCGCAGGTGTGCCCAGCTTCATCTGAGCGACTGCAAATCTTTGAGTCCCTCAGAGAAAAACAAGGCCATAAGAAGAGAGCTGAAGCTACAGAAGCTCGCCTCAGTATCCGACTGGCTGACGGCCGGACAGTGAAGGGAACAGCTGGCGTCACCACACCTCTATTTGTCGCTCAGAGTTCTCGGTAAATACATTTATAGATTCATGTTCTCTTTATGTGTTTGTTCTTATTTATGTTATGTAATGGGGTTATTGCGTCTCTCCTTGCAGGGTGAAAGGAGTGCTGGTCAGTAAAGTGAACGGGGAGTTGTGGGAGCTTGGGCGGCCTCTAGAGGCAGACTGTGAACTACAACTGCTGGGGTTTGACACAGTTGAAGGAAGACTGGTAATCACACTTGTTTTAAACAATGCTTTTGTGTTTTAGCTTGGTTGCGTTACCTTTGTGGTGGATCTTAAAAGCAAAACATTTATGTTAATTTTTTCTTCTCCCAGTCACTCCTCCTTTACTTCAGTGGAAAACATCCTGAGGTAACAGAAGGACATACTGGTAGAATGAATCATAAGTCGGTAAAGGAAAAAAGAAATGCCACGAAGACATTACAAATAAACTTAGAAACAGACAGTGAAAGTCACATAAGATAGCCAGGTCTAAAACCCAGATATTGTTAATCGTGCTTGAAATGTTGCTGGAACAAGTACTTCAAATGATGGTTCTGTGTTTCCGAGGCCAAAGGAAAGAATTAAGGAGGAACTGAAGCACACGTCCTTAGTGTTCAGAGAATTTCACTAGCTGTTATTTAGATGTTTCCAGGTTAGTCAGAGGACTGTTCAAAACATGACTGTTTTCCCCTTATGCTTGGAAGTCAGTGCCAGACTGATACATAGTAAGTGCTGGTATGACTGTGCCCGTAGTTTGAAGTATTTGAAGTGACGATGAACAAAACAAACTATTAGGGATTGGAAAAGGTTGCTGATTAATTTTCACACATTAATTAACATTTGGATTAAAGTGCACTATACATTTCTATTCATTTTATACACTGTGAATGGTCTCAAATTTTTTTATGTGTCCTCGAAAAGTCATGAAAAAGTTTTGAAATTTTGTCTATAAAAATGTGTGTGAACCCTGATTTACTCTGTACCACCTTCCCTGTCTTAGGCAGCATGGAGGACAGGAGCGTGCGTCCTGGGCGGAGTGTTGGAGAAGGTATTTGGTGCCGAGGTGTGCAGAGAAGGAGCGTCAGAGCTCGGGCTCTACTGTGACCATCTGCTGGACAACAACAGGTGAGAGATTCATGTAACAGTCTCTGATACAGGACTCCTGGTGCAGTCTGTTCTGGAAACGTGATCCAGTGTGTCTGGTTTTTAGGAACAACAATATATTCTGCAGAATCTGCCAAAATATCATCTGGCATTGTTTGGGCCAAATGTGCTTGTAGACTGCTCAAAACAGTACTGACCTACACATAAAGCAATAGATTATTTCATTAATATTTGCCTCCCTCTCCTGCCGTAGGCCCCATGATCATACAGAGCACATTTTAACAGCCTTGTTTTTGGAATAGTTTCTGACAAGAGTGAAGCGTTTTGCTCACTGCTTTTACGTTGGAGAGTACCTCACGTTTATCCTCACTGTGTGCCTCAAATTTTTGGAGGAAAAGCTCCTGAAGTCCTTAGCCGTTTTTTTCCATTTTGTCTAAACAGATAAATTGAGAAGTGGCTGTTCTGTAGTGCCCGTGACAACAAGTGTGAGAGCACATGGTTTGTTTTAAGCTAATATTAGCTCACTTTCATCGTCACCCTAGGGAAGCTGCAAGACATGTGTGAACAAATTGTAGCCTCAACTACTGTAATTAGGCCTGGTAACGACAGCAGATTGTCAACCTGTCCCCACTCATCCTAAAATAAGCTTTGAACTGACCATTATCCAGGCAAAGCTCCTGGATAAGCTGGTGATTTCTTCTCTTTCTGAGGGTCTCATGCTGACATGGATCCGTGTTTTCTCTGTGACCAGTCCACAAGTGCCCTTGGCCTGTCTGTCTGTCTGCAGATTTTAAGATACAGATCTGTGACTTTACGTCATAGCAAAATAGCCAGGTGCCTAGCTGTTTTACCTAGGTTCGCAGTGTTTTACTGCTGCAGATTTTCCTGCTTTCAGTGTTTTACCTGAATCTGTTCTCTCCACACACAGTCTCTTGTCTCTAAGTGATGTGGAGGAGAAATGCAAACAGGCTGCAGCCCACAAACTTCCTCTGTCCAGACTGGAGCTGAATACAGAAGAGGTCCGAGAGCTCTTCCAGGTCAGATATACCAATGTCTTCCATTTTTACAGCAGACAGTTTGACTTGTCGTTGTAACTAAGGCCTATACCACGCTCTTTGATCTGGCATTACTGAATAGACCGCTGTTGTTATTAATGTTAATCATTAAAATTGTGTTTTCCCTTCAGTTATATTTGCCCTTTAGCATGTGTTTGTGAATCTTTTCACTCGGGCACAGCACTCTTTGTGACTCACAGTGAAACTCAGAAGTAACAGAATAATAGAGTATGGCAATGAGAAAAGAGGCACTGTGTGTTCTGGTGCTGAATGTTATTGTTCCATTCTGCCATGCTGAATCACTCTGTACCTGTCGCAGCTTGTGTAACTGAGTGTTTGTACATGTTGTTTTCGATACATGAATAGCAATGACATTACTCACTGTGTAGGAGTGGCTCCTGTTTATGGTGTGCTGATATTTTCTACTGTCCTCGTGTGTACTTACTGAGGTCAGGCCCCTTCCTATTGTCCTGCTGTCCACACTAAATGGTGATAGATATGAACTTTTTGTGTGTTTTATGGGTCGTACTTTTTATAGAACAGTAAGCTGAGACTGCAGCTTGTTGAGGAGCAGATGAACGGCCCCACCGTCACAGTATACAGGTATTAATACACACACCTGATGTGGCCTTACCTGCAGTGTCTTTTGAACTCTCACCGCAACATTTAACCTGTTTCATCCTTTCTTTGTGAATCAGGTGTGGAGATAGTTTAGCTGTCTGTGACGGCCCTCTCCTCCCACACACTGGCCTCCTCAAGGTCTTCAAGACACTCCAGGTGTGTGTGTGTGTGTCTTCTGGATGTCACATTATGGTTTTATGTACTCTGACTGTTGTCTCCTTTTGTTTCCTTAGATTTTTTATTACACAACTGTCCCGAAAATGACCTTGTACATTAGCCATTTTATCCAATCATCTCATGTCTGGTCCTTTAAAAGCCAAACCCGACATATCTGTCATTTTTTTGCTGCTGTAATAATAATAATAATAATAATATAGGGATTGGGCTGGTGTTAAAAATTTCAGACTGGTCAGGACAAACACCAGACTGGACCGTTGTATTAAATTTTACCAGAAGGTGTCACACTTGAATCAGCAGAACTGTGTCCCAGCAGCAAACGCTCGTCCAACTATTGCGTTGCACTACGTAAGGTTGCTCTCTGTCCACACGGAGTCCATTAAATATGGACCTCTGTTACTTCACGTAAACAAACTATGTAAATAACAGCTGTGCACTCAAGATCAAATTGGAGATGTAGCCACATCTCTGTGCTTTTTAAACAGAGAGCACATGCTTTATATTGTGATAATTACCGGCAATGATGACAAACAATATAGCCAACAGCAAGGATGTTGTTATTGGCGATGGTTATTTACCAAAAACTTTCAGCTTCCTGGCGATCTCGAGTCAGCTGTCACCTCATTTTGGTTTTGGTAATGAAATGAGAAGGTATCATAGAGATAATTCCTCATTGCAACTTAATGAATCAGCCTTTTCCTCGTCCATTGTGGCACTTTCAGTGCATGAGGCAGGAATGAGTAGAAACAGAGCGTCTGACAATCCTGTAGCTCCAAAAGGCACTTGTGGGAGGTTAAAATCCAAACTGTTGTTGCAGTTTTAGTTTTCTTAAAGAGATACTTTGCCTATTTTCACCCAAGTTTGTGTCACCGTGGTAAAGATAGTTTGAGCAGTGTTAAGGCGCCCTCTGTGTCTCCAGCTCCTGCATCTCCCTACCCATCCAACAGCCAGAATCAGCTGGAAATGCCGTGTTTCACATCATCCAGCTGATTTTGACTAATAGCATGGGCAAGGAGTTCTCTGCGCTGCTGGCAGGTGGAGCGCCTTAACACAGTTCATTTGCGCATACTTCCGACATTGTGGTGACACAAACCTGGTTCGAAATTGGCAAAGTATCCTTTTAAGAGACTAACTCTGGCTTGTCCTCCCAAAAACACATGAACTTTTTATCCAAAACTGGAAGTCGATCAAACTCTATGATAACAATAACAAAAAAAGAGATCCCAACAATACCATTAATATTTTGTTTAATACATGATGATCAAAGATGGCAGGTTAATGTCATCTAATCTGTAAAATGTTTTACTTGGACCCATTTGACACTTTCTGTCCTGTGGGACACATGCTGGGTTAAATGGAATTTTCCTTGACTTTAATGATGCAGGCAGAGGGAGTAGTTTCCATGCTGGGCTTTCAGTGGGCAGACTGGGATTCCATGTTAGCCGGGCTGGAAATATCAGCAGCAGGATGTTGTGTTTGTCAGAGGCCAGTTTCCTGTTCTCGGCCCTAACAAACACACTGCTGTCCATCAGACGTGTTGTCACTCTCATCAGCTCACCCTCCCTCTTCTAGCTGACCCTCACTCTCTCTTTTCTCTTTTGACTCCTCTTTGTTCACTCATTATTTTCTCTCCTCCTCCCAACCTCTCCTCTTCTGTGACATCCCAGCTGTCGCCGGTGACCCTGGCCAATCAGACAGAGTCCTCAGGTTTGATGCGTCTTTTAGGTGTGGCCTTTCCAGGAGAGAAGGACAAGGAGGAGTGGGAGAGGGAGCAGGAGGAGGCGAGGAGGAGGGACCACAGACGCATCGGGACGGTAGAGATGAAATCTAAAATTGGAGATGAGCATAAAATAATATTAAATAAAAAAGCAGTTGAAGTATTTCCTGGTCATAAATGTGATCATGTATTTGCACAGGACCAGGAGCTGTTCTTCTTTAATGACGTGAGTCCAGGCAGCTGCTTCTTCCTGCCAAAGGGAGCCTACATCTACAACACCCTCACTGACTTCATTAAGGTGAACATACACTCTGTGCACAGTCACTGACTCTGTGGAAACGACCTGCAATTATCCGACTGTAGACTTAACTTTTTTATAATAGACACAGTTGAAGTTTTATATAATAGAATTTTGTAAGAGAAATATAAGAGCAGAATTACATCAGAAAAAGACAAAGCATATTTGCGGTTTCAAATTTTCGTTTTTTCAACAAATAAATACGAGATATACTAGCTGATTGCTCTGTAACTCTACTCTTCATATATTCTTAATATCAGTGGATCTTCAGGTTTATAGAATACTCAAATCATATCACTGCTTACATGCTGTAGATCAGCCTTAGACTGTAAAACAAAAGAATGAATGTAGCCACCATGACGTTACCTTTTGGGTTGTGGACTCCCATTTTATAGCTCTAAGTTTGGTATTTTGGACGACCCCCATCTTGGATTTTTGGAGCCAGAAGTGATCATATTCAAAAGAGAGGATGGACATGACATAATGCTAGCTGATAGCTCTGTTGGATCATTTACAGCTATGGTCAACTGAGACAATGTTAAACCCAATTTTTGCTATTGAAAAACAGGCTTAAAACCATGAAAATGAATTAAACTTTCCTGAAAAACGGAACAACCGACTCCTTAGAGGGTCGTTAAATACAACCAAACACTAAACAAGATTTTTTTTTAGGAAACAAAAATGTTACAGTTAACTTTCATGAGCTGAAAACACACTGAAATAGCTGCAGCTATGCCCGTACTCTATGAATCTGGGGTTATGCTATGGTTACGTTTCCTAACCAACACAATTATAGGGACTTGTCAACTGACAGCACCCACCTGTCACTCAAAGCTGCCACACCCTTATTTATGCATAACTTTAAGCCTTAACAAACATTTAAACAGGTGAGTTATATAAAGACCCTCTTGTACAGTTGTCATGAATGGGGAAATTAGCCATAGAGGTCAAAACCATATTTTGCACCATGCTGTAAACATTTGTTTGTTCCTACTGTAAAAAAGTCTGGCATTTTAACCTGGGGTCTATGGGGACTGACTCACTTCTGGAGCCAGCCTCAAGTGGCCCTTTTAGGAACTGCAGTTTCCGGTATTTCCAGGTTGACTTCATTTTCAGCCTCAGATGTTGCTGCTTGCAGAAATTCTATAATCCAATTCAGCACAGCTTGTGCAACTAAAACAAAAGTACCCCACATGTCTTAATTTGATTTTGCAAACAGTGAGTTCAGCATGTTTACTTCAGTGGGTAAAAAATCATAATATCTCACATGCACACGTTAACATACCAATAAATTAAGCTGTGTTGGTTGTGTCCAGTTGACTGTGTCCCTGGGATGTTCATGTTCACATCAGCCGTCAGGATATTGCTCTTGTTAGCCTTGAAGTATTGCATTCTTGTAACAGTCTGCCCCAATACTGACACTCATTGTCACACACATCCTTCCTTCCTGCCTCTGTCTTGTAGGCCGAATACCGAAGGCGAGGATTCAACGAGGTCGTGACCCCAACTCTGTACAGCACTGCATTATGGGAGCGCTCGGGCCACTGGGAGCACTACAGCGAGAACATGTTCACTGTGAAATCAGAGGGCTCTCAGACCTACGCTCTCAAACCCATGAACTGTCCTGCTCACTGGTGAACACACACACACACACACACACACACACACACGCTCCTACACTTGTGTCTTTATACAGGGTGTCCGCGGGGTCTTAAAAAGTATTAAAAGTTGATAAATCAAATGTTGGAAAATTAAGGTCCTTAAAAAGTATTAAAAAGTCTTAATCGCGATTTTATGAAGTATTAAATTTTCTTGGCATTCAAGCTTTGACAAAAAGTATCCATGAATGTATAATTTATTTTCCTCCTCACAACTATTACAAAAAACGATGTGTAGGTAGACACACTCGGACTGCCACTCAGGGTGGGGGCTGAGCGAAAAAAAAAGTCCAACAAAGTTAATAACTTAAAAATTATGGCGAAAGGTTAGTTTCTTGCAACCCTAGAATTAAGATAAAAATATTCACAAACGAAAAAACACTTCTGGTTGCTGATAAGTAGTGTTTAACTTTTGATTTAAGACTAAAATTTAAAACCCTCTGCGCGCACTGCAGCACAAGCAGATAGATGCGCGACTCAGAGCAGCATGTGTCACTGACACCAGACTCAGAGCGCAGCGGACTGGTGGAAAATGTCACCATCAGCATATTATTTTACCTCAATAAAATCTATTTTATCATTATTTTGAGTCATATTGTTGAAAGAATTTAGTTGTCTGTGTTCAAGCAGGATAATAGGTCTCCATTCATTGCACGTCGGGCTTTCTATTTCCTTGTCGGAGATGTTTTCTTTTTTAATAACCAACCAAAAACAATCAATCAATTAAAAACACAAACTGGAACTGGAACATGAAATCTTATATGCCTAACAGACATTGCTTCTCATTCTTTGAGTTTACATATGGCTAAAGGGGAAATAACAACCGTAAACGGAGAGCATGATTAGTGTTGCGTTCAAGGTCCCCCAAAAAAACGGGAGAAAAAAAGGGCTGAATATTCTTTTTTTTTTTTTTTTTTTTCCCCCCAATCAAATCCCATGCCATCAAACAGAGCTTTGAAGCTTTGAATTTTTTGGGTCAGCCCTAAATCCCACATGCAAGGAGCTAGCCATAAGGTTGTTGTTTTCAGCAAGTTGGCCTTGAATAGCTGATGTTGAGCTGTAGAGCTGTGTTATTTGTTATGACCTAAGGTGTATTTTAATAAACCTGCCTTTGGTTTAATTTATTCTTTCAAGCTTTATTCCTTCTCATTTCATCTGAATTGTGTTGTATGTTTGTGCTCCATAGATTTAAGCTACAACTGTTTAGTAAGTTAAGATGCATTGCTGCTAACGACAGCTTGAGGTGGCGATGAGGTCTTAAGGTTTTTTTGGAAGGTCTTAAAAAAGTCTTAAACAGGTATTGAAATTAACCTCAGGATTCCTGCATATACCCTGTTATAGAGACTAGCAGTGTCTCACTTCCCTCTCTTGTGTTTAGTCTCATGTTTGAGCAGCGTGTTCGCTCGTGGAGGGAGCTTCCCCTGCGATGGGCTGACTTTGGAGCGCTCCATCGTAATGAGCTCTCTGGAACACTGGGAGGTCTGACTCGTGTCCGAAGGTTCTGCCAGGACGATGCTCACATCTTCTGTGCACCTGAGCAGGTACACATAACACACACTAACATACATATATTGTTTTGTTGCAGAATCTCTACGTCAGTGCATGCTTTTTAAGGTGCTGTAAGAAGGCTAAGAAACTGTGAATGGGACACACGTGGAACCATATTACAGTGATTAGATGGGCTGTACAAATAACTCCGGAGACATTCCATGAGGCCTCGGCCTGGATGAATGAAGGCCTTTGTCCTGTTCAAACATTACACCTCCATATGTGCATCTCTGTGGCTGCACAGTCAATGTAATCCTGATCCCATACATAGTGCCCTGGAACGTTCCCATGATACTGATTGCGCTCTCCAGATCTTCAGCTGGCATCCTGTTCATTCACTGAGATCATAGTCACAGGATCCTCATAACTGTGTTAGCTTCTGAAATACTAATTCAATCCCTGGAGGCTTCGCAGTAAACACATCCACCGTGGTCGGAAGTTCCCTGTCTTAAAGGAGCTCCATGAGAAATTCAGAGCATGTAAGTTGATGTGACAAGGTTCTCAACATGGCTGGCAGCTAACGGTGCTAACAAACAGTGCTAAACAACAGCAACAGTGTTGACAGAGCTAAGGATGTTAACCAAGGGCGAACCGGAAAGTGGGTGCTATGCTTCTGTGACAACACCGTCCCAATATTAGCAGTAACCACCCGATGAGCGCAGTGCAAAGCGGCAGCGATGAGCTACTAAGTGGGATAAACACATGCACGTGCGGCCAGACTGGCTTACCACAACAAACCACAGAGAAGCTCAGATTACAACACTCACAGAGGTAGCGTGACTTCATTCTCTGCTCAGGGCAGCATTACTCCATTATGTCTTTACATAGCAAATAGTGGTTTGTTGCTATATTAATGCTTTGAATGTGTTGTTGAATGAGAACATTTCAGCTGAGCTCAGATGACAAAGAGTTTTGGGCTGATTTATCTCTGATTCACTCATTCAAAAAAACTGGTCTGGGAACTTGGTCAGTGCCGATGTTCAGCCCAGAATATTCGTTAATGTGAGAGGTTCACAGATCCTGTTTTCAACTTCCCCAACTGCTCACAGACTCCTCGGGGCTGCCAAACATCAATCTGGATGACTAGGATTGTGGCTACGTCAGTATTTTAAAAATAGCCAATTCGAGAGACCTGTGATGGTGTTGCCAAGCGACTGCAAACATTTTAGCTCCTGAGCCAGTAAAAATCTCACCTCCAGTTCTCGCTGAAGAACAGACCTCCTGTGTTGACTGTATCTCCAAACTATTTTCTCATCCAGATTTGTTTTATTCTCACTGCAAAGCATTGTTAAAATTAACAGCAAATTGTCGCACCACGTCACTCTCCATTTTGTTTCCCTCCACGTCCCTCTGAGAGCACGTTAGGGGTTACATTCATGCTCCCTCTGGCACGATAATCTCAATAATATCCTGTAGTGTGCCATGTGTCTTTATTTTCAGATCTTGTAGTGTGTGCATGCTTGAGAGTAGAGAGAGGAACATTTGTAAAGTTGCTCCTTGTGTGTGATGCAACCTTATTTTAAAATTCCTGTCGTCGGAGCCTGGCTTTAAATGTCATTATTCACATTATTGTGTGTTTTTATTCATTCCAGCTGGAAGAAGAAATTGTGGCATGTTTGGACTTCGTGAGGAGTGTGTATCAAGTGTTTGGGTTTTCCTTCCACTGCCTCCTGTCTACACGTCCTACACCATGCCTTGGGGAGCCTGAACAATGGGATAATGCTGAGCAGGTAAACACATACACTCTATCGTATGTTGTTTTTGACAGGCCCGGCTGTTCAAATGCGTATGCACCGTAATCTGGACCCAGTTAATCACAGCTAAAGTAAATAGTCTTCAAACGAAATGACGTGGTGTAATGATATTCACATCAGTTATATGAGTGGTGCTTTCCAGTAGAGAATTGCTCCGTGTCGGGCTGCTGGGTAGATGTATATCTCTGAATCCCTGTGGATGCCTTTTAAATAGGCACAGCAGCAGTTTAAGCTGATTCAATTGAGTGTAATTGAACATTATGGTTCCAAGCTCCCACACGCCCACACACACACATGGAGAAACCAACATGGCAGTCATAATGTGCATTAATGTACTTACATTGTGCCTTCTTACTTACTGTGTGTGTGTGTGTGTGTGTGTATGCGTTTGTATGTGTGTGTGAGCAGCAGTTGGAGAAGAGTCTGCAGCACTTTGGTGAACATTGGGAGTTAAACCCAGGAGACGGAGCCTTCTACGGACCAAAGGTCAGTGGTCAACATGCTGATTTCCACCAACAAGTGTTAATATTGTTTATCACTGTAAGTGCTAACAGCTGCTAAATCATATTAAGTCTTTATGCAAAGCTAATCAGCTGCTGGCTGTTCATGCCAGAGGCAGATTTCTCTGTGCCAGTCAGCAAGCGATTCTTCTCTCTGCTCTGTTTAAATCACATGTAGAGCTCTGTCTCTGTCTGCCTGTGTCTGTGTTTGTGTCCGCTCGTCTCTTTTGCTCTCTGTTTAGACACAGCTGACATATGATATTGCATATGACATGTATGGTATGCATCATATTAAATATGTCCTCTATATTGTTAAAAATAGATTATTAGTGTGTGTTCTTGTCAGATTCACTCGTGGCTTGCAGAAAAAATAGACCAGATGCTTAAACTGTTGCTGCAGATCACAAGCTGGCCAGGGTGTTCGCCACCGTTCCGCATCCAGTGTGAACAGCGCAATTGGTTAACATGGGCACCAAGATCAAGCAGGCAGCGCTCCAGAGAAAATTGCAGCACAAACAAACAGCATCAACAAATAAAAGATGCTAACTATAGTTTCAATTCTGATATGACAGATATGAATACTTGCTGATGTGGGTGAATGACAGACTCCTTATCTGATCCGGGTCTGACTTAGGCTCAAATACGTATGGCTGAATCTCTTTGATGTTTCCTTTAATGATAGCCATTTTGATGCACACTGCTCTTTCACCATTAGCCTAGCACAAGCAGCAATAGTGGGCAGGACGTGAGGTCAGATCCATAATTTCTTAGTGAGGGAGAAAGGGTTGATGTGCAGCCTCGTTTTAATTTCGTTGTTACGTAGGAAAGAAAGACTTCAAAGACTTCATGAGGGTGGTATCAATCCTTTCATCTAACTTTATTTACCATGTTGGTAAGCAATCAAATAAAGTGTGTACATTTAATGATTCATAATCTCATCCTCCATCTTATCTAATAGATTTCTCCAGAATCACTTTCATGTTGTTACGTCATGGATTAAAAAGGACACAGTCATCTTTGTTTTCCTTTTGGCTCTGCAGAGAGACATTTCTGAGCATTAAACGATATAGTTCGGGCTGTCCTTTAACACAGGAACACCAATGAAAGTAATGTGTGACAGTTGTTCATAGAGAATAAATAGCTACTTATGTTTTATAAAAATAGAAAGTGGCGTAACTTGTGAATGACCTCGGTTTTCTTGGAGGCAACTTTATTTTCACTCCACAAGAAGTCAGTCAGCATCAAGAGGAAGTCAGCTTGAGGCAGACGTTACATGATGGAGCTCATGTGGAGGCACAGAGAGTGAAGGTAGGTCAAGTCAGGGTGGGGTTAGATACACACTAACACGCTCCATGTAACAAACAAACATTCCACACAGCCATCTAGCTTGGGTGTGTTAGCCACAATTAGCTAGATCAGCTTCTCATGGAAATTTATTTTGTTACCATGTCTGTCCACAAAAATGCAGTTTGTCCCCCACAGCGTCTGCAGCGTCAGAGCTCTGATTTGTAGATCTTGGCTGGAACAGAGAGGTGAAGCCCAGTGCTAACACACTCCCACATGTTTCATCATAGATTGACATCCAGATCAAAGATGCTATTGGCAGACAACACCAGTGTGCCACAATCCAGTTGGACTTCCAGCTGCCCATCAGATTTGACCTTCAGTATGTCGGGTAAGTCAGTCATAAATATTCGTATTTGGCTTGCGAGGTGTTAAACATTCCTACATCTGTAGTGATTTAAATCTGCACACTTGCACTTTTGTAGTATATTCATGTCTGTTTGATGAACCCACATGCCATATGTGATGTCCTGCACAAGTTAAAATAGCAGAAGTACAACACCATGGTGACCTAATTTGATCATGAAAGATTTATCACTCCATGCTCCCTGTTACTGCCTTAAACAGCTTTCTGCTGATTATTATTATGCCTTGTGTGTCATGGTCTCCTTATATCAAAGTGAGATGACCACTCTATTTAGGAGTGAGCAGTGAGTATCACAGTTTATGTAACTTTATATTGTAACATTGATAATTGTCATGGTATAGTACATTTTATGATAAACCAATTTTTGGTTAATCCAGGAAATACTTCACACAAAAATCAAAAATGTACTTTATTGCACAAAACAGTACTGTCCATTGATTTGCATCGTTACATCATGGTGTGATAATCTCAGTGATATTAAAGTGTCAAGGTAAAGACAAGGGTTTTTTTTTTTTGTGCTTGAACCTATCGTTATTAAGCAAATCTTAATTGCACAGTTTAATGGCTCTATAATAATGACACCATCTGTGTTTAGATTGGTTCCCTATAAGCCTCACTTCCTTTATGCAAATCTGTCTGCCACTGAGCGTGATCTCCTGGGAAAATTAAGGCTCGGTTTATGGCACAAAGGAAGCATGACAACCAAAACAGGAAGAGAACAGCGCTTTTGTTTTCCTCAGTGGCTACTGGTAGCTATCCCCAGACAGCAAAGACTATCAATAGCCCCTTTTACACTGCCTGTTAAAGGTAGGAATGTTGTAACAGCCTTGCTGTTCTGTATAAAAGATACAAAGACATAATTGATAGACAAAGTTGTTCACCTTCAACCCGGCAGTGCAGGTAGTAACAGAGCTGAACGGACATCTGTGTAAAAAATATGAGCTGGCAAGATGGGACCGGTGTGAAGTTTTGACAACATGTTATTTGTGCGACCCATCACTGGGAGTTGTAAAAGCAGTGTGTAGCAGTTAGTGGCTAACTCAAAGGAGAAGAATAGAAATCGAACATGTTGGCAAATTGGGGAGACAATGAGGTCTGAGAGCTCCTTATCCTCTAAGCTAGTGGTTCCCAACTGGGTCACAGGTCTGTTCCGAATGGACGGCAAGTGACTCGCAAACTTGTCAAGTCTGTAAAAAAACACACTTTTTTTTTTTAAGTTTGGTGAATTTCTTGCATAGGGCTTTTATTTTGAAGTGCAGCTTACTGCTGTAGAATGAATGAGAAAATGGACAGCTACTTGACAGAGACAGCAAACGCTAGTATGACGCTGAATCTCTGTGTTGACCTTGAACTAATGACTAAGGAGAAATCTGGACCTTGTGGCTGGGAACCACTGCTCTAAGCAGAGGACGAGATCAACAGCCATATAAAAGGGGCCATAAATGATTGTTATTGTCATTTAATGCCATTGTTATTATTTAGAAAGCACTGCCTGACGCATTTGTTAGATGTAACAGTAGATGCCAACGCTGATGTGTTGCTGGTCACGTCTCTTTTGCTTCTGAAACAACTGAAACTGAAACTAGCTAAAATCACAAACTGGAACAGGGCTATGTAAAAAAAAAAAAAAAAAAATAGGACACAAAACATGCGTAACGAATGGTCGTCATTTGAGCCTTTGATCTCTTTGTAAAAAGAGCTAATGTAAGTTCCTTGCAGTTTATCCCCAGTTACCAAAATGGTGGAGGGTGGAACAATTGAAATAACTATAGAAACTGTGGTAGCTGCTAAACTCTGAAAGAAAGGGAGAGCAATCCGGTTGTCACGGCGGCAATGATGATACCATTTGGCAACTCTAGGGGGTGAAAAGTTGCATGTTTCCACTTTATTGGATAGCAGCTACAGTATAAACACTGTTGCAAAATCTCTGATGGAGGCCATATATACATAAGTTGACATCATTGATCGTCTTATCACCCTACTCTTATTCTATTGATAACCCCCTTTTATTGTTTTTTAAACCTTTCTCAGTCGGGACGGACAGTTGCACAGGCCGGTGATGATCCACAGAGCAGTGCTGGGATCTCTGGAGAGGATGATTGCTATACTGGCTGAAAACTTTGGAGGGAAATGGTGAGACATAGTGAGATACATTTAGTTGGGCTTTTATGATCCAGTAGCTGTACCCTAACTCATCACCTCTGTGTTTTCAGGCCCCTGTGGTTGTCCCCAGCACAGATCATGGTCATTCCTGTGGGGGGCAGCAGTGAGTCATACAGCAAACAGGTCAGTCTGTGGTGAAGATTTCCCTCTGGCACATGAGCAGACCAAGTGTGCTTTCTCTCAGATCTTTTTTCTTTCTTTCTGTCATTAATAATTGCTTGTTAAAGTGAGACACACAGTACAGATACAATCTTACCAAGATACCAAGAAGTGCCTCTTCTCTTTTAAGGTGGTCCAGCAGTTCCGTGAAGCTGGCTTCATGGTTGACTTGAATGACGATCAGGGAGCAACCTTAAATAAGAAGATTCGTTCTGCTCAGCTGGCCCAGTACAACTACATATTTGGTAAAGATGAATAATTGGATGAAAACTGTAGCTACTTACACTAAAGCCTGTCTGTTCAGTTCACTCCCTGTTCATTGTTGGTGATGTTACTATAACTGATGATGGCCATGACTATATATTATTTCTGTGTTTGTCCAGTGGTGGGAGATAAGGAGAGTGAGAGTGGAACAGTGAATGTGAGGAGCAGAGGGGGTAAACAGCTGGGGAGGAGGCCGACAGAGGAGGTGCTGACATCCCTCACACAGCTACGAGACACCAGGAGCAACACAGACGACTTTTGATGGATAAAGTCCTGGAAATAATGAGTCACTAATGTAATGAAATGTTTTACATGTTCAAGCTGTTATACTTCAGCTTCATCTGAAGGAATGGCAGCTACGGTTTGTAATAAAAGTACATAAAACATTCCTCTCTTGTTGATATATACATCAATGGAATCCACTGATAAATCCTGAAAAGCACAGGGAAGAGATTTAAAGCTATTTTAAGATCATTATCAGTCAGCATTACTCAGCTACAGTTGCAATTTACTCACTAAAAACTATTAAATATGCGAACCTCCCGCTTACGTAAGTGTGTGTCATGATTTCAGAATAGAAAACCAGGCATACCTTTAAAAGACTGGAAGAAAGGGAGGATACGGAGGGGGATTTGACTAAAATAGGAGAGGGAGCAGCCATGTCAGGGCTGTGTGTTTTCATGTGTGTTTAGTGGAAACAGTCAAGTCAAGGTAAAGGTCAAAAGGATTGGAAGTTTTTCCTTTTTAATTGAGAGAGGGCAGCAGGATGGAAAAGACATCAGTCACAACAGTGACATAGAGGGCGAGGGCAAAAGGGAGGTGTCTGCTCGGAGAGGATAACCCAAGTCGACTGGACAAAAGCGGCCGCTTCAACAAAGCTGGTTGTCAAACAGGTGGAGGGTATTGTACGGTTAGTTCTTTTAGAGGTCTATAAGTGGGCCAGAGGGAAAAGGTGAGGCAAGTTCATGATGAAACATCCGCTGTAAGTCACATTGTTCACCTAAAGAAGATATTAATCAAACTCTGATTAAAACAAACTCAGTGGTGTCCACGTTTCAAACCCACAGTTGAAATCGTTAGTAGTTCATAGTAGTATCATAAATACTTTCAAAAAGGAGGCTTGTGTGTAAGAAATGCCACAAAATCTTAATGTCTTTACAGGCTGTAGCTGCTAGTAATGCCAAGTGGGGAAATCCCAGAAGGCCATCAGAAGACCTGAGGCTCAACAGTACTATGTTAACTGGTTAGCTAACCCAAATAAAAATACAAAACATCAATCTCATGTAGTTTATTTAGGCACGCAGGCACTATTTGTGTTTATGTCAGCGATATTTTGAGATGTCCGTCTGAGATTTCTGCCCGGGTCATAACAGACAGGATGTATCAAATTTAATTTGTGCTGCTCACAGTGTTGAAAAATGACTGAAGAGTCAACAGTCATGTGAGACTGAATTCAGCCACAGTAGTGCTTTGAGCTAAATGTTGTTCAGGCGGTATAATGCTTGTCTTGTTCACCATCTTAAGTCAGTGCAGTGGTTCCCAAGAGAGAGATGTCATGTCATATTTTCTTGTTTTTGTTTTGGTAGATGTGCTGTTTGGTGTTGATTCATCATCTGCTTTATGTTAACCTCGCAGTCCTTTCACAAACTTGACCATGCATTGGAAGTGGTGCAGAACCATGTTTCATTTCAGTTGGGGAACCACTGGTTTAGCATATTAGCAAGATAATTTTTGCTAATTAGGAAGTTCATCAGAGGCTGATGGAAATTACATTAGTTCTGCAGGTATAAACTATTGGATTAATAGATATTTTGAACTGATGATGGCACTAAAGAAAATCTTTTTTAGGGTTGGTAATAGACAAATACTGTATTTACAGTGGTCTATTTTAAAGATAGTGCTGCTGCAGATTGGTCGCGTTTAGTCTTTAAATGCTTATTTGTACATTATGTGTTCTTAAACAAATAATTACAATACGCAAGTCGGTTCAGTACCATCTGAACACGTGACAATGGGTGGGCCCCTCCAACCAAAACCTGCTTATGGTCCTCAAATGTACATGGCAGGCCCTGCTCAATACTGTTTCTTAAATAAAAATAATTGTTTAAGTCTATTTTTAAGCACCAATGCCAAACATTTATTGGCTACAACCTCTCGGAAAATCTGAATTTGATGCTTCTCTTTGCCATAAATGGTAGTAAACTGAATATATTTAGGTTTTGGATTGCTGTTTGAACAAAACATGACATTTGAAGGCTCAAACTTTGGAAACTGTGTGAGGCATTTTCTCTATTTTCTGACATTGTATAGGTAAAATGATTAACAACAGAAACACCAACAGGTAAAATTTACCCACAGCTGTTTTTTGAGTGTATGTAACTTTGTTACAGTAAAATATTCAAATCCCCCAGCCTTCAGTTTTTCCTAGAAGTGTCATATCTAGCGCCCCCTATTGTTAAAAATTGCCCAGATAAAGCCAGATTGAAAGAATTGACCATCTATACCTGCAAGCAGCAGCGAGTAAAATGTGCCCACATAGAGAATGCAGTTGTTTTCTCGCTATTAATTTCACATGTTCAGATAAACATTCTGCTGTGCGTAATGGAGTAGCATCATGAGACATAACCTTCACTATGGATAAGAAGAAGAGGCTAATGGATGTACATTAAGCGTTAGATTTTTTCAATATTGTTTTATTATTGTATGGTCATTTTGTGAGTACCAGAAAGGGACTACAACTATGACATGTTTTGTTTTGTTTTGTTTTTTTTTGGCCTTGAAAATCAATGCATTCTTGTAGCAGGTAGATTTTAGTCGACAGCGGTTTTAGATATGCAGAGACCTCTGACTGTTCTCGTGTGAATTGAGCAAAGAAATTGGCAGATTAAAATGAAAGTAATTGTTAGTGGCAGCCCTGATGAGATTGTCCAAACAAACTACCAACTGCCATCAAATCCTGACTGGTGCATGGACATCAACTTTTACCAGTGAAAAGAGTACAGAGAAAAAACAAATTTCTCATAGCCCAAACTGTTGTTCAGCAGGAAATAGTGCACTCATGTGAAACTCCATCACTTGTAGGAACTTTTAAGAGATGGACAGTTGTTCGTAGTTTTCCCATGAGGACTTCTCTTACATTACACTGCAGATATCCCTCTATGCCTCCCTGAATGAATTCTCTTTATTGTCTCACTATGTACTGTAGTAAAAAGCTTTTTTCACACTGCCCCCACAGCAGCTCTCCTTTTCGGTAAACCCCTTTAGCTAAAAATAATTTCCTATGAACTCTGTGCGACTCCACCAGTTGAATGAAGGATTGCTTTGTGTGTGTGTTTACATGTGTGTGTATGCAGAGAACAGATAGTAGGGGTAGAGGGTGGGAGCACCGAGGAAGTGGAGAGGGTGAAAGGAGCCTGATATTGTTATCTATTAAGTAGAGATTTCAGTGTTTACTTGAGTAAATGGTCTGTGTCATCACTACGCAACTACTGTGCAATGCTGGCTGGTAACTGTGCTATATTTTATCTTCTCATTTAGCACAAAGCCGACAGCAGAGCTAGAACACAGGCTCTCTACAAGGAGTACTATAAATACTAATGTGGTATGACATCAAGAATAAATCAGTAAGAGCTCAGATTTGTTCCCAAGGCAGTCTTAAAGGGTCAATTCACCCAAATTCCTAACACATATTTTCTGTCTAACCCCTTCTGGTATCTTGCCATTTTTGGTTTTGCCTGCCGTGTGCTTGTCTTATTAAATTTCTGAGTGAAATATCTTAAAGGATTACCATTACATTTGGTACAGACGTTCAAGGTCCCCTCAGGACGAACTGTAACAGCTTCTACTGCCTCAGATTTTTCATCTGCAGCAACACTGTTGTTAAACTGACTACAGTTAATGCAGAATTTTTCTATAACTCTCAATTACTAACCCTATGAATGATTTTTTTTTAAACCATAGTATTATGGGAGAGCTTCTTTCATAGAAGATAGTCGATTATTCATCTAGTACATCTACTTTGTCCACTTCATCCCTCTCTGAGCTTTTTGTTTTGTCACTATTTGTTGGCAAAAATGACACAAAATGTTTGTATAGTTTTGTTCAGGAAGTTTAGTTCTTTTTCGTTATCACCAAAGCAACTGCTTGTAACGCTTAAAGCTACAGTTGGAAACTTTTATTGAAAAATAATGTGTCATTTTGCTACAACTCACTATATTCTGAAAGAAGTAGGCTACGTGTGACAGATAGTCTGAAAAAAAATCATGTCCCTCACTCCTCTTCCTACTACCTCTAATGGTATTTGCTAAACCACAGTGCACTGAAAACAACTGGAGCTGTGGATCATGTCAGTCACGGCTCATGAACTGAGTTCAAACTGTCATACTAGGCAGCGCTGATCAAACATCAATCAAGATTCTGTTACTACCTTACCTTTTTCTCTCTTCAGATGTTTTCAGAAACATATTTTAGTGCACTGTTTAGCTGTAAACTGAGAAAGTTTGTGATCCGGCTGCCATGTTGGATACAGTCGTCTAAAGGGCCTTAAACACCAAACCAGTGGTCAGCTGTTGATCAAAATTGGGCTGTAGGTGAGCATGCAGTGTATCCTGCAAACCTGTTACGTGAGGTATGATTATTAGCCACTGAGCTCTTGAACAGAAACAGTTTGTGATGGTTTGTGTTATTGTTCACTGACGCACAGTAAATATTTCTTGTTCCTTAAACATTGGATTGTGTTTTTAATGTGCTAACTAGCATCAAATGGTCTTCCAGTTTTCCTTTTTAATGAGGACTAGTCCATACCCATTGAGTACAGCATACCATACCATGAGAAAAAAAAAAACAACATTTAGCCACAGGGGGAGCCACAGCGATTGGTTGCATTTTAGCTATTTTTAAGCATTTTTCTGTTGTTATAGCGCCACCCAGTCGCCAATTAGAGTTAAATTTCTCCAGTCACCTTGAGGCGTCCTGTTCTACATATCTACCAAGTTTAGTAAAAATCGATATGCCGGTTAGGCCTACACAAGAAATTAGCTCTCTAGCGCCCCCATTTTGTTTGATGGGGTCAATAATGGAGGGGTCCCCTCAGATTATGTGTGGTCATATGCCTACAAAGTTGCGTGGTGATGGGTGAAACCCTTGAGATGTTATACACCTTTATGTGATGAGCCATGCCCTCCGCAATATTCATTGTCTTATAGAAGCTCAGTTTTAGTAAGTTTTCCAACTTTTGCCAAGAGGGGACTTTAGATATTGGTCCCTAGATTATGTTCATCGAGTTTCATGCAGATCGCTCAAACTTCCGAGGAAGAGATCGATTTTAAGTGTTTTTCAAGAAATTCAAAATTGCGGAAAATCTGTATAACCGGAAATTATGGGTCCTTGAGGCAAATGTGTTCCTCATGAGGAGAGGCATCTCTGTGCAAAGTTTCATGTCTGTACGACATACAGGGCATGAGATATGCCCATTCAAAGTTTGCATTTTCAATTGGTTGCTATAGCACCCCCCTTTGGCCAGTTGATGTAATATTGCTTCATTCGCATCCTCCCATGACCCTCTACCACTGTGCCAAATTTCACATGGATTGACGTGTCAGTGAGGAGAAAAAACGTGGGACACACCCACAGACACACAGACAGTTTTCGTCAGTATATAGTAAGATAAGATTACAGACTACCATTGTCTGCTGGTGGGAGGGTTATTTCCTCTCATGCAGGTACAGAACATACATGCTGGTTGGCTGTCAGTTGTCTTTGCGGTGTGTTCACGTGCAACTTTTTTGGCCGTGACAACGATGCAGCAGGAGGCCTTCTTTGCCGCTAGTTTTCTGAAGTCAGTTTGGTGTGTCTGCGCCTTAAAGCACCAAAGGTCTGTATTTTAAACATCTAATCAGTACACTAAAATATGTTTCTGAAAACATTTAAGTGAGAAATAGGCAATGCAGTAACATAATCTTGATTCATATTTGATCAGCCCTGTCTGGTTTGACAGTTTTTTAGTGTTTTTTTTTTTTTTTTTAATAAAAATTACATACTACATCTTTAATGGGTATGGCTGGCTTTGCTATTTAGTCGTAAGTATCTGAAGTATCTGATTTGAACCCAACTTTTCAGGAGTTTTAGTGTTCACTACAGTCACAGAAAGTATTTCCTAGAAGCATTTTGGGAGCCCAGCAGCGGTTGTAAAGCAACAGATTTTGAGATAACTTTTGTCCTGGAAGTCCAGTTTTCCTGGAGGGATGCATGGTGGTGGTGACCCAGGCGGGGAGGCAGAGCCTGACGGGAGGAAGATAAACAGGCCACTCTGTATTGTTCTCCTGGTATCACTGAGAAACTGTCAGCCTGACTGATTGAAGGCTGAACCTCCCAAAATAGGCCCTGTGAGGCCGGGCTGCCTTTCCCTTCCAGCCCGTTATAAATAACCCCCGTGTGTGTGTGTGTGTGTGGGTGTGGGTCGGTGTGCTCATGCGTTTCATGTTTGTGTGTGTGTGTGTTTTAGAGAAGGGGCAAGAAAGAAAGAGAGTGTGTGAGGAGAGTGAGAGAGAAATGTGAGCACTACCATGGCGGCTTTAGAAAGTGAAGCCACTGAAAACAATAACAGGAGGTCTGAGGGGCTCAGAGCCAAACAGTGACAGGGACCCAGTGGTCAAGACCCTCCGCTGACCCTTTCTAAACACACACACACACACACTGATTTGGACTAATAGTATACTCCCTCTCCATGCCTTTGAGTGTATGTGTGTGCTAAAGTCGGTAATGTTTGGATAAGGCTTGTAAATGACCACCTGAGGGAATATCACTTGATCATTTGGACTGTTTACTCGTTTCAACAGGTGTGCTGGAGCTAAATGTTTTTCATGCAAATATGTGACAGCATTGCAGCGCAAGCTCGCATATAAAACACCTAAGTATGCAGCTGGGTGGGGACTGCTTTGTTTGCAGCGCTGAGCAACAATCAAGCTAAAAAATCCTTTCTTTTAGATGTAAACCAGCGGAATAAAGTTGTCAGAAAGCTTTCTTCTTCGACCCCAAAACCTCAGCCCACCCGCACTGCCAGGCCTAACAGGCTCGGCTCTCTTTCCCTTCTCGCCAACTCCCTCTCCGTCTCTTCTTTCCTTTCCCCCCTCACTCTTCTGGGTCCAGTAACTCTGCTCAGCTCCGTCCCAACTCTCAGTTTATACAGAGTTTTTCGGGGTATGTTGTTCCTTATTTGATCTGGCTGCTCTCTCGACCCGTCAGACGGTCTCCGCTTTAATCCACCGGTGTGCAGTTCACGCCTTTGATTTAGAAGTGTGCTTGCACTTGGCTTTACATTAATTTAAAGGTAATAGATGCTCCTGCATGCACGCACTCACACTGAGCTGGTGACTGTGCCAGACCAGGGAAGTCACAACTCACAAAGATACACAGATAGCTCTTAACAGAGCACAGTAGTGTACAGTCTCAGCCTGGCCTCAGTCTGCTCCCAAGTATGTCTGCTATGCTCAACACAGAGCTGACCTGATTTCCTATCCTGCTCTCATCAGAGTGGGATACCTAGAGAGAAGAGAGAGTAGACAGAGGCCAGAGAAAGAAAGTCGCTCTGTGCAAAAGAGGCATTCGGTTTATTGTTCTAGCCAACCTGTTGAATCGCTCTCAGGAGGGAGGAGTTTATGGGTTCGGGGGAAGGTCAGAGGTCATGTTGACTCTCAGGATGGTTTAGTAAGCGAGGGGAATAAACCAAACCCCCTCTGTAAATTTACAAATATTTACAGTGGCCATTCTCCTCCTGCAAACTGTAAATTCTTGGTTTTTCATGAGGAGGAGTAGAAGGGAAGGCTCGGGAGGCAAGCATCAGTTTTGAATTTGCTTGCGTGACTCTGTGCCAGCCCATGTGGAAGACGCCCGTGCTCTGATATCCCACAGTGCTGCTTGTGTTGTTTAAATGTTACAGAACGCAAAAAAAGCCAAGGCAGACTAAAGAAGTCTGACAGAGAACCTGAGGGTGGGGCAAACATCCAGACTCAGAGACTTCCAAGACGCAAGTTAACTATTCGAAAGTGAAAGCTGATAGCTGCAAGAGTTGATTAACTTTTCCTCAGACAACATTTTGGGTGTGAGGGAAATGAAAATGATGTGATAGTTACTGGAAAGTCATTTATCCCTGCACAGGCATGGAATAAATTATTTGCAAACCAGACGTTTATTGTAGCACGTTGATCAAATAATTGCTCCTTTTCCAACTATGCTATAGCTGTAACTGAAGCCGCAGTAGAAGCGCTCATTCAGAATTCAGCACTACACAATCGACTGTGCACATTAAATAAACTTTCACTCCCCTCCCGCATCTCAGTATGCTGTGCTGGGACTAGTGAAACCTTTGGGAGTAAGAGGAGGAGAGGCTGACCTCAGAGTGTGACCTCAGGTTGTTTTCAGGATTCCTGCTTGTGGAGGTAACTTAAACCTGGCTGAGTGAAGAAGAGACTGGCTGGACAGTTCACACAGGGCTAAAGGAGGGGAGGAGGCGCTGGAGTACACGGCCAAATCTCTTGACGTAGATGTGGCTCAGGGCGTTTTGAAATGTTACAGGGGTCATGAAACTCTATTTCCAAACTGTTTCTGTGTATGATTGATGCCCAATTTTTTATTTTCTAATATCTCTGAATGTAAATACATGTGGCAGAGAGTTGATTTGTTGTTGCTTAAATATTTGACAGAACACCAGCTTAACCATTGGTGTGCATGTGTGTTTTTGTGAGTACAGCATACTTCATTACAGAAGACATGCATCTGGCCTCTTCTAAATATTCAACATGGTCTCACTCCGAACTCGTCAAATGCCAACACTTGGTCAGTGGCTCTTGGTGTCAGACATTGATGCAGAGAGGCGCCTTTTTAAGTGGCGGATGGCGGCAACTACTGTTGTATAAGGAGCAAGACAGTCCGTACAGGGTGGGACGCTGGGGAAGTGGAGGGGTCAAACACACTCTGGACTTTCACCTGGGAGCCCGCTGTTTGTGCCCTGTGTGAAAACAAAAGTCAGTCAAGCTGTTTTAGTAACAACATATTGTGCTAATATATGTGGCATACTAAACACTGACATATAACATGCATCATTATATTAACGTTAGGAACAATGTACTTATTTTAAGCCGAACCATAATGTTTTTTTCTAAGCTTTACCACATTATTTTGCTGCTTAAAACCGAAGGAAGTAAACCTAAAAACAAAGAGTTTTTTCTATGCTCTAAGTTTATTTTGAGAAAGACCGTATTAACGAGTAGAAACTGTAAGTTTCCTGTAAAAAGGGAAGTTAATTTTGAAACGGGACTAAACATGTATTGTAAAGAGTGTAAACCGATGGCTGTCTCTGAACATCCAAAACTGACACAGGAGGGTACCTAGCGCTGCATATTTTGACATGCAGGGACACATTTGACAAGTTGGGAGTAAGAATGTGTTGCAATATTTAGGGAGCTCTATACGAAACTCAGAGCATAAGTTGTCTGGACACGGTTCTCAGCATGGAGTTGGCTGAGCTGGTGCTAGCAGCTAAAGGTGCTAACTCCATAAAACGCTAAACAACGGCAACAGTGCTGACACAGCTAACAGTGTTTGAATTTAAGGAATAGTCCAGCAATTTGGGAAATTCGCTTATTTGCTTTCTTGTCAGGCTTTAGATGAGACAATCAATACTGTTTTCATATGCAGTACAGCTTAAAGCTCACAAGGCAAGACTAATCTCCTTGATTAATCCTAGTTGCGGACATAGCACATTAGGCGCCCAAGAACCCTGCCCCCCAATACTTCATTATTGTCATTATCTTTTATATTTATTGTATCTATTACAACAAGAACAACAGTTAAAAAGAAGTCAACACAAACGACAGAGTGAAAAGAATACGGTATGTGCAAATTTTGTCTTCTTTTTTCTTTTTTTGTTCTGCTCCTCAGATGGCTTTTTGTCTTTTCGTTTTCTGTTACTCTCATGCTCTACACGTACAATCCGACACACCCATCTATGTTCGAGCATGTTCAGGCCAGGACTAGAAGTGGCACCCCTTCTACAGGACGACTGTTAACATCAGACCTTTGGATCATTTTTCCTTTATGTTCAGTTTCTTTCTTTTCCTTTTTTTTTTTTTTTTGAATGTCAAAAAATAAAAATAAAAAATGTGGTGCAATTTTGGTGCCCCCCTCTGGATGGTGCCCTAGGAAGACAGGAAGATCCGCCACTGTTAATTAACCCAAAAAAACGCTCCATGATGGGTTATTACAGACATGAGAGAGTTGTTGATCTTCTCATCTAACTGTTCAAGAAAGCAAAAAAGCATTATTTCCCAAAGAGCTGAACTATTCCTTTAAACAATATTTTGTCTGTATACACATTAACAGTAAGTTCTCTGAGATTTTCCTGCACTTTTTAATCTTCCAGGCTGTCTATGTTTCACATAGTGTGCAGCCCTCAGATAATATTTAGGGAGAATAGTTTTCTACTGAGGTTGGATTACAATTCAAGCAAGCCCGTTGACTGCCGCAGGGCCCCAAATGCCGAGGCACCCTGTGCTCCCCAAATTCACCTTGATTCAAATGTTATTTGGTTATTTGATTAAATGCAAATTTGTGTGGGAATATGCACTATTCAGGCACAGTATCAACTGAACTGACGGGGGCCTCTCTCAGAGTCCTGCTTTATTGTCCAGCCTTACATCTCTGTTGTGTTGCGATTCGGGCCCCTCCACACAACGGTTGGTGGGGGCTCATGGTACATTTCTGCCCTGGAGCTGCCACAGTAGGTTAATCCACCCAAGGTTTTTATGCAGAAATAAATAGTTGGAAAAGAGCGTTTTTGATTTATTTTTGAGGCTTTGGTGGTTTGTCTTTTTAAACCAATTAATATTTTGATATAATAGAGGCATTTTTAGATACTTAACAGGATTTTGTAACTTTTTTTTTTTCACTCAAGACCGTTTCTTTTCCACACCAGCAGCATGGCTCTATGGATGCCAATGTCTGTATGTCAGTCCACCACTTTGGTCCTGAAACATCTCAACAGCTATTGAATAGATTGTTAAGACATTTGGTACAGACATTAATGTCCCCCTCAGGATGAATTGTAATGACTTTTCAGCTTTGTTAGGTGCCCTAAAAATTCTTAACATTTCCTCCAGTTCCATCATCAGCTCAAAAATGTAAATTGCCTCATATGTTAGTTTATGACCACATACCTGCAAAACTAATGACATTCCCGTCAGCCTCAGCTTTACTTTGGACCAATTTGCAGATAAGCATGCTGACACGCTAAGAGATGGGAATCCAGAACTGGTTCCAAATTGTCCAATTCATAAGAATTGTATTCGCTCAAGCTTATCAATTCCTTTTAGTGATGCCGGCATATTTTTCCTGACAGTTGCACATTTCAAAACAATGACGTCAAACTCAGGCCTCTATGTTGCTAGAAATAGGAAGCTATGGTGGAGAGCAGGCCCCTTGGGAAGTGTGCTGGACTTTGAAGCCAATTTTTGTTTTGCTTTTGCCATTGTGTTGTCATTTGGACCAAGAAGACTTCTCCCTCTAGACTTATTTTGTGAAAGAGATGTCTGTAAATCAGCAGATTTTTTTTAATGCCATACATCCATTGATCAGTTCAGTCTACTATTGTTTGGAGAGTTTAGATTAAATTATTTTATCCCCACTCAAGTCAATGGAGGTCTAAACCCGGAAGTAGTCTCTCATGCTCTTGCTCTGTGGACCCAATCATGTGGAAGCAGTGCTGATCATCCGGGTAACTTTATATGCTGATCTTATATTTTTTGGCTACATGTGCCACTGAACAGCTTTTATAGGAATGAACACAGAGTGCAGCTCCTAATGCTGTATCCAGTTCTCTTTATACATCCATGGTGGAGAGTAAGAGTGCTTCAGTGCTTCTTTTTATGTCTGCACTGTAAAATGATAATGCGTTTTTTTCTTCTTTGTTTCTAAACTGCATCTGTTCAGACGAGAAAATAAAACGGTTGCGTTGACGCTGAAAACCTGTGTAGGATTCCTGTTTTCATCCATCACTTAGGGGAATCAATAACGAATTAAACTGATAAGCAGAATCAACAATCGATAACGCTAAACTAGGGCAGTGAACATAGTCAAGATTAAACCTGCTAAACATCAGCATGTCAACATTGTCACTGAGAGCATAATAGCATGCTTGTGTTAGCATTTAGCTCAAAGCAAAGTGCCTAAGTACAGTCTCACAGAGCCCTGAGTGTGGCTGCAGTCTACCTTCCCCCGTCTCAAATTAATCTGATAGTCGTGATTATTATTATTAGTTTTAGTGGCAGTATTAAAAGCATTAAAATAGCTTCCTGTGGAGCTGCCAAAAGAAATAATTCCTTATATGTGATAAAAGCCTGCTGCTCTCAGTTCATGCAGCCATTTTTGTGAGTCAAACAGAGCATCCATCTGTTAAATATAGCACGGTAATGTAAAAGTAATGACAGTACATTACTGATAGCTGTCAGATCCATCATCATCGACCGAGATCTCCTTGAATAAGCATGCCAGGAATCCACTAGCAACGGCAGCTAATTGAAATTCAGGCTGAGATACAATATGCAGTAGTCTATAACCAATCGACCATAAACATACCGCAGCACTTATTATAACCCAGCTGCGCTGTTCTGCTTTTAAAGGTCTCTTGGCCGGTGTGTCCAGTGCCAAACATGGCTGCATTGTGCCAAGCCATACCTTACATGCCCATTCACACAGACATAGATCCTGTTGTTTGTTGTTGTTATGTGTACATATGTGGCCCAGTGGCTTCTCTGAATAGACAACAATTGCTCTTTGTGAGAATAATTGGAACAAGGTTATTTCAGCAGTTTCGTCAGCCAATTAGGATCCAACTGAGCCGACCTCTCTCTCTTCCTCTCATGTCCTTGTCTCGCCACTGTCGACTGTAACTCCTCATTAGAGCGCTCCACCCATCGATCCTCTTATCTCCCTCTTTTACCCCTTTTAAACCCTCCCTTCTCTTTCTATTCTCCTCCGTAATGATCTTCCCACCTGAGGTCCGTCAATGGGCTGTGCTTACAGAACTTCAAAATGCTTTTATTGAAGAAGTATCGCTCTTGATTTTCTTTCTGACTGTAAAGATGTCAGCTGTTTTCTCCTCTGGCTCTCTGTGCCCTTTTCAGAGCACACACGCCCTGCTTTGATCCGGACCCTGGCACAGGATTGGTGGAATGGAGCAAATATTGACTCCATCTGAGCCAGACAAATCGCTCCCCCTTCCTGCGTTCTTTCCCTTTCACTCTCCTTTACACTTGCTCAGTTCCCGTCTAATCTGCCATTACCTCTTTCTCTCACATTCCCTTTCATCCCCTTTCTGCTGCTGCCTTTCTTTTCACTCCCTTTGTGTCCCCGTCTGTCAGTCTCTCTCTCGTCTCTACTCCAGGCTTCTCAGGCTCTCCGTACTGTTATGTCTCCTCCTCTCCTCAGCTGAGTTAGGAGCCCTCACAGAGATCAATCTGTGGCTTTCTCTTTCTCAATTTTGCACCGTCTAAATTAAAATGTGTCACCTTCATGTGCTATATGTTGAAATACATGCTACCGCCTTAAGCCTGGAACATACTTTTGCATCGGTGGGTCTTCTAACATGCACAGGCAGAGTATAAAGACATTCATGTAGGCATGTGCTAACATACTTTCATGTAATGTACATATGTGCTGCAGCCGGCTGCCACATTTACAGAACCAGACGACCCAGAAATAGAAAACAAAACAAAAAGAAAACCCTATTCAACCTAAATATAAAAAAAACATTTTGCTTCTTTGTTTTGCCTCCATGTTGTAACAACCCCAGTGCTGCTGGATAACCAGCTTGTCAATGCATGTTTGATGCCCTGGACGACAGATATGGATTATGTGTAGCTGAGACATTACAATAGTTTCCCCATTAGACTAAAGCTGGCTTTAAGCTTCTGCAAATAATGTATGTAAATGTCTCTAATCTAATCTACGCAGAGAAGGGTGTTATGGGTAATCCTGTGTTCCACTTACCCCAGAGGTTGGAGCTGGGAATGATGTCACATCTGAGTTGACTGCATTCTAGTGCAACAAGTCAGAAAATCAAGATGTTTACAAAACCAGTTCATGCCAGGTTAGCCACTGTTAGCAATACCAGTTGATAACAATGCATATCACTGTATTTTGTGCACACAAAAACCACAGCAACAAGTCCACAGATAGGAGCTGGACAGGACTGTGACTATGACTGATTTAATGAAACACAAATAAGATAGGGGTGCTAATAAACAGCTTATTACTGCAGTATTGACCCCTGTTAATGCATGAGGCAGCCATCTCAGATTTTGAGGTTGGTGTAGGTGAAGTTCCTTATGACTTTCTGAATTGCAAATCCAACTTCATGGGGTGTTCCTGTTGAAATTTCTGACTGAGAAATTTGGACTTCTCACGCACCATCACTCTACGTTGCAGAGACTTGTAGAGGAGCAAACACACTCCTGCCAAATCCCAACAACAAGTTGTTCAGACCTGTGCATCGAGGAAGGACATTGGTTCAATAAATTCCTGTTGGAAGGCAGGTTAAAAGCAGAGAAGGAAAAAAAACATTGTTACACATGTTGTGTGTACAGGTATCAAAGTAACAGCCATGTGAATGTCTCTAACTGAACTCCGTACATGTTTACCTTCTAGCAGCCCAGAGAAGCATGTTTCAGTTGAGCGGCAGCCTTCCCTAAAAAAATTAAGCAAATGCAAAGTGACTAAAAAGGGAAGTTCCTCCAATGGCCACTTTAGGCTGGCTCCAAAAGCAAGCCAGTCCCTGTAGACCCCCATGTTAATATGCCCAACTTAGAAGCAGAAATGTTTACAGCCTGGAACAAAAAAACATTTTTTCGTCTCTATAGCTAATTTCCTTGTTTATAACAACTGCACTACCTTCTTTACACAGAGACAGTGCTATAGGACTACAACGAAGTCTTTTCTTTATGCGACCTTTGCTTGTTGACACAGAACCAAACAATGGCAGTATATGGGAAGCAAAAGAGGCCTGACGGATGTGACATGTAAAACAACAGCGTCAGCCTTTAGTGTGACAATAGCAGTGGCATGGCAATAACAATTACTTACCATCCCTGTTATATGGCGACTGATCTGGTCCTCTGCTAGGAGGGTAAGGACCTCCTGAACCTCGTCGTTCTCCCAATTTGCGGACATTTTCAGCTGCTGTTCTTCTTTGAGCTAGCTTCTAACTGCTACTAGCTGCTCTTTAAATCTCTCGGTGGTGAGACATACACATAACATGTCATCAAAATGTCACAGCCATCCTGTCTGTGGTCCCATCCTGCTTGCTGCCCCTTTTACAGGGGCGCTGTTACTATGTTCACTGCTGGCTTAAAGACAAGACAACTCTACCCCCCACCCCCATTACGCAATCGTACCTCTTTCAATACCTTTAATTATGGCTCGGTCGAAAACAGCACAAAATTCATGCCATGACCAGGCAGTGTTAAAGGGGTTGAATTGAAATATGGTCACTTCTGGCTAAAAATTCCAAGATGGCGACGGCCAAAATGGTGAACTCGAGGCTTCAAAACATGAGTGATGTCACAGTCCTGAAGTATTAGACAAATTTGAATTTTGACCAGATGATGGTGCCAGATAAAAAGTCAGGAGACCGCCAAAGCTGTTCAGCTTCATCGCCTGGTAGCTTTAAAAGTCTGTGCCAAAATTTGTGGTAATCTAGGGAGTAGATGTTACTGCATAAATGAAAACTTTGACCTGCTAGTGAAGGAAAATTTAGAGAAGCAAATAGGATCCATCCATTTATGTCTCTACCAAATTTCAGGACAATGTGTGTAGTTGTAAATGTTGTCAAGATATCTTACTAAAACCCAAAAATGTCAAACAGCTGGTGGCGCTGGAATAAATATCGGGATCGCCAAAGTAGGTTAACGTCATCCTTTTGAGACTATGAACTGTTTGTAAAAAAAACTGTCCACCCCAGGGTTGTAATGTAATGTATTCCTGAAGTATTTCAAACTGGACCAAAGCAGTGGACTGACTGACAGAAAAACTTATCGTCAACATGGCAGCACCCTCTTTTCCATGTAAAAGATGATGTATGTAATAGATGACTGCATACATCTTTGTTGAAGCATGTTTCAGTCCTGACTCCCCTCTCTGTCTATGAATGAGTTTAAAGTGAGCTCTTCTGTCATAATTACTAGTCATTAACGGTGTAGAACAGCATTCATGTAACACCATTCTACATAAGTAACGATAACCATCAGATGGGTCTTCATGCTCATCCCTTCTGGTTGACCCATTTAAGTCATTCTGTCTCGCTGCTGTCTTTGCAGCTCACAGAGGTGCCACGACCTTCTGCTGATCTGAAGAAGCCTGGAGGCCTCATTAACTTTAAGGGTTACTAGCCTACAGTGTCCAGACTCGAGGCCGGGGTGTGTGTGTGTTTTCTGGAGTCAGGGTGGGTGTACATGCAAGGAGTTTTTCAAATGATGTATCACTCCCACAGGGCCCTACTACTGTGATCTGCAGTGCTATTACTCAAACCAGCCACCCGAGACACACGACAGATCTGCTGCTACATACGGACACACACAAACATCTTTATGTTGTGGTGACGACTTACGATACAGACATTTTGCTAATCAGGATTCTGTGGTTGGTGGTGCATGTCGGCAGGCCAACACGTTAGTTATTGCTTCTCAGGCATCCAGAGAAAGAAAGATAAGGAAGAGGGGGAAGAAAGAGGGCGGGAGGAAGGGAGCAGAGGGCTATAAGTGGTCATGGGCCACTGGTGGCCATGGCAATGACCTCTGGCTAATTGTAGTTACTGATAGACATGCTGCTTAGAAGTACAGAGATATCCATTTCACTAATAACACACAAAACTAACACACACCCTTCGTCTACTGCGTAAGTGTCTATGCATGTGCATTAACCTCGGGAATCTACCCTCATCATTCTTGGTACGCCTTTAACATTAACTTTTTATTTTGACAGATCTGATCTTAAGCCCGCTCTGTAATGTGGTTTAAGTCTTTGGTTGTTGGCTCTCAGCAGGCTTTGAAGTCGCTAATCTCCATCACCATCACTCTGTCCATGTTGCAGGATCCCTGTCCAAGAAAAGCAGCAGCAGCTTGGCCCTGGGACGTCTCAAACCCTGGGTGTGTTAATATGTGTTAGACCATAACTCACTGCGTACCCGCCCTCCGTTCCACTCATCGGCCTCTCTCACATTTCCACCATCTCGCCTCTTTACTCAGCGGCAGCAGGGTGGGAAATGTTATGTTGATGAGTTGGGCTCTGATCTCCTTGGTAGTAAACAATGTTTTAAGTATCACATTAGTATCACTGTCTCTCCCATTTTTTCCTCATTTCCCATCATCCATCCATATTTCATTCACTTTTTTACTATCATGCACTGCTTTCTGTCTCTTCCCTCATTCTTCATCCTCTTATGTCTTCTGTCTTTTTTTTTTTTGTCTTGTGGAAGATCATGTTTTTTATTATTTTCATGCATACAACTGAACCCAAGCCTCCAATGCAATCGCCAGAAAAACTGTTGGCATTGTACGTTTCTTCAAACCACAGCAATGTTACTTTTGCATGTGTAGACACTTTATTTTTCAGCAACACTGTGGTTAACGTGTGATTAGGTTTAGTCACAAAAACTACTTAGTTATGGTTAGGAAAAGAATGTTTGGGTTGAAAATACCTGGCTTTAGAGGCAAAGCGTTGTCTATCCGGAGAAATAAGGAGTGATTTCTCAGTAAAAACCAACCACTTTTTGTGGAAGTATCCATCTTGAAAAACAGTTACGGGTTGCCACAAAACAGAATCTTTTGGTACCTATAATGCCGCTGGAAAAACAGCGATAGGCCATTACCAAACACCCATGTTTGGTGCCTAATAATACGCCAGAGACATGCAGTGACTCGCTTAAAAACAAACAGTTTTTTTTTGTTTGTTGGTCTCGAGCAGTGGTCTGCAGCTTGGCAGGCATCTCACCTTAGTGTCATACCATCCACCATCCCCTCCACCCCCAGATGGCAAATTCCTATATAGCCCATATACTACATCACTTTAGAAACATTGATATAATATGTAAGAATGTGCAAATGTAATGTACTCTTGGTTTGCACAAAAGTACAATGCAAACATTTTCTTCTGGCATCTGGGCTAAAGCCTCACAGTCTTAAAAGCTGCCACTGATTATGATAAACCAAATCCAGAGGGTAGCAGATACACTGATCATCTCTCTTCTCTCTGTTTTTTGTTGTTGTTGTTGTTGTTGTTGTATGTCATGCATACAACTGTGCCCAAGCCTCCACCCCAATCTCCAGAAAAAATGCTGGCATTGTACACTTCTGCAAACCATGGATATGTCATACTTGCATGTTATTATGTAGCAGATATTTTGAAACTTTATGTTTCAGCAATGCTGTGTCCAAGGTGTGGTTAGGTTTAGGCACAAAAACCACTTGGTTATGATTAGGGAAAGGGCATGATGGAAATGCAGCAATTCCTCAGTAAAAAAAACAAAAAAAAAAACAAAAAACAAAAAAACATTTTTTTGTGACTATCCCCGCTGGAAAAACAGCAACAGGTTGCTACAAAACACCTACGTTTGGTGCCTAAAAAGCTTCTGGAAAAACAGCAATGAGTGGCTACAAAACACCCACATTTGGTGCTTCAAAAGCCGCTGGAAAAACAGTGACAGATCACTACAAAACACTCACGTTTGGTACTTTAAAGTTGCTGGAAAAACAGCAATGGGTCACTACAAAACACCCACATTTGGTGCTTCAAAAGCCGCTGGAAAAACAGCAATGAGTTGCTACAAAACACCCACGTTTGGTGCCTAAAAAGCTGCTAGAAACACAGCAATGACTCACTAAAAAACAGCCACTTTTAATTGTTTGTTGGTCTGGAACAGTGGTTTGCAGTTTGGCAGGCACCTCTGCCTGTTGTCACACCATCCACCATCCACACCACAACTGGACGACAAAGTCAGCTCATATACTACGTCACTTTAGAAACATTGATATGATGCTTATGAAACGTGCAAATGTAATGTATTCGTGGTTTGCAGAAACGTACAATGCCAACATTTTCTTCTGGCGACTGGGCTTATGCCTCACAGCCTTGAAAGCCGCCACTGATTAATATAAACCAAATCCAGAAGGCAGCACATACACTTTAAACGATGCTACAGTGAGTCCAAAAATAAAGAAAAACAACTCACATGGATTTCATAATCAGATTGTCAAACCCACACGTTTCCAACAAAATTTAGAAATTTAGAAAACTTAAACACGTCAAAATTAAACAGCCACTCTGATTTTTTAGTGTCTAACACTTGTATTATCATAGTTTGTGCAAAACATAAGAAAATGAGACTCACTTTCCACTTCTCTCAACTCATCCAGCTCACACGATCAGTTTCACTCTTGAAAACAGAACATTTGAATCTGCCAACCTCACCAGACAGAGGAGGAACACCAGTTCTTATATGCACAACTTTGTGCAAGAGTTTTGCTTTGACAATAAATCTTAAAACCATTTTTCTTATTTGGATTAAAGCTTACTGTACATTACACCACACACAACATATCACCCTCTTTTTTTTTTTTAAAAAAAAGGCTGAGTAAAGCTCTTTATCCCATAGAGGTCTTTTCATTTTTCCCTCTCCACCTCTGTCACTCTTCACCCCCCACTGTCCCCTGTGGGCTGTGCTTGGTTGGCTTGTTCTGTTTTAGACACACTGGGAAGGCCCGTGGATTACAACCAAATAAATATAGTGTAAACAAGTTGGCATGAGGCAGTTTTCACATCTGCTTCAGACCTCAACCAAGACGAGTTCACGGCCCACACACACACATAAACAGTCACAGAGTCATCACTCCTGCTCAGAAGTGGCATGTCTCTTGGGTGCACTTATCTGGTGGAGCATGTCTGTTTGTGAGCGCTAAACAGTCATGAGAAAACACAGCCATGTTTATATCATTCAAAAAAGTACCAGTAACTAACATGCTGCCAGTGAGGCGACAGCCATATTTCATCCATAAAATATAAAAATCCTTTTCCACTTTCCACATTCATTTTCCACTTTGTTATAGAACAATTAGTGTTTGTTTTGGCACAATGGTAAGCCCATAAAGCTTTGTACTTCCCTGCTGCAGATGCTGCCAGCTCAGGGCTGTTTCCGACAATGAGTAGATCATTACTACAGATCAGTGTGACCCAATACAATGTAGCATTCTTATGTTGGATTGTGCAACTAAGAAAGCGGCTCTGAGAGTTATTATAGCTTAGTCAGGGGCCATAGAGGTGTGTGTGTGTGTGTGTGTGTGTGTGTGTGTGAGGGAGAGAGAGAGCGAGGCAGTGGGAGTGTATGCGTGTGAAAGAGAGGCAGAGGAGAGAGAGATAATCTGTCCATTTTGTGTCTCCTGCCTCCCCCCTTTCTCTCCCCCCCTGGCCCCCTGGCTGCCAGGCGTCACACCAGTTTATAATAAGGACCCCAAAAAAAGTTGTCGAGCGAACCGAGTGAAAGAGAGAGAAAAAACGGAACCCTTCCCACTCTCCAAAAATCACGGGGAGTGACTGTGACAGGAGGAAGGGGACAGACAGACAGAGAGAGAGGGAGAGAGCTGAAGAAGCCCTCGTAGGACTTCATCACATTTCTTTCAGGACTGCGCGGACCACAAACGGACCACAACCTAATCACCAAACCTGGACTGATAATCAATAGCGGTGATTAGTCGCGGAGTGAGACCTGTTGTGGGGAGACTCTTGGAGGAGCATGCGGCTCGGTTTACTATTCAGGTAAAACTTTGACTTTTACAGCTGCAACCTGCTGCCTCTCTCAGCCCGCTTGTACACAGCACCACATGGAGGGTTTGCATCCTGCGTGTAGCGGGCATGGTGTTTATATTGGAGGAGGTTTTTTTTTTTTTTTTTTTTTTAAAGTTTTCACTTTTGTGGCAAAGTTTAGGACTTTTACGCACGACGCTTTCTTTTACGCACTGGCCGCTGTGCAAGATATATGATAGGAATTTACCCGATGGCATCTGTGTTTAGGTTAGTCTCTCTCCTCAGGGCGGATTTTTGTGAGATTTCCCCCCCTGTTGCATATCTCTGTCTCCGTCTCTGTCCCCACGGCTCTGAGTTTATTCTACAATGTGCCACTGTAGCGGCCAGGGAAACGTGGAACCGGGTAGGGGGTCGTTACTTCGGCCTGAGCGGCTCTGTTGTGTCGGACTGTGCGGGACCTTTGTCTGTGTTTTTCGGGGTATTTATGTAGTCTGGTGAGGGGAGGCTTCCAGAGACCACGGCGGTGCACCACACTGGGAAGAAGGGACCAATTACTCTGACTACATGTGGCCTGCGGACTGGTGATTGCGGTGATGGTTTGGTTCGCGTGGTGAGCGCTGTAATGTCCATCTTAGCAAGTCGTGTAGGATCATGTTCAGGCTGTTTTCTTGGCAGATGAACAGATGGTATTCCACTTGTTTCCAATGCACTTGTCTCATGGAGAGTGTTGTGATAAACCACAAGTATGGACAGAACAACTTCTGGTACATTTATCTGAAACTATTCACTTTAAAGGAGGAATATAAGACTTAATCTCAGGCACTGCTGTAGTGCGTCTTCCTAAAGCAGTTTCATGTTAAATCCAAGGACACCAACCCAAAATTAAAGGAGACATCCAACACCATCCCACATCATAAACCCAAACTTTGGACATCAGACCTCAAATTAAAACTTCCTCACCTTACAAGATGATTTTGGATGTTGTGACTGATTGAATGTGGTTGGTCTGTGTGTGTGCGTGTTAAAGCCACATCCTCAGGGTGTGTATACAGTCCCAGAGAGAGGCATGCGGAGGGAAAACATACTTGCTGTTTAAACCCATTAGTTTGTTAGCGCCTCCCAGGCCTCCCCACATTGATTGAGCTGTTTGCCTGTGAACCCCTGAAGGGAAAAAGAAACTTGTGTTCACCCCGGCCGGAGCCCTCACGCCACCTGTAGTGGGAAAGAAAGTGGCATAATTGGTTGCTGAGGTACAGTTAGGTCACTGGAACATATGATCGGGTGTTCACTCAACATGTTAAACGCTGTTTCTAAACTAAATGTACATTTGGGGGGGAAAAAGTTTAAGAAAGCTGATGACCATTGGACAGGGAACAATGAAAGTCTCTGTGAGTTCACACAGCATATACCAATTCAATGTTTAGGTCATGGAGCAATTATGTCCTTTACAAAAGACCTTATTCAACCTGCTGATGTTTGAAATCTGTTCTTCATCCCTCCAGGCTCTATGTGCTGTGGGGCTTTGTGGTGGTCACGACCTCCGTGACCAAGGCAGCCAAGAGGAAGGTGAGTCATTAACTCATTAGAAGTGAGATGCACAGACAACAGCATCATGATAGAGGGGTGAAAGGTGACAATTAAAGGGAAGATTCACATACTTTAGTGTTGTAAAACAATCCTGACTGGCCCATGTGTACAACAAAAGAGTTATCAGATGCTGCAAATGTTCAAACTGGCAAAGAGATTCCTTCCTTCTTTTTTTCCTCCCCTCATTTTGGCTTTTATTGGACAGTGAAGAGACAGACTGGATATGGGGGAGAGAGATGGGGTATGACATGCAACAAAGGTCCCCGGCTGGAGACCGTTGCGGTTATGTGGCATGTGCTGTAACCATTCTTTGCAAAAATGCATGTTCAGCCAAAGCTAATGTGAGCCTTCACCACCAGTCGCATTCTGTTAAATCAAGTGGATACTCTCCAGTCAAATCAAGTGGATACCCTGCAGTCTTTTCAGTATTAAACTCCCTCTTTGTGCTCGCATCCCCCCACTGCAGCTAAGCAAGGAAACACTACTTTGGAAGAAAGCCATTTGATATGACTAACTCAGACTGATAAAGCTTCCTATCAGCTTCCACTGAACTTAGATCTCATTTTTGTTTAGGGCTGGGTATCATTTAACAAATTACGATACCAATGCCCTTAAAGTGATACCAACACCACTTAATTCGATGCCTTTTTTTGACTCCATTAAATACCCATCATGTCAATGGAAATAATCAGTTGCATATGCCACCAGAAGCCACAGCCGTGTAGTATAGCCATACTTTAAACTCTTTTTTTGGTGGCATATCATCAACAAGCTAAACTGCCAACAATGTCAAGTACACAGCGTTCAACTTCACCACACCTCACATTGTGTGGGTTTTAGCTGTTGCAGTAGCAGACCCGTTGCAAGCAAAACAATAGAAATAGTGATTATGTGGGTATGAAGATGATCAAATACAGGTATTGTTTGATTGGAGAAGTGTTGATGCTACTTGGTACTTGGTTATTTTAGTCGATACCTTATCAATACCCAGTCCTATTTTTGTTAGACAACATTTTTTCATATCCTGTTGTTAACAAAACCAGCTTTTTTCTGATGATCTATTTAGGCTTTTCAAATAGTTTATTTATCTTAAAGTGGCTATAATATTAGTTGTTTTTATACTAACAATGTATGACAATGTGAAACAAGTTGCTCGCAGTGAAGAAACTCCAGAGTATTTTCATCTGAATCTGCAGCTCCCCTTGGCTTTATGGAGCTTTATTGTGAGTTTTGGGTTATTGTTTAGCTGTCCGGCTGCAATTTACTGCTTTGGTTAACCCTGACTGTTCTCATAGCGTCATAACAGACACAGTTAGGGACTAGCCGGTGTACAAAGTGGAGCATATAGCAGCTAAACAGCCAAATGTTGCCTTTAGGAGTCGGTGGAGACCAAAAACAGAGCTAAAAGAGAGTTAATATTTGACTTACATTCATCAGTTGACCAGAAACATGACCCCCTAATTGCTGGATGTGTATAAAAGCAACTGTTTTTTACAAGTTCACAAGAAAAGGAAGGGGAAAAAAATTAAAAAGAGATGATATGTCAATACTTAGTCCATAACTTGTTTCAGCTGCTCCCAAGAGGCAAAACTGTTGCTGCAGGTTTAAATATCCAGTGTGTGGGATTTAGGGGCATCTATTGGCAGAAATGGTATACAGTATTCATGACTATGTTTTCATTCATTTATAATCACCCAAAAGTAAGACCTGTTGCTTTCATTACCTTGGAATGAGCCGTTAATGTCCACATAAGGAGCGGGTCCTCATCTATGGAGTCTGCCATGTTGTTTCGACAAATGAAACACTGGCTCCAGATAGGGCCATTTGCATTTTCCTGTTTTAAGTTGGCCACCATTGTTCTTCTACACACTTGGCACTAGGGAGAAGTTTCAGTTTGTTGCGATCTGCAACTTCACCACTAGATGCCACTAGTTGCTACACGAGACCTTTAAAAAGTGACGATATGTTTTAATGTGTTGACAATTTGTTTAGCTGCCGCTGGTAGAAAGGTCCAGTGTGTGGGATTTAGAGGCATCTACAGACAGAATATGATATTTATAACTAGGTTTTCCTTAGTTTGTAATCATCTGAAACTAAGAACTGTTGTGTTTTCATCTTATATACAAAAGTACTGTCAGTAAAGTGTTGACCATGTTGAAGCCAAAATGTGTCTCTCACAGTGAAGTTGTTCTTAATACTAAAAAATAAGGAGAAAATTTGATTTGGTCCCCCATCTCATGCACTGGACACTGGTTAAGGACTGGATCTCTTCACTGCCAGTATGCAGAGGAGAAAATTACAAAACTGAAAGAGTTCAATGTTCATATGGGCACGTCAATATTGTTTTAAGACAGAATTTAAAACGTGTGAACCTTTAGAGGGGCCCACAGCTGAAAGGGGGCCCCCAGTAGTAAGATCATTTGTTTTGTTTTTTAAATGTAATAACAGCGGTAGAAGAATTCACAGCTTCACTCCTGTCTGGTTCAGGCCTGGCCGTACAGTGTCGCAGGAGTTTAACCAGTAGCTCCAGAGGTCAGCGGTGGCTGCTGCAGGGTCACTGCACGGAGCTCATTAATGGTCCCAGTTATGTGGCAGCTGTGTGTTTGATGTCACTCATTACAACAGACCACACCTCCCCACCAGAAACACACACACTCAGAGTCATTAGGCCTGTCTGCCCCCTCTCCTCCATCTCTCTCACCCCTTTCTCTTTCCTTTTCTCCCACCCTCCTGCCATTTTACCTCAGACAGAGACAGGAACTCGTTTAATCTGGATAATACATCAGAGCACACATGCACAGACACACAAACACACAAGTATGCGTCTTACACCTGTCCCCTGCTCCCCACAAACCCACAAACAGTTTGTACAGTATGTTTACTCCCCCATGTACACACAAATGTACACACTCAAAGAGAGGGAGAGGGGAGAAGTGGAGCGCAGATTTATGTTTTGGTTCTTTCTGAATGGAAACTTTTGTTCAGCGCTCATGTTTGCTGCTCTGCCAACCAGGCCAATGCTTCAGTTATGAAATGAGACGAGAAACATTTATCTGCAGCCACAGAGGCAGACATCAAAGCCTGAACCTGGCACCCACATACGTGCACTCACACATATAATATATATGTATATATATATATACAAACACATGCACAGCCAGATCAGCCCCAATGTTGTCGTTTCTGGAGCGCGTTCATATGACACCAACTCCAATGAATTTATCCATCTGCTCATAAGCTGCTGGCAGGTGACCGAGTCTCCTCTGAGCCCGAGTGAACTATGAAAGTTCAGGATTTATATTTTGGCCTCAGAGGAAGGAAACTCACGAGACTGCAGCTCATCAGTGGACTCAGTTACTGTGAAGAAATAAGTCCCTCCAGAGATTTTTGATTTTGCAATGGCAACGTTTTTGTTAAGTTGAGTACTTCTTCAGAATATCGCCAAGGCTGGCAGTTTGACCCTTTTTACAGCAGAGGTAGAGTTACAGTCATTTGAAGAGCACTTTCAATTCAATTAAGTTTCTTCAGCCAGTCAACCTTTTTTTTTAACTGACTTATTTGTTGCCAGAAGCTTTTCATTCAGTCCAAAGTACAAAACATACCGAGAACTGACTTCTGAATTAAATGCAACACAAAATCAAGAATTTTTTTAAAACATTTTCTCTTGGAAGTGGAGTGAAAGGAGAAAGAGATGCTGAATCAACCTATTGACTCCCAAATTTTTAAAGCTTTGAAATAGAAACACAGTTTTATTGTGGTAACCAGATTAAAGGAGCTAAGATAAAGCTACGGAGTTACTCACAGTGGCCTCACACAGATTTTTTGTCCAGCTGAATGCTGAGAGGTGGTGATGATGGACTGGTTACCTCATGAACAGATGAGCTTTTGTTTAAAATCAGTTGTTTTTGGGGGTGGAGGAGTGATGAGGGAAAGTGTAGAACAGATTCAAGGTAATTACCACAGAAACAGTGTACATAATCTCAGAGAGTAATTAGATCTTAAAAGATTATTTGATAAATCCATTGATAAGAAATGAATTAGCAACTATTTTGAAAATCAAAGTGACAAAAATTCACTGATTCCAGTTTGTCAAATGTGAATATCTTCTCAGTGTCTTGATTAGTCCAGCAACTGTTTTGGTAATCATCATTTCAGTCATTTTCTCTTTTTTTAATCCTCTTTTTATTGAGATAACCAACCAAATATCCACCATATCCAACATTTTGTCGTCTCTTATACATTTCTGAGGGGTTTTTTTTAAACATAAAAACAACTTAAAGCAGTGGTTCCCAACTGGTCCAGCCACAGGGTCTACATTCAGTGTCATACTTGTGTTTGGCCATGTCGTCGAGCTAGATTGCTGTCTCTGTCACATAGCTGTCCGTTATTCACTCAATCTCCAGCAGGAAATGATACTTTTAAAAAAAACAACTCTGTGAAGAAAATTCATTGTACTTAAAAATTAAGTGTATTTTTTACAAACTTGACATGGTTATGAGTCGCTTGTGGTACTTTTAGAATCGACCCGCGACCCACTTTTGGAACACGACCCACCAGTTGGGAACCACTGACTTAAAGTGTATCAGTACTTATCTCCATATTTATCCTCATAGATGTATACACACACATATATATATAAACACATAGGTACATATATCCATCCACATGTTTTTTTAATCAGTCATTTTAATTGAAAAAAACTAAAAAGAATTTTTTTTTCTCTCTTCTCTGTTTTGACTCATGCACCTGTATCTACCCTGTACCACACCTCATACAGCACGTTTCTACTTTTGATTTTAGGAATGATTCCAGTGTAACAAGTAATAGAGCATTAATTCAAAATCTGTAGTGACTGCTTCCTCTTTCATGTGAAGTCTGATCTAATTGGCGATTCATACTCAGCCCAGTTTTCCCTATTAAATTTGTCCAGTTTCAGTCTGGAAGAAAAAATCTATACCTCCATCACATACATGTCTTACATCCACCCAGTCCTCAGTCTGAGGCACCTCAGATGTTATAATGGCAGTTTCAACATACCACAGTTCCCGGGCCACTTAGTCAGCGAGGTGTCTCAGTTTTGACTCATGTTTCAGTTCCTTTTCTTAAGATCCCTAGAATTCACATGCATTGGAAAAAGTTGAATGAGGTTTTATTGAGAATACAAAAAAGGGAACAAGACGACAGGCCAGGTCCCTCTTAAGTCACATCTTGTGCGGTCCACTGCTGACTCGATGTCCTGTTTCTGTATATTCTCATCGTATCCCTTCACTACACTTCAGCACTGCATAACACGGTCAAAAACCTGTTATAGTCCAAACCAACACAAACTTTATCTTGTCTTTTACACACAATCTCCTTTTTTCTGCTCAATAAACTTCCATATGGCACCAAACCTGGCGTAAATAACTGTGCTTGTATTCTTAATAAGAAAATATAATGAGACTTTAGCATAGTCATACACTACTCAAAATGTACAGAAAGGTTCTGCAAACTTAAGTTACAGCAGAACCTACATGATATGTCATATTATAATAATACCTCAAAAGTGAAATTTTGCACTTATTTCTCATTTCTTTAGCTCCATCCAAAAAAGTGTAATAGTTGGTCTGCCCCATAAAACATGGAAATAATCTACTTTATTTGTCTCCATCACTTTGTATCTTGGTTTTTTTCTGTGCTGTTGTTATAGAAAATTTAATTTCTGTCATTTTCAAGCAACAATAGTGAAAAACTCTCCAATTCCTCCTTCTTAAGTGAGAGATGTACCTTCTTTTCTTGGTTGTATCAGTTATAGGTCATGTATCTCAATATTTTGGGGTGTGGGACTTTGATTGACCAAACACAACATTTAAAGACGTCACTTTGGACTCTGGGAATTACTACTCTGCTTTTTTTTTTTTTAATTATATGGATTCCTTGTTGACTGGTACTGGTTGGCAGCTCAGTGGTGTGTATACTGAACATAATTAATACGTGTGTGTTTCTGTGTGTGTGTGTGTGTGTGTGTATGTGTGCCAGGTGGCAGGCAGACGGTCCAGACAGGTGTTTGACGCAGAGCCTGTGGAGGGGGTGTGGTCAGTCTGGGGGGAGTGGTCTGAATGCTCTCAGACCTGCAGCGTAGGCGTCTCACAGAGGAGCAGGAAGTGTTTACCTCCTCCACCTCCCCAGAACCCTCCCCTCTCCCACTCTCCACCTAACTGGGCAGGTTATGTGCCCGGAGGCATCGGAGGTCCTGTCATCTCACCTTTGCGCCCCTTTTACTCTCCTCGTTACCCCGGGCAACACCAGCCTTATCACTCCCCATCAATCCCCACCCATCACAACCCGGGGCTGCCTTTGTATCGGAATACCAATACCGGGGGAGGAGTAGGAGGAGGAGGAGGAGGTGGAGGTGGAGGAGCTCCTGTACCAGGACAGGCCAATCCAAACCCTCCTTATTACCAGCCAGAATTCCCCCCAACCAGTCAAGACCATGTGTCTGTTTACCGATCGCCCTACCATGCCCCTTCACACGGCTACAACCAGCCAGCACGCATCATCAGGAGACCAACCAATCCAGGAACAGCGAGGGCTGCAGGGAGCAGAAGGTCGATCTCTGCCAATCGGGACGGTTTGCCTGCGAGGAGGTGAGTGAGACTGGCAAAGAGTTAAAGGGACAGTTCACCGTAAAATCAAAAATACATGTTTTTCCTCCTACCTGTAGTGCTGTTTATAAATCTGGATTGTTTTAATGTTGCAAAGTGTCGGAGATATTGGCCGTGGAGATGTCTGCCTTCTCTCAAATAATGGAACTAGATGGCACTCAGCTTGTGGTGCTCAACGCGCCAAAAAAGCACAATTAAAAAACTCGACAGCAATGTCTCTCTCCAGAAGTCATGACCGAGTTACTCAAGATAATCCACAGACCTTGTTGTGAGCAGTTTCATACAGGAACTATTTTCTTTCTACTGAACTACACCCGCCAACTGAATGACTGCGCGAAAAGAAGCGTGCATCAGCTGCTAGCTCACCTAGCACCACTGAGCTAGTTAACGTTACAGCTCAGCCGAAGACAACGCCATTAATGTTAACATCTTGTGCTGTCACAAGCACAAGCCTCTTGTCCAAGACTAGATGTACGTTTCCTTCAGTAGCATGATTCGGATGGCGGGTGTTTGTGGACTTTGGCTGAAAGAAAATGGTTCCTACGTGAAAACGTCCCAATAAGGTCTGTGGATTATCTTGAGTAACCAGGTCATGATATCTGAACAGAAACATTGCTGTTGAGTTTGTCAAATGTTTTTTCAAATGTAAATTGCACCATTCAGTATGTATTTAAGATGCAATTTATTATTCGTTACACTTTTCCAACATTTTCTTGTAGTTAAAAGTGTTTTTTAAAGGTCAAAAGGCAGCGGACAACACAGCAATACTGATTTAATCAATTTTCATTCAGAGGATGCTTTTACGTGGGCTCTGCTGAGCCCCATGAGTTTTCCACAAAAAGTGACTCAAGCAAACAGGAAGTGAGATTTGCCTTGCTGGCAGAAAACGTACTGATGACATGGCATGAAACTTCTGTGACCTCTGGGAACTGCAACTCAGAAACAGCGATGAGTTATCAACAAAGACGTCACCAAAACAAAAGATTCCTCAGAGTGCCATTTGATGCACATGCTCATGATTCATTCAGGTGCCGTTAGTTAAAGTGCTGACATTGTTTAAGCATTAAAGAGGGTTTGTTATGAAGTTTTGAGTGTTGGGAGTTGGAGTTATGCCCGTAGCTGGTATTTGCTGTGTTATTACATCAGTACTTCTGGCTCTTGTCATACAAACAGGCACGGCATTACTCTGCCCGCTCACCGCAGCCTGCTGGCTCAGTCTTAGTTATGATTGTGTTGGACAGCTAACATGAGCTGTATCTGAAATGTATCCTGTGTTTCTGTTTTCTTTATCTCTGTCACTGCCTCTGGCTCTCTCTGTGTCCGTCTCTAAATCTTTATAAATACTTCCTCATTCTTCTCGTTTTTCTTTTTTTGCCTCTTTCTTTTTCACTCGCAGGCCTTCTGCCATCCGTCCGGGTCAGTTTGGGTACGGCAGAGTCCCGTTCTCTCTGCCTTTGCATCGTCCCAACCGCCAGGCTCGCCACACTATTAACGGCACTGATGCTGAAACACCAACTGGAGTCAGTGAAGATGACGTAGACAGGACAGAGGAAGAGGTGACAGGGAGTGATGGAGAAGATAGTGAGGCAGGGAGGCGTGACGAGGAGGAGGAGGGCACAGAGGGGCCTGCTGCTGAGGAGTTTCCCACGACAACCACCACAACTGGCAACCCACACCGCCGTGTTGACCGACCCCCACAAACCAACACAGAGCATGTGAGGGCAAGAGAGCGAGCCCCACCCTCTCACCCCTTCTCACGCTCCTCATCACCATCTTACCTATCCAGCCGCCATCGGTTTGATTGGCACTCTGTCACTGCCCCGCCTCCTCCCGTCCCTCCTCTGTCCCGACCAAACTCCCCCGCCGTCTCGTCACCTTTTTCCCCTCCTCTCCACCGCTCCAGTCCAGTGCACAGAGAAAGGGAGCTCCACCCAGGCTTCAGCCCCCACGCCCCCCATGCCCCACCACCTGGCGACATCTACCCGCTACAGCACCCCCACCTCCCGCACCTGGGAGTGGAACCAGGCAGGGATGGAGGAAGAGGAGCTCCCCAGGTGTACAGATGCCCTGGGCCAGAGAAGGAGTACCGCAGGTGCTTTTCACAGGTAAGATCTTCACACGTAGACACCAGAAACATCAACTTTCTGGCCTCACACCCTTTTAATAACCTCAGCAGTTCACTTTCAACTCCTCAGTGTGTGTTCCCCCACTCACCTCTGCTTTATTCAGCCTGCAGTCATGCTCGATTTATATGCATGCCGTGTGCTGAAGGGAGCAGTTAGGCGGGCGTAAACGGAGGAGCTGAAGGTCAGCAGAGTGTATTTGATAGGTAGATCATTCCCCAGCTCCAACACTAGCTGGTTGTCCATGAGCACTCGGATGGAAACTGACTGCTACTGTGTGTGTGTATTTTGGGTCGCAACCAGAATACACACCTCCGCTGTGAAGCTATACACGTGTCTGTGCGACTGATTGCACATACGTGTGAGGATAAGTTTATGCCAGAACCTGTGTGTCAGTGTGTTGCAAATGCGTTTGTGTCAGTGGCACAGTGTGTATCGATGTGATGTGCTGTCTGGCTCGGGGCCTGCGGGGATGATTGGATGATTGCGACCTGCTCCATACCTCTCAGTGCGGCTCAGTGCAAAGCATTATCAGTAACAAAGTGTGCGTACATGCTGACAAAAAGAGGAGCCCTCAACACAGACAGGGCAGTTGTGTCTAAACTCACCCTCGACACACAGGTGAGAAACTGAGGTTGGCCTCGCTGTAACTCAGGTTTCAGAGACAGGAATGCCACGCTTGATTTCACTCAATTAGACGTGAGATTGAGGGTGAATATGGATAAAGAGTTGAAGTCATCAAGTGTTCCTCCTCGAGATCACATCCACAATGGCCTTAAATAAATTTATTCTGCGTCCATTGTTATGGGGGAATATTTAATTTAAAGCTTAAAGTCCAAGGATGTTAGACATTTATCGGTGGCACCTGCAGTGTGCAAAAACACATGTGACACATTTCACATATGTTAATCTAAATCAGCTGCAGTGTCTCACTTGGCTGGCGTGCACATTTGCCTGCTTCAAATTAAGAGCAGGCTGTCACACAACCCTCCGCCATCATTGTCATTTTTCAAACTTCAATCAATCAATTCTTGGCCCTGGAGAGAGCGACATGTGGAAAGTCACAGACTTCAGCTTGAATGTTTTTTTAAGAAATTTTCTTGCACAAGCACGAAAATTTAACACCTGCAACTTCAGTCCATAAGTGTGAACGATAATTTGTAGTGAGGCATTTGGTAAGAAATAACTGATTTGTGGATGTTGTGCATGATACCTGTAGGACTGGAAATTGAACCTAAATACTATTTTGGTTGACTCTGAAATGTGTGTATAGTTTCAACAGAACGCCGATTCGGACTAAGTGGATACATGCAGCAATAGTTTGATTTTCAATTGAATTATCTTGGTGTGTTAGTTGAGCTACGGATAGTCCAATTTCAGCCGGACTAAGCTGTTTACATGCATTTAAAAGTCCGTTCGGACTAAGCCAGTAATTTGATTTTCTCAAGCTGCATGTAAACATACTGAGTGGCATCATAGCCCCTTTGCGTTGTCTGTCAGAAGCTGCCATAAATTGACTTTTTTATCCAGTTTCAGGCCTTTTTTTTATTTGTGATAAACTGAATGAAGAATTTTAGTCTTAGTCTTAGGACATCTGGATCTTAAGTTATTAGAGAAACAAGCTGAGCAAACTTTAGCAGCAGCTCGCCTTCAGCCCCTGCTGTGCCAAACAGCATCAGAAAACACAGAGTTTTAACATGAAACGGCTTTATTCTGTGTTTTTACCAGTTTAAATAATTTGGTGCATTTGTTTTGGAGAGGAAGAGACCTCTGCAAAAAATTTGGCTTAGGTTAAAAAACCTCCTGAACGCTAAAGGAATCCTAACAGAGAGAAACTCACTGTAATGATGGCATTACTTTTGTAATTGTTTTGATTGAGAGACCTGTAACAACAGAATATTACATATTTGTAAGTATTGTTTGGTATGTGGACTAAAACAGTACTAAGTCCTAGATATGGATAAAAACAAAAAGAAATATGATCTAACATCTCTCTTGGGCTTATCAGAGTGACATTTTAAAAAATAAAGCAAAATGCACCAGTTGTAAAGTATGATTCATGCTCTAGTTTCATGAAAATCAATCAACCACGTGTGAGATATCGCATGTGATGGATGGAGGAACAGATGAGTGAAATAAAACAGAAGCAAACTGATCCATCGTCCCGTTTAAGATTTGATCGTAGGGATAAAAATACTCAGAGTGACATGTGACCGGGTTATTTATTCCAGCAGGCCACTTGTAGCAGGTCTGTCTTAAGTGAGAGCATATAGAGATGATAAGATTAAAGTTCACATACATCTACACACTTATGCATTTTCACCCTCACACATTATCTCCACAACTGGCTCTCATCGAGGGGAAGTAGACTCTTGAATGTGGGGCCAGGTTGGCACTTGTGGGCCCTTGACTTGTCTCTCTTTAGATAATTTGGCAGCCTCTCTTGCCCTCTTTTATCCCCCTCTCTTTCTTGCTCTGTGTCTCTGCCCGGCTCTGTGTGATAGTCCCTCATGTTAAAACAGATTTAGTAGCTGGCAGAATACTCGCCCTGTGTGTGCCAGCAACGCTAATAGCAGTCCTGTGACGGCTGAGCCTGACTCATTGGGTTACATATTTACCCAACATTAGCCGCTGCTTTAGCTGTGTTGCTCCTGCAGGGTCCACATTTTTATACGTCTTTTCATTGTTTAAAAGTTCAAGTGCTGATGAAGGCAGGACTTTGCCCAGGCCTGTATGAACTATATATATATGTGTGTGTGTGTGTGTGTGTGATTGAGGGAGTGAGCCAGACTGAGTGTGACACATCCTATTATCTATTAGGTGTGTTTGTCATAACACACCGCGCCTGAGGCCCATCACAAGTGTGATTGGCTATGTGTGTGTGCATGTTTTTACTGTTGCGTAGAAGCAAGTGGGGAACCAAGAGAGGGACAGAGGAAATGAGAAGGGCAAGAGGGGAAGAGTGTGTGTGTGATGTGGGTGATGTGTGTGTAAGTGTTAGAGTGAAGGAAGTGACGTAGTTAAGTAGTAGTGAAAGAGAGCTCTGTTTTTAGAAAATCTGCACACAGTAGTGGGAGGGCGAGCTAAAGGGCGAGGGGCGAGAAAAGGTGGGGAGGGAGCGAAGCAAAGAAGAAATGGAGATGAAGGCTGGTGAGGATGTGTGTGTTTAGGTGTGTGTGGAAGGACAGAGCCGGTCCCGTTAGTGGAGGCAGCGACACTTAGAGCGGTATGGAGAGAAAAAGATTCTGCAGGAAGACAAGAGGATGTTTGTGTCAGAGGAAGAGAGGGATTCATGGAAAAGTGTGTGTTGGTGTGAGTGAGCGCAGAGTGTAACAAGAGGAGAAGTTATTCTGTCAGAGGGAGAGGGGAGGAAAAGGTGGAATTTGAGAAGAAGCTGAGTGAAAAAAGGAAAAAAAGGAATGGAGACACACCAGCTTGAAGCAGTCATTTCAGAGAAAGACACACTCCTCTTCCCGTCTTCTCCTCTCTCAAGTCTTTGATTTTGGTGATTCTGAAAGCATTCCCTCTCGTCTTTCTGTCCTCCTCTTCAGAGTAAATATTTGCAAAGAATCACTAACAGTGTGAGCCTCTGCAACAGCAAGTGAGGCGAGATCACAAGCATGTGGATTTAAGATGCGTGTAAGTAGGAGGTCATCACCACAGAGCCTAATAAGATCAATTGCAGCACAATGAGAGAGTAATTTCCAATGGAAAATATCCTGGCAGCAACTGTTGCTGTTTGAAAGCACTGTTTAATGTCCAAAACACAAAAGAGAAAAGCTTTGTGTCGGTGAAAATGAGAAAGAGTTTTTTTCCTAGTGCTGGAACGAATGATTATTATCTTTCTTCTGGTAAAAGCCTAAAGGGGATCATGTATTTGGTTGTGTGTGTGTGTGTGTGTGTGTGTGTGTGTGAGTGTGTGTACCCGTCTGTCTGCTGCTAATTTGGCAAACTACTGGACCAATCGGCCTAATATTCTGTGTGCACATTGATGACTGTATGTTCAAGGACCTCTTGTGGTTGCAGGGAATAATAATTGTTGAGAAGACTGTTTTATTGGCTGTTTCATATCGTCACTGACTGCTGAATCTTCACTCCTCTTAATGGGCAGGTAGTGTCTTGGCCAAGAAGAAGAAGAAACCGTACTGTCTTTTGTAGGCTTTATTTTGGTCTTTGTCATGGCTCAAAAACTGACATCCATAAAAAGTCTGGTCTCATTGCAAAAGGGGGCATCCACAGATCAGTTCTATTCCATGATATGTTATGATCTACTAAAGTTAGGCATGATAGGAGAGGAATAAATCTATGTTTTGTTGTTGTTATCACCCTGCAGCGTTCTGGCTGCCATGGCTGCGACATGGTTTCATTTCCTATTACGTATGACCACACCAGGAGTTTAAGAAGCAGTGTTTTGCCTGCCTGATTTGACAGACTTGCAGATTTTGTTGATTTGGTCTTTTTCCCTTGATGTTTTTGCTTCTACCATACATAAGTGGGCTGCGTAGTTAAATTGTGTATTTTTTTGTCTGTTTTTATTGTGTTTATTGCTTTTATATCCTGCTGGTTGTGCTGTAACCTACAGAAAAAGTTAATACTGTTAAAAGTCGAGTTATGAACAACTTGGATGAAAGATTTCTTGCTATATTTTAGTTATAAAAATACATTGATCCTCATAGTTGCATTGCATCTATATTTTACATACAGTGTCTGTTAGCAGGAAAACTCGATCTGCTTAATGCAACACACTGCAGCTCCATCACAAATAGATGAGGTCTGTATTTTGATAGGCTTCAATGTGCTGCAGTGTATCTGCTAAAATTGTCTAGAGTGGCTGCAGTTTCCTCGGGTGGCCACATAGCAGCTAGAACACGACCATCTGGTGGAGATATGCCTTCTACTTAGAGCCTTTTTCTAGTTTTCACCAATAAATGTGACGATGACTTTTAGAAGGATTAACTAATTAATTGTTTAACCTGTGAAATGACAAAAAAGGACTAAAGAGCCCTCTTAAAGTGTTTCATTTTGACCGACCAACAGCCCAAAAATATTCAGTTTACATCGATATATGACAGAAAAGCAACAAATTCTCAAGCACACTATTTTGGTATGAAAAATACCTACTACGATTGATCGATTATCAGAATAGTTGGGGATTCTTTTCTGTCAGTCAAATAATTGTTTAACAGACCAAATGTTTCCGTGCTAATACAATCCATCCTCAGCATGAGAACCAGATAAATCTGTGAGCGCATGCTTTATTTGCTCTGGCAGATGTGTCTTTGCCCCCCGCCGTTCAGACAGATTTCCAGCTGACCTGGCCAGGTCAGGCCGATCACAACTGTTTATCCAATATGGGGCAGGTTTCAGAACGATGACTGGCAACTTGCAGAGCCTTCCCGCTTTCCACAAATTACGTGATGATGTCATTTATGGCTGGCGCACCCTCATACTAAGGTCACTAGAGCGAGCATAAACCTAGCTTAGTCAAAAGGAGCGCAGTTGAGGCATTTTCAAAAACAACCAAGATGGCTGCCGCTGATGTAAAATTTTCTATTTAAAGAACCATTTTCATATTCTCATGGCAAAAACGGCAACACCCGTTCACAAACATGTTGATGCTTCAACCATCACAGCTCATCTCTGCGCTCTGTGGTCTGTTTACATTTGTCCGTTGCTCAGTGCTACTTCACGTTTCATTGCTCTGATTGGTTGGAGATCTGCCGAGCTGTGTCCAGAGGCATTTTGATCTGCAGCCGTCGATAGCGCCCATTGGAAATCAAAAATAATCTGAGAGGTTTCAGACTAGTTTGCATTTGCAGTTTGGTCTGGCAACATCAGTCTGGTCCACCCAAATACACACTGGTGGAGATTTGTTCGGGGCTGAAAAAAGTTCTTTTACAACCCTTGTAGTAAAGATACAAATATAACACTGCCCTTCATAATTTGTCAGGTCTCCATCAGGAAACCAAACATCAATTTAAGTTTGGTAAGTGCACTATAACCAGCCCCATGGTAACTGGTTATTTTCTAAATTGATTTAAACACAAATAAATGCAGGGTAAAGCATTCACATACCAAAGAACCTCTGACTTCATTGTTCCCACCACAGAAATAACACCATAAAAAAACACGTAATACTTGAAACACACACAAAAATGTCAGTGATCTCGCTCCTGTAGCTGAAACCTGAGGAGTTTGTGTTGTGCCAACTCTGCACGCTAACGTGGCTTCAGGCTGCGGCGGCGAGAATCAGATGATCTAATCACACTCTGTCATTACACAGGCGTTGTTACACAGGAAATATATTATTACGACTATCAGTGCGGAGCCACACTCGTCAGCTTAATGACTGTGCGCAGACCCTGCCACGCTTACTGCTGTTCTCACGAAGTGACAAACAGGCCCAGATGTTTTTGTTTGTAGAGCTTGAACACACACACACACACGCAAACACTTCAGTCAGACTGATCTGTAATTTCTTTGCTTTAGTAGTTTTACAAGCACTACCTGCTTCTCTACAAAGACCAGGTACGTCTGCTTGTTAAAGTCTGTTTATATCAGCTCCTGTGTGCCATGAGTTTCCTTCTTTCATCTTCTTTTTCATCCATCTCTGCCTGTTCTCTCACTCACTTCCCACCACACCTTTAATTTCTCACTCTTTTTTATTGATGCAATCTTTTTTATAAATAATAGGTCGGCGTTTTGCGGAATATTTGCTTCCTTGAGTTAGATTAGATAGTTGATACCACTCTAATGTCTGAATGGTAAATATGATGGTTAACTCAGCTTAGCATAAAGACCAGAAACAGCAGAAACTGGCTCTGTCAGAAAGTCACAAAATCCCCAACCAACGCCCCTGAAGCTTACTTATTAGCAGATTATATCTTGTTTGTTCAATCCAAACACGAACTGAAGTGTAAAACTGACTACAGGAAATAATCTGGCACATAAACGCCTGTAAAATCACAATTGCAGGGACAATTAAAAGTATCTATTTCTCTATCTATCAATTAGTCGTTATTACACGTCAGTTTTCAGTCTTTTTGCGACGCTCAGCTAACCTACTGCTGACTGCAGCCTTACATGAAACAGACAGATGTAAGATCAGTATCTCGTCTGACACTGCATACAAAAGGAATAGGTGTATTTCCCAAAATGTCGAACTAGTCCCCTATCTACGAAAGCCTCATTTAGATTAAAAATCTCCGTTGTTTATGTCCAGGCCAAGAGAGTGAGCGATAACACTGAGTTACAGATAAGGACCTAGGGTTTGGTGATATGAGGTTATATATCAGGGGTGTCAAAGTCATTTTAGTTCACGGGCCACTTAGTCACAGTCTGATTTGATCGCAGGTGGGCCGGACCAGTAAAAAATAATAAACAACTTCAAGTTTTTCCCTTTCCTTTTTGTTTAAAGAAGTACTTTTTAGAAATGCAAATTAATTTACAAGGCAGATGACAAACAGCCTGTGGGGTCTTCAGAAGAATACATGCAATTTAACTCTCAGTTTTTCCACAGACTACTACTCACTGTCATTACATGTGCATTTTTCTATACATTTCCACTCCTGTGTCATAATCCTGACATCACCAAACCAACTAAAGTGAAAGAAAAGAAGTTCAACTTGCTCCTGAAACCCGGCACCTCTCAGCCTTCTCAAGCGCATCACTATTGGCTGTGCAAGGTCATCCAGAGGGTCAGATTGGACCCTTTAGCGGGCCGGGTCTAGCCCCTGGGTCTTAATGTTTGACACCGCTGGGCAGCAGAGATGTGCTCACTGGTAGAGGTTCAGCAATACTGTTTCTACCATGGGAGCTATTCGGGGCAAAGCAGGGCTGCATGAGCTCGCAAATCCAGCTGCTTGCAAGGTGACGTGATTTGGGCAGACATGGAGAAGAGTGAAGTTAGAAATACAGAAACCTGTAAAGCTTGTAATTATTGTTCTCAGGAATCTTTAAGCTTCCATTTTAAAAGAATTTTAGTTTAGCATTGTCACCTCACAGCAAGAGGGTTCCTGATTCGGGAGCTCTTCTGTGTGGAATTTGCATGTTCTCCCCGTTTCAGTGTGGGTTTTCTCTGGGTACTCCAGCTTCCTCCCACAGTCCAAAGACATGCAGGTTAATTGGTGACTCTAAATTGTCCATAGGTGTGAATGTGAGTGTGAATGGTTGTCTGTCTCTATGTGTCAGCCCTGTGATAGTCTGGTGACCTGTCCAGGATGTACCCTGCCTCTCGCCCAATGTCAGCTGGGATAGGCTCCAGCTCCCCTGTGACCCCCAACAGGATAAGTGGTTAAGGAAAATGAATGAATGAATGTTTTATGTCCTTTGCTGTAGACTCAAGTGTTGTCTCATGTGAGGTTGTTGTTTTTTTGTTAGTATGAAAGTACCACATGTCATGACCCGGGTCATGGGCCATGCAAAATGAGAGACACACACAACTAGAAAGTGCACAAATTCATTGTTAAGAAAAGATAATTGCGAAAACATAATTAAGTTTGAGGTGTGTAAATCTGTGTTTCAGTGTGTCAGCAGGTGAATGGGTGAGTGAGTGATGTATGCAGGGTGTATGGTGTAGAACACAAACTGAAAACCAGGCCGAAGCCAAATAAACAAGAACGTGGTGCTGGATGAGGGGAAGAGAGCGGACTGATTGCACAGCCAGGCTTAAGTAAGCAGCCACTGGGAGACTGGCCAGGTGTTCGCGGTCGCACGTAGTCAGCTCCGCCCAACAGGACCTGCAAGACACAGCGACAGACACACACAAAGTCATCATAGAAGAAGAAATAATCAAATGTGATGAATTACCATTTCCTAATTGAATTTCCAGACTGTATCATGATATATTGTTACTGGAATATTGATCACATGTACCGTGATGAAGGATTTTGGCCATATTGCACCTATAAAGAACATAGACACAAGATATGCCACAAAATAACAGCATTTCTAAAACAAACAAAATACAAAAGATTTTATCCTAAAAACAACTAAAGCATTGGCAGGCAGAGGACAGAGCACACAGTTTCTGGGCAATGATTTAAATTCACAGAAAGGGTCCAAATTTTGCAACTTCAGATCCAGTTGCAGAAGGTTCCCGGCAGAGGAAGCAGCATTACTGTCTACAGTAAAAACTCTTTTACATAGTTCAGTGCAGACATTGAGAAGTGCTAATAAAAATGAGCCCTGGGAACAAAGATCATAGCTGTCCACACTTCCAACCTCTCTCACACCCATGTGTTGTTATGAAAATATGTATTAAATCAAAAGTTATCACTCTGTTGGTTTGTTGAAATAAGATGTGGGTTTGTAGAGCCGCTACACAGAAAGTGGAACATGGAAGGGTTGTCATTTCCACTGCCTCGGAGCAGAGTTCTGGTTTCACTTATTGATCATGTGGTTACTGTGTTTATCTAGTGTTTTCTTCTCCTTTGCTTGTCTTTCCTTTTCTTAGAAAACTTCACTTGTTTTGTGGCTCAAACTTAGATTTCTCCTGAGAATAACACTGATGTTTCTCGCTGTTCGTCTGGCGCAGCACGGGGCCTCCTTCACTTGTTGATAGATGAGCTATGTTTTCTCCAGAGGACTCCTGGCAGCCTTGACCTCAAGGCTGAGAGCTGGGTGGTGCCCTGCAAAGCACCGACACACGGCCTCGGTCACAAGATTAGCCTGGGAATGTTAATCGCTGAGAGCAAACACACGTATACCAACATATGTCGTGGATTTGTGTGCATGCATACAGTGATCAGCTCTGGCGTGTGGAGTGTGTTGATTTATGGCCGCGGGGGCCAACGGTCAGTTGTTTTGTCTGTGTAAAGTCGCAGTAATGCCGAAGGAATGACCGGCCAGCCTTAACCTGTATGTAGCACTGAGGAGATACGGCCAGCTGTGCAGGCAGAGACTTGCATGGAGAATGACGACGTGTCACCTGGGCTTTCCCTGCAGAAACACACATGTGGTGAAAGGTTCCCGCTTTTCCTCGTAATCTGTTCCTGCTCAAAACTCATTAGTCTTGTCTGGGTCGCTGTTTGTCTTTCACGTAAGAGTGTTATGTGTGACCAGGATTGACTTGTATGTGTTTTTTTAAATGTGTGTGTGGCAATTGAGTGTGTGTGTGTGTGTGTGTGTGTGTGTGTGTGTGTGTGTGTGTGTGTGTGTGTGAAGAAAGTGAACAAAGCTTTTAGCCCTAAGGCAGCAACCCCCTCCTTCTCCTTCACATGCTCCTATATATTGCAGGCAGACCTTTCTTCTCGTGCCCTCTCTCTGGTAGTAAAACACATCTGTAACTTTCACAGCTCCTGTACAAAAACACTGACTGTCTGTCTTTCAGCTGCATTTACTTTTCTTTCACCTGCTCTCTGCTGCAATCCATCTTTCACTCTGTCCCCCTGTCAGCCTGACGCTCAGTAGCAGACAGTTTTTATGTCTTTCACTTCAGGCTTCTTGTGTGTTTACTTACGGATCATGAAGCCTGTCAGTGGCCTTGAAAATATATTATGTAATTTTTCCACATTAGAATGTCTAAAAACGACTAGATCAATATTATATTGATTTGTTAAGTTGTGGACTTACATTATCCCAAACGTTTCCAACAATATTCAAACCCAGGGAAATCTGTTATTTTAATCAAGGAAACAGTCCGTGTCATTTGGTCTCCTCTCAGTGGCGTCATATCCCCTTCGCCTTGTCTGCCCGAAGCTGTCATCCAGTTTTAAGCCACATTTTTACGATACACGTTTTAGATCTTGCTCTTATTTAACTATAGGTTTTGAAGCGTTAGTCATCGGACATCTGGATCTTAAGTTATCAGAGAAACAAGCTGAGCAAGCTTTAGCAGCAGCTCATCTTAATCCCCTGCCATGCAAAACAGCATTAGAGAAACCCTGCTGTTTAACATGAAACTGCTTTATTCAATGTTTTTATTCATTTAAATCCACTGGTCCATTTGTTTTAGAGAGGAAGAGAAAAAACCTGCTGAACAAAGAACACTAAAGGAATCCTAACTGGGAGAAACTGACTGCAATGACAGCATCGCTTCGTCTTTTGTTAACGTTTTGACTTAAGGACCTCAGAGGCCTGTACGATGAAGCAGGATTTGAAGTTAGCGAGGTAACTTCAGGGTTAAATCAGGGTTTTCAGCACTGCAAAGCTGGTTCTTGTTTTCCCAGGGTAAATCACTGTGGCAACTAATGCTGAACAGCTAACCTGCTTAACCAGGTTAACTTCAGGGTATCGGATCACAGCCTGTCAACAGACTGACCTGTGATCAATCAGATCACTGAGGAAAAAAGCATCCAAGGACAAAAGTGCGGAGTGACAGGTAAAAAAGGGGAGCCTATATGCTGTTGAACTGGTTGATAACCAGCTTCGTAGTACGGTTATCCAGACGGCCAATGTGACGGGTTAGTCAAACCAGATAACTAGAAGATATCCTGGGTGAGCTGAACTGACTTTGTAGAACAAGCCTCCTGTGTCAGAAAGTTGTTCAGGTTGTGTTTTAGCAATGAGTTGTGGTAACAGTGACTGAGAAGTGATCGGAGTTAAAGAAAAATCCCAATGGTATGCAACACAGGTTTTAGTTTACTAGTTTTAACCATCCTTCTTATCGGCAACCTGAGTAGAAATCACTACTAAAACACAAGCAGTCAGACAGACAAACCAGATTTCAGACAAACCCCCAAGTAAGATAAACTAAAACTGAGGCACACTTCCCAAACTGTCTCATTGTAAACATCCAGCACAGTTGGCAGACTGACTTCTTAATTCATCTCAGACCAGTTTCACTGTGCAATAAAGTACTTTTACTAATGTTTTGTTTATGCTCATCTTCTGTTTTACTTCTAAAGCGGTTTAGTTCAGTCTGGCCAAACTGTTGTGTTGTTTACATCTCGTCTGATTGTCTGACCACTCCGGTTTCTTGCCCCGTTGGACTTTATTGTAGTGACGCAGTGCTCCCAGACCTCAGTCATTACTTCAGTGCATAATGTTATCATAACTGATTGATTGCCATGTGGAGTGTAAATGATAACCAGAGCTACAAAAACAAGACCAAAGTTGGAAGAGACTTTACTTTTCCTTTAATAACCTTTATTGAGGTGTTGTTCTTGACAAATGATACCTGCAGAATGGGAAGAAATTTTGTTTCTTTGTTTGTAATCATTTATTTATTTACTCTGTAAACAGGGCTGCATATTGTCCTACATCTCTCAATACCAGTGTCGGTATGATACCTGAGTTTCGATACCAAAAGAATACTTTTTCTGTACTTCACTTTGAGAAATATGAAAATGTTTTACGACAAAAATCACGTTTTTAATTTAACAAACGAAGCTGAAGTTCTCAAATGTTCAACATTGTCTAAACACAAGCAGCTGTATGAAATAAAATTGTCAAAAAATTGGCAAAATTTGGATCTAAATCTGGAACCAAGAAAGAATAAGTAAACAGGATGATGAATATAAACCAGATGGGCGATGCCTGCTTCCAGCATTTTACAGTTTTTAGGTATTCTGTGCCGTTTGTTCCTGAGCCTTGGTGTTGAAAAGACAGAAAGAATGACAACTTTGGTGTTGTGGTGACATAGTTGTGAAGATGCATTCCACTTAGGGACCTTTGTTGCACATCTGTCTTCTCTCATTTCCTGTCTGTATCTCTGGTGACATTGTGAAGAAATACAGACGAAAGGCCAAAAGATAATCAGAACAAACAACTGTCACAGTAAATCAGAGACCAAAGAGATATTTAAAATTCTTAGGAGTCCTTCAGCGTTATCTAAGCCTGTTCAAAATGCTTTTAGTTAATACACAGCTTAACTGTCCATCTGTAGACGTTGTCACCAGCATGTCCTTATTTTTAAGGCAATTCTTAACTTTCTGTCTTATTATCTTTTTAAGTTTATCCATCTGAAAAATGCTGGAGCCTCACCTTCAACACTCTGTGACATATATTTATCAGACTTACTCTTGCTATCTGTCTCCAACATTCGTCTTACAGTGGGAAAAGGTATGCTGCCCCTGCAGCTTGGAATCTACTGCAGACTGATTTGGGTCCAGAGGGATAGAGAAACAAGCTCTTAGTGTGTTTCAATGGTAGATTAAGGGAATTGGAAAAAGGTGCTTTGGGTTGCAGATGCTTTGACTATTTGCCTCAGTGTGATCCAAGATATGATGATCTGATTTGTTGTTATGCTGTAAATCTGATTTTTTTTTTCTGTAATTGTTACATGTTGTATGTCTGCAGAGTTGCTTTAATGTGCTGCTTTCCCTCTTGTGAAGGAGATTTTTAGTCTTAATGAGGCTTTTCCTGGTTAATTAAAAGAGCAGTGCGTAAGATTTAGTGGCATCTAGTGGTGAGGATTGCAGTTTGCAACCAGCTGAAACTCCTCCCATCTGCAAAGCGTGAGCTCCCAGTTAGAATTCCTTCTGTGTTTAATATTCAGGATGTTTTAACCATGAGCTGAAACATCTGCAGAGGTCTCTTCCTCTCCAAAACAAATGGACCTGATAATTAAAACAGATAAAAACACATTCATGCTACAAATCAATGTTTGGCTTGTTGCACACAGGCTGCTAGCCCAGCACAAATGTGTGCTGACCTTTTTGTCTTTGATAACGTCCGGCCCAGAGGGTCAAGATGTTCTTACTGTGAGTCAAATTATTTGCAGAGGTCTCTTCCTCTCCAAAACAAACAAAGCCAATGATTTAAACCAGTATAAACACTTAAAAAAGAAGTCTGGGGGTGGCACAGTGGTGCAGTGGTTAGCATTGTTGCCTCACAGCAAGAGGGTTCCTGTTTCAAACTAAGTGGGGGAGCCCCCCTGTGCAGAGTTTGCATGTTCTCCCTGTGTCAGCGTGGGTTTTCTTTGGGTACTCCAGCTTCCTCCCACAGTCCAAACACATGCAGGTTAACTGGTGACTCTAAATTGTCCATAGGTGTGAATGTGAGTGTGAATGGTTGTTTGTCTCTATGTGTCAGCCCTGCGATAGTCTGGTGACCTGTCCAGGGTGTACCCTGCCTCTCGCCCGATGTCAGCTGGGATAGGCTCCAGCCCCCCGTGACCCTCATCAGGATAAGTGGTTACGGAAAATGAATGAATGAATGAATGTAGTTTTGCTTTAAAAATCAGTGGTTTTCCAATGCTGTTCAGCTCGCCACAGAGGTGCATCTAACTACAGTGGCCGACGCAAAAACATGAATCACCCTGTCTAGAGCCAGTGTTTGGTTAGTCCATTCTGGGTTACTGTAGAAACATGGTGGTGCAACATGGCGGACTCTGTGGACAAGGACAAGGTCCTTATTTAGAAAAGAACTGCTCATTCTAAGGTGACAAAAGAACAAGGATTCTTATTTTCAGGTCATTTTACACTAAAGAAAACATACTTATTTTATTGCATTACATTTCTGCCAATATGTCCCCCTAAATCCCTTACACTGGAGCTTAAAGTGTTAAATAGAAATAAAAAACTAAGAATAATCCGACACAAGTCAAGTGACATTTTAAAACACTTGTAAAAGCATTTTGTGAATGTTGCTACATGACTGAATGGCTTTGACTTTGTTTGGGGTGTACTTGTGGTTTGAGTGTTTTGATTTCATCCACAGGCCCAGACTCATCCTCGCTGCCTTTCCTTTACCACACACCACCTTTCTCTCCTCCGTCAACCTCTCTCTTTAAGTATTTCACTTCTGTAAAAGCCATTGCTCTCTCTCCTCTCCCCTCCTCGGCCCATTCAATAACCACCACTCTCTCTTTCCCCCCTCCTCCTGTCACCACTCCTTCTGTTCTCGCTCCCCTTCTTATGGGGAGATCCCCTCACCCTGCACTCATAGTAAATGAGGGAACACCAGAGAATACCAGCCTTTACAATAACATACAAATTCTCCTCCACAACCATGAAACACCAGTTTTTACTCTCGTTTTACGTCCCCTACCTCCGCCCTCTATTCAGTCCATTAGCCTCCTGATGTTTTTACACACCCTAAACTCTCTTTAGGGAGGAGAATCCACTCGCCCTGTAGCGCTCATACAATCACCAACGCATGACTGCACACACTTGACTTTTACTTACATTCTCTCCTTTCATTTCACATTCCCCTTTTTGTCTTTTATGAAAGCTCTATCTTTCTTTTTTCTTTTTTTACTGCACTGTAGCATCCCCCACACTGTCCTTGCGTGTATGTGTGTGTGTGTCGTTGTTTATGGTCATTCAGGCACAGATACACAGAAACTATCCAGTTTTAAATGGGGCCCAGCATGTTTATGTCCAGCAGGAATATTTACAACCATTACCGACCGTATTTCACACACACATCCGGGGAGATTTACACGGTTACTTGAAAACATCAGGTCACATACGTGCGCTGACCCACCCCCCACCGTCCTCCCACACACACACACACACACACACACACACACACACACACACACACACATATGTATTCAGTGGTTCAGACACACTCTCATAAGAGGCTGAAACCAGACTACAGCATATTGCTCATAAATAACACAGAAATAAGTCTGTTTCAGCGGTGTGAAACTGTGGCGGAGTGTACCACATAAAGTTTCATGAGCTGGTTTCACACTCCGCTAGAACAGAAACAACAGATGATCCTTATGAGTGCCTTGTGACTTGACGGCGACATACATTCCTTCACTGAAACACAGTGAAACTGTGAAATTCAGCATGGCCGGTGTCAATGAGTGCATGCTTTGACGGTTTATCCATGAGAGTCTTTTAGTTACACTTTGTCGCAGAGGCTGGTTCACATGGGAACTGTTGATCTGTGTGTGTGTGTGTGTGTGTGTGTGTGTGTGTGTGTGCGTGTAAACTTGAATGCTCCCTCGCTCTTGTCTCCCCAGATGAGTGACTAGGAACTTTCCAGCTGTTTGTGACAGCTGTGTGAGCGCAGAGAGATCCACACAGAAACACAAAAGACAAGAGGAACGAATCAAAGAAAGAGACGAGTGGAAGACAAGATGATTGTAGAGCTGACAGAGATTAGAGTTGCAAGGAAATCTGAGAGCTCTGTGTGCGGCATGCAAGTGTGTGTGTGTGTGTGTCTGTCTGTGTGTGTTTGAGCCAGCTGTACATGAGAGGGCTGTAAACTCAGTGGGTTTTTTGACCAGGCAGGATGGTTGTGGCTTCCCACAGTAATGATACCTGAGTGTTTGTGAATGTGTGCAGTGGTGGAAGAAGTGCGCAGATCCCTTACTTAAGTGAAAGTGCATCAATGTGAAAATACTGCACTGCATTCAAGATGTTACTTAAATAAAATACAGAAGTATAATCAGCAAAATGTACCTAAAGGAATAGTCTTAACACTTTGGGAAAATGCTGAGATGCCACTCTCATATCTATCTGTTGAATGTAGAGTTGATGCTAAGCAAAGCTAACCAGCTGCCAGCAGAAGCTTCATATTGTATATTACATTATTAATAGTAACTGTGGCTGTCCAAGAAGTGCAGTAAACGTCTACAGCTGGTTAGCAGGCAGCTGTGTGAGGCTGTACCAAGCACCCAGGAACAGTGCCGGGCTTTGAGGCCAATTTGACATAGTGGCCAAATTGTGGAATTACATATTCCTTCAGTTCGCCACATGACGCTATTCGGCCTGAAGAGACTCTTTCCCATAGGCTTACATTGTGAAGGAGACATCTGTAAATCAGTGGATACATTTTTTGAGCATCACAACCCCTGCGAAGTGAGTCCTTTCACTATTGGGATTTGATCCTTCCAGTCCAACAGTCTCCAGTGCACCTGCTCCATGGGCTCATGGATATGCAAAATTAGGGTTATTTTACACCTTGAGGTCAAACTTTTTGGCTACATGCACTGCTGAGCAACTTTTATAGAAACAAATGCAGCAAACTCTTAAACACTGTGTCCAGTTATCTTTAGACATACATGGGCTTTGGTAGGGAGGTGCTTAGAGCCACATGCTAACACCACAATGCTCACAGAGACAATGGTAACATGCTGGTGTATAGACCAGACTGGTACATGTGGGTACTTTGCATAATGCCACGACTGTACCCCTATTTGAGGGACAGGAGACTGAAGATCGGATACATGTCAGTGCAGTTGACAAGTGTTTGGTGAAACATTTATTTGTAGACATGTCAAATAGTTGGACATGGTAAATTGACTTGCAGTTGTGCATCACCTTTCTAATCTTCTGACCATTCAAAGTGCTTTTACACTGCAATCTGTCTATAGCCAACTGTTTGATGTCGAATGAGATTGAGACAGTTTAATGCTGCTATACTGACTGTTTGAGCTGTGACAGTATGGGTTTTCTTTTCAGGGCTTAACAGTAATGATTGCCCGATTGCCTTGGGCAAGTAAAATGCCACATCAGGCTAGTAAATCCTAGCAACCTACTTGCCCAATCAGGCATGTGGTAAAAAAATAATTACATTTTTGATGGAGGTAGCGAAGGAGTGAATCATCTTGCTTCCTTCTCATCTCTGTTGAGAGTTGAGAGAAAATGGCGGCAGATAAAGACAAAATTTACGAGCTGAAGTCCAAGCTAGCCCTTCAGTTTATCCTGGAAACAGGAGTGTAGTTTGGTGCCTTTAGAGGATGTTGGGGAAACTCCAACTATATATTATGCAGTTTGCCACAAGTTTCAGAGAAAGTCGCATAAAACAATGTTTTTTTTCAAAGACATATCGGAGTTTCCCGAAAATGGCACTGGAGTGCCACAACAAAAGCAGACAGCATCTCGCTTGCATGGCAGCTAGGAGGGCTGTCAACAACCACTCCTCCACATGACAATTAACTTTAGTTTTTGTTGTTATTTGACAACCACTACTTACTACAACATTCTGTATATGCACAAGAAAGAATCAACTTTTGGGAAGTAGATTTCTGACCCACTTGCCCACCTGGACAAGTGAAAAAAACATAAACACTGAAGCCTGTATTTGTTGAGATATTTCAGTCTGGACCAACACGGCTTGGAGTAGAAGTAAGTTAGCATAACATGGAAACACTCAAGAACAGTACAGTTTTTTCAAAGTTGTACTGAAGTACAGTACCTGAGCGCATGTTTCTTATCACAGCTGTGTCCATGTCTGTGTGTCCCCGAGGATGGGGGCAAAGCTCAGTGAGTTATGATCAGTACAGGATAAACCAGCAGAGTCGTGTCTGCCTGATTTTTCAGCTGTAGTTTAAGTGCAGGTATGCTGAAACTCTTTCCACTCCACGGCTCCATAAGGACTCTGCTTGAACGAGCACAAGCTGGACATGTGCTTATACACACACATGCACATACGCACACACACACACACATGCACTTCACATTCTGTGGCCATGCACTGAAAACCACGGTGGATTTATGTGAGCAGCCGCGTCCAAAAAATCTATTATTTCCATATGGTTGTAATACACCCGCTGACTGCCAAGAGCAGCATGGAGACTACGTGTGTGTGTGTGTGTGTGTGTGTGTTGCTATTGCGTGTTTGCACTTACCTCTACAATCTCGAATTAATTCTCCCCTCTCTTTATTAGCTGAGTTTTCTCACAACAGTCCACTCCACCCTTGCCTCTCCAGAGACTGGGAGAGAAACAACCGCTGGTTTAATAGCCGGGTGATTTCATATTAGTTGAATGTGTGGCACTGCATTCTAAACCCTCTGTCTAACCGTGTTTCTGTCCCCCAGGTGTGTGGAGCGGGTGCATTGGACTCCAGAGCAGAGCAGTGTGCAGCCTTTAACACCCAGGAGTTCATGGGTCGCCTTTACGACTGGGAGCCTTTCACTGAGGGTGAGGACTGAGTTAACACACACACACACATGGTAGTTTAGGGTTTAGCTGCACAGTGCTTCCATGTGATAATAGGCTTATTGCTGGAATTAAATGCTAGGAGAAGGGAAAGGGGGTGAAACACGTCAGTAAAAGTGTGATTAAGTGAGTTAAATGTTGCTCTGGTGTGAGTGTTTGTTGGCAGGCCTTACACTGCATGCCCAACCCACCACAATCCCTCCTCTGATTGGCCTGCAGTGCATGTAGCGTCGAGGGTGGTGAGAGTCAAGAGAAAAAGAGAATGACTGGAACTCAAACTGCTTTTATTCTTTGCAAAAAACACTCCCTCTTCTCGTTTTCCTCTCATTTGTCCAACATCTCCCTGCTTCTCTCCTGCCAAGCTTCTCCTCCCAGCTTTGACTAAGCACACAGATTCCTACTGAGTGAGATAAAGAAAGAGGGAAAGACAGAGAAGGGGAGGTGAGAGGTGATGGGACGCAAGTGTTTTGTCACATGACCGTTGGGAACGAAGGGAGGCAACGTGGCTTGTGTGTCTTTGTTCCACCGTACTGTACGTGTGAGTGCGTTCCATGTGTTTGTTTACTTTCCTGTTAAGCGTACAATAGTTCAGCGCAGGGGAGATTGGCTCTATTTATCTTTGTTTTCCAATGCTGGAGGGAGGAGGGAGATGAATAAAGAGAGAGAAAACACTAAACAGATATTTGAGGAATTTGAGAGAAGAGGAAGAGTGGACGGAGGAAGTATTACCAACATGGGGGTTTTGGAAGTGAGAGAATGTAGAGAGGAGCACAGCTGCAAGATGATATCAACAGTATTTGTCATTAGACTTAGACGTATGTGTACAAGTCTTTGTGTATTTAAAGTCTGAGCTTAATGGCATGTGTACTTGCACTGTAGATGAATGGCTTAATGGATCCGAAATGGTATGTGGAGAAATGTTTGTGCATGTATGTTTATCTGTCTGTCTATCCAGTTGTGATTACTGTATCAGCTGGCTGAAATTCCTCAACACACACACTGTGAGAGTGTAGAGCCAGACACACAAGATCAGCAACACCAACCACATATAGTAGTTGGATTTATTCTGTCTTAATACACACATAGCACTTTGTCAAAGTATAGACAATACACCAAACTAAAAACACAGTAGAGCATGAAACACAAATTAAATGTCATGACGAATGACTGGCTTGCACTTGGTGACAAACCTCCCCTCTGCTCCGTGGGGCATTTTGTATCTTTCAGCTAATTGTTAGGGTTTTACAGCTCACAGTTTTACTGTTGTTGCTGTCACCAGTCTCATTGACCTTGTTTCCAGATGCAGAAAACAGCTGTTTTAGGTGTAAAAGCTCAGATAAACTCGCTGCATACCTGATGGACAAATTTAGCGAGTAGCTGGTGAAGATTGTTGGACATTTAGCTGCTAAAGAACCAGATATTTCTTCATGGTGAGCAACAGAGCTAAAAGGGGAGTGAATATTGGACTCAGATTCTTCGGTTGATATCAGGAGCATTATAAACTCTGACTTATCAAGCTCACTGTTAAGAAGCAGAGAAATAATTTAATTAAAGCCTGAATTCCTTCTTAATGTGCAACATGTTAGTCTGGAAGTTTCAACTCATGTCTTACAGAGCTGGTGATTAAAACTAGACTTTCATCTCTGTCTGAGTTCAGATTGTTAACTTACAGCACAGCTACACTCACAGATAACCGAGCCTCCTACCTGCCTGTCAAACAGCAACAACCCATAAACCTTCCTGAGACAGTCTGGACTGAGTGGAGTCCTGGGGCGATCAGCTGTGAAGTCTGGCGGCCAGTGGCTGCTTGCTCCGCTGCCATTCAGAGGTTAACGGGCGGCTGCCAACAGTCACCGCTGCAACTAACAAACTCCACAAATCCATTGAGCAGCTCCACCATCCACAGTCAGACACACACCGCTGATTATTTACTGCTGACACACCAATGCTCTGGTGTGAGTGTTTTTGCTGGCTAGCGAAACATCCTGGCACAGACTATTTAACCGAGTTAACCGATCTGACGCTGATGCAACATTTGAAGATAATTACAAGCTCAGCATTTAATGTCTGATAGTTGGCCACAAACATTTTTATCACGTCTCGCCTTATCAATGAAAATTAAGCATAGATTTCATCTTAGTTTTTATCATCAAGATTTATTTTTAGCTTGTCATTGTCTAGTTTCTGTCATGGAAAAAAAGGTCGTTGACTAAAAATTTTCACCGTAGTTTTCGTCAACGAAATTAACACTGGTTGATATGGATGGAATTATGGTGTTTTGTTTTGAAAAAATTCAACTTTTAGGACTTATGGGGCTTCATATTTTTTTTGTATCAGGCTGCACACATGTTTATTTCTGCTCCAAGGTTTGACATTTTAGCACGGAAGTCCGTGTTAAGTGATTCGCTTCTGAAGCCGGCCTTTAGAGGAACTACAGTTTTTGGCACTGCTGCGCTGGTTTCATTTTTTAGCCCCAGTTGTTGCTGCTTGGTCTAACAGTATATATTACCATATTGTTCCCACATGCAGGCGAATTTGAAATTCTTAATCATCTGTATGAGCGTCTTTGGTGTATTCAGGTCACCTCTCACCAAGTATATGCTGGTCATCTCTCTGTGACCTTGCAAAGGATAAGTGTTTATATGTAATGGATGGATTACATCACTTATCATTACTTGTGTGAAAGGTCATCACGGAGGGAGAACACCTTAAAGACTGTACTGATGTTATTTGGCCATGTCCGAGCAGTCTCAGGCCAG